>NW_027507903.1:420884375-421484375 GCF_037356315.1 Lithobates pipiens | reverse complement strand
GATATACGCTTGCCGGGTCAACCCACCCCGAGGAGTCGAGAAAAGTAGAGGCCCTGACCAAACTCTGATCCGGTTGGAGTCTAAATGTGATCTGTCCGATACTCCTGGTGGGAAGTCCGGGTGCCCTATTATGGGCGTCAACGGTGATGGGGAGCTGGCCGTTCCCGCAATTCTGAAATATGTGTGGAGCGCTCTCATGGTGGGTTCGATTAAAGGGTGCGGCGAGGAGAATCTGGAAAAAGGGGACCCACTCCAGGGTAGCCCCGCCAGGGGAATCGACATAGACTCCTGCTCTAGTCGTACCCACAATTTTTGGGGCGAATGTCTGCACCAGTCCACAACTCTATTCATATGGACTGCTGTGTGATACAGGGCAGGGTCAGGGAGCCCAACCCCCCCTCTAAGTTTCGATCTCTGTAGTAGCGAACCCTTAAGCCGCGCCGGCCCACCCTGCCAGATGTACTTTATAAAGAGCGAGCGTATCTTGCCAAAGAAGCTACGCGGGATCCCCACTGGCAATGTCTGTAAGAGGTAAAGCAAACGCGGCATAACATTCATCTTTAAGACATTGCATCTACCAAACCAGGAAACCGCCAGATTCCTCCATCTGTCTAAATCCAGAGAAATACTATGTAGCATAAGGCTGAAAGTTGAGTTGGTAGATAAGTCTCGGATCCGAGGGAATTTTGGTACCTAAATACTTGATTGCTTGGGGGGCCTTGCGAAAGGGAAAGTTGCCACTAAGGCGATTCCAGTGGCTAGGAGGGAGGGAGACATTAAGTGCCTCTGATTTTTGAAGGTTGATTTTGAAGTCCGATAGATCGTCATATCGGTGAATCTCCGATAGGAGAATCGGGAGAGAGGTATGTGGATCGGAAATATAAAACAAAAGGTCGTCCGCACACGCAGCGATTTTATGGTGGTACGAGCTTGTTTCTAGCCCCTTGATGTCAGGGTTAAGCCGAATATGTTGCAATAGGGGTTCCAACGAGAGTATGAAAAGAAGTGGGGAGAGCGGACATCCCTGCCTCGTTCCATTGTGTATATTAAAGGATTTTGAGGTGACCCCATTCACCCTGACCGAAGCTGTAGGGGTAGAGTAAATTGCCGAGATCCAGGACAGAATGGGGCCCGGCATCCCAAGGCGTCTCAGAGTAGCTAGGAGAAAAGTCCAGTTCACCCTGTCGAATGCCTTTTCGGCATCCGTAGACAAAATGATGAATGGAGTGTTTAGTTGTTTGGCTCTAGCAATAACATTTATTGTCCTGACCGTGTTGTCTCGGGCCTCCCTATTGTGTATAAAGCCCACCTGGTCCAGGGGGACTATACGCTGTAGAACTGTCCCCAGCCTTGTGGCCAAAATTTTGGTGAACAACTTCAGGTCACAATTCAATAACGAGATAGGCCTATAACTCGCACAGAGAAGTGGATCCTTCTCCGGCTTGGGGATCACGGTGATGCTAGCCTGCAAAAGATCCTGTGGCATGTGATGACCCTCCAGTATTGCATTGAAGGCGGCCACAAAGTGAGAGGCCACCTGTGCTTGAAAGGTTTTGTAATACGCAATTGTGAACCCGTCAGGGCCTGGTGCTTTTCCCTTCGGGGATCCCGCTAGGGCACCCGCAAGTTCTTCCACCGTTACGGGCTGCGAGAGACGTTCCACCTCTTCCGCATTGAGGGAAGGCAAATTAGCCGCCTCAAGGTAGGCGTCCAGCGCCGCTCCCCCAGCTTGAGTCCGAGCACTCAGCGGGGAAGAGTGAAGATTATACAGCGCTTCGTAAAAAGAACGAAAAGACTCCGCCATACCCGCCGAATCATGAATTCTGTGCCCTGCGGGGGAGGACAAAGCCGATATGTAGGACAAATTACGTTGAGTTCTAATGGCATTCGCTAAAGTTCTGCTACATTTGTCCCCAAATTCGTAGAACGTTCTGCGGATTTTCATAAGCTTGGATTGGAATAAGGAGTGTTCCCTTATTTGTTCCCGAATTTCAGTGACTTCAGCTTCCAGGGCTCGGTTTGGTTGTGCCTTATGACGTTTTTCGCAATCGTGCAGCTTTGAAAGCAGCTCAGACAGCACTTTCGCTCTGGCCACTTTAAGTCTGTGGCCGTGTTTAATAAGCATTCCTCTAATGTAACACTTGTGCGCCGACCATATAGAAAGGGGATTAGGGACCGAATCCTTGTTGAGATCAAAGAAAAGTTCTAGGTGGCGTAATATATCCGCCTTCACCTCAGGGTCTTGGATGAGCGAATCATTTAGTCGCCATGTAGTGGAACTATGTGTCCGATTATGTATAGCTAGATCCATAGATATCGGCGTGTGATCCGACAATGCGATGTGACCGATCTGGGCATTAGTTACCAATGGGATCGTAGCGTGAGAGACTAGAAAGAGATCAATTCTGGAATATGAACCATGCACCGCTGAGAAAAAGGAGTAGTCCTTCTCCTGCGGGTGAAGGATACGCCAAATGTCCACTAGCCGATGGGAGTGTAACAGCTCCTTAACTTGAATTCGAGTTCTCTGGGATAAGGTCGAGCTCTCCGATGAGGAATCCCTCCGAGGGTCGATGGTCAAATTGAAGTCCCCCCCCACCACCAGAGTACCTTTAGCAAAGGAAGCCAGAGCGGCTAGGCAGGAATCCAGGGCTGAAAGCTGGTCCACATTTGGTAAATATAAGTTAGCCAGAGTGTACGTTTGCGAATGTAGCTTCCCCTTAATAAAAAGGTATCTACCCTCCTGATCCGTATGTATGTCTATCAGCTGCCAAGGCACAGTTTTTGCCAGGAGGATACACATGCCCTTTGATTTTGACGTAGGGGACACACTGTGATATGCTACCGGGAAATGCTTACTGTTCAGTTTTGGAATCTTATCGGCCCGGAAGTGGGTCTCTTGTAGAAACACCACTTGGGGTCTTTGCCTCCATAGTTCTGCTAGACAACTGGACCATTTTTCTGGAACATTTAAGCCCCGCACGTTCCATGATACAAACTTCAGTGACATGTTAACCGCGTTAGGCCTGGCTGTCAGACCCCACCGCTATCTGAGACAGGTAATAGGATGGGGAAGGGGAAGGCGGGGAGAGGTGGGAGGTTGGAAAGATCAGGGGAGAAAGAGGACAGAAAGGGAAAAAGGGATACAGAGAGAAAAAGAGAAACGAGAAATACAGGGGAAGAGAACTAAGCTCCGTGTGGAGAACTACTGCCTGATCGGGCAGTTCGGGCCTATTGGGGGAAGAAGTAGGGCACTTCAAGAGTGGAGCTCCCGAAGCGCGAGCCCCCCCACAGCCCCCCTTGTAATGCGGTCCCTTTTTGGAAGCCGCTATGCCAGGGTAAGCTTCTCAATTTAACGAGATAAACATAGCTAGTACATCAGTGCAACGAATACAAGGAGTGTTAACAAAATATAAAACAATAGTATGTCATCAAACACTAACATAATCACACCGGTTGGGTCTCCAGCAGGGGAACTCTCCCTCCCCCCCTCCCGCGACACTCCGGATCATGGGAACAGACCCCGGTTCCCCCCGACTGTCAAATGGTGCCCCAGCACCGGTATCCCACCCCCAGGCCAGTGGCCAACAGTAAACCCAGGACAACCAATGTATTAATGTGATGGTGGCAAGAGGAGATCCCCCGGAGGCCAGCCTTTGGCACAGCGCCCTGTACACTATAAATAGGGCCAATACAGTAAAAGTGGCGGGTGCACCGGCTATCCCCCCCGGGACCCCCCCCAGCCCCTGAGCTCAACAGAATATTACCGGAGTAAAATGCAATAACCAAAAAACAAAAAAGGGAACCACCCCCCCATCCCAAAACCATGATCCGGAGTAAGGACAACAGGTAAGCCAGACTTGCGGCACGCAAGAAGTATATGAACCCAACGCCCAGGTGTCTGACCCTCGTTCTCCTCTCACGTACAGTCTGTGGTAGTACCCTGTGTCGGGTCCCACTTCTACCCCGGCTACCTTGCACAGGTGTGCACTAACTGATAGTCTGGTTGTTGTCCGGATGGCTCATAATCCCCGGTAGCTCAAGCCTGAGCAACTGACTCCTTAAAGTTTCCTTCCAGAACGGTTAAGGTCCCTGAACCGAGGCCATCAACCAGGTGGGATACAGTTGGTTCCAGGATCAACCCGCAAGTCTATGCCACCGAGGTAGGGGGAAGCAACAGTAACAAAGTTAAGTCAAAACAGTACTTACGCTCATGAGGAGCCCGTTCAGTCCGGTGATACGCCCCACAGAGTCCATGAGGCCACGGAAACCTACGGTTCACTGTCTTGCGGGGCCTGCGGTCTTCTGTTTCGGGGTCCCCTATTGCGTCCGGATCTCTGAGGCCTTCCCGCCGAGGGAGCCACTGGGATGTGTCAGTTGGAGGAGAATCCACTGACAGCCAATTGGGTAGCGACACCGAGGGCAGTTCCAGAGAGTTAAGGAAAGCCGGGACCTCCGCCGGGTGTCGTAGGGTATAGGAGCGCCCGCCCCTCCTCGCAATAAGGTGGAAAGGGTGGCCCCACTTGTACATGATCCCGTGTTCGGTGAGCTTTTCCAAGAGTGGTTTCATACATCGTCGCATCTGAAGGGTCCTCCGGGAGACGTCGGGCAAAAGAGTGATTTGTGCTCCGTCAAAATCCAATTGACCTTTGTGCCAGGCCCGTTGTAATATGCTTTCTTTTAGGGAGTAGTTATGCAAGCAACATAAAACATCTCTGGGCCTGTCCGCAGCTGGCATTCTGGCACCCAGGGTCCTATGCACCCTGTCAATTTCAACCGATGGGCGCTCCAGGTAATTATTAAATATGGCAGTAACGGTCGCTTTGAGGTCCGCCTGGTGGGTGGCTTCCGCCAGGCCACGAATCCTAACGTTACGCCTGCGATTACGGTTCTCCAAGTCATCTACCAGGAGATGCAGCTGTGCGACTTGATCTACCACCTCCCCTCTCATGACCCGGAGGTCGGTGACATCTTGGCGGAGGGTGACGGCCTCAGCCTCAACTGAGGAGACCCGCGTGGATACATCGGAAACCTCCTGTTTGATGCAGGCAAGCTCTCCTCGAAGTGCCGCCTCCATTCTGGACGCTAACAAGTCCAGATCATCTCTAGTGGGGAGCTTTTGTAGTAATGCCCATAAGGTCTGTTCATTAAATAGAGTGGCGGAGGGGCCTCTTGGGGTTTCTAACAGGGGAGCGGCAGCACCAGGGCCCCGTTCCACAAGCTGCTGCGAGTCTCTGGTGGAGGCCTGGTAATGGGAGGCCTGTGTGTCTCTGGACGTCCACTGCGTGGAGCCTCCCATGTCCCCTCCAGGGCTGCCCAGGGATGCTAGCGACAGTGACCGTGGGAGGCATGGGGAAAGGTCACTGGCCGGGGAGAACAGGGGCATATCATTGCCTCCCTCGTACCTCTCATTGCTGGTAGGCTCCGACAGAGCGATCGCCGTCCTCGCGGCAGGAATCGGCACGAGAAACCGCTCCATGCGGACGAAACCGGGGCTCCGGGGCAAGCGAACCTCCTCCCAGGCTGCGTGCACGGAGGTGAGAAGCCCGAATGTGTGATAGTCTGTGCGGGGTAAGCTGCTAGGGAGCCGCGGCCCGGGAGCTCAGGGATATCACGTCCCCACGCTTCCATGCCGAGACCACGCCCTCGACTTTTCTGGGTTTTGACTCGATGTTAGTGTTCATAGCAGAAGTTCAGTGTAAGAAATAACAGGAGAAAATGCATGTTGATAAGGGGAGTGTAGAGGGGGCGGGGAGTCTAGTGACATCATGACTCCACCCACTGAGCCCTGGAAAACAGACCCACCCACAAAATCTGCAGTTTTTCAGGTTTTATAGCAGACAGAGGGGAGACATTTGACACATAAGTATACATGCAGGAGGCATGTATATCCTTCTAGATAACCAATATTGAAGTAGTTTAGAAAGGATGATAGTGGGTTTACAGACACTTTAATAGTACCATTAGTGTACTTTTTTTAATGAGAATTTTTAAATTGTAAGGAAATTGTATTTGTGTCATAGATGATCAGAAATCATACGTTTAAATTATGCAAATTAAAGGATGATAAGTTCACCTTTGGGAGCATGTTACATGTTCCACCCGATTTTAGGGTGGAACATGTAACATGTATCCAGTTCTGCGGCCGCCAACCGGTGCCCCCCTTCCTGTGGCAACAGTAGGGCCAGAAGTTCCCCATACCAGCTGTCACTGTTTGTTGCGGGGCTCCACCCACATGGCTATGTCATTTATACATACAACTCTGTGTGTGAAAGAATTACAATTCCCAAAATCCTTTCCAGCTGTTGGCTTGTACTTCTCAATTAATGTTGTGGAGTGCTATGGTAGTTTATTGGATTTTCCTGTCAGCGAGTATCTGCTTGCCTGTACAGGATGTACGGGCAAAAAGATATATTGACAGTGTGCAGGAGACCTGCATGGTTTCAGCGATCTGATGATTGTGGGTGCAATGCATTACAGACTCCCACTACAGAAAATAATAAGACAATATGTGCATTTATTATTTTTTGCAGTAAGGTGAACTTATCCTTTAAGTATATGTTCTAAATAATCTAGGTCTTGTATAGATCCCTATACAAAAAAAGGGAGTTTTATCATTTTGATTATGTTGGTGTGGTGATTTGGACAGGTATACATTCTCATTGCTTGAGGGGCTCTTCTCTCAGTTTAAATGTGCGCATTGGATTATGGGCTGATCATGCGTTTGTTACCCTGTCCTGTGTGGGCTTCCAACTCTGTTCTTAAACAGTTGATGCTTGACCTCTGATGACACCAGAATGGCGAAACATGTTAGGGATGCACTAAGCATTGCTTCACTGCCTCTCCAGTGAAGTCAGTTGAACTGTGTTCCACTTACTGCTTCTCACCTCTCTGCCTGGCTGAAGTCCATACCTTATATTTTATATTGTCACAATGTTGATATTGATAGAGAAAAGTGCTAAGCATTGAGCTCCCATGCATTTATATTAATTACATTCATATGTAAATACTGTATACTGGTACATGGGCTGCCCACAGTTAAATGGTATCTATCAATATTCAGCTGGGTGTGCAGTGTGCACCTTTTGACTTTAGACAGGAGTGTGCTTCCTCAAAGCAAACCTGTCCTTTATCTACTGTACTATATATGCTCCAACTTGGATACTCTCAAAAATATAGAGTTAGGACTGCAATATACAGAAGAGCATAGACACTGCCACTTTCACTATATTTGCAAATGTGTGCAATTAAGCCTCTGTTTTTAATGTGAATTCTCATGCTGCGTACACACGACCAGTTTTCCTGTCGGAATAAACTCCAAAGGTCTTTCCGACGGAGTTCCCCTGAAAATGTTGTGTGCACACACGATCACACCAAAGTCTGAATGTTAAGAATGCGGTGACGTACAGCATGTATAACGGGACTAGAAAAAGGAAGTTCAATACCCAGTGCGCCACCCTTTAGGCACCTTCTGCTGATCTCATGTTAGTAGAAGTTTGGTTAGAAACGATTCGCGCTTTTTCAGACTGATTTTCAGCTTGCTCTTCACAGGCCTTGCTGTTCTTCAGTGCATTCTGTTAATTTTTTTCTGACCAGCCGACCGTTTTGAAACCATGGTGTGGATACGTACTCGTTGTAGAGTTCGTGCTGTGTGGGGGCTTGGTTTTGGGGTTCATACTTTGACCCGAGCCCAGTCTATGAACAGGGTGAGGAGGAGTTCATAGACCAAGAATTGGTTACTCCAGCGTAACCAATTCTCACACATGCCTTTGCTTCATGAGATCCAGGAGAATAATCCTAATGATTTCAGGAATTATCTCAGGATGACGGACCCCATTTTTCACCGTCCGTTGGCTTTGCTGACCCCTTATATCAGCAGGCAGAATACCTGCATGTGGCAAGCTATTACTCCGGAGCAGAGACTAGTCACCACCTTGCGGTACTTGGCAACTGGGAGAAGCCTGCAGGACCTCAAGTTCTCAACAAGCATCTCCCCCCAGGCTCTGGGTATTATTATTCCAGAGACCTGTTCTGCCATCATTCAGGTCCTGCAGAAGGACTATATTAGGGTAAGTTGTATCCCTTAACATCACATTATATGTATTTAATGTTTGCTAATGTATTTATTTCATCATTCCCTAATTACCATGATTGGAATATGCTGTGAATGTCCCCTTTATCCTCATGCATGCTGGAAGCTTTTTTAATGCTCCTTTTTTGGCCTACATGCATATTTGCCTTCACTAACCTCCCCAGCATGCTATCCTGGGCCCATATACACCTATAGCCTAGTCCCTTTAACAATGTATATTGTCAGCTCCATTGTACTGCTTTCCCCAAAACACCCCCTAAAATGTGTCCAAACGTTATGTGGGTCCTTAAATTCAGGAAGAGTGCTGGAGGCTTTTTTTGGCTCCCAAAGCCACCTCAAACCCTCCCCCCATACAAATTTATCAATGGGCCATCACAGGGGGTGAGGCATCTGATAAGTGGGCCTTATATTTTGTCTTTTTAAATACTCCTTAAAATAAATGTTATACTGATGTTTAAGGATGAGCCGAACACCCCCCTGTTCGGTTCGCACCAGAACCTGCGAACAGACCTTAACTTCGTGTGAACTTTAGAACCCTATTAAAGTCTATGGGACTCGAACGCTCAAAATCTAAAGTGCTAATTCTAAAGGCTAATATGCAAGTTACTGTCCTAAAAAGTGTTTGGGGACCTGGGTCCTGCCCCAGGGGACATGAATCAATGTAAAAAAAAGCTTTAAAAACTAACGTTTTTTCAGGAGCAGTGATTTTAATAATGATTAAAGTGAAACAATAAAAGTGTAATATTCCTTTAAATTTCATACCTGGGGGGTGTCTATAGTATGCTTGTGAAGGGGCGCATGTTTCCCGTGCTTAGAACGGTCCCTGCACAAAGTGTCATGTCGCAAGGAAAAAAAGTCTTTTAAAATCACTTTGAATTGTCGGCTCCCGTAATACAGAGAACACTCAATGAGTGTTCTCTGTATTACGGAGCCGACAATTCATTCATTGATAAAAAAAAAAAAAAAAGCGTCCCCTAAAAAAAAGTGTTCCCCTAAATTCAATTACCAGGTCCTTCAGGTCTGGTATGGATATTAAGGGAAACCCTGCGTCAAATTAAAAAAAAAATTGACGTGGGGGTCCCCCTAAAAATCCATACCAGACCCTTTATCCGAACACGCAACCTGGCAGGCCGCAAGAAAAGACGGGGGACGAGAGAGCACCCCCCCTCCTGAACGGTACCAGGCCAAATGCCCTCAACATTGGGAGGATGCTTTGGGGGTCTGTGACCCCTTAAAGCACCATGTCCCCATGTTGATGGGGACAAGGGCCTCATCCACACAACCCTGGCGGGTGGTTGTGGCGGTCTGCAGGCGGGGGCTTATCAGAATCTGGAAGCCCCCTTTAACAAGGGGACCCCCAGATCCCGGCCCCCTGCTGTTTGAAATGGTAAGGAAGTACAAAAGTACCCCTATCATTTCACAAAGAAAGTGTAAACAATGGTTAAATAAGACAAACACACTTTTGAAAAATTCCTTTAATAAAAATAAAAAAAATAAAAAAAGATTCCAGCGGTGCTAATCCACTCTTGCTATCCAGCGACGGATGATCATCTCTCCGGGGTCCAGCGATGGCTGATCTGATCCAGCGACGGGTGATTTTCAGTCCAGCGCAGTCTATCCATCCGTCTTCTGTCTCCACTGAGCCACTGAGGAGACACTGCGGGGATCCCAGCGCTGACGTTTCTTATATTAGGAGGGCGGGGACAACCGTCACCTGACCCCTCCCCCTCTGACGCTGGTGATGGAAGCAAGGGGTTCCCCAATGACATATGGGTCACCCTGCCCCCTCTCATGTAACGCAGGTTTCCGTTATGTGGACGTGAGGAAGAATAGCCAGATAGAGGAGTCTTTGCCCAGACAGGGTTTTACCAGCGTCTCCAGACTGATGGCCTGACATTGCCAAATGATGCGGATAATATGGAGGGTCTCCCCTTCGTCTTTATTTCAGATGAAGCCTTCGGTCTGGGCGAGCACCTGATGAGGCCATTCCCCCAAAGGACCCTCACCCCCGGAGAGGAGAGTTTTTAACTACTGACTAGGGATGAGCCGAACACCCCCCGGTTCGGTTCGCACCAGAACTTGCGAACGACCCCCGCGTTCGAAACGAACGTTAGAACCCCATTGAAGTCTATGGGACTCGAACGTTCGAAATGGAAAGTGCTAATTTTAACGGCTAATATGCAAGATAGTGTCCTAAAAAGGGTTTGGGGACCTGCCTCCTGCCTCAGGGGACATGGGTCACTGCAAAAAAAAGTTTTAAAAACTGCCGTTTTGGCGGGAGCACTGATTTTAATGACGATTAAAGTGAAAAAAAAAGGTGAAATATTCCTTTAAATATGGTGCCTGGGGGGTGTCTGTAGTATGCCTGTGAAGTGCCACGTGTTTCCCGTGTTTGGAACAGTCCCTGCACAAAATGACATTAAACGGAAATAACACCATTTAAAACTGCTTGCGGTTTTAATGTTATATCTGGTTCCTGCAATATGGTTGAAAATCATTCAGAAAAATGGCATGGGTAGCCCTCCCTGCCCATTACCAGCCTATTTGGGTCTTGTACGCATATTAAGGGGAACCCCGTACCCATATTAAAAAAAGGAAATGCGTGTGGCCCCCAGGCCCTATATACTCAGAACAGCAGTATACAGGCGGTGCAAACAAGACAGGGACTGTGTAGGTTTGTTGTGTTAAGTTGAATCTGTTTGTAATTTTCAACCGGTACATTTTTAAAGTGTAGCTCCAGTCAAACAAACTATTTTTAAGCTTTTTGGAAAACATAGGGAAGGGTTATCACCCCTGTATAATTTGTTTTGTCGTCCATCTTTTTTCATCTCACTTGCTGCTGTCTCCTTGCGTTTGCAAGTAGGAGATGTTTGTAAGTTGGATGTTTGAAAGTAGGGGCCTGCCCTATATTATAGCGGTATGTACTGGGTACAGAGCACGCAGACAGCACGCACTATCTCCTAACACTACTGACTGCAAGCTCTATTATTAACCACTTGACCACTGGGCACTTAAACACCCTTAATAACCAGACCAATTTTCAGCTTTCGGTGCCCTCACATTTTGAATGACAATTACTCAGTCATGCAACACTGGACCTATAGGAAATGTTTGTCCTTTTTTTCACACAAATAGAGCTTTTTTTTGGTGGTATTTAATCACCTCTCAGTTTTTTATTCTTTGTGCTATAAAAGAAAAAAGACCGAAAATTATGCGAAAAAATGAATTTTTCTTCGTTTCTGTTATAAAATTTAGCAGATTAGTAATTTTTTCTTCATAAATTTTGGCCAAAATTCATACTACTACATATCTTTGGTAAAAATAAGTACAAATTGGTGGATATTATTTGCTCTTTGTGAAAGTTATAGAGTACACAAGCTATGGTGCCAATATCTGAAAATTGATCACACCTGAAGTACTGACGGCCTATTTCCTTTTTTTTTTTTTTTTCACAAAATTGTCATATTATCAGGTTATTTCACACACACAGCATATGCATACCAAAAGACCCTGGAGAATACAATGGTGGTCGTTGCAAATTTTTATCTCACACGGTATTTGCACAGCAATTTTTCAAACGCGTTTTTGGGGGGAAAAAACTGTTTTGTGCTTAAAAAACAAACAAAAAAAACAGTAAAGTTAGCCCAATGTTTGCATAAAGTGAAAGATGAAGTTATGCTGAGTAAATAGATATCAAACATGTCACTCTTCAAAATTTCACATGCCCGTGGAATGGCGCCAAACGTCGCTACTTAAAAAATCCCCATAGGCGACGCTTAAATTTTTTTTTACTGGTTACATGTTTTGAGTTGCAGAGGAGGTCTAGGAATAGGATTATAGAATAATTATTGCTCTCGCTCTAACGTTCTCGGTGATACCTCACATGTGTGGTTTGAACACCGTTTTCATATGTGGGCGGGGCTTACGCATGCGTTCGCTTCTGCATGCGAGCACATGGGGACATGGGCGCTTTAAAAAAATTTTTTTTTTTTTATTGTTCATTTTACTTTATTTATTTTAGTTTGACATTTTTTTCCCCAAAAATATATTTTTGATCACTTTTATTCCTATTACAAGGAATGTAAACATCCCTTGTAATAGGAATATGGGGTGACAGGTCCTCTTTACAGTGAAATCTGGGGGTCAATATGACCCCACATCTCACCTCTAGGCTGGGAAGCCTGAAATAAAAAATAAAAAAAAGATTCTGGCTTTGATCGTACTGGCGAGTTGGTAGAAGCACCGGAGGGCAGTGAGGGGTGGGGGGCGTCTATGGCTGGGTATTTCAGGGTATCACCGAGTATGGCTGGGTATCTCCGAGTATGGCTGGGTATGGCAATTTATGGCAGGGTATTGCAGAGTATTGGCGGGGTACTACAGAGTAATAGCAGGGTACTGCAGAGTATTGGGGGGTACTCCAGAGTAATGGTAGGGTACTGCAGAGTAATGGGGATTACTGCAGAGTAATGGGGGGTACTGCAGAGTAATGGCAGGGTACTCCAGAGTAATGGCAGGGTACTGCACTGCAGAGTAATGGCGGGGTACTGCAGAGTAATGGCGGGTACTGCAGAGTATTAGGGGGTACTGCAGAGTATTGGGGGTACTGCAGAGTAATGGGGGGTACTGCAGAATAATGGCAGGGTACTGCACTGCAGAGTAATGGCGGGGTACTGCAGAGTAATGGCGGGGTACTGCAGAGTAATGGCAGGGTACTGCAGCGTATGCACTGGTATTGCAGAGTATTGGCAGGGAATTGAGGGGTTAAATTCGGTGAGCAGCGATGTGGGCACTGCAGATGCAGCCCACATCGCTGCTGACACCGATCTCTTTCCCCTCCGCTGTACCGATCGGTACAGAGAGGGGAGGGAGGAACCGGCGTCATAACATGACGCCGGTTTGTTTACAAGTGATCACTCCGTCATTTGACGGAGCGATCACGTGGTAGACGGCCGCGACGAGCGGCCGTTTACCGTGATCCGTGATGCGCCGGGTCCTGTGGACCCGGCGGTCACGGATGCTCTCGAGTGCGCGCCCCAGGGGGCACGTGAGAGCAGAATTCTGGGAGGCCGTTAATTAACGGCCTCTCAGAGTTAAACAACCGTCCTGAAGCCGTTAATCGGCAATGGGCAGTTGTTAAGTGGTTAAAGCTAGATCACTAGCTATATAGGTGTGGTGAATATAGTGGTGTATACTGCGGTCAGGGCACAGACAACAACCACTACACAGCAGCAAGATAGGAAATCAGCCAAAAACGATTGGTGTGTACTGTGTTGAAGGTACACAGAACACCCACTGCTTCAGATGCTAACACACTACACGAGGCCGCCTCAAAGGCGGCCTTATATAGTGTGGGGCGTGCACTACACAGCCTGAGCTATGATTGGCCACAGGCAGGACGCCCGTGGCCAATCATGGCTCTCCTCGCTGCTGGCGCTGCGATTGGCCAAGCATGCGGGGTCACAGTGCATGCTTGGCCAATCATGAGACAGCAATGCACTGCGCCACCGCAGTGCATTGTGGTCCGCGCACGCCACTCGAATTTTGACGCGAACGGCCCAAACGTTCGGAATTCGCCGAACGGCCGAACAGCCAATGTTCGAGTCGAACATACGTTCGACTCGAACACGAAGCTCATCCCTACTACTGACTGGTCAGAGTGAGAAGAGTCTTTGAATATACCTTCGAGATAATGGCCAGCTGGTTCCCCCTGTTTCTGACAGCAATCCACATAGCAGACTACAAAATAAACCATATCATCCTATGCTGCTGCATCCTGCACAAGCATTTAATAAAAAATTCCCTGAATTTTCTAGGGCCTGAGGCCGGACTTATTACAGACAATTCCCTGATGGGCCTGGATACTGGCCATACTGACTTGGCACCTCAAAGTGCCCATGACGTTTGGGAAAAATATGTTAATTATTTTATGAGTAGGGAGGCCATTGCAATGCCAGACAATGTCTAAAATTTTTAGTAATAAAAAAAAAATTCTGATAAAATCTAGCATTTTCTTTATTGCTTGCTTTTCTTTTTGGCTGTCTCCTAGGTTCTCCTAGTGCACTTTTAAAGTGGTAGTAAACCCGCACATTTTTTATTTTTTTATTTTTAAACCTGCAAAGCAAAGGGCATAATGAGCTAGTATGCACCACATACTAGCTCATTATGAAATACTTACCTTAGAACAAGGCCCCGACATCTGGCCCGATCCACGCCGAGGGAGCTGACATGCTCCCTCGGCGTTTCTTCTGGGATATCGTCACTCCCGCGAATGCGCGCGGGAGATTTCATTCCGGCCGGCCGGCCACTGCCGGATTTTCAGGCCGAGAATCCCCTTGTGCGCATACGCCGCTGCAGTCAGCGGCGCATACCGAGGGGAATATCTCCTAAACCGTACAGGTTTAGGAGATATTTTTTTTACCTACAGGTAAGCCTTATTATAGGCTTCCCTGTAGGTAAAAGTTAATAAATTGAGTATACAACCACTTTAATGGCAAGTGGATTTTCCTTTAGTAAATAAGCTCCATTGCCACTGTAAACACAAAAAAATGACTTACAAAACTGGTATTGAGCATTGAAAAAAGAAGCCACACATTGTTGTATTTCAAAATGTTTACTCTGTGCACATTCACACATGTGTGTTTAGAAACATTTTTAAATTTTTTTCTCAATATTTTTTGTTTTTTATATTTTTTCCTCGATATATATTTTTTTTATCAATTTTTTTTTTTTTTACAAACATGCATGTTTTAAAACATAACATACACAACTGTAGAATTTACAAAGTTCAACGTATAAAAACTGAAGGCAATATCAGACATTATAGTGTCAAAAATGTCTTGATATTGCCGTAAATCTGATGGGGTGATGTCACACCTGTAAAAGACAAATTTTAAAGATGCACACAAATTGGGAGTCCAAATGGGTAATGTCAACATATGCTATCTCCCATCATGGGGGATCAATGGACGTGTTTTGGGGGTACAACCCCTTCCTCTCACCTACCATAAAATGCATACATCCCCTGATGGCAGATAGCACATGTTGACATACTGTGTGCATCTTCAAAATTTGGCTTTTAAAATGTACATTTAAAACATTTTTTGGGGAATATAAACAAAAATAAATAAAACAGGTTATGATTATAGGGAAAAAGCGATTAGATTCTCCCCAAAACATTGATCATGTTCTTCATTTGCAGTTCTATAATGTTTAATCTATTTCACATTGCGTTAATTTCCCCATTCCAGGTCATAATTTGCTGGATGAGTGTTTGGGCGCTAGCCCTGGTGAAAGGTTCCACCACTTCCTGTTCCACAAACAGCACATCATCTAAAAATTGTTTAAAAAACATGTATTTAGAAATATGCAGGCATACACAGATTACCTGAAGCTGGGGTGTCAGACACTCACCTGGTGGGGTGCCCATCTCGCCAACTTCCTCCACCTCACCTTCCTCAAGATCCTCAGGGGGGCTTGGGCTAATTTGCCAATCAGGTTGGTGATGTCGGGGGTCCCTGGTATCCTATGACTGCTGTCTGAGTCTTTTCTCCCCTATGAGAATGAAACAAAAGGTATACTTAACACACAGATATATGAGTCCAGAAATAGGAATATGAAACATTGCTTTGACGTGGTGTACAATTGTCTGTCTGGGCAGAGATCCAAGTTGAAGACATGATTAAAATTCCCTTTTAACCAAGCTGGAATACTTACCTTTTTTGGCCGTTTCACAGATGGAGACACCCCAAGTATCCACTGGAGCACCTGTGTGGGTTACCCTAAAAAATGTGCTCTGGTATCCCACACTAGTACTCCTGAGTCCAGATGTGTAAACAGTAGACATGTGCATTTCGTTTCGCTCCGAATCGAAATTTGGACGAATTTTCATTATTCGGACATTCGGATGCATCCGATTTACCGAATTGCAATGCTAACGAATTCAAACGAAAATTAGAATCAAATTCGAAAAATGACATTTTGCGACCCGAATTTGGGGCCACTTATAGCTTAGGGTTTCTAGCTCCAAGTGACCCCGAGTTACGGGGCCCCAAAGTTGGGTCGCAAAATGTCATTCTCTGCTTCAGAAAAGTGCTTGACATTTTGCGACCCGACTTTGGGGCCCATATAACTTGGGGTTAATTGGAGCTAAAATTGGGATATGTTGTAGTGCTAGTTCTACTGTGTTTGCATACCAAATTTGGGGTTGCTAGCTATAAGTGGCCCGAGATAGTCGGGTCGCACAATGTCATTCTCTTCTGCAGAAAAGTAATATAAATGAAATGAAATAAGATGTGTGTGTTTTTTTGCACTGGTACACTGCAAGTATGAGAAGTTGATGTGACAGATGTATATAAATTACTAACTAAACATCTTCCAAAATGTCTAATTCAAATAGAAAAGATTAGAAAAAAATATAATTTAATAGAATAAAATAGAAAGAATATACAACCATCTTCTGAAATTCAAATTTCAAATAGAATAAATTGGAATTTCGAATAGTATGAATTCAACATTTTTAATTAATTAATTTTAAATTTGGATAGAAAAGATTATAATAAAATAGAAAATAGACTAGAAAAATGATAAAACAGAACAGAATAGAATATATTATATTTTATTCTGTTCTGTTCTATTGTTTTTCTAGTCTATTATTTTATATTCTATTAAAATCTTTTCTATTAAAATCAAAATCATTATATACTAAATTTGAATATTCGGAAGATGGTGGTTTTATAATATATATATATTTCTTTCCGACATTCGAATTTCGTATAGAATGAATTTGATTTTGAATAGAAAAGATTAGAATGGAAATAGAGAATAGACTAGAAAAACAATAGAACAGAATAGAATATAGATACTATCTATTTCATTTTTAATTTCTTTTGCAGATTACTATTTGTTTCCATAAGATCTCCTGCAGACTATTAGCATTTATTTAAATTTTTTGCAGATCTCCTGCAGACTATTAGATCTATTTTGTTTTAGAACCAGATCTCCTGCAGACCATTGGCATCTATTTTAGCAGATCTCCTGTAGACTATTAACAGCCATTTCACTTTTTTTTGCAGATCTCCTGCAGACTGGTAGAATCAATTTCATTTTTTTTGGAGATTACTATTTATTTCCATCAGATTTCCTGCAGTATAATAACATATATTTCATTGTTTGCAGATCTCCTGCAGACTATTAGCATCTATATCTAAACGAAATGGCTGTTCTAATGCAAAAAAATAAAATAAAAATTAAATAGATGCTAATAGTCTGCAGGAGATCTGCAACAAATGAAATAGATGTTAATATACTGCAGGAGATCTGATGGAAATAAATAGTAATCTGCAAAAAAAATAAAAATGAAATTGATTCTAACAGTCTGCAGGAGATCTGCAAAAAAAAAAGTGAAATGGCTGTTAATAGTCTACATGAGATCTGCTAAAAAAAATAGATGCTAATAATCTGCAGGAGATCTGCAAAAAAAAATGAAATAGATGCTAATAATCTGTCAGTACTAGAATCCCTTTAGGACCCAGCACAACTCACCTGACACAGCCTGTGTCTGGGAAACAACAGTGATTGGCCAGCTCACGCTTAAATCACCTGTATCAGCATTCAGTCAGTGCTCGTGTTAGAGTTCACTCGTGTTTGATCCAGCTGATATTTGCTCTGTCTTTCGCGTTTGACTCGGCTTGTTTGATCCCCTTGCTTGCTTCTGATTCGGTACCATTTGGATTCTGATCTACCTGTGTATGACCCAGCTTGCCTAGACTACGCTTTGCCTGATTCTACTAGTACCCTCATCTGCAGCAGTGAACCACAAGGTCCAGCAATCATCTATCCTCATCTACAGCAGTGAACTACAAGGTCCAGCAATCATCTATCCTCATCTACAGCAGTGAACTACAAGGTCCAGCAATCACCTACCTTTGTCTGCAGCGGTGTACTACAAGTCCCAGCTGACCTGCCCTGCTTAGACCTGCTCATGGTATGTGCTTTGAACTCTTTGTATAATCAGCACACCTGAACTGTTATGCCCCGTACACACGAGCGGACTTTTCGACATCCAAACTCCGACGGACTGAGTCCGGCGGACTATCCGCTCGTGTGTGGGCTGCAACGGACTTTAGCTTCGCAAAAGTCTGACGGACTTTAGAAATGAAGCATGCTTCAAATTTTCCCAACGGAACTCCGCCGGACCCGGTCCCCTTCGAAAAATTCGCTCGTGTGTGTGCTACTCCGACGGACTAAAACCGACGCTAGGGCAGCTATTGGCTACTGTCTATGAACTTCCTACGTCGAATCCAGTCGTACGTCATCACGTTCGACTCCGTCGGAGTTTGGTGTGATGGTGTGTGGTCAAGTCCGTTCGGTCGAAAAGTCCGCCAGAACTCCGGCGGAACTCCGCTAGAACTCCGTCGGAAGTCTGTCAGACTTAATCCCTCTCGTGTGTACGGGGCATTACTTGTTATCTGCTCCTAGCCTGACAAGGAGATCTGGTGGAAAAAATGAAATAGATATTAATAGTCTGCAGGAGAGCTGCAAAAAATGAAATAGATGCTAATAGTCTGCAGGAGATCTTATTAAAACAAATGGTAATCTGCAAAAAAATTAAAAATTAAATAGATAGTATCTATATTCTATTCTGTTCTATTGTTCTAGTCTATTCTCTATTTCTATTCTAATCTTTTCTATTCAAATTCGAATTCATTCTATACGAAATTCAAATGTCGGAATTATATATATATATAAACCATCTTCCGAAATTCGAATTTCGTATAGAATGATTAGGGATGAGCCGAACACCCCCCGGTTCGGTTCGCACCAGAACTTGCGAACGACCCCCGCGTTCGGTACGAACGTTAGAACCCCATTGAAGTCTATGGGACTCGAACGTTCGAATTGGAAAGTGCTAATTTTAACGGCTAATATGCAAGATAGTGTCCTAAAAAGGGTTTGGGGACCTGCCTCCTGCCTCAGGGGACATGGGTCACTGCAAAAAAAAGTTTTAAAAACTGCCGTTTTGGCGGGAGGACTGATTTTAATGACGATTAAAGTGAAAAAAAAAAGTGAAATATTCCTTTAAATATGGTGCCTGGGGGGTGTCTGTAGTATGCCTGTGAAGTGCCACATGTTTCCCGTGTTTAGAACAGTCCCTGCACAAAATGACATTAAACGGAAATAACACCATTTAAAACTGCTTGCGGTTTTAATGTTATATCTGGTTCCTGCAATATGGTTGAAAATCATTGAGAAACATGGCATGGGTAGCCCTCCCTGCCCATTACCAGCCTATTTGGGTCTTGTACGCATATTAAGGGGAACCCCGTACCCATATTAAAAAAAGGAAATGCGTGTGGCCCCCAGGCCCTATATACTCAGAACAGCAGTATACAGGCGGTGCAAACAAGACAGGGACTGTGTAGGTTTGTTGTGTTAAGTTGAATCTGTTTGTCATTTTCAACCGGTACATTTTTAAAGTGTAGCTCCAGTCAAAAAAACGATTTTTAAGCTTTTTGGAAAACATAGGGAAGGGTTATCACCCCTGTATAATTTGTTTTGTCGTCCATCTTTTTTCATCTCACTTGCTGCTGTCTCCTTGCGTTTGCAAGTAGGAGATGTTTGTAAGTTGGATGTTTGAAAGTAGGGGCCTGCCCTATATTATAGCGGTATGTACTGGGTACAGAGCACGCAGACAGCACGCACTATCTCCTAACACTACTGACTGCAAGCTCTATTATTAACCACTTGTTAGCCCAATGTTTGCATAAAGTGAAAGATGAAGTTATGCTGAGTAAATAGATATCAAACATGTCACTCTTCAAAATTGCACATGCCCGTGGAATGGCGCCAAACGTCGCTACTTAAAAAATCCCCATAGGCGACGCTTTAATTTTTTTTTTACTGGTTACATGTTTTGAGTTGCAGAGGAGGTCTAGGACAAGAATTATTGCTCTCGCTCTAACATTCTCGGCGATACCTCACATGTGTGGCACATGCGAGCACATGGGGACATGGGCGCTTTAATTTTTATTTTATTTTTTTATTGTTCATTTTACTTTATTTATTTTAGTTTGACATTTTTTTCCCCGAAAATATATTTTTGATCACTTTTATTCCTATTACAAGAAATGTAAACATCCCTTGTAATAGGAATATGGGGTGACAGGTCCTCTTTACAGTGAAATCTGGGGGGTCAATATGACCCCACATCTCACCTCTAGGCTGGGAAGCCTGAAATAAAAAATAAAAAAAAGATTCTGGCTTTGATCGTACTGGCGAGTTGGTAGAAGCACCGGAGGGCGGTGAGGGGTGGGGGGCGTCTATGGCTGGGTATTTCAGGGTATCACCGAGTATGGCTGGGTATCTCTGAGTATGGCTGGGTATGGCAATTTATGGCAGGGTATTACAGAGTATTGGCGGGGTATTGGCGGGGTACTACAGAGTAATAGCAGGGTACTGCAGAGTATTGGGGGGTACTACAGAGTAATGGCAGGGTACTGCAGAGTATTGGGGGTACTGCAGAGTAATGGCGGGTACTGCAGAGTAATGGCGGGTACTGCAGAGTAATGGCGGGTACTGCAGAGTAATGGGGGTTACTGCAGAGTAATGGGGGTTACTGCAGAGTAATGGGGGGTACTGCAGAGTAATGGCAGGGTACTGCACTGCAGAGTAATGGCAGGGTACTGCACTGCAGAGTAATGGCGGGGTACTGCAGAGTAATGGCAGGGTACTGCGGAGTATGCACTGGTATTGCAGAGTATTGGCAGGGAATTGAGGGGTTAAATTCGGTGAGCAGCGATGTGGGCACTGCAGATGCAGCCCACATCGCTGCTGACACCGATCTCTTTCCCCTCCGCTGTACCGATCGGTACAGAGAGGGGAGGGAGGAACAGGCGTCATAACATGACGCCGGTTTGTTTCCAAGTGATCACTCCGTCATTTGACGGAGCAATCACGTGGTAAACGGCCGCTATGAGCGGCCGTTTACCGCGATCCGTGATGCGACCCGGCGGTCACGGATGCTCTCGAGTGCGCACACCTCGGGGCACGCGAGAGCAGAATTCTGGGAGGCCGTTAATTAACGGCCTCAGAGTTAAACAAACCCCCTGAAGCCGTTAATCGGCAATGGGCAGTTGTTAAGTGGTTAAAGCTAGATCCCTAGCTATATAGGTGAGGTGAATATAGTGGTGTATACTGCAGTCAGGGCACAGACAACAACCACTACACAGCAGCAAGATAGGAAATCAGCCAAAAACGATTGGTGTGTACTGTGTTGAAGGTACACAGAACACCCACTGCTTCAGATGCTAAGTAACACACTACACGAGGCCGCCTCAAAGGCGGCGTTATATAGTGTGCGGCGTGCACTACACAGCCTGAGCTATGATTGGCCACAAGCAGGATGCCTGTGGCCAATCATGGCTCTCCTCGCTGCCGGCGCTGTGATTGGCCAAGCATGCGGGGTCACAGTGCATGCTTGGCCAATCATGGGGCAGCAATGCACTGCGCCACCGCAGTGCATTGTGGTCCGCGCGCGCGTCACTCGAATTTTGACGCGAACGGCCCAAACGTTCGGAATTCGCCGAACGCCCGAACAGCCAATGTTCGAGTCGAACGTACGTTCGACTCGAACACGAAGCTCATCCCTAATAATGATTTTGATTTTAATAGAAAAGATTTTAATAGAATATAAAAGAATAGACTAGAAAAATAATAGAACAGAACAGAATAAAATATAATATATTTTATTTATTTATTTTTGTCTATTTTCTATTTTATTATAATCGTTTCTATCCAAATTTAAAATTAATTCATTTAAAAATTTTAATTCATACTATTCGAAATTCAAATTTATTCTATTCAAATTTGAATTTCAGAAGATGGTTGTATATTCTTTCTATTTTATTCTATTAAAAAAAAATTTTCTATTCTGTTCTAATCTTTTCGATTTGAATTAGAAATTTTGGAAGATGGTTAGTTACTTATACTTATATATATCTGTCACATCAACTTTTCATACTTGCAGTGTACCAGTGCAAAAAAACACACACACATCTTATTTAATTTATATTTATGGTATCAATGAAGTTGTCAGCATGCCTGATTGAAGAAGTCACAGATGTCGATTTCAAGGCAAGTGCATATGCTGTATGTCATTGTCCACTTGCCAAAAGTTGTGTATTGTATTTGTCCACTTGCCACGTCACCTGCCACACGTTGTGTATTGTCCACTTGCCACGTCACCTGCTACAAGTTGTGTATTGTATTGGCCGGCCACGAGTGCCACGTGGCCGGCCACGAGTGCCACGTGACTTAACACGAGTGCCACGTGACTTAACACGAGTGCCATGTGACTTAACACGAGTGCCATGTGACCGGCCATGAGTGCCATGTGACCAAGTTGTGGATTGTCCACTTGCCACGTCACCTGCCACCAAGCGACCCCAGATATGGGCAATATGAAAGTACTTTTCTGCAGCAGAGAATGACATTTTGTGACCCAAATTTGGGGCCACATATCTCGGGGTTACTTATAGCTAGAAACACCAAATTTGGTATGCAAACACAATAGAACTAGCACTACAACATATCATCATTTGGGGTTTCTAGCACCAAGTAACCCTGAGATACATGGCCCTAAATTTGGGTCGCAAAATATTTTCGAATCCGGTTGAAATAGTTTTGAATGCGGTTTAAATAATTTCGAATCATGTTGAAATCATTTCGAATTCGGTAGAAATATTTTCGAATTTGGTTGAAATATTTTTGAATGTGACTGATTTTTCGAATTCGGTAGAAAACTAAATGAAATACGAAAAACTAATTTAAGGAATTTAACGAATATAACTGAACTAAATTAATTAATTAACAAATTAAAACGAAACTAAACTAAACAATTTTTTTCCTTTTGTACATGTCTAGTAAACAGCTCCACTGAATCATGTTTGCAATTCAATCAAATTTCAAAGACATCTAGACAACAATATCCTAAACTTCTAAAACAAATTAGCATGACCAAAAGGTAGTTATAACCCTGTATCAGCTAAATACATCATATTAATTGGCAAACGAACAATGTTTCCTGCGAACAATTACTGTGCCTACAAACATGAAAGTAGCCATTTAAAACTGTACAACAGTAAAGAAAAGCACATGGAGCAGCATGCAAGTTAATAATCATAATAGGAACACACAACAAGTACTTACTTTTCTGAAGTACCTTCTTTATTTTGCAATACTGATCCAGCTACCTTAGTTTTATGTTTGACCAGCGCTTTCTTAATTGGTCTTTGGACTGTCGTACCCCAAACTTATGCTCAAGAGTGTTCACAACTGTTGTTATGATTTGATCTTTCGCAAATTGGGATGGGTGTACTGACCATGTTTCCCATCAAAATCCTCCCTGCACAAAATCTGCACCATTTCATCAAAGGCCACATTGGTGGCCTTAAATCTCCTCCTCCTGTATCCAGACATTTGGGGCTTCGGGCTTTCCTCCTCACTAGATGAGAAACTGACAACCATCTGTGTCTCTGCCATGTTGCTCCTACTGCACACCGAAGAGAGAAGGGGTGGGGAATATTTGTGAAAAAGAACGTTAGGTGCATGCCCAGTGGCAGCCAGGAGGAGGCCGTGTCCAGTGTCTGCCAGGAGGTGGCTGGGCCCAGTAGGAGCCAATCCCAGGTGCCTCCCCTCTGCTTTACCACCAATAGGCCCAGGAAGGGGACAATGACGGAGGAGGCAGCACTGGGTTCATTAGGGAAGCCAGCCATTTCCTCAGGAACCCCCCAAAGCTGAAGAGGCCTATGGCTGCTATCTAAATACCAGGTTGCTGAAATTGGAGAAGGGCCAACACTTCGTCTGTGAGAGATTTTTTGTGAGAAGTGGTTGAGGGGCCAGCTGACTGAGAACAGCCACATATGTGAGCTAGCCCATCCTCCTCCTGCTCTTCCTCTTCCTCCTCCTCCTCCTGCCACAAGTCCACCACCCAATAATGCCAACCGTCTGTGTTTTTACGGGCAGCCCGTAAAAACGGGGCTATTTTTTCATGTCCCTGAAAATCCATGAATTAAAAATGTTGCCAGGAAAATTACAGTCCCTGGCTTTAAGCTGCGCATGTGCAGTTCCGAATCACGCCGAGAGTCTCCGATCAACTTTCTGACACTGCTGCTAATAGCTACTTGTCTTGTACCCTCCCCTTCCTTCTACAGCATGCCTTATTTGATTGGAAGGGGGAAGAGTAGAGTCAGCCTGCAGTGTGGAGCTGGATGGACTTCAGCCCAGCAACTACACTTAGCCATTACCAAAGCTGAGCAAAATATAGTTGTGTCACTGCCTTGTCTTAGTGGGCAGGAGGGAGGGAGCAGAAGATGGGCTTGTGTACAGTAGTAGATGTTTTTTTTTTGTGTGTCAGATGAGATCTGCTTTGCTTCCTGAGATCTCCCCAATCGCTACCTATTGCCTGCAGTGCTCCAGTCCAGACACAGCCAGCCTGTCCTCTCCAGAGTTACCAACTTATGTGTCTGAGGCACTACAAATCCCAGCATGTCAGGAGAGAGGTTGCAGCAGCAATATGATTTGGTTGATTTTCAGATGAAAAGTGTTGCTGTATATTGTTTGTACAGTGTGTCTGTATAGTGTGTGTATACTGTATGGTCATAATATAATTGATTATGTATTGTGCTTGATGGTCTTGAGGTGTTTATATATTTTTAAATGAGTAAGTAGTGAGCACATTTGGTCTCCTGTAATATGTCCACAGCCTATGACCATCTCCTGTAATATGTCTGCAGCCTATGACCGTCTCTAGTAATATGTCCGCAGCCTATGACCGTCTCCTGTAATATGTCTGTGTCAGGAACCATGAAACAGACAGAGACAGAAGTACAATCAAATCACACTTGTTTATTAATAAAAATAAAAAGGTAAATAGGAAAAAGCATAGTCATGCATAGCCAGAGTCCAGTAGCCAGATAGGGTAGTCAGCCAGTCCAAAGTTCATAAACCAGATCAGGTAATCAGCCAGTCCAGATGTCAGGGATCCAAGGAGAGCAACTGCAAGCGGGATAGAAGCCATGAGGGATGTCAGCAAGCCAGTCTTGAAACAAACAGCAGGAGATGGTTCCTAGTGATGTGACCAACGTGAAGGCAAATGAGCTGGAAGGCTTTAAATAGGCAGATCAGATGAGCATCATCGGGAAGAGGTGGTAACTGTGGAAAGAGAAGAGAGCTGGCAATTAGCCGACAGCTGAGCGGCCAGCCCAGAGGAGGAAGGGCTAAGCCAGCCCTGACAGTCTGCAGCCTATGACCGTCTCCTGTAATATGTCCGCAGCCTATGACCGTCTCCTGTAATATGTCTGCAGCCTATGACAGTCTCCTGTAATATGTCCACAGCCTATGACTGTCTCCTGTAATATGTCTGCAGCCTATGACCGTCTCCTCTAGTATGTCCGCAGCCTATGACCGTCTCCTGTAATATGCCCGCAGCCTATGACCGTCTCCTGTAATATGCCCGCAGCCTATGACTGTCTCCTGTAATATGTCCGCAGCCTATGACCGCCGCCTGTAATATGTCCGCAGCCTATGACCGTCTCCTGTAATATGTCCGCAGCCTATGACCGTCTCCTGTAATATGTCCGCAGCCTATGACCGTCTCCTGTAATATGTCCGCAGCCTATGACCGTCTCCTCTAATATGTCCGCAGCCTATGACCGTCTCCTCTAATATGTCCGCAGCCTATGACCGTCTCCTGTAATATGTCCGCAGCCTATGACTGTCTCATGTAATATGTCCGCATCCTATGACTGTCTTCTGTAATATGTCCGCAACCTATGACCATCTCCTGTAGGATAAAACCAGAGCCACCAAGCTGGATCCATCTGACTGAGCCCTGCATGGTGTACCTGAAAGGAGGTCAGTGACAGCACCACCAGGCCAGTCTGAGGGGGTCACTGATATAAGGGGGCACTGATATAAAGGTGTCCCCGTTATATTAGTAACCCCCCCTTACCTTTGTGTATTCACTCTATGGAAGGTGGCCTGTGGTCACCAGAGTCCTCCCCCCACATCAGAGTTCCTGGTATTCCTCTTTACATCAGAGTCTGTAGGATTCCCCCTTACAGTGCAAGGGGAATTCAGTCTGCGGACCCTGATGAAATTGGGAACTCTGATGTAAAGGGAACACAGTGGGCTCTGATGTAAGGTGGTCTCTGGTCACCAGAGCCTTACCTTACATCAGAATTCCCCCTTTGATCATGATTTGCAGCGTTCCCCTTTACACAGGAGTTTTGCTTCACTGTAAAGGGAAATCCTGCAGACTCTGATGTAAGGGGGGACTCTGTGCTGGCTGGGTTCTAGTAACCTGACCTTCATGTCAATGCAGAAATAGTTTTTTTTTTTTTTTACTTTTGTTTAAATTAAACACATTTCTAATAGCACTGGATATATGTTTATAGTTTAAATATTGTTATTTGCACTGTTTAGCACTGAAAACTGTCATTTATGTACTTTTTTGAAGTGCCAGTAAAAAATTGGTGCCATTTGTAAATTGTTCTTGTTCTGTCAGTAAATCTCGCTTTGGCGGGTCGGCAACTCTGCCACCACCAGAGCCACAGCCTCCAAGGAAGGCTGCAAGGAAGGCTGCAGGAAAGAGAAGAAAGTGATGGCCTGGGTTCAGTCTGGTCTGACAGAAGACGTAGGCTGTTGTAGTACCACAAACTGGGGACAGATATGTCATCTGCTGCTGGTCCTGATCTCTGGGATTCCTGGACCAGATTGTGCTCCTTATTATATGGGCTCCTCAAGCTTACAATTTTCTTTTCACAGACCTGTTGTGTGCCATGGGGGCCAAAAGGCTTCACAAATTACAAAAGTTTGTCCAGCTTTGACTTCCTCTTTATTTTGTTACCCAGAGTAAATGGATATTTTATTTTCACAAAATAATTTCCTATGTGTTTTTATTCAAAAAGGACAGTTTGTTTGTGAGTAGGCAGGTACATTTTAAAAAGACAATGTCAAATTAACAAGGAACAACAGCCTCCTTGAGGTTAATAAAAAATATAAGATAATAATGTTATTGTGGTAACTTGACATTCCAAAAAAACAAATTATATGCAGATCACTATAAAATAATTTTTAAGTAATCATAAAATAAACCTTGAATTATAAAAGATGAGTATAAAAATAATTGTAAACATTATTATGGCGATCAGGCTTTTAAAAAATAGAATATTAGTCATGAGATGAGGATAAATAATGAAGAAAGAAGTTTGTGGGAACTCTGGGGGTTATTTACGAAGGGCAAATCCACTTTGCACTGCAAGTGCATTTGGAAGTGCAGTCGCTCTAAATCTAAGGGGTAGATCTGAAATGAGTGGAAGCTTTGCCGATTTTATCATCCAATCATGTGCAAGCTAAAATGCTGTTTTTTATTTTCCTTGCATGTCCCCCTCGGATCTACAGTGACTTTACTTCTAAGTCCACTTGCAGTGCAAAGTGGATATGCCTTTACTAAATAACCCCCTCTATCTGAATATGAACAGCAAAACAACTTAATTTTTGCAGCAGTCTAAAGAAGAAAAGATTGTGCTGCATTAAAAGATCCCAGAATTAGTAGCGTGAGGAATGTGCTAGCTCCAATACGAACACTGGTTTTACCACACCGATTGCTTACGTCTCATACTTGCTTCAGAGCATGCGTCGTTTTTGGTCCATCGGAACAGCATACAGACGAATGGTTTTCCCAATAGGAATTGGTTTAATTGGAAAGATTTAAAACATGTTCTATTTCTAGGTCCGTCAGAATTTTCTTAAAAAAAGTCTGATGAGGCATACACACGATCAGAATATACGATGAAAAGATTCCGTCTGACTTTTTCTGTCGGAGATTCCGCTTGTGTGTACATGGCATTAGACAGGGTCAATTTGTTGTTTTGTTGTTTTCAGGCTTGATAGTAAGTGTGTTGGGAATTTTTTTCCTGTTTGTGGTGTGAGGCTAGTTATGAATTGGGGAGGTTTCCATATTTCGTGCATAGCTTGTTCACTGTATTGGGCATGGGGACACATTGAATGCCTTCAGCTGCCATTGTGCTTATTCTGCACATCCCTCCAGGAAAACTTGCTCTTAATGTATTTACTGCTACATATGCCCCAACTTGGAGACTCTCAAAAATATTGAGTTAGGACCACATCATGCAGAGGAGCCTTGGTGTAGACACTGCGGATTCTACATATGTTTGTAAATGTGTGCAACTAAACCCTCTGTTTTTAATGTGAACTGTTAGACAGGGTCAATCTGTATTTTTTTTTTGTTTTTTGTGCAGGTTAGTTGTTAAATTATAAGTTGTATTTTTTTTTGTTTGTAATGTCAGAGCCTCTATGAAATAAAAATGATGCCTTCTTAATGAATTATGCTGAATAAACTCTGGATGAACCCCATCATAACAGGTGTACAAGTCTGCAAACTAAAAGACCTTGAAAAACTGGCCACAAAAGCAAAGTTTGTTTATAGATGGAATGTCCTTGCTTACCATGAATCACAGACAATGGCTTTATATCTGAACCACAAACAACCTAACCAGTTTTTTTATTAAGAAAAAAAAACACTTTACATTGAAACTGTGCTATGTTTATAAGACCTTCAGAACTCACAAGTGTCCTATTGTTAAAAGGACACACTCCATTTATCCGTCTTGAATAGATATTTTCACCACTCATCAGGGCCATTCACCACCATTCGTTACCATTGAGGGCCTCCATATTGAAGCTCCGCTCCATCTGAGAGTAACTCTATTTTTAAAGACAGACTCCATCTTGCTTGATCCAGTTCCACCCATCAGTAGCCATTTTGAGGGGTTTGGTTAGCAGCCATCTTAAGGCCCTATCCTTTCATCCCAAGCGATCCATTTCATTTTCTTGGATGATAATTGCTAGTATGTTATACTTTGATGATTCTTGTCTGTTTAATTAATATTCCAATTCCAACCGTTTTGTTTTTTTAGTTTGTTAACCCAAAAAATGCTAATTTAAAGCATGCTATATGACACAGTGCTTGTCCTGTGTCCTTTGGCCCCCTTTAATACCTAAAAAACCTGGCTGGCCCTGCCAGTTTCTCCCCACCCCTCTGTAAACTGACCAAAGTGTAGACTTGTGCACAATGGAAAATTTTGTTTAGTTTCGGTTCGTTGTCATTCGTAGAATCCATAATTTGAATACCTAAAAAACCTGGTTGACCCTGCCAGTTTCTCCCCACCCCTCTGTAAACTGACCAAAGTGTAGACTTATGCACAACGGAAAATTTTGTTTAGTTTCGGTTCGTTGTCATTCGTAGAATCCATAATTTTGTTCTGTTATATTCGTTATGTTAAGGTAATACGGTTTTTGGATAATTCTTTATTTCTATAGAGTGTTGATATTCGTTATACTGAATCTCTAATCATGTCAAATAATATAATTTTGTTCGTATTCGTTGAAATTCAATATTTATGTATGTGTATATATATTCGTGATAATGATTCATAGTTTGGAAAATCATTTGTTTATTGAATTTTTTTACATACACAATGACAATATCTCTTCTCCTCAGCTCAAATACAGTGCAACACCCTTCTCACTCAGTTTTCAGGAATGCACTTTGCCAGTAATCCAACCTCCAGCACAAAATTAATCAGCTGATTGGACTGTAAGATTTACTTTGAGTTGACCTTTTGTTTCATTAGATCTAATTAGATTAGAATTACCGTATCACGTGGAATTCATTCGTTATACCTGCTTAATTTTTTTCTTTTGTATTAGTTGAAATTCGTTATTTTTTTATTCAGACATTCGGATGTATCCGAATGTTCGAAAGATGCAAAATTCGGCTGAATTTCAATTAGTTATGAAACAAATTGCACAGTGTAACATGGCTGCTGAGACCAGACACTGTGGTCAGTTTAGGTGCCTTCATCATCAGCAGCCTGCTATCTGCTTTCCTCTCTGCTCCTGTGTCCTCCTCCCTTCTCCCCTCTGTCTGTGTGTGAGCTGCCCCTCCCCCCTTGCTGCTATCATAACACCAACCAGTATACACCATAAGCCCAGCCTCCTATTGTGGTGTCCCCCTCTGTAAATGATTTATAAATATAAATGCTGTAAATACCTAATTTAAGAGCCAAGATTTCGATCACATGACCAGCCAGCCCTCTCTCCACCTGGTATGATTACAGGTAATGATTTTCTGCTGGTCGTGGGATAGAACCAAATCCAAAAACACCAACTCCATGGGGTCTAACACATGTATGAAAGATAGTCCCAGTGCGTTGGTATTACAATGGATAACAAAGGAGGAGAACAAATCTGGGCCACCACTCCAAATGAGCAAGACATCATCAATTTACCATCTGTAGAAAACAATATGCTCAGAGAAGGGGTTGTTGGCCCAGACATGCTTCTCCTCCCATTACCCCATAGTAAGGTTGGCATAGACTGGGGCAAAGTTTGCTCCCATGGCTGTCCCCTTACATTGGAGGTAGAATTGATCCAAAAAAGAAAAATAATTATGATGTAAACAAAAATCTATGCTATTTAAAACAAACTCAGATTGTTCATCTCTGCATTCTTGGTGAGGAAGTATTGCACAGCAGTAAGTCCAACATCATGGGGTATGTACATATATAATGAAGCACATCTAAAAACTATAGGCTGGAACAAAAAATCTAGATAAACCGATAAACCACTAGTGAAGCTATTAGTACAAGCTACAATTGGTCTACCTGGAGGATCCACCAAGGCTTTGTGCACCTTGGGGAGGTGATACAAATAGGGGGGTACTGTATACTGCAGGCAACAAAAAACATTTCTCTTACTTATTTAGTACCCCCTCTTTCTGTGCCGCTTCAACCAACAAGCTCTGACTGATAGTGAGGAAGAGGATACAAGAGAAGTTTCAGATAAGTATTACTGTTGGCCAATGGGCCTCCCTGAGGTAGTCTTATTTATTTTGTACCACTAGGCTACCGCCTTTGTCAGCCTGTTTGACAATAATGATTTCTGCTGCTCCCCATTTCTCCAGTGGTTGGCAGCTGCACTGGGTATCAGTTTTATTCACATATGACTGACAGTTTCTAGCGCTTCAGGAACTTGTTGTTTGTCTTGCCCTTAATAACTCAGGTCAGACAGCACCCAGTTACTGTTTGTGTGCTCACAGTATAAATGTGGCTGTTGCTGGTTATGTTGAAATGTTTTAAGTCGTAGCTTTGCCCATTCCCAACTTAACTTGTCTTTGTGTCATCCTGTGCAAGGTTACTGTTTGCATATGATTATGGTCGAGCCTATGCTTCTCAGCAGTCAAGCCTTTTGAAGATTTTTCCAGTTGCAAGGTTTCTTCGATCAGTCAAAACAGAAATTATATTTTTTATCACTTAAACACTCACATTCTGAATTCCAAAGCGTCTGAGTTGCCAGTACCCGCCATAGTACCTGGCATCCATAATACTTCAAACTATTGGTTCAACTGGATGTACTTGTGACTTTTTTCAACCATACTAACCATGTAACTATGTAAGAGATGGAGAAGTCATTATTCAACAAGTACCATAATAAGAGCAATAATCATTAGCAACCAAGCAAACTTTAATTTCAATAAGTCTGAAATAAGTCTGAAAACCCTCCTTCAGTGTCTTCACAAGTGGGAAGAAACTGATAGGTTACTGCTTTTTGAACCTTATTTATGTTCTTTCAATGTTGTGTGGAAAGAGTGACTTTCAAGAGTCAAGTTGTCACTCATCATAGGTAAATAAAGAGGAGGGGAAACAAGAATAATCTTTTCTTTAAGAATGATATTATTGACAATTGCCTTTATGAGCTATTTTAAAACATTTATTGTTATATTTTTCCCTTATTTTTTACAACTAATTTCACTGATTTTATTTTTAACAAGATTCTGTCATTTTTTTGTTCACAGTTCTTATTTCAACTATTCACCTGATATTTTTTTTCCCTTGTCAAATGTGACTGCCAATCACTTGCTTAAGCAGTTCATTGTTTGAAAAAAGGAAAGCAATATTGAGAACAGAACATAAATAATTAAATGTTGAAGCATCTATGACTAATAACTGAGCTTACAATATGGATTCAGCAAAGTTCTGCATACTGTTCGATCAACAGTCATTCACGTGTGTGAATGTGTGTGTGCATGTGCAGAGACTCTAAAGAATTTGTCATAAAATAACTTTGTAAGAAACATCTGATGGAAGCTGATGTTCTTTAACTCCTGCAGCATATACTCACTAGTAAGTCACTGTAAAGTATTTTTTGGACATTAAAGAAAATCTAATTTATCATTAAAATCCACTTCAATACCTGTCTGTAATACCCCTTTATTACCAGGCCATTTTTAATTTTCTGATGCTGTGATAGTTTGACAAATAATTACTCAACATGCAACACTATACTCAAATAAATTCAGATTTGGTCAAATCTACCAGGGAACACCCAACTGTATTAACACCGCATCCGAAATAAAAAAAATATTTATGGATACAAGGAGAAATGGGACTTTGACGGTGCTTAAGTATAATCAATACAGAATGTTTTTTTTTTATATATAATAAAAAAAATCATTTATTGAAACAGCAATTAAAATCTCACACACAAAGTATTTTACAATAAATTGCATAAACTAGTTATGACAATGAGGTTCCTAGAGGCAAAAAACTGAGATAGTTGCTGCACATTGTCCCGACATGTTTCGCCTATAGCTTCTTCAGGGGTGGCCGAGCTAATAGTAGACATATCAAGGAAAAAAAGGAAGAAATAAATAACAAAAATAAAGACATGATTTAGTACAAATAAATGACAACTGTATATGTGATTTAATTAGTATATTAAGGCATCCTGCAAAAAAATCTCAGAAAAGAGTGCTTACCCCCAGCCAAAACCCCAAAGGGAAAACTAGCCTCTAACAGTTGGAAAATGTATGCCACCAAAATCCCACAATGGAATGCCCACCATAAGAGGGCATAAATGGAGGCAAGGCCAAGCTGAAGAAAATGGAGGGAGAAACAAAATAAAACAGATGTACAAATACTAATTTTAACTTAGTGCACAAACGCACATGAATAGAGAGGAACTTAGTATATAAGGGTCCCACAATTAAGAGAAATAAGGCATATGGCCTCCATTAGTGCATTAGATAAAGTTCTAAACCGTACTAGACACCTAAAATCAGGTACAATAGTTCAGCAGACGTATTGATTAAAACGTCTCTTTGAACAGACAACAGACCAGGCAATACATTTTGAAAATTTAGGGGTAAAGGGAAAAAGTATTATAATGATACTTACTTGAATAAAACCAAATATAATTAGGATGGTACAATGACTACCACAGATGATTATACAGACCAGACAATTTGCAGCTGATTTGCAAATATAAAGCAAACAAGGCAGGAGTTACACAGGGAGAACCCAACTACTATCCCATAAGGATACAAGTATAGCTAAATGATGATGACTATACAAGTCAAAAATGCCAAACAAGGTCCCATAAGAGTGTATAGAGGCAAGATCTTATAATAATGAAGAGAGTGTCATCGGAAAAAATAAATATATACAGACAATATAGTATAGCTTAACACTGTATATACTGAACCACTGCACGTAGCACGTAAACCACCGATTATGTACAAGGCAAACAAAAGATTAGAGCTTGCCTTGTATATCCTCCGTCCATTGAGCCAGTGTCTGACATCACCGGCTCGATGCGGACATTAAAGGTGACACTGCACATGCCCGGAGGGAGCGAGGAGTAGAAAAGAAACGACACTACCCATAATGCCAAAGTTCATGGGCGGACCTCAAGTCCAGATAGCGATACTATATCGCTAGCGGCTCGGAGCAACTCTCAATGCAGTGGCAAAAGGGGTGCAGATATAAATTCCAATCCAAGGGATGTAAATCACACTACCGGGATAACAGAGACGCAGGGACTACTAGAAGCGGGCATCCAGGTGGAACTCCTTCCACGGAATGCCCCGGGTGTCCGTATGACCTCCTAATCTGGGTCAGGCAGACCAGAGGGGGAAAAAAAGGGTGGGCTGGTGAGGCATAACCCCTGGGGATTAGAAAAGGGAAAAACACTCCATCAATACACCATTCAAAGGTCGCACCAAGGACCCAGCGCCGTCAAAGTCCCATTTCTCCTTGTATCCATAAATACCATACTCAAATACATTTTATTCCATTTTATGAAGGGAAATACAGTGCCTTGCAAAAGTATTCATCCCCTTGGCTTTTTACCTATTTTGTTACATTACAGCCTTTAGTTCACTGTTTTTAATCTGAATTATATGTGATGGATCAGAACACAATAGTCTAAGTTGGTGAGGTAAAATTAGAAAAATATATACATAAAACTATTTTTCAGAAATAAAAAACTGATAATTGCCACGTGCGTATGTATTCACCTCCTTTGTTATGAAGCCCATAAAAAGCTCTGGTGCAACCAATTACCTTCAGAAGTTACATCATTAGTGAAATGATGTCCACCTGTGTGCAATCTAATTGTGACATGATCTGTCATTACATATACACACCTTTTTGAAAGCCCCCAGAGGCGGAAACACCTAAGCAAGAGGCACCACTAACCAAACACTGCCATGAAGATCAAGGGACTCTCCAAACAAGTAAGGGACAATGTTGTTGAGAAGTACAAGTCAGGGTTAGGTTATAAAAAAAATCCAAATCTTTGATGATCCCTAGGAGCAACATCAAATCTACCATAACCAAATGGAAAGAACATGGCACAACAGCAAACCTGCCAAGAGACGGCCACACACCAAAATGCACAGACCAAGCAGGGAGGGCATTAATCAGAGAGGCAGCACAGTGACCTAAGGTAACCCTGTGGGAGCTGCAGAGTTCCACAGCAGAGACTGAAGTATCTGTATATAGGATGACTATAAGCCATATTCTCCATAGAGTTAGGCTTTATGGAAGAGTGGCCAGAAGAAAGCCATTACTTTCAGCAAAAAACAAAATGGCACATTTTGAGTTTGTAAAAAGGCATGTGGGAGACTCCCAAAATGTATGGAGGAAGGTGCTCTGGTCTGATGAGACTAAAATGTTACTTTTTGGCTATCAAAGAAAACGTGAAAACCCAACAGATCACATCACCCAAAGAACACCATCCCCACAGTGAAACATGGTGGTGGCAGCATCATGCTGTGTGGATGTTTTTTTTTTAATAATAAAGTATGCTGGTATTGAAATGGTTAAAACAAGGAGCTAGGTACTGGTGAACTAGATACAGTATATGCAGGTCATACACAGAGAGAGGAGGTGGTTTAGAGGTTAATGAACAGGTTAAATACAATGGTCAGATGGAGATGAAGGGGTTAGTTTGCAGATGTGAAGGATAAGTGAGGAGAAGATTGAATATAAAGATTACATAGAGAGAGTATTAGATGTAAAGGGGGGTGAAAAAAAACGTAAAACTATTGAATAACCATAGTAAAAGGAAGCAGCAAGCTCACATATGTATATACTATACTGTTTTTATCTGTGGTTGATGTAATTGGTCTCTCTGTGTATAGAGTCACTGGGATTGGCTGTGTACATGGTGTGTGTGGACCAAGTTGTTCAAGAGCAGCTTGATTCATAAGCATAAATGGGAGCAGTGGCCATCCAATGCTGCTTTATCCAATGCCAGGTCTAAACAACAATGAGAAAATAATTACATAATGCAGTCTTTCACTTTTCTGGGTCACATGCATTTACTACATGTTAATCCTGCCAGCAGGTCCATTATTTTTCTGCAGCAGAGTGACCATGTATTCACCATGATCAGATACAGTCCCCTTCACTCCATTTCTCACAAATCCCTGGGAGTCTTGACATGTCCAGGAAGTATAAATTCCTCAGCTACTCTTTAGGGATGAACTCAGAGTTAGTTTGGAATGGACTTGGTTGTTTGCATGTTTATTTGGACGCCAGATGTTTTACCTATTAGGCAGAAGCTAGAAGCCATATACAGGGGGTTATTTACGAAAAGCAAATCCACTTTGCATTGCAAGTGCACTTGAAAGTGCACTAAAAGTGCACTTGGAAGTGCAGTTGCTCTAAATCTAAGGGGTAGATCTGAAATGAGTGGAAGCTCTGCTGATTTTATCAGCCAATCATGTGCAAGCTAAAATGCTGTTTTTTTATTTTCCTTGCATGTCCCTCTTGGATCTACAGCGACTTTACTTCCAAGTGCACTTGGAAGTGCATTTTCAGTGCAGATTCTTCCTAAGGACATCAATCATGTTCTTAAGTTTTTGTTCAATCTCCATATTTTTTTGTTTTATAAAGTCTAAATCCCAACTACAGCACATTATGTCCTGGTTCCCCTTCTTCCTGATGTGGGGGGTCCCTGGTTACGTCATATTTCCCTATTCTTTGCCCCCCTATGAGAATGAAGCAAAAGGTATAATTAGCACAAAGATATTTGAAGCAACAAATATGAATGTGAAACATTGCTTGGAAGCAGGGGACAATTGTCTGTTTGGGCAGAATTCCAAGCTGAAGACATGATTTATTACTTCTAGGTTCAAACACATCTAGACAACAATGTCCTAAACCTCTTTGAAAATAAAAATTAGTATGACCAAATGTATTTAATCATGTATCTGGGAAAACATTGTATTTATTTGGTAAATAAACAATGTTTACTATGACCAATTAGAGCTGGTTCACATAGGGGCGACTCAGATCCGACTTCAGGTCGCCCCTAGTCGCCTCTGGTCAGACAACATGTAAAAATCAATGTAAGTGAATGAGAGCCGTCTTAATGAACACTACTGAAGTCGCTCCGACTTCAGAAAAGGCTCCTGTACTACTTCAATCCGACTTGTAGGCGACTGGTACCTGTTGATTTCAATGGAGGTCGCCTACAAGTCGGATCTCCATCTATACGGAGGCAACTCTCACGGAATTATCAGCTCTGAAGGGGGAATTCCACGCCAAATTTATGAAAAAAAATTGGCGTGAGTTCCCCCTCCGAGAGCATACCAGGCCCTTAGGTCCCCCTTAGGTCCCCCCCCCAGATCCATACCAGACCCTTATCCGAGCGCGCTACCCGGCCGGCCAGGAAAGGGGGTGGGGCCGTGCGGCCCCCCCACCCCAAAGCACCTTGTCCCCATGTTGATGAGGACAAGGGCCTCTTCCCGACAACCCTGGCCGTTGGTTGTCGGGGTCTGCGGGCGGGGGGCTTATCGGAATCCGGGAGCCCCTGGATAGCGGCCCCCCACCCTATGTGAATGAGTATGGGGTACAATGTACCCCTACCCATTCACCTGTAAAAAAAAAAGTAAAAAAAAAACACAACACACAAGGGTTAAAATAGTTTATTGCAAAGCTCCTGGGGTCTTCTGTCCGTCTTCGGGGGTCTTCTCGCCGGTCTCCAGAGGATGCTGGGACTGTGACATCATAATGGGCGGGGACATCATCCAGTGATGTCCCTATATAAGTCACCGCACGCCGCGTCCCTGTCATTGTGACCGGAGGCAGCGACGTGGCAACATCTGAAGAGAAGAACAGAAGACGGCGACAGCGGCGACAGAAGACCGGGCCACCGCCTGTAAAAGAGCTAGAAGAAGGCGCGGTGGCCCGGCAAGAATAACCGAAGAGGGAGACAAGACCCCCGAAGTCGAAAGAAGAGGGCGGCGGCGAAGAAGAAAGCTGGGCTCCTCTGCTAGCAAAAGAGCTAGCAGAAGATAGTGGAGGAGTCCGGCGAGAAGAACCCCAAAGACGGACAGAAGACACCCGGAGCTGTGCAATAAACTATTTTAACCCTTGTGTGTTGTGTGTTTTTTTTACTTTTTTTTACAGGTGAATGGGTACATTGTACCCCATACTCATTCACATAGATTGGGGGACCGGTATCCGGTGGCCCCCTTATTAAAGGGGGCTCCCGGATTCCGATAAGCCCCCGCCCGCAGACCCCGACAACCAACGGCCAGGGTTGTCGGGAAGAGTGCTTTGGGGTGGGGGGGGCCGTGCGGTACCCCCCCATGTTGAGGGCATGCGACCTGGTAAGGCTCATGAGGGGGGAGCGCTCGCTCGTCCCCACCCCCTTTCCTGGCTGGCCGGGTAGCGTGCTCGGATAAGGGTCTGGTATGAATCTGGGGGGACCCCCACGCAGTTTTTTCGGCGTAGGGGGTTCCCCTTAGAATCCATACCAGACCTAAGGGCCTGGTATGCTCTCGGAGGGGGAACCCACGCCAAATTTTTTTCAGAAATTTGGCGTGGAGTTCCCCCTTCAGAGCTCATGCTCTGATTGGCCACGGCAAAAGTCGCCTGGCCTGGGGCAACTTAAAGTCGTGTTGCAAGTCGCCCCAGGTCGTGTCTAAGTCATGTTCAAGTCTCCAAGTTGCCTCACAAAGTCGTCCTGGAAGTCGTGTCGCCCCTGTGTGAACCAGCTCTTACTGTGCCTATGAAAATGAAAGTAGCCATTTTAAAATGCCCAACACTATAAAGAAAAACAAATGACGCAGCATGCAGTAATAATAATAATAGGAACACATGACAAATACTTACTTTTTTGAAGAACTTTCTTGATATTTCTATACTGATCCTGCTCCCTTCATTTCAGGTCTGACCAGCGTTTCCTCAGTTGATCCTTGGATCGTCATACCCAAAAATTCCTGTGCAGACTCTTCACACCTTTATTCATGATCTTGGCCTTTTCTCATATTTGGGCACAGACCATAATTCTTGTCATAGTCGTTCCTCCTCAAGATGTTGACCATCTCCAACATCTCACCAAAGGACATATTGGAGGCTTTAGATCTCCTCCTGGATTGTGACGTTTCTGGCTCCGGGCTTTCCACCTCCTTGTTACTGCTATTATGCACCTGCTGTGTCTCCACCATGTTCCTCTCCCACTGCGATGAAAAAGACGGGGCGGAGAATATTCTAGAAAGAATGTCAGAGGCAGGTGACGCAGGTGGAGTTTCACGCATGCACAGTGTATATAAAGCTTAACACGTCTTAACTACATTCTGTGTACAGAGGAAGGAGGAATGGTAGCAACGAACTTTATAATGAAAGTAAGATTTTAACTTGAACATGAGCAGCCTATACTGAATCTAGATTGATGCCTATATTGGTATAAGATTATCCTGAGATGAGTGTTCTTGTCTTTTGTTTGGTCTTGCAGAGAAAATGTATCTATTTAAAGACCAAGAATTCCTGGGAGAATTCCTAGATTAATATTGTGATATGCGAAATTTATGGGAAGTGAAAAACCCCTTATATCACAATAAAACATGTAGGAAGGCACCGCTGGAGAAACTGCTTGAATTTGTAAAGACTAGGATCCCCAATGCAGACATCAGGTCTGGAAACTAAAATTGGTAGCTTGAGAAGCACCTATAGGAAGGAGTATCTGAAGGTCCAGAGGTCCCTGAAGTCAAGAGCTGCAGCAGATAAGGTGTATGTACCCAGTCTTTGGTACTACAACAGGATGTATTTTTTTGATGACCAAATTGAGGCCAGGGAATCGCTTTTGATTCAGCACCTCTACCCTTCCATCCAGCCTTCCCTCAACCCCAGCTGAGGCTTCCGTAGACTAACCTGGGCATTCCATCCAGGAAGAGATTGAGGAGCCCAGTTGGAGCCAGGTGTAGTATTTCTATACATATTTTGTGAAAATTACTGTTATTGATAAGAAATGAACGATTTAACAAAAAGTGTTTCACATATCAATAGACACTAGGGACCAAAAATGATTGGGACAAGAATGAAAAATGCTGGGCTCAGAATGATAGTCTTTTCTATTTATTATAACAGTCAATTTGCAACAGTCATGAGCTGAAAATTGTGTGTGATTGATGAACAAAAAACTAAAACAATGTCCCTTTTTCATACACAGGAAGACCTCAGCCAGGACGAGGCTCTGGAATGTGGCACACAGGAGGAGGTGGGGGAAAAGTGCCAGCCAGGAGGTGTCAGGGCACATTAACACCCAATTCCAGGTGCCTCCTTTCCGCCTTCCACCCAAAAGGCCCAGGAAGGGGAGTAAAACAGAGGAGGCAGCACTGGCCCTCATCAAGGAGGCTAATGACACTCTGAAATCCCCCCTCGATGCTGTAGAGGCCTATGGCGGGGTGGAATTTCAGAACCAAAAGTGGTAACCCCGAGCCAGACTCGGGATTGCATCGCAGGATCCAGGAAGAGTGTGCTTACCTTATCCCCTGGATCCAACGATGTCCCCCCGCTGTGTGAGTGACTTGTCCTCCGCTCAATGTATCACGGAGCCGAGCTCCATTCCCCTCCTCTTTTAATGTGGCCTGCGAGGTTGTGTGCTCGGATAAGGGTATGGTATGGATTTTTGGGGGGATCCCACGCCATTTTTTTTATTTTGGTGTGGGGGTCCCCTTAAAATCCATAACAGACCTGAAGTGTCTGGTATGGATTTTGAGGGGGTTCCCCACGCCATTTTTTTGTCGTGGGGTTCCCCTGTGCGGAAATCCCAATGCCGTTTTTATCAATGAACTTTTATGTGTATTGCAGACCGACAATTCTTTGTAGCCGCGAGTAGTTTTAAATTACTTTCTTTCCTTTTGAAATGTCATTTTGTTGTCAGACTGTTCTAAACATGGGAAACATGCGCCCCTTTACAGTTATACTATAGACACCACCAGGTACGAAATTTAAAGGAATATTACACTTTTATTGTTTCACATTAAGCATTATTAAAATCACTGCTCCTGAAAAAAACGGCCCTTTTTAAAACTTTTTTTTGCATTGATACATGTCCCCTGTGGCAGGACCCAGATCCCCAAACACTTTTTATGACAATACCATGCATATAAACATTTAAAATGAGCACTTTTGATTATTCATGTTCGTGTCCCATAGACTTTAATGGTGTTCGCATGTTCAAACTAATTTTTTAGCCTGTTCGCATGTTCTGGTGCAAACTGAATGGGGGGTGTTTGGCTCATCCCTACCCAGCAGTGCAGATGACTTATCGGTTGTTAAGGACGCGGCGGCCTGCTTCCCGGCTCCCTCCTTAGCAACCAGCTATAAACAGTGTTTTAAACAGAAAAATAAAAACCGCATAACACTTCAAAAATCACATCACAAACACAACATTTGCACTTCTGGTGCGATTCCACTGAAGTCTATTACACACAAAATGTGGAAAAAAGTCCCCGACCCCTTGCAAAATGCGCCGGGCACAAAACGCATAGAAGTCAACATGTACCGTGGGAGACCATGTGAAATGCACTGTAGCGTGTTTCTGTAAATTGCAAAACACAAAAAAAAGGCATAGGTATGAACCTAGGGTAAGAGAGCATGTGAAAAGCAAATGGGAGACAGGAACAGAGAGTTCTCACCTTAAGGTGTCCGTTTATGAAGCAATGATCAGTGGAGATCCAGAGGATCGCCGCTGATCACAGCCCATAAACAGTATATAAACCAGAGATAATCGGGGGGAGATGTGTTTGAACTTGTTCTCCCGCCGATTATCTCCGCACATGGAGAATCCTCATAGACTGACACAGTAACGGTCACTTTATGAAGCTGTGATCTCAGCGCTTCACTTGTGATCTGTGTCAGAATTCACACGCCCCGATTCACCAACTCAGAGGTGGAGAACCGGGGTAGTGAAGAGGGAATCAGGGGGATCTGAGGAGGAAAGAGGAAGATAATTAACTTCCTTATGCCTCGTTCAGACCCCCCAACACTGTAACCATGTCCCCCTGTCATATGTATGTGTATACATATATATACATATATACATATAATGTGTATATGTATATATATATAATGTGTGTGTATATACATGTATATATAATGTCTGTGTGTGTATCCATGTATATATTATGTAGGGGGACGCTTTATTTCACTAACATTAATCACACCGCGTGTCAGTGTATTGAGCTGTGATAATTTATCACTGCTTAACCGCTTCCTGCCCGCCCTATAGCCGAATGCCGGCCTTAGGGCGGGCGGCTTCCCGTGCCTGGCCGTCCCTGGACGGCCTGGTGTTTACTTCCGCAATGCGCGCCGCCGCGGGCGCGCATCGCGGAAGTTCTGTGTTTGCCGTGTCCCCCGGGGACAGGCAAACACAGATCGCTGTAAACGGCCAATCACAGCGGCCGTTTACAGCGTGATCGGCGTGTCCAATGGGAGATGATCTCATATGTAAACATATGAGATCATCTCTCAGCGCCGCTCTCCCTCCTCACACAGACAGCGTGTGAGAGGGGAGAGAAGAACGGCTGCAGCAGCCGTCAGTGTAAAAAAGAAAAAAAAAAAAAAAAAAAGTAAAAAAAAAGTTTAATAAAAAGTGCCATCCTCCCCCAGAGCCATCCTCCCCCAGTGCCACCCCCCCCCAGTGCCATGCCCCCCCCCAGTGCCATCCCCCAGTGCCATCCTGCCCCAGTGCCATCCTGCCCCAGTGCCATCCTGCCCCAGTGCCATCCGCCCCAGTGCCATCCTGCCCCAGTGCCATCCGCCCCAGTGCCATCCACCCCAGTGCCATCCACCCCACCCCAGTGCCACCTGCCCGCAGTGCTATCTGTCCCCAGTGCCACCTGTTGTCAGTGCCATTTGTCCCCAGTGCCATCTGTCATCAGTGCCACGTATAAGTGGCATCTGTCATCAGTGCCACGTGTTATTAGTGCCACATAGTGCCATCTGTCATCAGTGCCACGTATTAGTGCCATCTGTCATCAGTGCCACGTATCAGTGCCATTTGTCATCAGTGCCACCTGTCAGTGTCACGTGCCATCTGTTGTCAGTGTCACGTGTCATCAATGCCACTTATCAGTGCCATCTGTCATCAGTGTCACGTGTCATTGGTGCCACGTATTAGTGCCATCTGTCACCGGTGGCACGTATTAGTGCCACGTATTAGTGCCACATGTCATCAGTGCCACGTATTAGTGCCACGTGTCATCAGTGCCACATATTAGTGCCACGTGTCATCAGTGCCACATATTAGTGCCACGTGTCATCAGTGCCACGTATTAGTGCCACGTGTCATCAGTGCCACGTATTAGTGCCACGTGTCATCAGTGCCACATATTAGTGTCATCTGTCATCAGTGCCACGTGTCATCAGTGCCACGTATAAGTGTCATCATTGCCACGTATCAGTGCCATCTGTCATCAGTGTCACGTGTCATTGTCCTGGTATTTCAAAAGTGTAATAAGTAGTCAACAAGTTAGATGTGTAATTTATGCTCCTAGAACACGTGATGGCGCTCCCTGCATGTTGGGCCTCTCTATGTGGCCAGGCTGCGAAAAAGTCCCACACATGTGGTATTGTAATACTCAGGAGGAGTAGCAGAATTTTTTGGGGGGTGTCATTTGTGGTATACACATGCCACGTGAGAGAAATAACCTATTACAATGACAATTTTGTGGAGAAAAATAAAGAAAATGAAAAATCTTCATTTTGCAAAGAATTGTGGGAAAAAAATGACAACATCAAAAAGCTCACCATGCCTCTTACTAAATACCTTGGAATGTCTACTTTCCAAAAAGGGGTCATTTGGGGGGTATTTGTACTTTCCTGACTTGTTTGGGTCACAAGAAGCGAGATAGGCCACCAGTACATCAGATGTGATCAATTTTGTGCGATTCGCACCACAGCTTGTAGACTCTCTAACTTTCACAAAGACCAAATAATATCCACTAATTTGGGTTATTTTTACCAAAGATATGTAGCAGTATAAATTGTGGCCAAAATTTATGAAGAAAAATTAATAATTTGCATAATTCTGTCACAGAAACAAAGAAATATGCGTTTTTTTTCAAAATTTTCGGTCTTTTTTCATTTATAGCGCAAAAAATAAAAACCCCAGAGGTGATCAAATACCACCAAAAGAAAGCTCTATTTGTGGGAAAAAAAGGACACAAAATTCATTTGGGTACAGTGTTGCATGACTGAGTAATTGTCATTCAAAGTGTGAGAGCACCGAAAGCTGAAAATTGGTCTGGGCAGGAAGGGTGTTTAAGTGCCCAGTAAGCAAGTGGTTAATATATTGGCATCTGTGTGTATGAGTGAATTTCTAGTACTGTAATCTCGTAAAGTCTCACGAGATTACAGTATTAGGGGCCGTTCTCCAGTGTTAGAAGCGTTTGTAGATCGCTTCACACCTCCAAGGGTGAAACGATCTACTCCGCTTCATATAGTGGCACACAGAGGAGAAAGATCTCCTATGTGAATGCCGGAGAATGAAGCAGTGAATAGATTTCACTGCTTCATAAAAGGACACCTAAATCAAGATGGACCTGAACAACGGTCAGCATGGAATATTTTATTGAAAGCTGCTAATCTAAAAATTTTGAAAATTACTTTTGAAAAATGTTACATTGTTAAAGCTTTTATGAGATTTGAGTAATTAGGTTTACGTCTATATTAACACATGTCCTTGATTCTCCTAAGATGTGAATTTCAATAATGGGCCTGTTTTAATTACTGTGATACCTACAATTTTAATGAGGATCTGCAAAATCATTGTTAAAGTTACATTTTTTTGTAAAACCCGGGGCATTCTATGTTGAATGCTTCAGCATAAAAAGCTCACTAATCCAGGAAAAAACTTTTCTATCCACACAAACAGGAGGGAAAAAAAAGCTGAGACAAAATAATTTCTTTGAGATGAGAGTATTCAGCAATTATATGCGGCTTTTTTCCTCAGAGTTTCTATTGAGTTTTTCAAGGTTAGTTGAAAAATGAAACAACCAATTAATATAACAATTGTTTTTTTTCCTGTGTATTTTCTTTTCAAGCAGAAATTGTCTGTGCAGCTGGATTTTTGAAAATGTTGTTTGTAATTCCTGATCTAGTAAGCATTTTTTTCTGTCTCTTCTAATATACTTCTTCCTCTAAATTCATATGGACTTATTTAATAAGGCTTTGTAAAAGAGCAAAAGTGATATGCAAAGTTCAGTAACCCATAGGAACCAATCAGATTTAATCTGACTTCAAGAGTCTGAAATCTCATTGTTTGCTATGAATAACTGCACTTTGCTCAACATTGCTGTTCTCCAATTGGTAATCTTTGTGTCATTCTATTACAGTGTAATTGCAATCCATCTTAAACTTTTAAAAGTAAAAGCTTTGCCTAAAAAAAAAAAGGCATAACCACGTTGTGACTATTAGTTGTGTTATCGAGTAAACAACATCTTCTGTTTTTTTCTTGACTATGACTAATATAGAAAAACAAAAATTATAATGTAGCACTAGAATAAAGTAAATACAAAGTAATAAAACATATAACAATATGTGAGAAAAACATCAGCAATGGCCGTTACTCCAAAGGCTAATGTCCACATGTAAGTATCCACTCAAAAAACTGCATCTTCTATTCACAGCTTATGTTCCACGTAAGCTCTAGTGATGGGGCCAATAAACACAGATAAGAGAATGGATACTCTTACCATAACAGATGTACACATACACCATATGGCAATGTGTCTAATAGGCTCGTGAGGCTAAATAGCCAATGATGGTCGGTGCACGACTTGATTGTAATACCCAGGCTGGGACTCAGATCCACATCCAAATCGATAGGAGTCCGCGGTTCAAGGGAAGTAGCTCCAAAATGGATGGACAACCAAAATCGATCCCTCAAAGCAGGGGTAGGGAACCTTGGCTCTCCAGCTGTTTTGAAACTACAAATCCCATCATGCCTCTGCCTCTGGAGTCATGCCTGTGATTGTTAGGGTCTTGCAATGTCTCATGCGACTTGTAGTTTCAAAACAACTGGAGAGCCGAGGTTCCCTACCCCTGCCTCAAAGGATGATCCAGGGGTATCCGTCAGATGGCAAACATAAAGGAAGAAAAAATATGGAGATGCTCCACATAGTATAGATCAACCAATGAAGGTTTACTAAAAATAAAAGCTGGTAGAGCATAAAAAATCACGTGGTATTAAAAAAGCAATATGGGAAGCAGAATGTGCTGGCCCTATGCATTTTGACTCCTAAGTCTTCAACTGGGCCATATCCTGACCTCCCCATTTTTCTGTTGTATATAGACATGATTGCAAAATTGAAAAGATCCGCCTCCGTCATGGCTGACCCGGAAATAACCCAACATCTTCCAACTCTAAATACATAATGACTTGTACATAAATAAACATAAGATCAATCCCACCTCAAGTATAAAAATATAAAATTCCATATGAGTATATCTAAAAACAAGCAATGCTGGTGTATTAAGACTAGGATGCAAAACACGGGAGGATGGCTGTTACGTTTGCGTTCCAATCGTTGTAATGAGTGGCGGAAGTGACGAAAAACGTCACTTCCGCTCAAAATCCTAATACACCACATTAGTGTCCCAAGCCTCGCTTTGATCAGCAGAAGATACCTCTCGTCACTTCCGCCCACACTTGAGATGCACGGGAAATTATAGACCATACATGCAAGGATTTGTAATAGATCGATTGTATAATCATGTGCAATTTAGACAGATTTTGAAAGATTGTGCAAAGTTGTATTATCAATGTGAATGAGTCCTTCATTTAAAAAGGAAAACATATAACCACTTATCAACTGTCCACTGTAGACATACTGCAGCAGGGCGGCCATTCTGCAACAGATCATGTACTTGGTACGTGATTTGACACTTCCAGGTCTGGGTGCATGCGACACCCGTGACCCGCTCCTGCTGTGATTGAACACAGCAGGAGACAATCAGCGAGTCTAGCGGAGGCAATGTCCGCCGGGACCCGTCGATCGTTCAGGAGGAAGGTAGAACAGCGCTCTGTCTATGTAAACAAGGCAGATTTCCGTTTTGTGAGAGGGGACTGTACTGATCCTGTGTCCCTGCTAAGCAGGAACACAGATCTTTACATTCCCCCAGTCAAAGCATCCTCCTACAGTTTGTAATTACTCCCAGGGAACACATTTAACCCTTTGATTTCTCCTGGTGTTAACCCCCTCCATACCAGCGTCATTAGTATAGTAACAGTGCATATTTTTTTAGCACTGATCACTGTATTAGTGTCATAGCTCCCAACTGTCCTGGATTTCGAGGGACTGTCCCTGATTTGGAGCAATGTCATTCTGTCCCTCTTTCCCCCTCATTTGTCCCTCATTTTGGCCTGATCCATATAATTGTATATAAAATGCACTTTTTATCTTTCAAAAAGTGTTTCCCAGTGTTAAACCTTTCATCTAATTTCTAAATTGCTGCATTTGTACATCTTAAAAGCCAATATAAAGGAATAGTCGTGGTTAAAAAAAAGTCCTTGTGGATTTAAAGAACCTTTTATTGGTTAATTCTCCTTTAAGGGGATGTGGCAGGGGGCGTGTCCTATGCCTATATATGTTTGTTAGTAGGTGTCCCTCATTCCCATCTCAAAATGTTGGGAGGTATGATAGCGTCTCCGGTCCCCAAAAAAGTGTCAGGTGTCCAATTTGTCCACGGCAATATCGTAGCTCCGCTATAAGTCTCTGATCGCCGCCATTACTAATGAAAAAAATAAAAATATCCTGTAGTTTGTAGACGCTGTAACTTTTGCGTAAACCAATCAATATACACATTTTTTTTTTTTTTTTACCAAAAATATGCAGCAGAATACATATTGGCCTAAATTGATGAATAAATTAGATTTTTTTTTTTTTATTATTGAGAATGTTTTATAGCAGAAAGTAAAAAATATTCTTTCTTTCTCAAAATCGTTGGTCTTTTTTTGTATATACAGTGGTGTGAAAAAGTGTTTGCCCCCTTCCTCATTTCCTGTTCCTTTGCATGTTTGTCACACTTAAGTGTTTCGGAACATCAAACCAATTTAAACCATAGTCAAGGACAACACAAGTAAACACAAAATGCAATTTGTAAATGAAGGTGTTTATTATTAAAGGTGAAAAAAAATCCAAACCATCATGGCCCTGTGTGAAAAAGTGATTGCCCCCCTTGTTAAAACATACTATAACTGTGGTTGTCCACACCTGAGTTCAATTTCTCTAGCCACACCCAGGCCTGATTATTGCCACCCCTGTTCACAATCAAGGCATCACTTAAATAGGAGCTGCTTGACACAGTAAGGTCCACCAGAAGATCCTTAAAAGCTACACATCATGCCGAGACCCAAAGAAATTCAGGAACAATTGAGAAAGAAAGTAATTGAGATCTATCAGTCTGGAAAGGGTTATAAAGCCATTTCCAAAGCTTTGGGAATCCAGCGAACCACAGTGAGAGCCATTATCCACAAATGGCGAAGATATGGAACAGTGGTGAACCTTCCCAGGAGTGGCCGGCCGCCCAAAATTACCCCAAGAGCGCAGCGACGACTCATCCAAGAGGTCACAAAAGACCCCACAGCAACGTCCAAGGAACTGCAGGCCTCACTTGCCTCAGTTAAGGTCATGCCTCCACCATCAGGAAAAGACTGGGCAAAAATGGCCTGCATGGCAGAGTTCCATGGAGAAAACCACTGCTGAGCAAAAAGAACATCAAAGCTCATCTCAATTTCTCCACAACACATCTTGATGATCCCCAAGACTTTTGGGACAACATTCTGTGGACCGATGAGACAAAAGTGGAACTCTTTGGAAGGTGTGTGTCCAAGTATATCTGGCGTAGAAGGAACACTGCATTTCATAAAAAGAACATTATACCAACAGTAAAATATGGTGGTGGTAGTGTGATGGTCTGGGGCTGTTTTGCTGCTTCAGGACCTGGAAGACTTGCCGTGATAAAAGGAACTATGAATTCTGCTGTCTACCAAGAGATCCTGAAGGAGAATGTCCGACCATCTGTTCGTGTACTCAAGCTGAAACAAACTTGGGTTCTGCAGCAGGACAATGATCCTAAACACACCAGCAAGTCCACCACCGAATGGCTGAAGAAAAACAAAATGAAGACTTTGGAGTGGCCTAGCCAAAGTCCTGACCTGAATCCTATTAAGATGTTGTGGTATGACCTTAAAAAGGCCGTTCATGCTCGAAAACCCTCTAATGTAACTGAATTAGGACAATTCTGCAAAGATGAGTGGGCCAAAATTCCTCCAGGACGCTGTAAGAGCCTCATTGCACGTTATCGCAAACGCTTGGTTGCAGTTGTTGCTGCTAAGGGTGGCCCAACCAGTTATTAGGTTTAGGGGCAATCACTTTTTCACACAGGGCCATGATGGTTTGGATTTTTTTTCACCTTTAATAATAAACACCTTCATTTACAAATTGCATTTTGTGTTTACTTGTGTTGTCCTTGACTATTGTTTAAATTGGTTTGATGTTCCGAAACACTTAAGTGTGACAAACATGCAAAGGAACAGGAAATGAGGAAGGGGGCAAACACTTTTTCACACCACTGTAGAGCAAAAAATAAAAACCACAGGGGTGATCAAATACTACCAAAAGAAAGCTCTATTTGTTTTATTTGGGTATAGTGTTTCACGCCCCCCGCGCTATTGTCAGAAGTAATGCAGTGCCATATTGCAAAAAATTGCTGGTCATGAAGGGGGTAAACCTTCCAGAGCTGAAGTGGTTAATTAAGTATCCATCCAATTGTGAAAAGTCTGCTATGTTTTGCTTTTAAACATTGTTTAAATTTCTATTTAAAAATACATTTTTTTGTAAAAAGGGTGTGTAAACCCTACAAGCGATCCTCTTGTAATAATACCGTATATACTCGAGTATAGGCCGACCCGAATATAAGCCGAGGCCCCCAATTTACCCCCAAAAAAACTGGCAAACTTATTGACTCGTGTATAAGCCGAGGGTGAGACATGCCTGTCCATCCCTGTGTGTGTGTCCGTCCATCCCTGTGTGTCCGTCCATCCCTGTGTGTCCGTCCATCCCTGTGTGTCCGTCCATCCCTGTGTGTCCGTCCATCCATCCCTGTGTGTGTGTGTGTCCATCCATCCATCCATCCCTGTGTGTGTGTGTCTCCATCCATCCATCCATCCATCCCTGTGTGTGTGTGTCTCCATCCATCCATCCATCCATCCCTGTGTGTGTCTCCATCCATGTGTGTGTGTGTGTGTGTGTGTGTGTGTGTGTGTGTGTGTGTGTGTGTGTGTGTGTGTGTGTGTGTCCAGCCTACCTTTGTCCCGAGCCTCCGTCCCGTGCCTTGCCTCCTTGCCTCCGTCCCGTGCCGTGCCTTGCCTCCTTGCATCCGTCCCGTGTCGTGCCTTGCCTTGCCCCCGTCCCGTCCCGTCCCGTGCCGTGCCGTCCCGTGCCCTCTTCGTCGGCGGCCATTGTAAAGTTCAAAAGCTGCGCCGCCGCCTTCGCCTGTGATAGGCGGAACACTGAATTTCCCAGCAGCCTGTGTTCCGCCTATCACAGACGTCGTATCATCCTCGTCCGTAGTACGAGGATGATACGATGTCCGTGATAGGCGGAACACAGGCTGCTGGGAAATTCAGTGTTCCGCCTATCACAGGCGAAGGCGGAGCCGGAGGCGCGGCTTTTGAATAGAATGGCCGCTGTCTGTCTGCTCGACACGCTGATCGAGCGGGCAGACAGCGATGACTCGAGTATAAGCCGAGGGGGGCACTTTCAGCCTCAAAAAAGAGGCTGAAAATCTCGGCTTATACTCGAGTATATACGGTAGTTCTTCTTGTGTGTAAAGCCTAAAAAAGTAACGTCTTGTAATTTATGTGTGTGTAAACCCTAAATATGTATTAATGTAAACACTTTGTTATATCTGTTCAATAAGTGAAAAAAAATCCTTTCTGGGGGCTGCAGAACACCTCTCCTCGTGTTATAGAGAAGAGGAGAAGGGGTTGCTCTGTAGATCAAACACAATTCCTGTGCTAAGATGACAATGTTGCTCCCACATGGATACAGTACCCGGGTACCGTGAGTAAGCGTTGTAACCCCAGGACAGGAAGTGTGCTACTGGCAGGATCACCAGGTGAAAGAGAAGGAAAAACTAATGAAAAACTGAATGCAGCCACCACATCTAGGGACTGGCAAGCTGCAAAGTGCAGTATCACACTTTTGCTCTTAGAAACTCCACATGGGAAAATATATTGCAAAATAAATAAATTAATAAAATAATATAGCATATGCATCTATCTCATAATCTATATTGTAATTTAATTTATTAAAAATTACCTTTTCTTTTTCAGTCTGCAGTGCTGTAATTTTCAGACAAATTCAATGCAATATGACAACCAGGAGGCCTTCCGTATGTGGGGAGGTGCAGCTGGTTGCAATAAAACTTGAAACTTGTATTAAGCAGAATGCCGTTAGAAACACCCTAGGGGGAAAGCACCGCTGAGGGCAATAACTCACCATTCAATGTAATTAAAGATGTGGCTGAGGAGAGGTGCAGACAGAATCTGTTTGAGAGGGTGAAGTGCAGCCTGCCCAGTCTGGTCCCAAGTGGGGAGGCTCCTTTCCAGATTAGCAAGTCCATAGCATATCCCTTCTCATCTGGAACCTTTTCCTACTGCTAGTTATTTTTCCTAACAAGGGGAGTCTCCCTCCCTACAGTAGGCACAAGCAAAAAATGTGTGCTAAAACTCGGGGGCATGGAATTATATCTCCCATGCTGACCCAAGATGGACACCAAGGGTCACATGGCTGCAGCATAGCCAACTGAAACACTGCTCCATTGACACAGGAAACCATAGAGAAACTAAGTTTTCCCTTGACTTCCCCTCCAGGCTGTGGTACCACTCAGGTCGAGCACTTCCTATGGTGGTGAAAACTGACTGTTCATGCATGCAAGTACACAGTTTGCATATAGAACATCCCCTCAGAAATGTAATGTCCTGCTTGTGTGATTGTTTCACTGTTTTTCCAGTCTGCACTAAGATGCAAGTCAGAGTTTCGTCATCCTCTGAAACAAAATGTTTATATACATATATAAATAAATAATAGTGGGAAGGGGACAAGCTGCACATGCTCAGTTTGGCGTGTATTGCTAGAGAGTTTTTTTTTCTTGGGGCAGTGCATGTGATCAGCACAGTGACAATCAGCACCGTCCAGACAGAGGATCAGGGTCAGGGGTCCTGCAGTCTTTTAGGACAGTAAAAGCAGAATGAAAACACCTTCTACAAGCTTTAATCAGACACCAGGAAAGGAAAATTATGGAAAGGTAAGCATTCAATTTTCCATTGTATTGTGCACCTGGAGACCCTCACAGGTAAACCTACATGCACATTATGCCCTGTACACAATTCCATTGACAAAATCAGTCAGATTTTTTCCGACAGATTTTGGCCCAAACTTGTCTTGCATACACACGGTTGCACAAAGTTGTCAGAAAATCCGATCGTTCACAACGCAGTAACGTAGAATGCGTACGACGGAACTATAAAGAGGGCCGTAGCCAATAGTGTCATGGTTATGCAGTGATCTTCCTGTGTTTGCTTACCTTCCCTCATGTCTTCAGACTAAGAAGCCAGCCACTTCCACCTGGTGGTTTTTATAACCTCTCCTCTAAGCATGGCTCCAACCCAGGCCCTATCAGGGAGCCCTATATTAACCTGTGCACTGCAGGCCTCAGTGCTGATCAACCATTGTGTATCCTTTGTGTGTTAGCTTCCTGTTTCCTGCTGTGTGCTCTGCTACTGGTTTCCGTTACCAACTTTGGCGTGTCTTGACTATCCTTGTTTGTCTGTGATCCTGACCTTTTGGCGTGTACCTGACTATTCTTGTCTGCTTGTGGCCCCGACCTTGGCTTTGTCCCTCACCATCCCTATCCTCCTGTTGCCTATTGTGGGTGTGAGCTGGGGGACCCTGGGGGTTGCGACCTGGAGCCAGTTGCAGCCAAGTCCATCCTCACCACTCGAGGCTCTGGTGAACACCTGCTGGCTCTTAGACTCCACGCCCCAGGGAATCTTACGCTCTAACCCCAGTGTCATCTGTCCCCCATCTGCAGCAGTCGGCCGTAGGGTCCACAACCTTGCGGTGCACCCCTAAACCCTACGGTGTGCATCTGTCACCTGCGCTCTAGGTGACCTGACAAATAGCTTTCATCTCGTAATTTATTCTGAGCATGCATGGCACTTTGTCCATTGCAATTGTCTACACACAATTGGAATTTAAATGATCAGATTTTATTGTCGGAAAATTTTAGATCCTGCTCTCAAACTTTGTGTGTCGGAAATTCAGATGGAAAAAGTCAGATGGAGCCCACACATGATTGGATTTTCCGACAACAAGATCCTATAGCAAATCTTTAGTTGCAATGTCCAACCGTGTGTACAGGGCATTAGAGTGTATGACGGAACTGAATTGATACAGGGTAATGTTCTGTGACAAGAAGGCTAACCCATAAGCACTTCATTTGCATAATGTCACACATAAGTGTTACTTGGATACCATAATCAGCTCACTAATTGAATTTACTCTTTCTGAGAGCTGATTTTATTTGCACTGATCACACTCACATATATGTATAAAAAAAAATCATTGAAAAGAGCCTAGATTGCATTTTATTAAGCTCACAGATTGTCAACTTGTCCACACCCTAGGCAAATACTACAACTTGTATTTTAACACAGATAATGAAAAAAACAGCAAAGAAAGATTAATTTGTGAAGACAGTTTTAGTGTTATTAAATAGCAAATGAAACAGTGCATGCACAGAAAAGTCATCTTTTATTTACATTTTATACATGTCACTGACATTCTGAAGTTCCCTCCATCCTTTGTCAAATGTCAAATAAATGACATCACTGCTGCCATCTCAATAGCTCCAGGCGATCCTAGTTGTGCTGTTGCCCAAATGCTTCATGTGTCTCTTATGGCTGAAATTGCCAAACTAGATCTTTCCTCTTAATTCTTCCTCAAGCCTTTTTCCCCCAAAAATCAAGCAAATCTAATCTAATCTAAATTTTTTTTGTGTGGTGCCTTCCATGCAGTAAATCATCTACAAAATATTTTATTTTGGATAATTTCATAATAATAAATAGATTAAGGCAGAACAAATATTGCAATAACTGACAGCAACCAATCTGATTTCAGATTACTTTGATCAACTCTGAGAGATTTATTATAATGGGCTGTTGTATATTAGTGCATGTACAGCTGGCATTTAGTAAAAACTGTATTGGCTTAGTGCTAACACACAGCCAGATGTGATGTACCTGAGGTCTTAGGCTGGATTCACACCTATGCATTTTTAGTGCTTTTTGCATTTTTCAGATTTGCACTACAGAACGTGTTCCATAGGAAAACATGTTAAATGGACTAGTGCAAATCTGCAAAATGCGAAAAGCACCAAAACTGCATAGGTGTGAATCCAGTCTTAATCTGTGAGCAAAACCACTACATTTCATGCAGGTGTGGCATTGCAGAGCCTTCTTAAAAAATAAGAATTGAAATAAGGTAAGTACATGCTTTAAATACCTGGGGATTATGATCTCCCCTACCTTGATAGACTATTGCTGACCCTTAACTGTTTAAGCCCAGGAAGATTTTACCCCCTTCCTGACCAGGGCACTTTTTGCGATTCGGCACTGCGTTGCTTTAACTGACTATTGTGCGGCCATGTGACGTTACACCAACTCAAAATTGACATCCTTTTTTTCCCATAAATAGAGCTTTCTTTTTGTGGTATTTGATCACCTCTGTTGTTTTTTTATTTTTTGCGCTATAAACAAAAAGAGCACCAATTTTGAAAAAAAAAAGCTATATTTTTTATTATTTGCTATAATAAATATCTCCCAAAAAAATATATATATTTTTTTTTCCTCAGTTTAGGCGGATACGTATTCTTCTACATATTTTTGGTAAAAAAAGATCGAAATAAGCGCATATTGATTGGTTTGCGCAAAAGTTATAGTGTCTACAAAATAGAAGATAGATTTATGACATTTTTATTATTATCTTTTTTATTAGTAATGGCGTCGATCTGCGATTTTTTTATTGTGACTGTGGCATTATGACGGACACATCGGACACTTTTGACGCTATTTTGGGACCATTGTCATTTATACAGCAATCAGTGTTATAAAAATGCACTGATTGCTGTGTAAATGACACTGGCAGGGAAGGGGTTAAACACTAGGGGGTGATCAAGGGGATAAGTGTGTCCTAGGGAGTGATTCTAACTGTGGGGGGGGTGGGCTACCACTGACATGACAGCGATCACTGCTCCCGATGACAGGGAGCAGTAGATCCCTATCATGTCACTAGACAGAACAGGGAAATGCCTTGTTTACATAGGGACCTCCCCGTTCTGCAGCTCCATGACACGATCGCGGGACACCGGCAGACATTGAGTCTGCGGGACCCACGTGCACAGTCATGCTGTACAAAGCTGGCGTGTGCCCGCCCACTAGTACTGCCAATTAAAGGGGACGTACAGGTATGCCCATTTGCCCACTGCTGCCATTGTGCCAATGTATATCAGCGTGCAGCAGTCAGCAAGTGTTTAATATACTTCCACTGATTTCTAGGTCCAGGGACAAGAATAGGCTATGGCTTTCTATGATTGGTAGATCCAACCTGGTCAAAATGATTCTTATGTCTCAATTACCTTTTTTCACGTAACTCCCCAGTGGTTATACCACACAAAATGTTTCAAATATTTTAACATTAAAATGGAGGAACAATTCACCCAGGATTCTGTTCGAGCATCTACAATGTGCAAAGGATAGAGATATAGGGGATGGGTTTATATTCTTCCCTAATCCATGGCTGTATTACCTGGCAGCTCAACACCAAAATATGGTGGAAGGACTTGTTCAGGTGCAAGGTGCAAGGACTGACTGAGCTCAGGATTCCACATTGTCAGCCATTCTCCATTTCACTAATCCACAATCTCTCCTGAAAGGTTTAGAAGCACAGTATTTTTTCCAGCCTAATAAAGTCTTTCCCACGTTTGAACTCATGCATTAAGTCTGGACGAAAGCTAAATATCACCAAAAAGTAACAGGCCATATGGTGTACAGTTCTATCTGGAGAAATAATTCTTACCTGGAAGTAGCCAAACTCCAACATGCCATAAAATGGCATTAGCCACCTACGGTTTGATAAAGGAGTGTTTTTACTCCTTTACCAGCTCTTCATCCCTTGCTGTCAGTGTCATGAGGTTCCAAGGTGGCGATCTAGCGCAGCCATTAACAGTTTTCCTCTGTCTTCACATGGATTCCCTTGTGCTGGCCATAGGATTCCTTGTAGTTGCTGTTGTGATACACCTTGAATCCTGCTTATCCGTGGAAGGCTCTAATGTAAGTATGCCTTGTTTTGCATTTTATTAAACTACTCTGTGTATTTCATTGGGATTGTGCTTCTGTTTTTCAAGCTGTTTTGGATCTACCCAGGATTTCATAAGGAGCTGCAGTCCATCTAAAAAATCAGGCTGATTAGAAACTATTGTTTGTGATGGGTGCCCTCATCTAAGCTGTTTCTTTGAACTTGTCTGACTGGCATTTGGAAAGCTGGGACCTGTTGTAGTAATACTTACAAATAAAACCTGCTCAAATTTTGAGATATGGTTGCTCGGAAACAGACACTTTAGGAGGGTTATTCTCCTGGGTCCCCCACAACTCCCTCTGGTTCCTCCTACTGACCTCCATGTCACAGTCTTCTGCAGTGATGTGAAGGTCAGCAGGAGGACAAGTGAGAGCTTTGGGTGAACCAGGAGATGTTGATTTTCCTGAAAACAAATTGTCAGAAGTAGCATTTGGCAGCAATGCCCATGTAAGATAATATAAAACTGGATCAAATAAATGTGAAGCTCAATAAAAATGACTGGCTTATTTTTACAGAACACATTAGAGATGAAAAAAACTAAAATTTAAGTGACCGAGACAAGTCCATTGACTTTTCTTTAATCTTTGTAGGTAAGGCTCATACTTTCACACATACAAATTACATCTGACTTTCCAAGCGATCTTCTTTACTAACTAAGAAGTTCCATCAATATGTTATTAATAATACAAGCTGGTTGATATATATTTAATAATGTTTTTAGTGTTCAATAAAAATAAAGGATTATGGAGAAATAATTAGGTTGTTTATATATTAATTCATTGTACTAGTTTGTTTCACCCAAAAGTCCAGCACATAAAACATACATCGATTCACAGCACAGAACTGCTCTAGGGCATTCATTTGGTGATTGCTTTATTCCTGATTCACTGATCAATTAATATAAGCCGCTAGTTGGCAATTACAGCTGAATTAGTGCCCATTAGCTGTTAGTTATCATGTTTCCAGCTGCAAATGTTGTGAATATTAAGCCAATGTTCTGACCTTACATTACCAATTAAGATTACTGCATGTGGAAGAAGAAGAGGGTATACAACACTGAAAAACTGCATTAAAGGATAACTGTTGTTTTCAAACACATTAGCTCTTTTACTCTATCCAGGGATACCGAACAAGATTATCAGTCCTTACTCTTACTTTTGTAACTTGTGCTTTGAGAGCTGTCAGCACAAACCCCGGCATTTACATTCAGCCTTCTTGTATCTGTACCGGTTTTCTAATTCTTTTTTTTCTTTTTGATCTTCAGTGATTACATGACTGCAGCACTGCATATAAATCATTATGTGGTTCATTTAAGATAAACAAACAATAAATATATTGCAGTTTTGTTTCATTCCTCAAATGTTTTACATTTTTTAAATTATTTTATTTTATTTTCCTATACAGCGAGTTACACATTTCTTGTTTTAGGGCCAGTTCACACCATCGAAAAAGCATGGATAGTAGGTTATATGGTTTCCAATGGCATAGCATAGCACACCAGTGCAGTCAGTTCCAAGATATTCCAGTTCCATTAAAAAAAGTAGAACATGCTGCATTTTTTCTGCACTGAACTGAACCGGAAAGCAGTAAAACAAAGTATATCAAAAATGCACCGAAACATACATATCCTTATTTTGATGCATTTGGATGTGTTCCATTGCATTTTTATGAATTACCATGTTCTAGCACAGTTCAGCATAGAAAAAATGCAAAATGCGAAAAAGTGACTGCACTGATATGAACTATGCAATTGCAACCCATATCACCTACTATCCATGCATTTTTTTTATGCATAAAAAAAAAAATGCACTGGACTGCATGTAGTGTGAACCGGCACTTAAGTTGAATAAAAAATGAGGGAAAATGTACCAGAATGCATCAATAAACGTGTTAAAAACCCACAAGCAGAAACGCATCATGACTGTGTTCTATGCTGTGAAACAACGCTTAAACAGGTGACACTCACTATACCATATCCATAGAGGAGTAGCCTTGTCACCCTAGGATGCTTACCACTGATTTGGATGACAGAACACCCCTATTTTACTAATATTCATAAAAAGGGGGAGTGTTCTGTAGTTCATATAACTGAACCGAGCAAGGCTTATAAAGCTGAACTATGGGGGGAAAAAAGACTCTTCCAGTGAGCGCTGTAAGGGTTAAAGGGATTGTAAAGGTATTTTTTTTATTTTTTAAAAATAACAAACATGTTATACTTACCAACACTGTGCAGGTCGTTTTGCACAGAGTGGCCCTGATCCTGCTCTTCTGGGGTCCCTCGGTGGCTGTCTCTGCTTCCTCCTGCAGGTACTTCTCACGTTCATGCGAGCTCCCTCGCATGGTGAGAAGCACCTGCGGGCGCGCTCCCATGATACAGCCAGCAGCTATAGCCGATCGCTGTATCACATGGCCCCGCCCCCGGCGCGCCGTGTCATTGGATGTGAATGACAGCAGCGTGAGCCAATGGCTGTGCTGCTTTCAATCCATCCACTCCAGCCAATCAGCGGCCAGGCTGAGTGGCAAAGAGGACGTCGGGGGAGAGCGCGGGACTTTTGAGGGGTCAGGTAAGTAAAACAGGGGGCTGGGGGCACCAGCACTGTCAGATGTTTTTTCACCTTAATGCATAGATGCATTAAGGTGAAAAAACATTTAACTTTACAACCCCTTTAAATGCTGATTCTGTCTAAGGAGAACATAAAATCATCTATACTTACCTTATTCCCTACTTCTGTAGGGTTCCTCCCAGGTGCCTGACTGCTTCCCCCAAAGCCATTTCTATTTGTTATTTTATTGGTCACAGTCATTCCCATGTAATTGCATATGATGCAGGAACAATGGTCTTGAATTGTTAGTCAGGGTGTTGAGCATCTGCCCACAACTAAGGCCATATATGGTGCAAATTTCCACGGGCTGCAGGAAATAAATTTACATGATTTCCCCATTACACAGACAGTGCTGACAGGGGAATCAGCAATGGGGGAAGCTGCCCCCGCCAGGAGAACACAATTATTATCACTAGCGACTATAGCAGCCACTAGCAATTTTCACAAGAGAACCCAGCAGGCTAGTTGTACCCAGGTTGGTCAATCGATCAGTCAATGAACTTTGTGCACTCATCCTCCCCATTAACAGTTTACGTGTTGGCTGGTTCCTGCTGAACCAGTCAAGATTAAAACCATGTATGGCTGGTCTAAGAAACATCTAAGAGGAGAAAGGAAAGCAAGGAATAATTTAAGTATAGCTCCTTATTCTGTTCACCCCTAGATGAAATTAGCATTTAACTCTTGTAGTAACAGGGTAATTTTTTCCCAAAAGTTGAGTTTAAAGTGCAGCACATGCAGAGTGCACATGAAGTTAAAAGCCCACTGGATTTATGTCAGGAACAATGGGTATTTGTGGAAAAAACAAGCGTGTAACTGCGCTGGCAAAAAAGGAAAAAAACTATAAAAAAGCAGCAGCAATACAGTGCGACAACACAGAAAATACAAATAAAATCAAAAAAAGCTGCGCTATAAAATTAATGAGAAAATAGTCCATACACTGCGCCAAGAAAATAATTTTTTCATTAATTTTATAGCGTAGTTTAATGGGTATTTGTGTTGCAATGTTTTTAAACACAAAATTTGGGGAAATGTGTATGCATCGAAGATATGTATTGAATTTGAAGATGTATATTTAAATTTTGCAAAACATACACTTCAAGTGTAAAACTCAGTCAGAGCCAGTGCACACAGGGGCAACCTGGGATCCGACTTCAGGTTGCCCCAAGTCGTGTGGTTGAGAAAATCAATGGAAGTGAATGGAGCCGTCTTAATGTACACTACTGAAGTAGCTCTGACTTCAGAAAAGGTTCCTGTATGACTTGAATCAGGCTTCTAGGTGACTTGTACCCATTGAGTTCAATGGAAGTTGCCTCCAAGTCGGATCCCCTGTCTTAACTGAAGCAACTTTCCAGGAAGTAAAAATGGTTTTCGAGGCAAACCCCTCCCTCCCACAGAGCTGATTATTATGTGATTGGCCACTGGCAAAGTCCCCTGTCCTGGAGGACACTTCAAGTTGCCTTGTAAATTGCATCAAGTCGTGCTGTGATTCATACTCAAGTCGTGTCCAAGTTGCCTCCCAAAGTCACGCTGGAAGTCGCGTTGCCCCTGTGTGAACCGGCTCTTATGTGGCTTACATAATATTTCAGAGTAAACATTCTTTTAGGAAGTTCTCTTAAAAAAAAAAAAAAAAAAGGCAACAGAGTGAGATTGGCTGCAGTAGAGTAACCCTTCCATTATTTATAGATGTTTTAAATCTCCTGAATGATCTTCACAATCATGTAGGATGATACTGCACATGCATCCAGCAATATAGTATAATATAGTATTATTAGCAATGGATTAATCAAAGATAGCTGCATGAGCATTGCATAGCTTCAGTAATACATTCTTCCTCACCATACTATTGGTAAAAATGACCTTTTCCTTTCCTTTTAGGCATTCACTGCAATATATACATTTTTATGAGCTAATCCCCAAGGGTTAAATACTTCTAAAGGGATGCTGACACTGCAGCTTTTCTTATCAAACCATGAAAAGTGCATTAGGTGACTTTAACCACCTCAATACAGGGCACTTCTTGCCCAGCCCAATTTTCAGCTTTCAGCGCTGTCGCACTTTGAATGACAATTGCGCGGCCATGGAATATTGTACTCAAACTAAATTTTTATGATTTTTTTCCATGCAACTAGAGCTTTCTTTTGGTGATATATAATCACCACTGGGCTTTCTATTTTTGTGCTAAATAAACTGAAAAATTAGGAAAATTTAAAAAAAAATGTATTTTCTTTATTTCTGTTATGACATTTTGTAAATAAATAATTGTTCTTTGGAAATGTAGGTCAAAGTGAATTTTGCTACATTTCTTTGGTGAAAATAACCCAAATCAGTGTATATTGTTTAGTCTGTGTGAAAGTTAGAGTCCACAAATTATGGTATATATCTGAAAAATGATCAATCCTGATGTAATGACGACATATCTAATTTCTTGAGCTCCAAAAATGAAATGACAGGATAATACAAATAACACCCCCCCCCCCCCCCCACCAAATTATCTATTTTTTGGAAAATAGACAGTCCAAGGCATTTAGTAAGAGGCGTGGCAAGTTTTTGAAGTTGTAATTTTTTGTCATCATCTTTGGGATATTTAAGAAATGAAAAAAGAAACATTTCACAATCTTTTATTTTTATATTTTCACACATTGTCATCAGTGCCGTACAGCATTTTAGGACAGTACGAAAAAATAAATTGTTTACATTATTTACAATTTAAAATGTTTAATTCTTTATTAGCCACCTCTACTTGAGAAGTTAATCTGGGAGTAGTGTAGGTGTGGGCCATCAGGCTCTCAACATGTTTTGTGGTTGCCAGCTTCTTCAGGAGAATGAAGAGGGAATAAACACTAGAATATCAATGAAAACACAAAAATATGTAATAATTATACAAAATTATATTAGCTACATAATATACAGCTATGGTAACACATTACTTAAACAGAATGGTGTGGAAAAAAGAACTCACCGCAGGATTCATACACACGTAGCTATAGAGGGGGCATCACAGAAAAAGACTCATGGGCTAGCATGGGAACACATAATTACCAAAGCTCTTGGATATCTATTTATAGAAATACAGTATCTCACAAAAGTGAGTACACCCCTCACATTTTTGTAAATATCTCATTATATCTTTTCAAAACTGAAGAAATGACACATTGCTATAATGTAAAGTAGTGACTGTACAGCTTGTATAACAGTGTAAATTTGCTATCCCCTCAAAATAACTCAACATACAGCCATTAATGTCTAAACCACTGGCAACAAAAGTGAGTATACCCCTAAGTGAAAATATCCAAATTGGGGCCATATTGTCAATATTTTGTGTGGCCACCATTATTTTCCAGCACTGCCTTAACCCTCTAAGGCATGGAGTTCACTCCTCCATGATGACAGTATGGAGCTGGTGGATGTTGGAGACCTTGCGCTCCTCCACCTTCCATTTGAGGATGTCCCACAGATACTAATAAGGGTTTAGGTCTGGAGACATGCTTGTCCAGTCCATCACCTTTACCCTCAGCTTCTTTAGCAAGGCAGTGGTCGTCTTGGAGGTGTGTTTGGGGTCATTATCATGTTGGAATACTGCCCTGCGGCCCAGTCTCTGAATGGAAAGGATCATGCTCTGCTCTGCTTCACAGTACATGTTGGCATTCATGGTTCTCTCAATGAACTGCAGCTCCCCAGTTCCGGCAGCACTTATGCAGCCCCAGAATCCATGTCCTTAGTCTGCTTGTCTTTAGAAAACTGTTTGCAGGCTTTCTTGTGCACCATCTTTAGAAGAGACTTCCTTTTGGGACAACAGCCATGCAGACCAATTTGATGCACTGTGTGGTGTATGGTCTGAGCACTGACAGGCTGTTCCCCACCCTTTCAACCTCTGCAGCAATGCTTGCAGCACTCATACATCTATTTACCCAAAGGCAACCTCTGGATATGACGCTGAGCACGTGCACTCTACTTCTTTGGTCGACCATGGTGAGGCTTGTTCTGAGTGGAACTTGTCCTGTTAAACTGCTGTATGGTCCTGGCCACTGTGTTGCAGCTCAGTTTCAGGGTCTTGGCAATCTTCTTATTACCTAGGCCATTTTATGTAGAGCAACAATTAATTTTTTCAGATCCTCAGAGAGTTCTTTGCCATGAGGTGCCATGTTGAACTTCCCGTGACCAGTATGAGAGAGTGAGAGTGATAACATCAAATTTAACACACCTGCTCCCCATTCACACCTGAGATTTTGAAACACTAATGAGTCATATGACACTGGTGAGGGAAAATGGCTAATTGGGCACAAAAATGTGAGGGGTGTACTTACGTTTGTGAGATACTGATTATGTATGTATAAACACATCAAGCATATTAATACTTGGTCCATAAACGTCCAGACTACGTATGACATTCCATAAGCATATTAAGTGCATAAGAGTAGTCCATAAAATGAAGCATAATGCCGCGTACACACTACCGGACTTTCTGGCAGACTAGGTCTGACGGAATCAGTCTCTCGGACAATCCGATTGTGTGTGGGCCAATCCGATCGTTTTTCATAAAAAAAATCATATGGACCTAGAAATAGAACATGTTTCAAATCTGTCCGATGGACTCAATTCCCATTGTGAAAACCATTCATCTGTGTGCTGGTCCGTTGGACCAAATACGACGCAAGGGCAGCTATTGGCTGCTGGCTATTGAACTTCCTTTTTTAGTCCTGTCTTATGTCATTACATTCAAAACGAACAGACTTTCGAATGGACTTAGTCCGTTCATGTGTGGCGAAGCCCGTTCGTTTGGAAGAATGTTGGAACTTTGCTGAAAAGTCCTTCGGGAAGGCCGTCGGACCTAGTCTGCCGGAAAGTCCGGTCGTGTGTATGCGGCATAAATATTTTCTTCCATTGCCAACTGATGCATTGTGATGCTTCTTTAAAATTCATCTACATAGTAAAAAAAAAAATTGTTCTGTACTGTATGTGCATAAACTAAATCTCACTAACATTTAACATTGTTTAACATTTTAGCATTATAATCAGTTCAGCCTTTTGGATAAAGAAAGAAAAATCTAAAGGTTAAACATACCACGAAAACCAAGATACAAAACTATTTATTACAGAGGCCGCAGTAGTGCTTAGAGAATTGAAAGTTGTAAAGTTACCAAACCCTTAAGTAAATAGAAACTGATTTTATAGAGAAGAAAATAAAAATAAATCATTTTAAAGAGAGGGAAAGAGAAAAGCTGAATCATATTATAGCCTGTAATAGTACAATTTGTTTTTGTGTACAGTAAAATGTTGTTTAAATCCAAAAGGTGTGAGAAAAGGCAACTGCATTAACATCTTTACATACTGATGGAAATGTATTAATACAAAGTCTTATATGTTTTTAAAATGAACTACCGCAAAAGATTGTAATATGTTTTTCCTCACTTGTCGCTTGTGATCTGAATCATAAAATGCAGGAGCATATTCTATAGGCACAAATGCAAGTACATTCGTAAACCAGAAAAAAACAAAACAACAAAAAACATGAAAATGCTGCATATCATGTACCTTTTCATTAAAAGGTCTAGAACTGTATGGTATAACTGATTTGTATTCTGGGTAGTATAACATCAAAGTTAGTTGATACTGCTAGACTCAAGTCTGGCATTTTACTTTAAGATGAATTTCAAGGATAGATGTTTTATACATAGCTGGTCCAATGTAAATAAGAACTGTATATTCCATGCCTATGAGATCCCCCTGGAAGCTGGAAAAACTGAAGTAGACACCACCATCCTATCAATCTCCACTTGCTCCTGGGTCCTGGGCCAAGCAGCAGCCCTGTTGCAGTATGAACACAGGAGGTTGGTTGCTCAGTACCAGCGCCATTCAGAGAATGCTTTGCATTTTCTGAAAGTATGACAAAGTGTTGTTTGATTGAATGAGGTGAAGATCATGACATCACTGTTCTGCCTCTCTACCTTGTCCAATCAGAGCATGCTTTGAATTTATTCATAAAATAGTAAGCATTCTATGACTGGTGCGGGTGCCAAGTTACCAACCTTCTGTGTTCAGAATGCAGCAGGGCAGCCACTTGGCACAGGACCCAAAAGCAAGTGGAGAACACTGGAGTAACGGTTTCCATTACAGTGGTTTCCAGCTTCCAGAGATTCCACAGGTACAATATATGCACAGTTGCGTTGGTCCAAGCTGGGCCAATGTAACCATATACAATATCCATATCTGGAATTCTTCTTTAGAATGGAACTATAAGTAAAATTTTGAAAAATTGAAAAAAATCAACATATGATGCAGTTCATCACTAGCATTCATTCAGCAGTTTTGTTTTTTATGAGTCCCCCATAACATAATGTTACTGCCTGTTGATCCTGCCAATTGATGTGTTATTTTCTACATCTTGTATTAAGATGACAACACTGTTTGTGCTGCTGTTCATTGTTGTAATCCTTAGAACAAGGTAGTCTACATGGACACATAATCATAAATAGATTGTATTTAAGCAAGATTTACCCCATATGAACAACAGCAAACCATTATAAGCACTCCCAGCAGTTATATATGCCTTGTCTCAAACTCTGTAAATTAACCTTTTTCTGAACATGGCGAGGCTGGATTTAGACTTTTGAATTCTGTGAAATTCATTGCTGTCGCAATACAAATAACGTCTCAGGTGGTGATTTGGAGTGTACTTCCTGAACTCTGCACCATGTAACATCCTCTATATATGCTTCCTTTATAAAGAAACAATTTCAACTTCCAATTTGTAACTGTGAACAGCTACGTTTTTTTTGTGAGGAACATGAAGTAGCCTGCAGTGGGGTAGTTTTGGAAAAGATTTTCTACATCATAAGTATGGGTTTTCAGATCATCTGATTAGTTTAAAAAAAAAAAAACGAGTGTACTACAATATTGCCTGGATACAAAATGGAAGGTTTTATTTTTAGTTTTGACTGTAATATAATTTTTTAATAAAATGTAATAGATTTATCACAGGTTGAACAGCAGATGCCATGGAGCTACTACTAAAAGATCTATCTGAAGGAAGAATTGAAGTTACATCATGAAGGTTATTGCTAGAGATGTACCGAATGATCACCTGTTCGGTTCACGGCAGTACTTTCGAACATTGCAAATTCTGGGAACCAAATAACAAACCCCTTTGAAGTCTATGGGAAAAATAAAAAAAGCCCATTTGAAGGCTTATATGCAAGCAATTGGGCATACAATGGTTATGGGGTTCTGGCGGACATGTATAAATGAAAAAAAGGTTTGTAAAAAACATAAAACATAAAAAAAACATAAAAAAACATAATTTTTAAATGTGCAGTGATTTACTGATGCTTAACCACTTCCCGACCAGCGCACGACGATGTACGTCGACAGAATGGCACGGGCAGGCATATTGGCGTACAGGTACGCCCAATATTCGATGCCGCCCTGCCTTCGGGAGCGCGCCGCCAGCGGCGCGCTCCCGCGCTGGTCGGTACCCCCGTGAGTCCGGTCGCGGGACCCGTGGACTCGATCGCTGTGGGCATCCCCGCGATCGTCTCACGGAGCGGCCGAATGGAGGAAGTGCTGTATAAACAACATTTCTCCATTCTGCCTAGCAACTAGTGACGCTGATCTCTGCTCCATGTGATTGGAGCAGAGATCAGTGTACACTAAATGAAAGCCCAACCCCCCCACAGTTAGTAACACACCCCTAGGAACACTTAACCCCTACACTGCCACCCACTGGTTAACCCTTTCACTGCCAGTGTCATTTACACAGGAATCACTGCATTTATATAGCAGTGATTACTGTATAAATGACAATGGTCCCAAAAATGTGTCAAAAATGTCCGATGGGCCCCCCACAATGTCGCAGTCACAATAAAAATCGCAGATTGCCGCCATTACTAGTAAAAAAAAAATAATAAAAAATTATTAATAAAAATGCTATAAAACTATCCCTATTTTGTAAACGCTATAACTTTTGCGCAAACCAATCAATAATCGCTTATTTCGATTTTTTTTACCAAAAATATGTAGAAGAATACGTATCGGCCTAAACTGAGGGAAAAAAATGTTTTTTTATATATTTTTGGGGGATATTTATTATAACAAAAAGTTAAAAATAATGCGTTTTTTTCAAAATTGTCGCTCTATTTTTGTTTATAGCGCAAAAAATAAAAATCGCAGAGGTGATCAAATACCACCAAAAGAAAGCTCTATTTGTGGGAAAAAAAGGACGTCAATTTTGTTTTTGAGCCACGTCGCACGACCGCGCAATTGTCAGTTAAAGCGACGCAGTGCCAAATCGCAAAAAGTGGTCTGGTCTTTGACCAGCAAAATGGTCCGGTCTGCAAGTGGTTAAAGTTAAACCTTCAAAATGAAAAATAACAAGTTGAAAAAATTTAATTTTGCATTCAAGCTTTCTTTATTTTATAAACAATAGCTTGGGGGCCAGTCTGTATGAAGAGGCCACAATTTAGTGCACTCGGAACAAGATTCAAGGTTTTTTAGATAAATTCTGGTGTCTCTTTCGCAGACTTTGGATAGTAGTACCAGGCGCAAAAAAAATTGGGCTTTGGGTGTCACACCATGCCTTTACACCATGAAACTATAGAGGCACTGTTGATGAAAGCAAGAATTGGCCTTGCTTTGAAAAATTGTGTGTAAACAGGTGAACAGGTGTGTAAACATTGTTCCTTGGGTGTTAAATGTGCCCATGAATCCTATACCAAAAAATGTCTTCCAGATTAAATCAACACCCACAAATCTAGGCAACCTAGATAGTCTTTCAGAGATTTAAGATCCAGAAAGCACCTAATCAGTGACATTGGCATCAGGGGCTAGATAGCTACTGCTAATCCAGGACTGCTTCATTTTGATAAACGTCAGTCGGTCCACGGAGACTGTGGACAGACAAACTCTCTTATTTATCACAAAACTTCCAGCAGCACTGAATACCTGTTCACAAAGCACACTGGATGTAGGACAGCCCAGCATCTCTATTGCACACTGGGCAAGTTCTGGTCTATTCTCATGACCCAGTACCCAATGGGATGTGGAAGCTGACAGCCCTGGGTGCAGAGGACAAATTTTGAAATGCATCTCTGAGGCTGCCCCCTTCTCCACCGCTCCTTTCTTGACCAACAGAAGCCTCAAAACAACGTTTTCCACCAGCCTGTAACCTACCAGTCAGGAAAGACCTTACATAAACTCCTCTTTGAGGTTTCCTCAGGCGATTTCATCTTCTGCGCCTTCTGTGGGTACGGATGAGTTCGGAGACTTTCCCCTTGTAACGGTGGTCAAGGAGGGTTGCCAACCAATAGTGATCCTTCTCCTTGATGCCACGTATTCACGGGTCCTATCACAGGCTTTGAAAAATTAGGAAGCCCATGCACTGCAAGTTTGCGGAGGCATGAGGAGCAGACGCCTCGGGGTCACTGAGGATTACAATATCTGGAACTGTCTCCTCCCAGCCACGTATTACTCCCAAGGGTTCTGGGGGTGGAAAACCATCTGTTAAGGGTTAATGTATGTCTTGCTTTGCTTCAATGCCTCCAAAGCTGTCAGAATCCTCCTCCCTCTCCTCTTGTGTGTTCAGTGGTGTAGGAAGAATGGTGTCTGCATAAAGAGGGCCTTGAGATGAAAGGAATTCCTGCTCTTCCTGCCGCTGCTCTGCCTCGAGTGCTCATAATGCCAAGCAGAGTCTGCTCCAGCAGGAACACAACAGGAATTGTGTCACTGATGCAAGCATTGTTATGGCACACCATGCTTGTGGCCTCCTCAAATGGTGACACTGCAGTGCATACATCCTTTATCAGCAGCCATTGGCATGGGGTAAAAAAAGCAGAGCCAGCCTGAGCCTGTGTCAGAAACCATGAATCAGACTGAGACAGAAGTACAATTAAATCAGACTTGTTTATTAATAAAAATAAAAAGATAAATAGAAAAAGCATAGTCAAGCATAGCCAGAGTCCATTAACCAGATCGGGTAGTCAGCCAGGCCAGAAGTCAGGGATCCAAGTAGAGCAACAGCAAGCAGGATAAGGAGCCAGAAGGGATTTCAGCAAGCCAGTCTTTAAACAAACTGCAGGAGATGGTTTCTAGTGATGCGACCAAGGCGAAGGCAGAGGTGAAGTGAGCTGGAAGGCTTTAAGTAGGTAGGTCAGATGAGCATCATCAGGAACAACTGGTAACTGTGGAGAGAGAAGAGAGCTGACAATTAGCCGACAGCTGAGCGGCCATCCCAGAGAAGGAAGGGCTAAGACAGCCCTTACAGCCTGTCGTTGTGCCATTGTTACACAGTTACTCATTGAAGGTCCTCTGCTGCAAGTCAAGTTCCATCTGGTGGGCGTTTTACAAATCAGGCAGTTTACGGGCAAGTGGAATTCCCACTGAATTTCAGCCAACCAAGCACTGGCTGTGTATGACTGCCTGAAATGGCTACAGACTCTTCTGGCCTGCTTTAGCAGATTGTCCAACCCTGAGTACCTATTTAAAAAATGCTGCATCACCAAATTTAGGAAATGTGCCAGGCATGGCACATGTGTCAGTTTTCCCTGTCTAAGGGCAGACAGGAGGCCATTATCCCACACCACCATTCCTGGCTTCAACTGGCATTGCGTGAACCACCTCTGGGCCTGCCAGGAATCTCTGCTCCAGTGTGCAGTGGTGTCGGCGGGGGGGGGGGGGGGGGGGCTGACGGGGGCTGGAGCTCCGAGTGGGTCCCCAAAAAGCCCTGGGTCTCAAGCATACACAGGTCTATTATTAGCCCAGAGCCCGAGAGACGCCGCCGGGCGAGGACTGATCTGACCCAAGCACGGCCGAGTGACATAGCAGGTCCCGACTTCTGGAGCCTGCAGCACCTATGATGTATGTCCCATTGGTCCAATGCGGGGACCGTTGGACGTGTGATTGTGTGATGTCCATCATAGGTGCTGCAGGCTACAGAAGGCAGGAATTACAATGCGGCCACCACGCCACTGTGAGAAGATCCCCACTTGGCGCTCGGGCGGGTGGTTTTCCTCTCCTCTTGTTTTTCTTGGCTCTAGCAACCTGGAGTGCCTGTTCCTGCTGTCTACTCTACAGGCGTGCTGCACACTACTGCTGAGCTGCAAGATTAGACGGTCACATCACCTGAAGTCAGGTAGGTCAGTGTGGTCAGTGTATGTCAGTGTGTGAGTCAGGTAAGTCAGTGTGGGTCAGGTAGGTCAGTGTATGTCAGTGTGGGTCAGTGTATGTCAGATAGGTGAGTGTAATGGTCAGCGTATGCCAGGTAAGTGTGTGTAATGGTCATTGCATGTCAGGTAGGTCAGTGCACATCAGGTAGGTAATACTCACCATCCCCCCCCCCCCCCCTGGTGCTGGGCTCGGACTTTGGGCTGAAACCCCTGTTTTTTTAGCCACCTAGCAACGCCCCTGTGGGTGTGGCTCCTGTCCCCTAGACAGACCAGCTGAAGCACTGCATGGCATCTTTTAGCCTGACTCATTGAATAGCCCCTTGAAAGCTTACGGGGTACTTGTGGTTTATTGGACAATTCAGCAGAGGAGGACTTGGAAGAGGAGGAGGAGGGGGTGGAGCTGACAAATCCTGCATCATCACCACTAGCTATATGGAGATGTGGTGGCACAACAAGCTGCAGCACTGAGCCCTGTCCTTCCGAGTTGCAAGCAGAGTTACCCAGTGTGATATCAACAAAATATGTTATCCCTGACCATGCTTGCTGGACCACATGTAATGTGGACCTTGCAGGTGACTGCCTTGACCAATGATGCCACAACATTACCTTCCGTGTGATAGTAAAGAGCTGGAATAGCCTTACTTGAAAAGAAATAGAGACTGGGAACCTGCCATTCTACAACTTCACGAAAGGGGGCAGAATCCACCAGATGGAAAGGCAGGAGTTCTAAAGCCAGCAGCTTTTTCAAGCTTGAATTTAAACGCTGGGTATTTGGGTGGCAGTGACTGTATTTTCTTTTCAACTGGTGGTGTACTACTGGCAGATGTGCTGCAAGGACCTGGGACACCCTGCGCTATACCATCATCCCTGTCAGTGGAGGCTGCTGAGAGTTCATGAGGTATAGTGGGGTAGACCAGAAAAGTAGTGAGGAGGAGCAGAATTGCATCCCTTTTGTGTGGCTTTCAGGTGCTCTTGTCAATGGTCTGAGTGGTGGGAGGTTAAATGGCTTGTCAAGCATGTGGTAACCAAATTGCTGGTGTTTTTGACACTCTTGATGTGCTTGAGGCAAAGTTTGCAATTTGCAACAGTGCGGTTGGCTGTGCATGTGCTAAAAAAGGCCCAAACAGCTGAGCTGTGGGAAGTGGGCCGGGAGATAACAGCTCAACAATCTGGTGGAATAGGGTGGCTGCTCTTTACTCTTCCATGATGGCTGCCTCTTTGGGATTGTGTCTCACCCTCTTTCCTCCTCTGCACTATCCAGCACCCAAGTTGTGTCATTGACCTCATCATCTTCATCCTCATTATCACTGGAGACAACATGGCAATACACTGCGGCTGGGGGAACATGACTGACAATTTGTTGTTTACCATCAAGATCAGAATCAAGTAATGGCTGTGCATTGTCAAGGGGCAAGTGGCCTATTCTGTGTTCAAATAACTCAGCTGACTCCTCCATGCCTGATGCCGGGGCTATGGCAGGAGTAGCTGTGGAAAAGGAGGCAGAATAAGCCACTCTGGCAGCTGCAGTGGACTGTGCACTGGTCTCTGCTTGGGTGATGGAGGATGAGGAGGATGATGATGATTTAGTAAGCCAATTCACTTCCTCCTCTGCATGCTGTGGCTGGATGGCATGGGCAACATCACTAAACAGAGGAAATTGTGCCCTGCCTGATGATGGACCACATCCACCTTTGCCTGTGGACACATATGCTGCTGGCCCCCTCACAGTGCCATGGGAATGTTTTCCTCTCCTTGTTGGCCTTCCAGGCATGATGGGGGGTGGCTCTTATTGACAAAATGGAATAAAGATATGGCAATGTGTACGTGGATGCACTTTAATCAGTGGAAAGTGGTGTTTGGTGCACTTTAACTTGAGTACTCACACAGACACACTCCACTGACACTACAATATACTGCAGTAAAAATGCACTGATGCACTGCAATATACTGCGGTAAACGTGCAGTAATGCACTGATGTATACAACTGCATTAAACGTACAGTAACACACTGCTTAATAATGCATTAAACATGCAGTAGCACACTCAAATAAACTGAGTTAAATGTGCAGTAACACACAGATATATACTGCATTAAATACACAGTAACACACTCAAATGTACTGCGTTAAATGTGCAGTAACGCACTGATATATACTGCATTAAATGTGCAGTAACATATTGAAATATACTGCATTAAACATGCAAGAAACCTGCCCTTACAAATGAAGCTGACACTAAAGTAAAAATGAATGGTCACACTACACTCCCACTGAAATATAACTAGATTCACATAAACTGATATTCTGCACTGGCAATAGAATCACAATAGTTCATTATAACACACTAACTCGCTAGTAGCACTGAACAGAGCCCTGCTATATCTCTCTCCATGCCAATATCACAGTACAAATAGCCACTATGGGGAGAATATTTTTATAGTATGGGGCGGAACTAAGGGCAATGAGCCATGATTGGAGTCATCATTACTTTCTCCAATCATGGCTCTGGCAGTGCTCTGTACCCTGACTGGGCAAAACTTTCATTGCTCGAGCCAATCAGGGCTTTCAATGCACTGTGCGGCGGTATGAAAAGAATTTAAAATGAGCCCATTTTACCAATCTGCTCTTACCTGTAATGGGCATAAGCAAAAAAGGGGGCTGCTGCATCATGCTGGAACAAAGATACCAAACTAGGAAGTCTAATTCCCCAGCAACAACATAGCAGACAAGAATGATTGGCCAACATTTCCTATATGGGTAAAGCAAATATTTTTATTATGCCATACCATGTTTCTGTAAATAGTAAGTCATTTGATTTCATCAAGCAACATTCCAAATAAAATGGCCCTCTAAAGTGGAGAAAAATTACCTTTCCCCTCCATATGCAGGGTATAATTTTCAGTTTGGCCAGTGAAGATCTATTTAAGATTGTTGAAAGGTTGTTGCCACTCTACTTGGCACCATTGGTCCTGCATTGTATTTGATGACATCAAGGCTTCACTCACAATCAATGGCAGGAGAAAAGAAGACCAGCATGCCAGCTATAATATTTAGTATTTCACTCTAAAGACACTCCCTAGACAAAAATAACATTAAAGTTTGCATATGCATCAGGGATATTTCTGAGCACTCTTGGAAGAAGCAGGGGAGCACATGAAAGGTAAGTATAAATGGGCAGCAGGTTTCCTATGTATAGAACCTGCTGTTTTCCAAAAATAGGTAAACTGTCTGATTCTCTTAGGCTGGCCATATATATTGAATGTCCTTGTACAATTTTCCTTTAGATTTACCAAAAAACATATAATATGAGGTCAAAACTAAACAACTTCCAATTGTATTCAATTAGGCAGGCCCTTGCACTGCATAGTTTAAGGTAAATTTAAAGGAAAATTGTACAAGAAGGTTGAACATGTATGGCAGCCTTAAAGAAAGTGTTACAGTAAGTTTTGTGACAATGTTCTGTATTTCTTTGCAAGTACACACAATAGCTACGGTATGTTCAATTGAAACGGAAATAAACAACTTGTTTTGTGTGGCTGTTGATTGGCATCTAAAAATAACCATTCAACTTATGTAAATAACTGCATGACATAACTGGATCTGTAACAGCTTTCATGGATGCTAATCTCTGTATCTGGTAATGAAGTTTAATCATTGTCTCCATTAGTTGCTGTTAGTATCATGCTGTGCGACGATTGATAAAATCTGTTGGGTCATTGTACCTTTCAGACAACACACATTAATCTTTATTATGTTTCTGTTCATCAATCAATGTTCTTCATAAGGGCTTGCAGAAAATGTATGGTAACTGTAACAGTAACAGTATCCAAAGATGGCTAAAAGCATTAAATGTCAGTAAGATGTGCAGTACAGTCCAACTAATCCAGTCACTAGCTTTGGTCAGTTATCACTTAAACAAGAATGATATTCTATGCCAAGCAGTCTTTGGACCTTTAAGCCAAGACCAGCAAACAACCCAGGAGACAAGGAGAAAATACCTCCTTCCTGGCAAGAGCCCATGCAAAGACCTTTCTGGAAGGTCAGCCTAAATAATTACATACTTCCTAAACATGTACCAATAGCAATAAACCTCCTATTGGTTGGCCAGAGAGACATACCTATTCATAAATCAACAATATTGTTTAATAATATACTATCTCCCGAGGAATACTCCTCTACAAAATGCATGAGCAAATGATACCCTAAACTTAAGGAAAACCCAATGAAAGCAGAAATATGATAATTAGAAATCTGGCTGACTACAACCTAGCTGCAACACTAGATTTATGTTAATAACACGCCTGGTTAGGGCTGGCTTGCTAAACATGCATATAATGTACCATGATATCATACCTAACAACATTATGGTCCTGTGGACACTGTTAACCCTGTCCATGATCTGCATGTAAACTGCTGACTTTCTAGATGTGCAGGCCCAAATCAAGCCCACTTTACATGTGCAGTAACTCAAATAATGTTGACGCTGAGATCTCAGGACATAGCCCAAGGCACGGTACTAGTGGACAAAGGACAATTCAGAGACAGTTGGTATGCATGTTATATGATGGTTGTGATCAGGCCTTAACCCAACTCTGAATCTAGCAGGATTAATTATTCACAAACCCTTTGTTTGTTTATTTTAGGTTCCACTTGGCGAATGATGAATGGCTGGTCTATTGTTTATTGATTTATTGCAGCTTTGAATAAACCCCCAAATGAATTAGGCTCCAAAGTAAGCTAATCATGTACTGCATGATATTTCATTTTTTAAATCTACCTGATGAACATGCATTTATTTGTATAATTTTTTGTATAAAGTTTCAGGGAGACCGGTGACTATTCTGATTTGCACAGTAGAGAGTACTTGGCCAAGTAGCAGGGACCATTCAAGGTGGCGTAAAAAAAGTAAGAGCGGTAAACTACATGGTACAACAGCCTGGAAAGAGGAAACTTTACCAAATCTATCACACAAATTTGTTAAAACCCTGAAGAGACTGAGAACAGGCATCCAGGTTGGTATGAATTTAGGGGACCCTGCAGGAGTTGACCTGGTGCAAGTTGCTAGTTTCCTATCCAAGCCACAAACTCAGCAAATTATATACAGAGAAATAAAATTATATTGTCTGAACCTAGTCTCACCAATGTTTTATGCAACGTGACATTATAATAGAGCCCAATGTAAAGGTCTGAGTAAAGCAGTATACCATTCCAGATGCACATAGGGAGGATGTGCAGAAGAAGGAAGATTGCTTAAGATCAATGTCACTGAGGAGTTGCAGAGTGAATGGTCAAGTCCAATTGTGTTGGCACGCTACAACTTTAGGAAATGTAACTGGGTGCCTAACCGATGCCCTGTGTAAATGAGAGACTGGAATATTACCAAATTAGATCTCACCAATGGGTACTGGCAGATACCTGTAACAAATAGAACTAGAGAACTAGGGAGCCAGGTTGACAACTGCTTTTTGCACACCTACTATGGATACTTTCAGTATAGGAGAATAGCATTTGTCTTACACTCTGCCCCTGCCGCCTTCCAAAGGGCAATGGACAAGACACTATGCCCTCAGTCCTCAGGGTACACCTCAGTCTACCCAAATGACATTGTCATTCTTAGTACAGTTTGGGAGTCCCATCTTTCCTGGATTCAGGCGGTCTTATGCCCTGTACACAAGGTCGGACATTCCGACGACAAAATCCGTTGGATTTTTATTCCGATGGATTTTGGCCTAAACTTGTTTCGCATACACATGATCGCACAAAGTTGTCAGAAAATCCAATCATTCAGAATGAGGTGACTTACAACATGTACAAAGAGACTAGAAAGAGGGTGGTAGCCAATAGCTTTCATCTCGTAATTTATTCTGAGCATGCATGGCACTTTGTCCATCAGAATTGTCTACACATGAATTTAAAAGATTGGATTTTGTTGTCGGAAAATTTTAGATCCAGCTCTCAAACTTTGTGTGTCGGAAATTCTGACAGAAAAAGTCAGATGGAGCCCCCACATGATTGGATTTTCCAACAACCCGATCCGATCGCACATTTTCCGTCGGAAAGTCTGATTGTGTGTACAGGGCGTTAGACTTATTAATGTAAGCCAGGTTTATGGTCAATCCCTTAGAAATGTGCAATTAGGATGGAGGAAGCCAAGTACTTAGGAAACTTTGTAGGTTGGGGGCAAAACCCCAAATGAACAAAGTAGAAGTCATACAGGACTGGCCCTTTCCCCTAACAAAGAAACAGGTCACAGCATTTTTGGACATTGTTGGCTACTAGTGGCAATTTTTTCCTAACGTTGCCATCATTGCAACACCACTGACTGACTTGACAAAAGAAAGGAAGCCAGTAATGATACAATGGAATGCTGATGCAGAGGATGCTTTTTGGGAGCTTAAGACTGCATTATACCAGCACCCAGCGCTCATGGTTCCTGATTTTCCTAGAGAATTAGGGGTGCAGACAGATGCCTTGAGTGATGGCTTGGGAATTGTTCGTTCTCAAGTGGTCAATGGGGAAGAGCATCCTGTGTTTTTTCTACCAAGAAGAACTATGCTGTATTAGAGTGAGTGTTTCTCTCTATAATGTGTACTCTGGACTCTATGTGGTCCTTTCTGCTAGGCAGGTAATTCTGTCTGGCGTCAGACCATGCCCCATTGACTTGGATGAGATAAAACAAGCAGACCAATGCCAGAGTGACTAGGTGGTTCCTCTCTCTCTCTCTCTCTCTCTCTCTCTCTCTCTCTCTCTCTCTAGGAGTTTAATGTTTTGGCAGAGCACAAACCTGGGAGACAGCATTAAAAGGCCAGTGCCCTCTCTTGGGTGCATTGTATATTGTCAAATGTTACCTCCAACACCTACATGTTGAGGAGGTGGGGAGTATTAATACAGGATGCCAAGGATGGGTCCTGGATCAATCCTATATTTCACTTGTATTTGTGCTTCCTCTAGGGGGGTGATTTGTATGCAATTGATGTACTAAGGGGTTCTCACCCAGGAAAGGATGTGATGTTATCACTATACAGGTCACCGGAAGTGATTTTTATTCCCTTCTGGTCCTGGTCCCACTGGAAATTATGCGGTGTTGTTATTATATTGATTTTGTTTAGAAGCCTGTAACACAAATTGGGCTGTATTAATTGGCATTTCGGCATAGGTTTTATGTTTCATCTGTTCACCACACTCTAGGTTGCTATATTAATTTACAATACTACATATAGATGGTAACCCTAAGTATCTGGCTTAACTATATGAGTGTATTAGGTGGAACGCAATTCACCCTATAAGATGGAACGCACGCCCGGCCGCCATTTTCCTTCAGACCGGAAGTGGACACCTGTGACACACAGGGGTGGATTCCAATTGAACCTCAGTGTATTATGGTATGTAATGTATATAAGGCAGTGTAACAGTGGTAGTAGTTCACCCCAGATGATGACCCATAGGTCGAAACACGTCGGGAAGACTCTACCACTGCCTATTTTTCCTGATATGCTTGATATTAACCACTGGAATGTGAGTTTGATATTTTATTTCTATTAATCAATTTTTTTAAACGTTATTACACCATTTTGGCTCTAGCCTTCCATTTCATGTCTGGGTTGATGCCGGAGTTGTCTCTCTAAAAGCTGTTACTACATACAGTCGATTATATTGAAAGAACCTTTTGTTTTGGGACCCACACAACCATGAAACGCTGAACCAGTGCCCCAGCAGCTGGAACCAAAAGCGATTATTGACCCCTTAGATATATGTCTACTCGGGTCATTTCCATCTGGTAAGCCTGCGCTTCTTAAGGTGGTGGGAGTTGCACTGTGGTGGAGTTTTTTACGGTCATATCTGACTTGGATTTTGGCTTTCACCAAATTTTGTTGGGACTCATGTTTATATATTTATCATTATAAAAATATGGACTCTATTTAATCATTATCCGTGTTTATGTTTATATCCTCACGTTTGGGGTCATGTTTCACAAAAAATTCATAGGTATATGAATACACTGTATAGGGTTTTGTATATCCTTTTTCAGTATATATGTTGCTTATTTTTTTATATTCACCATTTTTTGTTTTCACTTTCTATTCTGATTATTATGGTAGCACATATTTAGCGCTTACACTTTATATTTGACATTTCTGTGGCTAAAAAATCCTAGTTTTAGCGTGTTGGCAGCTTTTTTAAATTTTTTCGTTACTGCGCAGTGTCAATGTGTGTATAAAGCTCCTTTTGGGTTCTGGAGCAGTCTGATTAGAAAGGAGACTAATGACTTACAGTGATCTCTGGATTTGTAAGTCATCATTTTTGACCCAGAATTTCAGAGGTTCAGAGAGATATTTGGGTGGGAATGAACCTCCAACCCTGTTTACAGGGACTCTGGTCCCTAAGAAATTAACCTAATTCCAAGAAAAGCCCCCTAAAGACAGGAAGCTCCTGGAGCAGTGAGAAGTTTAGAATGAACAGTGCCTGGTATCCTACAAAAATACTGGGAGCTGACTAGCCATGTTTGGGCTGTACTAAACTTCCTGCGGGGTAAAAACCTTGCATGGGTTCAGCTTGTTGGATATTTTTGTGCTGAACATAAGCAGACTTTTATGTTGCTGTCTATGCTGAAGTTAAACCATTTTTGTTTGCAACTGGAAGTACTGTTTTGCTTGCCTTTAAAGCAATAAAGACTTTCTCTTTAAAAAACGGCTTTCCATATGATCCTGTAGAACTATTACAGTTGCTGATAACCCCCAAACTTTATGATAGATAGATAGATAGATAGATAGATAGATAGATAGATAGATAGATAGATAGATAGATAGACATGCAGAAAATACAAAGCATACTTCTTTGCATTACATTAAACAATTTTCTCATTCAATTTCCTATATGTAGTGCAAGGGCCTGCCTGATTACATACAAATTGAAAGTGTTTAGGTTTGACCTCATAGTATATGGTTTTGGTAAATCTAAAGGAAAATTGTAGAAAAAATTGGATAATTTATGGCCAACCTAAATTAATATAGAAAGCTAAGAGAAAGTTTACAGATGAAGTAATTTCTTGCAATATTTTATTAAATATAATTAAATAAATCTGCAAAATAGAGCTTGCATCTATTTTCAGCTTTTTTTTTATTTTAACCATGTCTGTATAACTTAGAGATACTTCATGCCTGGGTGCTTACATTTTAATAGAAATTTAATTTGCTGCTGCGCGAATAATCAGCGCCAGAATTTCATAGAATATTTTCAATGTGTGGGTTTGACACAGCACTTATCATATTCTCAAAATTAAGCATCCACTAATTACCTAGCACTGTTATATACAGATAACACCTTATCCATTTACAGGTGCATTATAAATTGTGTCCCAAAACCAAATGGCATGTTTAGAAATTTAAAAAAACCTACACTTTTGAAAAATGTGGCCGTTTACACATGTAAACTTTTTATTAGGAAGTTGTGTCTAACTGTAAATACTGTAGGCATATCTGTTATACGTTAAAAGTAATTGCACAGGGATAAGATCAAGTGTCAAGACAACGGGAAGGCCAATGAGGCACCGCCGAGAAGAAATGGATTCTTAGCCCTTGAACACACGGTCGGACATTCTGACAACCAAATCCGTTGGATTTTGTCCAACGGATTTTGTCCGAAACTGTTGCATACACACAGTCGGACAAAGCTGTCGGAAAATCCGATTGTACATAACGTGATGACGTTATTTCATTACGACGGGACTACGTTCAGGCTAGAAGCCAATAGCTTTGGTCTAGGAATTTGATCTGAGCATGCGTGGCACTTTGTCCGTCAGAGTAGGCTACACATGATCGGAGTATGTCCGATCGGAGCATGTTGTCGAAGAATTTTATAGACAAGTTGGAAAACTTGGTCCGTCGGATACTCCGACGGAAACAGTCCGATGGAGACCACACACAGTCGGATTATCCGACAAAATGGTCCGATAGGACACATTCCGTCGGAATCTCCGACCGTGTGTACAAGGGCTAGGAGGTCTGTGAAGGTAAAATTGTTGCATCAGTAACTAGCTAATTATTGAACGTGTTTAAAAAACATACTTGGGCTTATTAAATCTGAACTCCAGGCACAAAATGCTTTATTTTTATTATATTCCTCAATAGCCACAATAGTCAGAATAAAAATCAACTTTTTGTATTCCAAATTTTACTTTGTAAATTTAGTGCTGACTTCATCCCTGTGTTGTACAACATAGGCAAGACTAGTCACCTCACCTTGCACAAAAGGAAAGAGCAGTCATGACAAGTCTGTATTACATACAGGAAAGTCCTGCACAGAGCCAAAGTACACGAGTTGTTTCCTCTAGATCACTGCTAAGGATGAGCCAAACACCCCCCTGTTTGGTTCGCACCAGAACCTGCGAACAGACCTAAACTTTGTGTGAACTTTAGAACCCTATTAAAGTCTATGGGACTCGAACGTTCACAATCTAAAGTGCTCATTTTAAAGGCTAATATGCAAGTTACTGTCCTAAAAAGTATCTGGGGACCTGGGTCCTGCCCCAGGGGACATGGATCAATGCAAAAAAAAAGTTTTAAAAATGGACGTTTTTTCAGAAGCAGTGATTTTAATAATGATTAAAGTGAAACAATAAAAGTGTAATATTCCTTTAAATTTCGTACCTGAGGGGTGTCTATAGTATGCCTGTGAAGGGGCGCATGTTTCCTATGCTTAGAACTGTCCCTGCACAAAGTGTCATTTCGCAAGGAAAAAAAGTTTTTTAAAATCACTTTGAATTGTCGGCTCCCGTAATACAGAGAACACTCAATGAGTGTTCTCTGTATTACGGAGCACAATTCTTTCATTGATTAAAAAAAAAAAAAAAAAAAAAAAAGCGTGGGGGTTCCCCTAAATTCAATTACCAGGCCCTTCAGGTCTGGTATGGATATTAAGGAAAACCCGTGTCAAATGTAAAAAAATAATTGACGTGGGGGTCCCCCTAAATATCCATACCAGATATTAACCTCCCTGGCGGTATGATTAGTTCTGGTTTTAGGTGCTGAAAGCGGTACAATTATTTTGCATGGAAATTTGGCGTTTTATATTGTAGTCCTGTAATTCTTAGGAATAACTCTCTTAAATCTGTTCAAACCAAAGTCTAGCAGACATCACGGGTATGAGAAAGTTTATAATATAATAAATAATTATAAAAATTATTCAATAATGTCATCAAATCCAAAAACACTGAAATTTGCTCATTTGCAGAATTGTCGCTGTCATTAGATTTAGTGTTTGATGACGAATTTCCCCACAAATCACTATCGCTCAATTCTGCAAGTGATTATCATTTATTATCGCTGTTTTCTAGTTGGTCTAAAATCACTTTTGACATAAAGGGACACTTTTTGGTTGCTATGGACAATCTCCAAATTCCAGGCAGAAAAAACAGTATTTATAATAGAAAAGTGCATGCAGGGCACTGCACAGACCACTAGGGACAAAGGGGGTGTGTAATTTTTTTATACAGTACTGTAATCTGTAAGATTACAGTACTGTGTGTGTTTTGCGTATTTTAACTTTTTTGAATTTGGAGCTGATCTCCGCTCCCGTGCGCCGTAACGTCACCGTAACGTCGCAGGGAACGGAGCTTGGTGGCATTTGAGCTGTCCCCTGCTCGATTCACACAGCGCGGAGGACATCGCTGGATCCAGGGGACAAGGTAAGTAACTTCTCCCTGTATCCAGCGATGCGATCCCAAGTCTGGCTCGGGGTTACCGCTTATGATAGTAAAATCCTAACCCGAGCCAGACTCGGGATCACCACCAGGGAGGTTAAGGGGAACCCCGCATCAAATTAAAAAAATAATTTACGTAGGGTTCCCCCTAAAAATCCATACCAGACCCTTTATCTGAGCACGCAACCTGGCAGGCCGCAGGAAAAGAGGGGGTGATGAGAAAGCTGCCCCCACCTCCTGAATTGTACCAGGCCACATGCCCTCAACATTGGGAGGATGCTTTGGGGGCCTCATCCCCACAACCCTGGCCGGTGGTTGTGGGGGTCTGCGGACGGGGGGCTTATAAGAATCTGGAAGCCCCCTTTAACAAGGGGACCCCCAAATCCCGGCCCCCCCTGTTTGAAATGGTAAGGGGGTACAAAAGTACTCCTACCATTTCACAAAGAAAGTGTAAAAATGGTTAAATAAGACAAACACACTTTTGAAAAATTCCTTTATTAAAACTAAAAAAAAATTTAAAAAAATTCCAGCGGTGGTAATCCACTCTTGCTCTCCAGCGATGGATGATCATCTCTTCCGGGGTCCAGCGATGGCTGATCTGATCCAGCGACGGGTGATTTTCAGTCCAGAGCTGTCCATACATGCATCCGTCTTCTGTCTCCACTGAGGAGACACTGCGGGGAGCCCAGCGCTGACGTTTCTTATATTAGGAGGGAGGGGCCACCCGTCACCTGACCCCGCCCCCTCTGACGCTGGTGAGGGAAGCCATGGGGTTCCCCAGTGACGTATGGGTGACTCCGCCCCCCTCTGATGTAACGCAGAAACCTGCGCTGCTGTTCCTGGGTCCTCTGGTGTAATCGGGGAGCCCCTAACTGTTGAGCCCTGTCTATCCAGTTGCCCCCCAGAGAAAAGGCAGGTACTATTCTATATACTATTCTTCCTCTGTGACAAATGAAAGCAGAAGCAATGAAGATTTTGTCACTTCTGCTACTGGCTTGTAAAGCATCTGATCAAACCAATCTCAATTTGATCAGATAGTTTTGATGGCATTGGTGAGTTCTGGAATCTGGGGATCCCTCAGTAAAGAGCACCTATCACTGCCCATGCTATCACAAGGTTGTTCATGTTGTTCATCCTTTGTGATACTAATAAAGTTGATTAAAAAAAAAAAAAATAAATAAAGGGCAGTGTAAAACAATTGCAAATAAAATAAATAACAAAAAAATTTAAAATTAAAAAATTAAAGTGCCCCCATCCCACCTCTCACAGGTAAATGCCTGCACGAGTGTATGTCCCACATGCATATGTATATAGTGATTGCACCCCATGTGTGAGTTATTGTCATAAATGTCAAAGTGAGAGCAATAATTATAGCATCAGACTCCCTGTTTAACTCTGAACTGGTAACCTGTAAAGGCTTTTAAAGCGTTGCCTATGGATAATTAAATTTACCCTAGTTTGTCGACATTTTCACAGGTGTAAACAATTTTAAAACGGGAGATGCCTCTGGATATAATTTGGCTAGGCAGGTGGGGAGGAAGTACCAACAAGACATGACCTTAAAGTTAGCCTCAATCAAGGAGACATTGTTAATCCCCTTAAATGATCGGGAGAAACAATGATGCCAGGTGTTCATGTCCCAATCAATCTCAAGGTCCTGTTCCCATATCAACAAAGGGGAAAACCAAGTTGGGGGAAAAAAAGGAAAAAAGGGAAAAAGAAAGAGGGGGAGAAGCAACTCAGGGAGGGAGGCATGAATTGAGAGAGAGGGTGAGAAGTATATAAGGGAGAGCAAGGGGGGAAGAGAGAGAAAATCTTAAAGGAGCGAAAGGGCTGCTTGGAGATATTCGTAGATAGAAGTAGTTCAAGGGGTGTATGCCTTACCCCATTCCATGGTTAGGTTGCATGTTAGGATAACCTTGTCGGGGTCAACTGTATATTTGTGAGGGTATTAGAGGCAGAGAAGTGGAGCCAGATGGACCATAGCACCTTGTATTTATCATAGGTGTCGTTGTCAAGAACCAACTTCTCCTCCATTCTTATGGTGTCATTCATAATTGAGATCCATCATGACAAGGGAGGAATGGTGGTTGTCTTCCAATATAATGGAATGAACTGTCTCACTGAAGACATGAAAAAACAGAAGAGGTTCAGTTTCTGCGATGGTATAGACCCAGGTAGTATTGAGAGGAGAGCAATCTTTGGGGAAATCGATAGCTTTTCTTAATAAATTTCATTATAACATTCAAATACCTGAGTCCAGAAGGGGTGGATCCTCTCACATGAAATGTAGATTGACATTGACATTCCAGCCAGTTAGCTGTAGATGTAGATAGGTCCCAGTAGAGGAGTTATAGCACCAACAGGAGGCTGGAGTGGATAGAAAAATGTTGTGTAATGTGGAGGGGTCCCTGTACCACCTGGACAGAATATTGTAGTTCTTTTCCTGCAAATAGCAAGATATTGTTGACTTGAGCGAGTAAAATGGAATGAGGTCTGCCAATCCGGTCTGGAGATGTCCTCACCCAAGTCTGCAGACCACATCTTGGTGTAAGGTTCAGTGTGTTCTTTAGAGTAGAGTTTAGAGAAGAAAGAATGGAAGACTTCTAACATTCATTTAGGGATTTGAGATAAGGAACCTGATAAGGATTTCATTTTACTAAGGGAGTGTATCTGGAATTTAGGGATTAATTTGGATGCAAGTTGCGGACCAATTTTATTTTTACGTGGTAGAAACCGCTGCTCATCCATCTTAAGTGTTTTTCAGCAGCTGAGGTTAAAGCTAAATTTAAAGCTAGATTAGCAGCTTCCAGTTTAGCTAAGGATTCAGTTGTGGTTTTTGAATTTGGCTGAGTGATTTAAATAATTTTTCCAGATTTGCTATTTGAACCTGACGTTCATGTTTCAGGGAAAGGTAAGTTAGATAAATTTCCCTCTTATCACTGCCTTATGCGCACCAGGGATATTTTGTCTACATCGTTTAGGAGGAAGTACTCATGGAGTTCTTTCTCTAGCATAGTGCATCTCACTGGGTCACTCAAAAGGGACTCATTAAGGTGTCAGAGGTGGGGACCCAAAGAGGATATGACCCTGTTTAGTTTGAGGAGTACCAAGGAGTGGTCTGTCCAGGGTATATTGCAGATGGAGGCCTGAGTTGCTATGTGAATTTCTGAATAAGGGTCAAAGATATGGTCGATTCTAGCTTAAGTCCTATGTGGGGATGAGAAATGTGTGTAATCTCTAGATGAAGAGTTTAATCCTTTCCATGTGTCTATCAGCCCTAGGGAATTAGGAAGCCGGGCAATGCAGAGGCTTTGTTTGGGTGGTCTTTTGATGTGGGGAATCCCTTACACAGATTTACCTTATAATTGATCAAAGGTTATGTTAGAGTCTCCCCCATTATCACCCTCCCCTTGAAAAGGGGGACAAGTAAGTGTAACATTGTTGAAAAGAAGGTAGCCTGGTTTGGGTCATATTATGATATAAAGGTGGAAAGAGAGCTGTTGATATGGCCTTTGACTAGAATGTATCGACCCTCTCGATCTTTAATGGTTTGGGAATGAGTAAATTTAGAAAAAAGAACGGCCACCCATATTTTCTTAGCATCTGCAATGGCAAGGTAAAAAATTGGAAATTTATGGTGGAGAAACAAAGGGTTATAACTTCCAGGGAAATGGGTCTCTTGAAGTAGTAGACTATCAATGCCCCAGGAACTGTAATGTTGCAAAGCCTTGCGTGACTTAATCGAACAGTTAAGACCTTGTGTATTGTGAGAAGTGACTCGGAGAGTCACATTTGAAGGCGTTGAATTAGTCATGGACAGGAGGGTAAGAAAATGCCATAATATAGACAGCACATACCCAATTGGCCATAGAAAGGACTTTGAGAAAGTTGTTATAGCCATGCACTAGGTTTAGAGCATTCGGGAGTTGTTGTGTTTTCCACTTAGACATCTAGTAGAGAGGGAAGAGAAAAAAGGGCGAGATTAGAGCTAAAGAGGGGGAGAAAAAAAGGAAATAAATAAAAAGGTATTATATTGTGTTTGTGTGCACTAAAATTTATTTAAGTATTTTTTCCTGAAAATCTGAGTTTTAAAAATGACTGCTCAAACATCGCGTGCCAAAAAAAAAAACTGTTTAAACCAATCACTGGGACACTCAGTTAGGGACTGTATATGGTGAAATAAAAGTATACCCACAGATATATTAACATTTCCCAATCTAGAGAGAATGGGCTATGATCATCTTCTGTCCTTAAAAATACACATTGGGGGCGTGACCAGATGTGAGGAAGAACGGACGTTCTTCCTGCTCCAGCTCCCACACTATAACATCCTCAGCAATCCTCCTGCTTATTGAGCCATCCTGCTCAGCAATCTACTGCCACAGGGTCAGGGACACCCCCCGATCCATCAATGCGAATAAGGGATGATCAGGCAAAAAACAGCTGCCTCCTAAGGCCCGAGCTCCCCCGGCAGTCACACATGTGGCAGTCATCATGTCATTGGGAGTCAGGTGGGCCGCTTCTTTGCAGACAGATCTGTGGCTGATGCTGACTATGGAGCATGGCGGCTGGGACCCTTTGCAACCCACAGGTATTGTTCAGCTGGCAGCCGAAGCTTCCACCTTGGGAATCCTAGCAGCCATAGAGTCTAGCAAAACACAACTCATGGGCAGGATAGATACTCTAGCCATAGAGTGCAGCCTTATTAGACAGAACTTAGATAACTTCAGCAGAATCCCCTGTTTCTGAGATAGAGGACACTGCGTCTTCCACCAATCACTGTTAAGATGTTGATGGCACGCTCCAAAGATGCAGAGAACAGGCTGCAGCGCAATAACATGCAAGTGGTGGGTCTCTCGGAGGGCTCTAACCCCACCAGCTTTGCAGAATAATCCTTTAAAGATGTCCTTAAACTGATGCAAGTCTCTTTTGCATACATCATGGAGTGTGCCCATAGGGCCTTAACTTGCCTGTGACCACAGGGTTCACCGCCCAGGCCATTCCTAGTCCGTTTTTTCAACAGCCAAGACCGAGACCTTATCCTCGCTGAAGCCAGGAAACAGCCTCAGCTTTGGTTTGAAAATACTACTATTCCCGGAGTTACAGAGGCAGCAGCGCTCTTCTGTGGAGGTGAGAAAGTGGCTGTGTGAAAAGGGGCTCATCTATAGAATGTTTTACCCCAGCAAGCTGCATGTGGAACATCAGGGTTCTTTGAGTCTCCGTCGGATGCATCAGAATGACTGGATGCCCTGGTGTAATTATCTTCTGGTAAACCAGTTTTTGTTCCTGCTGTGGAATTGCTCCACACCTTTAATACCTGCATATTCATAGAGGAGTGTTTCTCTTCCCATATGGTCCTGATGGCTAGATCAGCCTACATGCCCTTTTACTGGAGGTTCATTATCCTCGCTCCTCCTTGTTTTTTTTGTTCATTGTATTGGCTTCCATTTAATGCTCTAAATATGGGAAACTATTATAGAGCTCTCCCTAAAGATTTAGTTTTTGTTCAAGGACTGAACTGTAAGACTTGAATACTTGAACCCCCCCCCCCCCCTTATTCTTATTCTTCTCCTTGCAGAGTTTATGGAGTGAACTTTCAAGGAAGTATACTCTACTTTTTTATGTTTTCAAGGTTTAAGTCTTCCAGCTTGGTTGTTGTTTTTTACGTACCTTATGCTGGCGAGACAGGGACAGACTGATTTTTTTGTTGGGATTTTTTAAGTTTAAGCACTTTGTTTGCTTAGTTATTAATTTTTGGGTAATCTTTCTGTCACTTCCACGCATGTGTTTTTTTTTTGCTTTACTGTGATTACCTGTCTGTTTATGGGAATAGTGGTTTCAAGCAACACGATTTATTTCAGTGTTATCTATGTTTTTGGTGTCTGTACATGTCACATTCAGTGGCTCTGTATGACTCTACAGCTTTTATACTAGACTCCAATCGTGTTGTCATTTTAGGAATTACAGTGATGTCATCAAATATTAAAGTTATCTCCTGGAATGTCAGGGGCCTAAATTCCAAATTTAAGAGAGCCCTAGTGGTAAAATATTTACAGGCTTAACATCCCCACTTTATGTTTTCTCAAGAAAACAAACTTGCCAGGCAGCATAATCTTAGCTATTAAATGCCCCTGGATTCATAGAGCCATACATGCCACATTTTCTTCATATGCTCTAGGTGTGTCAATGCTGCTGCATAGGTATTTGCCTTGTTCCATTGAGGTGGTAATTACTGATCCTGGGGGACAATATGTAGTGGTTTTGATTGACATCCATGAACATCACCTAGCCTTGGTAAATATATACATACCTCCCCCATTTTTTGGTAATATGCTCTACGAAGTGTTGGAGAACCTGGCACTCCAGTCCCAGTTTAAATTGTTAGTGGCAGGGGACTTCAACAATGTTTTAGACTATTAATTGGATACATCAAATCTGCACAGGGTACCTAACCATGAGTTATTGTATTGGGCAGAAGCTGATGGTTTTACTGAACTATGATGTGGAAACACGGTACAGTTCATGAACACATAAAATAAAAAATACAGATACATAATCCAAGTAGTTCATATGTGTAAAACCTTGAAAACAAAATTGTAGCACATTCCAGTTACCAATGTATGGAGTGATAACTCTGTATTAGGTAGCGAGTAATTCAAAGTATAGTAAAAAGGTGCAATGATGATTGACTATAGCAAGGTGCATCCTATCAGATCTCAATGTGTTTCATGTGAAGACACTTTGTCAGCGGCAGATGCATCCATTGGTCTGTAAAAAATATATATGTATTGATACCAATCAGTTCTTGTAAGAACTCAAGCATCAAAAACGGGGGGAAGGAAATATTGCAGTATGATTACTTAAAGAGGACTGGAAAACAGGGGTGTGTGATACTGTACTCATGAGGAGTCACTGAGATCATCTGTCATGGAAGCTAAGGAAACAATATCATGCAGGGAGCAAAAGCCCAGACATAAGATCCCCAAGCAAATATATTCTCCATTTTCTGTATGTGATAGCACAAAGTAGGGTTCCAGAGGCGTCTGTAAGAAAGGGGTATATACTATGAAGAACTCTGAGGGAATAGAGATGGTGTATGGCCAGTAAAAGCCAAATAACAGCGAGGAAAACATTTGGTGAAAGTGTTGAAAGAAGACAAAACTATACTGTTACAAGCCATAAGACCATATCCAGATGAATGGATCAGGGAGTGAGAAGTGTGTGAGGCAGTCATATGTGACAGTCAGTGTGAAATGAAACAAGCCACAGAAAATTGTGCACAGCAAGAAAAGTGCCAAATATACCAAGATAATTACCTCATGGGGAAATGTCTCAAACGATAGTTTGGACAAGATGTGTGGCATGGCCAATAGTGCAAATGAGGAAAATAAAGCGTGCTCAGGGCATCCAATCCACCTGCAGGTAGCTTCCAGCATCCATCATGCTGGGCATAACGGAGGAAGAGAGGTGTCCCACTCCGGGTGGCTAAGCTGTTCATGATGGCGCAAATGTGCTCCCCCTACATATCAACCAGAGCATGGAGTGACACGCATTTGGTAATGTCAGAATGAATGTTATATGCAGGGGCAGATCAAACTTTGAGTGTTGCAGCTGCCGTGGAAACAAGAGGGGCTGGAGTAACCTGATTTTGATCGTTAATTTCTGGTAGGCCGGCTGCTTTTTGCTTATAGGTGGCTTAATGTCCCGAACGATGATGCTGCCATTGCTTTGGAGGCAGCCATTGTTGGCTCCTACGAGGCACTGCCACATTTATTGATACAAGGAAGCAGGGCTCTGTACACTGTCACCATATCCATGCACGCAACTAGTGGAGCGTGGGGGGTGATAAATAAAGCTGAAGTGAAAGCTGATGCAGAGTTTTCTCCTAATACACCATTATGGAGGAATCCTAATCTGACACACTTCTTAGATTATTCTGATCCAGTAATTTGGACCAAATTAGGTATTAAGAAACTTGGAGATGCTGTGGGTAATGGAAAGCTTCTTCAGTTTGATACTCTGAAAGCCAAATTCCACCTTGCTAATACCCACCTGTTTCATTATTTGCAACTTAGACATGCATATAATGCTCAATTTGGTAACACCATTCTTCAATGAGTAAGAGTGATCTTGAGTCTCTACTTAGCGAGGAATCTTTAATGAAGACCCTGTCTACTATTTACAAACATTTGTTTACAGATATTGCCAGGCTTCTAGCACATTGTAGAGCGGCCTGGGAGGCTGTGTTCCCCCAGTTAGATGGGAATGACTGGGATGATCTTTGGGAAATTTTCTTTTCAAGACTGGTATTGACTAGGGATCCCCTTATTCAATACAAATTTTTACATTACATTTACCTTACTCCGGCCAGATTGGCTAAAATATTCCCTACTCAGTCACCCTGTTGCTGTTGGTGCACTTCATCCAATGCAGATTTCTTACATATCTGGAATTGTGTGGCCTTTCAAGAATTTTGGTGTGTGTGGGGGGGTCACTGAGTGTGTGGAGGAGATTATGGCCATTAGTGTACGGCCAGAGGCTGAGGTGTGTCCCCTGGGACTTGTTGATGCCCTTGCTCCAAGAAGAGTGATACGTACTTTGTTAACGTTATTATTTTATTATTCTAGGGAGTTAATAGTGCTCTCCTGGAAAAAGTCCACCCCTCCATCTATTCTTGCATGGAAAGCATTTATTAACAAAGCCATCCCCTTATACAGGGTCACGTATACAAGCAGAGGCATACCAGTTTAATTTGAAAAAGTATGGGGTGGTTGGATAAACAGTACATCCACGATATCTGATTAAAGGGCTCCTTGCAGCAACAATGTGATGCAGTGTGTACTTTGAGTGTATTGTGCTTTCGCCTGAGGATATGGTAAACTGCTTGCCTATCTCCTTGTGGGGTGAGTGTGGGCCTGTGCAGTATTTCATGGATCTGATGATTTATTTGATGATATGTGATATATACTAGGTGGGTGAAGCCAGTGATTGCCCTTTCGTTAAATCTTGAGTACTGTTTATATATGTTAATAAACTTGTTTATACAACTCACTTATTTAGTCTCAGGGTTATAAAATGAGTCTGATGCTGATAACTTTTTGTGATATGTGTAATGTGTGGCCTTTTGGGCTATTGTTTTCTGTTTTTTGTAATTGTCCTTACAAAACGTAATAAATAGAATAATAAAAAAAAATACACATTGGCTTTACAAAACTGTCACACGGTCACGTTAATATTAGCAAGTAAAGACAATAGGTATGCTTGGTCAGACTTCTACTCAAAATCTTGGCTATCCAATCTTGCTAAAATAGTTTATCAGCCAAATTTCATTTTTTTTTCAGACCAATAGATTATTGGTTTAAAAGATATAGGTAAAAAAAAAAAAAAGGTGTGGGAAAATTCTATACAAAACTGGAATAAGTTTTAAGTTACAATTGATAGCAAGAAGCCTAGAAAGGGGGACCTGTAGCAAAAGACAGAGATGTGTGTGTCAGTGAGCATCCAAGGTTATCTGCATTTTTGGGCCTTTGTGAGGAGGGTAGGTACCTACTGTACATGGTTGATAGCTTGGCAAAGAGTAGGAATCATCTTTAGAGAATAGACACTGCTACTTCTGGATGGGGCTAAAAAGAAACGTATTATTCAAGCTAGACTGTTTCTGTGTTAGAAATGTATTCCAACTAAAGTACACTTTACCATCTCTTCTACTTCATAATACAGGAAAGGTGATATGCAGTCCATGGAGAGAACTGGGGAAAATGCTGTTATAACAGTCAGCAGCATACCTGGGAATTCTCCAGATCTGGCCCGGAGACTCCATCTAATAAGCTTGCCTGCTGGGTCTCTTGGCCACTGATGCTTCCCTCTACCATGCCTATAGGCAGCACTGTCACAAGTTCACTTGACGTGGCCATTACAGCAGGAATGTCAAAGTGGTCTTGCCACAGCCATTGGCCTGACTTCTATTGTACAGCGGAGGGGGCAACCGCAGTGTTAATATAGAGCCAGGTATTGCGCACCATGGCTTCCTGCCCTCTGGTTGCTAGTCTCCGGATTCCCACACAGCCATTCAGTTTGCAAATTTCAGATACACTTGCAATGATATAGGGAGTGCATTCCCCTCTGTTCTGACGTCTCCTTCCAGGAGTGCTATGGGTGACAGGTTATCAGCAGCATGAAAAAATGCAGGATCAGGCAATGCATGCCGTGGACACTAAAACATTACCTATGCACAACTAGCTTCCTTGACTCACTCTGGTCCTTGTTTTTGTTGCTCAAGTAATTGATTGTAACTGTGGCAGTTTGCTTGGGAGCTAAATTTAAGGGGTGAGGGAAGTGTAACAGGTAGGTGGAATCAGCCAAATTATCAGAGAGAGAAAAACTTTACGGTTAAGTATTTATAAAGGTTTATTGCCTTCATGCATTCAATCTGTGGTGGCCCGTCCATAGGGGGCACAAGGTTGCCCCCCCCCCCCCCCCAAGCGATTCACAAAAAATACATTTAAAAAATGGTTACAATGAGCGCCAGACACACATTGGTCTATGGGAAGCTGATTTGCCCATGTTTAGGGAGTATCTGGGGCACAAGGGATGCACCCACAAACATTCCCCACTCTCCAGTGATTTGTCACTGCTCCTATTCTTTTATTTTAATGGCTCCCGGATCACTGTGGTTGGAGTGAGTGGAGTGAGTGGACTGAGACGGACAGCGGGTGGTGACTGGTGATTGACTCCTGAGCTGGGTGGTGCCGGTGCAGCTTCTAACTGTATGTAAACACCGCTGCTCATTGTGTGTCAGATTCAGTCTCTCTCTTTCTAGCTATCTCTAGCTGACTCAGTCAGTCTGTATGTGGCCGTGAGCTGCCCCTCCGCTCCACACCCACTAATCCCTGGACCCTTCCCTCACTCAGTTGATTGCCTTCCCTGTGCTTGTCTGCAGTGCTCTGCTTGCCTCTCATCCTCTCCACTCATTTAGTGAGTGACTGGGGGTCTGTGCTAATGGTGAGGGGGTGGTTTGTCCTAGGGGGGTCTGTGCTGATGGTGGTCGGGATGGTTTGTCCTGGGGGTCTGTGCTGATGGTGGGGGGGTGGTTTGTCCCGGTGGGTCTATGCTGATGGTGGAGGGGTGGTTTGTCCTGGGGAGTCTGTGTTGATGATGGGGGTGGTTTGTCCTGGGGATCTGTGCTGATGATGGGGGTGGTTTGTCCTGGGGGGTCTGTACTGATTGTGGGGGGGTCTGTGCTGATGGTAGGAGGTTGGTTTGTCCTAGGGGGTCTGTACTGATGGTGGGAGGTGGTTTGTCCTGAGGGGGTCTGTGCTGATGGTGGGGGGGGGGGTCTGTGCTGATGGTAGGGGGTGTGTACTGATGGTGGGAGGTGGTTTGTCCTGGGGGTCTGTGCTGATGGTGGGGGGGTCTGTGCTGATGGTAGGGGGTGATTTGTCCTAGGGGGTCTGTGCTGATGGGGGGTGGTTTGTTCTAGGGGGTCTGTGCTGATGGGGGTGGTTTGTTCTGGGGGGGTCTGTGTTGATGGCAGGGGGTGGTTTGTCCTAGGGGTCTGTACTGATGGTGGGAGGTGGTTTGTCCTGGGGGTCTGTGCTGATGGTGGGGGGGTGGTTTGTCCTGGGGGTCTGTGCTGATGGGGCTGGTTTGTTCTGGGTGGTCTGTGCTGATAGTGGGAGGTGGTTTGTCCTGGGGGTCTGTGCTGATGTTGGGAGAGTGATTTGTCCTGGGGGGGTTGTGCTGATGGTGAGAGGTGATTTGTCTTGGGAGTCTGTGCTTACGGGATATACTATGATCTGTGATGCTGAGCTATATACCTTGATCTGTGAGGCTAAGCTATATACCCTGATCTGTGAGGCCGAGCTATATACTCTGTCCTGTGATGATGAGCTGTATACTCCTGACACTATGGGTGATAGCAAGTGGAATACAGGGGATGGAGTGGGTGGATTCTCTAAGGCAGGGGTCTCAAACTGGTGGATCTCCAGCTGTTGCGGAACTACAAGTCCCATCATGCCTCTGCCTGAGGGAGTCATGCTTGTAACTGTTAGCCTTGCAATCCCTCATGGGACCAGATAGTAAGCAATTGTGCTGCAAGTTTGAAAATGACTTTCTAAGCTCTTGCTAGAGTTGCCAGGCTTCACAAATTTGCTGCACAATTGCAGCAAGTCAAAATTGCATGACTGTAGATCAACTTTCTTTGCAAGCATTCTGCAAGTCTGGTACAAGTTCTGGTTCACTTATGCTGTGCAATAGTCATCCCACCACAGGGATTAGTGTGGCTGAATTTTCATGCTGTAGACTTGCGGAACTTTTGCTGTAGACTCACCACTGCAACTTCGCTCTTGAAAGAGACTTGACACGCAAATTTGCTACAAATTGGAAAAGTGTCAGCTAGAACTTGTGCTATATTTGCTCTGCAAGTGTACAGCTTGCCAGTGAAAATGTGCAGCAAGTTAACAGACTAAAGCCCCATACACACTATCAGATTTTCTGCTGATTTTTTCCTTCATATTTACCAAAACCATATAATATGAGGTCAAACCTTAGGAGTTTCAATTTGCATGCAATCAGGCAGGCCCGTGCACTATATGGTTTTGGTAAATCCAAAGGAAAAAAAATCAGCAGAAAATCTTCTAGTGTGTATGGGGCTTTACAATTCAACACTGCCACACATTTGTGGCAAGTTATCCTTGCTGTCTGTACCATGTGATCACTGTGACCGATCACAGATAGCAACATAATTGTATACAGTGAATGGCATGAAAAGAAGCCATTCATTGTTTACAACTGTCATGTGTTCTGCTGTGATTGGTCAGCAGCCTGGTACACTGATCAGTCATTCGCTGTGAACAGCATGGCCTATTCTTGGGATGATGTCATAGGACATCTTTCCAGAACAACAAGGTTCCTGTTCCGACTGACATTTTACAATGGCACAAGTGGGGAACAGTTAAACACATCTCCTAATTCAGTTACCCAATACCATTTCCTTATGAAAAGTATACAGATGAAACTGAAAAGAAATGTATATAATTATTTCTCAAGAAATTAGAAGCCAGCAAGGCATCCATTTACATTCTGCAAACCTATTATAGTAACAGCTAATGTGCTACCAAAGCCAGACTACTTGAGGCAAGATTCGGTGTCATCATATTTCTATTGTCACAATGAGAACATTTCTAAAGTCACAGCAATTCTGTATTAAACACATACCGCCATGTAAAGTGAGCAGTGAATGTGTTTTGTAGCTATATGAGAGTGCTTCAGTATTAAATGTGCTTCACCCTGTTTATTTTTAATTCATCATTGATGGACTAATGGCTTTTTCTCCACTGCTCTCCCATGCCATGTTAAATTAAAAAAAAGACTCTCACAATACACCTCCCTTTATTTATTCTCAGTCACATTACTTCTAATGAATCATTGCAGCTAATCACTTTTTTGCATTAGTCTCTCCTGCAGCATTAATCACATCTCCCAGAAGCCAATTTGTGTATTTTACCATCCCCTCGACTCCTGATTGGTCAGTGCCAGCTGCTGATCAGCACCCAATTCACAAACTGGATTATGAGATATATGATTAACATTGCAAGGTAGGGAAATAGAGGAATCTTACTAGCTGCAATGGTTCAAATAAAATAGCACTACAGGCTCTTTTTTTCAACAGCAACATATTCATACAGATAAATTAAGCATGGGACAATAAAGGATTTCTTCAAAAAATAAACTCCAGAAACACTTACAATTTACACTTATTACAGCCATATCCTACAGCTTTCTTTGCACCACTTTCCCGCTCTTCCCCCAAAATGCCATAAGAAGTCATCTGATCACCATGCCCTATTGGCCAATATGAGGATGGTCCCTGCTCTGACGCACACAGGCAGCCCAGGAGAACAACCAAAATCAAACCAAACCAAAACAAGACATGCTTCTGGTCCTCCTTCAAGTAAGAATTGACATTGGCGCTCAAGGCAACACTGTCAGTTCAACAATGCATTGTCATTAAAAGTGTTTTGTTCAACATAAATAAAGTCTGTAAAAAAAAAAAAAAAATAGCTTTCTGTTGTTAAAATGTTAGACTGAAGCTGTGTGAGTACTGATTTCTCCTGGTCTTCACCAAAATAAAACTGAATACAAAGTCAACTGTCTCAAGGTCCAAGGTACTGTCTAAATAAGGCTAGCAGTGAAGAGCCTGGTAAGAAAAAAAAAAAAACAACAACATTTGCAGACCTGGCAACCCACTATGAGAGACGGATGGAAACCCTATTTTTAAGTAGAGCAAGGGAAGGCTTGAACTCTTTCAGGATTTTATTTCTCTTATAGCCTGGCTGTTGCCCCTTTCAGCCATACAGAAGAACGTCATACCATCTCAAGGAGAAGAAAGGAGTAAGCTAACTCACTGCAGCCCCATTTCAGCCTGCCCATGTCTCCTGCCATTAAATAGGACTGTGGACAGCAGAAAGAGGGAGAGAAGGTTTCCCACTGTCTGGTAAACCTCGCTCCCCCTTCTGGTGCCAGATGTGGGAAGAAAGTGTCCCCAGCATAGGAGGATCAGTGACAATGTAGGTGAAAAAAAAACAAACAAAAAAAAAGAAACAAACCCTGATTTTGTGGAATGGACAACCTACTATTTAACATTACCACAGGTAGTATAACAAAAAAATATTAATAAAGTTGAAAAATAAATAATAAAAACTGCTTATTATGTGATATACAAAATTAAAGGCACAAAGTTTTTTACCTCCATGCATTCCATGCATGAAGGTAAAAAAATACTTCTGTGTGCAGAAGCCCCCCAGACACCCCTATTACTTACCTGAGCCTCAATCCAGCAATGTCCACAAGAGCCTTGCCTCTCCAGGGACTCGGAATCCTGATATATTTTTGGCAGCAGCAGGAGACATTGGCTCTCGCTACTGTCAATCACAGCCAGTGAGACAATTAGGAGATGGAGGGGCAGGGCGGAACCATGGCTTCATGTGTGAATGGATACATGGAGCCATGGGTCAGGGGCCCACCTGTTTGGATTCCTCCACCATAAGCTGCTTGCTGTGGAGGCAGCCCAGTAGGAAGGAGGAGCCAGAAGTGCCGGTGTGGGACCTGAGAAAAGGAAGATAGAGGCTGCTCTGTGCAAAACCACTGCACAGAGCAGGTAAGTATAACATGTTTGTTATTTTATTTTAAAAAGCAAGGCTTTAATATCACTTTAACTGCACAAACAAGACACAAAAACATGTAAATTAAAATACAATTTTTTCTGTGTCCTGCTCTCTTAAACATTTTATTTCAAGTTATTTCAAGTATCATATACAAAACATGCAGAAGCAAGAGTTGTCAAATAGACTTGAAGGTCCTCGTGTAAATATTTGTAAATGTATTGCAGTTCCTTAAAAGAGGGTATATTGCTCATCAGTATTTGCAGGACCCTTCAAAATCTGGAGCTAGCATCCATTTGAAGATGATGAAATTTCTGTGACAAGACAGAAATATTAAATAAACCTCCATGTGTACAAATACTGTAAATGGCAATTGAGTACTAAAGTTCAATATCCAGAGATAAGTCAATGTGAGTACCCTATATTCCTTTTGGGACCCCAGTGTGCAGCACTGCACAAGTCTTCACCAAACACTGTATAATTGACCAATGAAATATCTGAGACAGGGCAAGCATACTGGTTAAGACTCATGACTGATGTATTGATGACCAAATAATACTTCCCGCCTTACCCACCTTATGTAAATAAGACAGGGACACCTAGAGTGGATTTTAAATGGCCAATTTTAACCATGCCTACCTTCAAAAGTTTGAAACCCCTGACCTTTGCTATGACACCACTATATCCATATGCCAATAGCATGCCCGATGGAACAACAACGCTCACCAAAGATACCACAGGAAAAGAAACAACAGAATAATAACTTCATTCAACAGTAACAAATAAGGGAGGGAGGGAGGGAAAAGTTTCGGCTAACCAAACTCTGACTGACCCTTGGTCAACACCCACTTCTTACTAGACCCCCAATGACCCCACCCTGCCACACCCAGCCACACCCTACTACTGTTCAATCATGTAGTCCTCTAAACCTGATACAGCCCAGTCTGCAAACACAGTCATGTAGGTCCTCCTCTTAAATGCTGGGCATCCCGTTCCAGGCCTGCTCTGAATGTATGTGCAAAGATGACTGCTTAGATGAAGCAACTCAAAATACCAGCATCTGACAAAATCTGTCCCATTTATCAGATTTACTGTACTTGGGTAATGGACTAACTACAGTGTAATGAAGAATATACTCCAATTAACTCCAAGCCATAAGGCTAACAGTAGCCTAAATACTGTCCTGTGAATTTCAACAGTTTCAATAAGTCTGGTCTCTCATGCAGCCATAAAACATAACACTGAACATAGTAAAGGCAGTTCAAAATAGGCTATACAGTAAATGGTCACATAAAACAACTGCAGACAAAAATGTAGATGCTGCATAGTAAAATGGTGGAATAAACTATGTATGTATACTTAACACAGATCAGAGAAGTCAATATTAATAGAGTAATTTTTCAGGGAGGGGGCAGGGACAAACCTAACCAGTGGCACTTGTGCTCTTAAAGGTTGCATCAGAGCAAAGGCTGTTAGAGTTTAAACCAGGGGTCAAGTCCTGGGGAAAAAAGTGTGGGAACTCCCACCCAAGATCCACTCCACCACCAAAAAAAATAAAAATAAATAAAGGTATGCTCATATGCATATATATTTCACAGAAAATACAGTACAACATTTATTGTAAAGTTTACAAAAACAAAATAAGTTAACTTGTCAAACAGAATAATCAACACAATGGGTGATGATCTTTCCCTCGCAGGGAATTTCTAACACAAATACACCCTGTTCCAAATTCAAATACAGCAAATTAAAAAATATCCCACAAACTGGAATAATGTTGCCCTTGCCGTGCAAGATTATCGGCAACGGATCAAAAAACTCACGGATCGGATCATTCCTTGGATCAGAGTCACAGATCAGATCATTTTTCGGATCAGTAAATAATAATTGAATTTGGAAAAACCTGTGAAAATGTCACCACCATATAGTCCCCACTGCAATATACATCTCCCCCACTGTAATATCCACGTCATCTCCCCCAATAATATTTTGGCTGAGCATGGATGGGTATGGCTGGGTATTAGCAGAATATGTATTGGCAGGGTAAGTATTGGCAGGGTATTGCAGAATTTTGGCAGGATAAGTATTGGCAGGGTATTGCAGAGTATTGGCAGGGTATGGCAAATTATTGCTGGGTATTGCAGATTATTGGCAGGGCATTGCTGGGTATTGCAGGGTAAGTATTGCAGAGTCTTGGCAGGGTAAGTATTGCAGAGTAAGTATCGGTGGGGTATGTAATACAGAGTATTGGCAGGGTATTGCAGAGTATTGGCAGGGTAAGTATTGCAGAGTAAGTATCGACAGGGTATGTATTGCAGAGTATTGGCAGGGTATGTATTGCAGAGTATTGGCAGGGTATGTATTGGCAGGGTATGTATTGCAGAGTATTGGCAGGGTATGTATTGCAGAGTATTGGCAGGGTATGTATTGCAGAGTATTGGCAGGGTATTGCATTGCAGAGTATTGGCAGGGTATTGCATTGCTGAGTATTGGCAGGGTATTGCAGAGTATTGGCAGGGTATGTATTGCAGAGTATTGGCAGGGTATTGCATTGCAGAGTATTGGCAGGGTATTGCATTGCAGAGTATTGGCAGGGTATTGCAGAGTATTGGCAGGGTATGTATTGCAGAGTATTGGCAGGGTATTGCAGAGTAATGGCAGGGTATGTATTGCAGAGTAATGGCAGGGTATGTATTGCAGAGTATTGGCAGGGTATTACAGAGTGCTGGCAGGGTATTTCAGATTATTTGGTAATGCAGAGTATTGGGTATTGCGGAGTATTGGCAGGGTGTTGCAGAGTATTAGGTAATGCAGAGTATTGGCAGGGTATTGCAGAGTATTGGCAGGGCATTGCAGAGTATTGGCTGGGTATTGCAGAGTATTGGGTAATGCGGAGTATTGGCAGGGTATTGCAGAGTATTGGCAGGGTATTGCAGAGTATTGGCGGGGTATTGCAGAGTATTGGTGGGGTATTGCAGAGTATTGGCGGGGTATTGCAGAGTATTGGCAGGGTATTGCAGAGTAATGGCAGGGTATGTATTGCAGAGTATTGGCAGGGTATGTATTGGCAGGGTATGTATGGCAGAGTATTGGCAGGGTATGTATTGCAGAGTATTGGCAGGGTATGTATTGCAGAGTATTGGCAGGGTATTGCATTGCAGAGTATTGGCAGGGTATTGCATTGCTGAATATTGGCAGGGTATTGCAGAGTATTGGCAGGGTATGTATTGCAGAGTATTGGCAGGGTATTGCATTGCAGAGTATTGGCAGGGTATTGCATTGCAGAGTATTGGCAGGGTATTGCAGAGTATTGGCAGGGTATGTATTGCAGAGTATTGGCAGGGTATTGCAGAGTAATGGCAGGGTATGTATTGCAGAGTATTGGCAGCAGGGGTCAAGTCCTGGGAAAAAAAGTGTGGGAACTCCCACCCAAGATCCATTCCCCCACCAAAAAAAAAAAAGGTACGCTCATATGCATATATACTTCACAGAAAATACAGTACAACATTTATTGTAAAGTGCCAGTTTACAAAAACAAAATAACGTGTCAAAAAAAACAATCAACACAATGGGTGATGATCTTTCCCTCGCAGGGAATTTCTACCACAAATACACCCTGTTCCAAATTCTGTTACACAGCCCATTAGAAAATATCCCACAAACAGGAATAAGTATTGGCAGAGTATTGAAGAGTATTGGCAGGGTATTGCAGAGTATTGATAGGGTATTGCAGAGTATTGGCAGGGTATGTATTGAAGAGTATTGGCAGAGTATTGCAGAGCATCGGCAGGGTATGTATTGGCAGGGTATTGCAAAGTATTGATAGGGTATTGCAGAGTATTGGCAGGGTATTGCAGAGTATTGATAGGATATGTATTGTAGAGTATTGATAGGGTATTGCAGAGTATTGGCAGGGTATTGCAGAGTATTGGCAGGGTATGTATTGGCAGGGTATTGCAGAGTATTGATAGGGTATTGCAGAGTATTGGCAGGATATTGCAGAGTATTGGCAGGGTATTGCAGAGTATTGATAGGTTATTGCAGAGTATTGGCAGGGTATGTATTGTAGAGTATTGGCAGAGTATTGTAGAGTATTGGCAGGGTATGTATTGGCAGGGTATTGCAGAGTATTGGCAGGGTATGTATTGCAGAGTATTGATAGGGTGTGTATTGTAGAGTATTGATAGGGTATTGCATAGTATTGGCAGGGTATTGCAGACTATTGGCAAGGTATTGCAGAGTATTGGCAGGGTATTGCAGAGTATTGATGAGTATTGGCGGGGTATTGCAGAGTATTGATGAGTATTGGCAGGGTATTGGCGGGGTATGTATTGCAGAGTATTGGCGGGGTATTGCAGAGTATTGGCGGGGTATTGCAGAGTATTGATAGGGTAGTGCAGAGTATTGATAGGGTAGTGCAGAGTATTGATAGGGTATTGCAGAGTATTGGCAGGGTATTGCAGAGTATTGGCAGGGTATTGCAGAGTATTGATACTGATAGGGTAATGCAGAGTATTGATGAGTATTGGCAGGGTATTGCAGAGTATTGATGAGTATTGGTAGGGTATTGCAGAGTATGGATGAGTATTGGCAGGGTATTGCAGAGTATGGATGAGTATTGGCAATTTGGCAGGGTATTGCAGAATGCAACTTACTTACACACTAGTGACTGACCTCCTGGTATTTATTCTCTTCCCTTCTGTTCTGGGGGGAGAAGAAGTAAACTTGAAAAGTGCAGCGGCTGTGGCAACAGGAGGCACTGGGTAGAGGGGAGCGGGAGGACAGTCCGGCGCGCAGCGTGTGTCACACTGACTGACGGTCTCGCGCCAGTGCGTGCCCATGTGCACGGCCGAAGTCAAGTGACTGGTTGCTAGATGCGGAGCGGCCCCTGCCTAGCAACCAGTCACTCGGCGGCTGAGGAGCGGCGCGGACTACGCGCTGCATAGCCTCAGCCCGGCTCAGACAGCTAATGGGAACGGCGTTCCCGCTGTGGAAATAGTACGGGAACGCCGTTCCCATGCGTTCCCGCAGCACTCGAGCCCTGATTGGCAGGGTATTACAGAGTGCTGGCAGGGTATTTCAGATTATTTGGTAATGCAGAGTATTGGGTATTGCGGAGTATTGGCAGGGTGTTGCAGAGTATTGGGTAATGCAGAGTATTGGCAGGGTATTGCAGAGTATTGGCAGGGCATTGCAGAGTATTGGCTGGGTATTGCAGAGTATTGGGTAATGCGGAGTATTGGCAGGGTATTGCGGAGTATTGGCAGGGTATTGCAGAGTATTGGTGGGGTATTGCAGAGTATTGGTGGGGTATTGCAGAGTATTGGTGGGGTATTGTAGAGTATTGGTGGGGTATTGCAGAGTATTGGCAGGGTATTGCAGAGTAATGGCAGGGTATGTATTGCAGAGTATTGGCAGGGTATTGCAGAGTACTGGCAGGGTATTGCAGAGTATTGGGTAATGCAGAGTTTGGGTAATGCAGAGTATTGGCGGGGTATTGCAGAGTATTGGTGGAGTAATGCAGAGTATTGGCAGGGTATTGCAGAGTATTGAGTAATGCAGAGTATTGGTGGAGTAATGCAGAGTATTGGCGGGGTATTGCAGAGTATTGGGTAATGCAGAGTATTGGTGGAGTAATGCAGAGTATTGGCAGGGTATTGCAGAGTATTGGCAGGGTATTGCAGAGTATTGGGTAATGCAGAGTATTGGTGGAGTAATGCAGAGTATTGGCAGGGTATTGCAAAGTATTGAGTAATGCAGAGTATTGGCGGGGTATTGCAGAGTATTGGGTAATGCAGAGTATTGGGTAATGCACAGTATTGGTGGAGTAATGCAGAGTATTGGCAGGGTATTGCAGAGTATTGGCAGGGTATTGCAGAGTATTGGGTAATGCAGAGTATTGGTGGAGTAATGCAGAGTATTGGCAGGATATTGCAGAGTATTGGCAGGGTATTGCAGAGTATTGATAGGTTATTGCAGAGTATTGGCAGGGTATGTATTGTAGAGTATTGGCAGAGTATTGTAGAGTATTGGCAGGGTATGTATTGGCAGGGTATTGCAGAGTATTGGCAGGGTATGTATTGCAGATTATTGATAGGGTGTGTATTGTAGAGTATTGATAGGGTATTGCATAGTATTGGCAGGGTATTGCAGACTATTGGCAAGGTATTGCAGAGTATTGGCAGGGTATTGCAGAGTATTGATGAGTATTGGCAGGGTATTGCAGAGTATTGATGAGTATTGGCAGGGTATTGCAGAGTATTGATGAGTATTGGCAGGGTATTGCAGAGTATTGATGAGTATTGGCGGGGTATGTATTGCAGAGTATTGGCGGGGTATTGCAGAGTATTGGCGGGGTATTGCAGAGTATTGATAGGGTAGTGCAGAGTATTGATAGGGTAGTGCAGAGTATTGATAGGGTATTGCAGAGCATTGGCAGGGTATTGCAGAGTATTGGCAGGGTATTGCAGAGTATTGATACTGATAGGGTATTGCAGAGTATTGATGAGTATTGGCAGGGTATTGCAGAGTATTGATGAGTATTGGCAGGGTATTGCAGAGTATTGATGAGTATTGGCAGGGTATTGCAGAGTATTGATGAGTATTGGCAGGGTATTGCAGAGTATGGATGAGTATTGGCAGGGTATTGCAGAGTATGGATGAGTATTGGCAATTTGGCAGGGTATTGCAGAATGCAACTTACTTACACACTAGTGACTGACCTCCTGGTATTTATTCTCTTCCCTTCTGTTCTGGGGGGAGAAGAAGTAAACTTGAAAAGTGCAGCGGCTGTGGCAACAGGAGGCACTGGGTAGAGGGGAGCGGGAGGACAGTCCGGCGCGCAGCGTGTGTCACACTGACTGACGGTCTTGTGCCAGTACGTGCCCACGTGCACGGCCGAAGTCATGTGACCGGTTGCTAGATGCGGAGCGGCCCCTGCCTAGCAACCAGTCACTCGGCGGCTGAGGAGCGGCGAGGACTACGCGCTGCATAGCCTCAGCCCGGCTCAGACAGCTAATGGGAACGGCGTTCCCGCTGTGGAAATAGTACGGGAACGCCGTTCCCATGCGTTCCCGCAGCACTCGAGCCCTGATTGGCAGGGTATTACAGAGTGCTGGCAGGGTATTTCAGATTATTTGGTAATGCAGAGTATTGGGTATTGCGGAGTATTGGCAGGGTGTTGCAGAGTATTGGGTAATGCAGAGTATTGGCAGGGTATTGCAGAGTATTGGCAGGGCATTGCAGAGTATTGGCTGGGTATTGCAGAGTATTGGGTAATGCGGAGTATTGGCAGGGTATTGCGGAGTATTGGCAGGGTATTGCAGAGTATTGGTGGGGTATTGCAGAGTATTGGTGGGGTATTGCAGAGTATTGGCAGGGTATTGCAGAGTAATGGCAGGGTATGTATTGCAGAGTATTGGCAGGGTATTGCAGAGTACTGGCAGGGTATTGCAGAGTATTGGGTAATGCAGAGTTTGGGTAATGCAGAGTATTGGCGGGGTATTGCAGAGTATTGGTGGAGTAATGCAGAGTATTGGCAGGGTATTGCAGAGTATTGAGTAATGCAGAGTATTGGTGGAGTAATGCAGAGTATTGGCGGGGTATTGCAGAGTATTGGGTAATGCAGAGTATTGGTGGAGTAATGCAGAGTATTGGTGGAGTAATGCAGAGTATTGGCAGGGTATTGCAGAGTATTGGCAGGGTATTGCAGAGTATTGGGTAATGCAGAGTATTGGTGGAGTAATGCAGAGTATTGGCAGGGTATTGCAGAGTATTGAGTAATGCAGAGTATTGGCGGGGTATTGCAGAGTATTGGGTAATGCAGAGTATTGGGTAATGCACAGTATTGGTGGAGTAATGCAGAGTATTGGCAGGGTATTGCAGAGTATTGGCAGGGTATTGCAGAGTATTGGGTAATGCAGAGTATTGGTGGAGTAATGCAGAGTATTGGCAGGATATTGCAGAGTATTGGCAGGGTATTGCAGAGTATTGATAGGTTATTGCAGAGTATTGGCAGGGTATGTATTGTAGAGTATTGGCAGAGTATTGTAGAGTATTGGCAGGGTATGTATTGGCAGGGTATTGCAGAATGCAACTTACTTACACACTAGTGACTGACCTCCTGGTATTTATTCTCTTCCCTTCTGTTCTGGGGGGAGAAGAAGTAAACTTGAAAAGTGCAGCGGCTGTGGCAACAGGAGGCACTGGGTAGAGGGGAGCGGGAGGACAGTCCGGCGCGCAGCGTGTGTCACACTGACTGACGGTCTTGCGCCAGTACGTGCCCACGTGCACGGCCAAAGTCATGTGACCGGTTGCTAGATGCGGAGCGGCCCCTGCCTAGCAATCAGTCACTCGGCGGCTGAGGAGCGGCGAGGACTACGCGCTGCATAGCCTCAGCCCGGCTCAGACAGCTAATGGGAACGGCGTTCCCGCTGTGGAAATAGTACGGGAACGCCGTTCCCATGCATTCCCGCAGCACTCGAGCCCTGATTGGCAGGGTATTACAGAGTGCTGGCAGGGTATTTCAGATTATTTGGTAATGCAGAGTATTGGGTATTGCGGAGTATTGGCAGGGTGTTGCAGAGTATTGGGTAATGCAGAGTATTGGCAGGGTATTGCAGAGTATTGGCAGGGCATTGCAGAGTATTGGCTGGGTATTGCAGAGTATTGGGTAATGCGGAGTATTGGCAGGGTATTGCAGAGTATTGGCAGGGTATTGCAGAGTATTGGTGGGGTATTGCAGAGTATTGGTGGGGTATTGCAGAGTATTGGTGGGGTATTGCAGAGTATTGGCAGGGTATTGCAGAGTAATGGCAGGGTATGTATTGCAGAGTATTGGCAGGGTATTGCAGAGTACTGGCAGGGTATTGCAGAGTATTGGGTAATGCAGAGTTTGGGTAATGCAGAGTATTGGCGGGGTATTGCAGAGTATTGGTGGAGTAATGCAGAGTATTGGCAGGGTATTGCAGAGTATTGAGTAATGCAGAGTATTGGTGGAGTAATGCAGAGTATTGGCGGGGTATTGCAGAGTATTGGGTAATGCAGAGTATTGGTGGAGTAATGCAGAGTATTGGTGGAGTAATGCAGAGTATTGGCAGGGTATTGCAGAGTATTGGCAGGGTATTGCAGAGTATTGGGTAATGCAGAGTATTGGTGGAGTAATGCAGAGTATTGGCAGGGTATTGCAGAGTATTGAGTAATGCAGAGTATTGGCGGGGTATTGCAGAGTATTGGGTAATGCAGAGTATTGGGTAATGCACAGTATTGGTGGAGTAATGCAGAGTATTGGCAGGGTATTGCAGAGTATTGGCAGGGTATTGCAGAGTATTGGGTAATGCAGAGTATTGGTGGAGTAATGCAGAGTATTGGCAGGATATTGCAGAGTATTGGCAGGGTATTGCAGAGTATTGATAGGTTATTGCAGAGTATTGGCAGGGTATGTATTGTAGAGTATTGGCAGAGTATTGTAGAGTATTGGCAGGGTATGTATTGGCAGGGTATTGCAGAGTATTGGCAGGGTATGTATTGCAGATTATTGATAGGGTGTGTATTGTAGAGTATTGATAGGGTATTGCATAGTATTGGCAGGGTATTGCAGACTATTGGCAAGGTATTGCAGAGTATTGGCAGGGTATTGCAGAGTATTGATGAGTATTGGCAGGGTATTGCAGAGTATTGATGAGTATTGGCAGGGTATTGCAGAGTATTGATGAGTATTGGCAGGGTATTGCAGAGTATTGATGAGTATTGGCGGGGTATGTATTGCAGAGTATTGGCGGGGTATTGCAGAGTATTGGCGGGGTATTGCAGAGTATTGATAGGGTAGTGCAGAGTATTGATAGGGTAGTGCAGAGTATTGATAGGGTATTGCAGAGTATTGGCAGGGTATTGCAGAGTATTGGCAGGGTATTGCAGAGTATTGATACTGATAGGGTATTTCAGAGTATTGATGAGTATTGGCAGGGTATTGCAGAGTATTGATGAGTATTGGCAGGGTATTGCAGAGTATGGATGAGTATTGGCAGGGTATTGCAGAGTATGGATGAGTATTGGCAATTTGGCAGGGTATTGCAGAATGCAACTTACTTACACACTAGTGACTGACCTCCTGGTATTTATTCTCTTCCCTTCTGTTCTGGGGGGAGAAGAAGTAAACTTGAAAAGTGCAGCGGCTGTGGCAACAGGAGGCACTGGGTAGAGGGGAGCGGGAGGACAGTCCGGCGCGCAGCGTGTGTCACACTGACTGACGGTCTTGCGCCAGTGCGTGCCCACGTGCGCGGCCGAAGTCATGTGACCGGTTGCTAGATGCGGAGCGGCCCCTGCCTAGCAACCAGTCACTTGGCGGCTGAGGAGCGGCGAGGACTACGCGCTGCATAGCCTCAGCCCGGCTCAGACAGCTAATGGGAACGGCGTTCCCGCTGTGGAAATAGTACGGGAACGCCGTTCCCATGCGTTCCCGCAGCACTCGAGCCCTGATTGGCAGGGTATTACAGAGTGCTGGCAGGGTATTTCAGATTATTTGGTAATGCAGAGTATTGGGTATTGCGGAGTATTGGCAGGGTGTTGCAGAGTATTGGGTAATGCAGAGTATTGGCAGGGTATTGCAGAGTATTGGCAGGGCATTGCAGAGTATTGGCTGGGTATTGCAGAGTATTGGGTAATGCGGAGTATTGGCAGGGTATTGCAGAGTATTGGCAGGGTATTGCAGAGTATTGGTGGGGTATTGCAGAGTATTGGCGGGGTATTGCAGAGTATTGGCAGGGTATTGCAGAGTAATGGCAGGGTATGTATTGCAGAGTATTGGCAGGGTATTGCAGAGTACTGGCAGGGTATTGCAGAGTATTGGGTAATGCAGAGTTTGGGTAATGCAGAGTATTGGCGGGGTATTGCAGAGTATTGGTGGAGTAATGCAGAGTATTGGCAGGGTATTGCAGAGTATTGAGTAATGCAGAGTATTGGTGGAGTAATGCAGAGTATTGGCGGGGTATTGCAGAGTATTGGGTAATGCAGAGTATTGGTGGAGTAATGCAGAGTATTGGTGGAGTAATGCAGAGTATTGGCAGGGTATTGCAGAGTATTGGCAGGGTATTGCAGAGTATTGGGTAATGCAGAGTATTGGTGGAGTAATGCAGAGTATTGGCAGGGTATTGCAGAGTATTGAGTAATGCAGAGTATTGGCGGGGTATTGCAGAGTATTGGGTAATGCAGAGTATTGGGTAATGCACAGTATTGGTGGAGTAATGCAGAGTATTGGCAGGGTATTGCAGAGTATTGGCAGGGTATTGCAGAGTATTGGGTAATGCAGAGTATTGGTGGAGTAATGCAGAGTATTGGCAGGGTATTGCAGAGTATTGGGTAATGCAGAGTATTGGGTAATGCAGAGTATTGAGTAATGCAGAGTATTGGCAGAGTAATGCAGAGTATTGGTGGAGTAATGCAGAGTATTGGTGGGGTAATGCAGAGTATTGGCGGGGTAATGCAGAGTATTGGCGGGGTAATGCAGAGTATTGGCGGAGTAATGCAGAGTATTGGCGGAGTAATGCAGAGTATTGGTGGAGTAAGGCAGAGTATTGGCGGAGTAATGCATAGTATTGGGTATTTAGGAGTATTGGTGGAGTAATGCAGAGTATTGGCGGAGTAATGCAGAGTAGTGGGTAATGAAGAGTATTGGGTATTGCAGAGTATTGGCGGAGTAATGCAGAGTATTGGTGGAGTAATGCAGAGTATTGGTGGAGTAATGCAGAGTATTGGCGGGGTAATGCAGAATATTGGGTAATGCAGAGTATTGGGTATTGCAGAGTATTGGCGGAGTAATGCAGAGTGCAACTTAACATACTAGTGACTAACCTGGTTTACTTCTCGGGAGAGAAGTAAACTGGTAGCAGTGCAGTGGCTGTGGCCCCAGGAGGCCTGGACTGTCTGGCACTGGGTAGAGGGGAGGAAGGAGACCGTCCGGATCCCAGCGGCATGTGTCTGTCACTGGCTGCGCTGGAGGCCGCATGCGCACTGCCCACTGACTCCAGTGCGTGCCCACGTGTACAGCCAATGTCATGTGACTGGTTGCTAGACACGGAGTGGCCCTAGCCTAGCAACCAGTCACTCGGGCGGCCGAGGAGCGGCAGACTACGCGCTGCATAGCCTCAGGCGGCTAATGGGAACGGCGTTCCCGTTGTGGAAATAGTACGGGAACGCCGTTCCCATGCGTTCCCGCAGGACTCGAGCCCTTGTTTATACACTTACCCACTGGGCACTTAAACCCCCTTCCTAACCAGTCAAATTTTCAACTTTTGGTGCTCTCACATTTTGAATGGCAATTACTCAGTCATGTAACACTGTACCCATATGAAATTTCTGTCCTTTTTTTCACACAAATAGAGATTTCTTTTGGTGGTATTTAATGCAAAAACATTCTGAAAAAATAATGCATTTTTCTTTGTTTCTGTTATACATTTTTGCACATTAGTATTTTTTCTTCTTAAATTTTGGCCAAGATTTATACTGCTTCATATCTTTGGTAAAATTAACCAAAATTGGTGTATATTATTTGGTCTGCGTGAAAGTTATAGAGTCCACAAGCTATGATGCCAATCTCTGAAAATTGATCACACCTGAAGTACTGATGGCCTATCCCATTTCTTGAGACCCTAACAAGCCAGGAAAGTACAAATACCTCCCAAATGACTCATTTTTGAACAGTAAACATTCCAAGGTATTTAGTAAGAGGCATAGTGAGTTTTTTAAGTTACATTTTTTTCCTATAATTCTTTGCAAAATCGAGATTTTTCTTTTTTTTTTCAAAAAATTATCATATTAGCAGGTTATTTCACACACACACAGCATATGCATACCACAAATTACACCCCAAAACATATTCTACTACTCCTCCTGAGTATGGTGATACCCCATGTGTGAGACTTTTACACAGCGTGGACACATACAGAGGCCCAACAAGCAGGGAGCACCGTCAGGTGTTCTAGGAGCATACTGCAAATTACACATGATTTTTTGCTTACCTCTTGCACTTTTGATGGCCCTGGAGAACCAGGACAATGGAAATGCCCAAAAAATTACCCCATTTTGTAAAGAAGATACCCCAACGTATAATCTATGAGGCATAATGAATCTTTTGAACATGTAATTTTTTTCTAAAAGTTTTTGGAAAATCTGGAAAGAAAATGAAAACACTTTTTTTTTACACAAAGTTGTCCATTTATACAATATTTCTAACACACAGCATGTACATATAAAAAATGACACCACAAAATAGGTTCTCCTTCTCCTCCTTAGCATAGCGATACCACATGTGGGAGACTTTTCCACAGCCTGGCAACATACAGAGGCCCAACATGCAGGGAGCACCGTCAGGTGTTCTAGGGGCATACATTTTCAAATCTAATTTGATTACCTATTACACTTTTGTGAAGAACCTTAGTGGCATGTATGTGGCATGGATGAGAACTGATGTGGCATGAATGAGCATGAATGGGGATGGATGAGCCATGGATGGGGATGGCTGAGCATGGTTGAGCCATGAATGTGTATGGCTAAGTATGGATTGGATGACTGAGTATGGCTGAATATGGCTGGGAATAGCTGAGTATGGCTTAGTATGGGTGGGATGACTGAGCATGAATGAGTATGGCTGAGTATGGCTGGATATGGCTGGATATGTATGGGATGACTGAGCATGAATGATTATGGCTGAGTATGGCTGAGTATGTCTGAGCATGAATGAGTATGGCTGAGTATGGCTGAGTATGGATGGGTATGGCTGAGTATGGATGGGGGTGACTGAGCATGAATGAGTATGGCTGGGTATGGCTGAGTATTGATGGGATGACTGAGCATGAATGAGTATGACTGAGTATGGCTGAGTATGGATGGCATGCATGGGATGGTTGAGCATGTATGGTTGAGCATGGATTGCATGCATGGGATGGCTGAGTATGCATGGGATGGATGAGCATGGATGGCGTGCATGGGATGGCTAAGTATGGATGGCATGCATGTGATGGCTGAGTATGGATGGCATGCATGGGATGACAGAGCATGGATGGCACGCATGGGATGGCTGAGCATGGATGGCTGAGCATGGATGGCATGCATGGGATGGATGAGCATGGATGGCATGCATGGGATGGCTAAGTATGGATGGCATGCGTGTGATGGCTGAGTATGGATGGCATGCATGGGATGACAGAGCATGGATGGCATGCATGGGATGGCTGAGCATGGATGGATGGATGAGTCCCCAAATTGTCACAGAGCAGCGATATGGCCACTACACATCCAGCCCACAGCGCTGTTGCACTCCATTTCTCCCCTTTCTCCTCGCACTGTACCGATCGGTACAGAGAGGGGAGAGAGGAGCCGGACAAGGCGTTGGTTTGTTTACAAGTGATCTCTCTGTCATTTGACGGAGCGATCATTTAGTAAACAGCCGCTATCAATGGCTATTTACCTGGATCCGGTCAGGTGCGTGCCCCAGGGGGTGTGGGAGAGCGCGATTCTGGGAGGATATCAATGTGCATCCCCCCAGATTTATCAAGAGCCGCTGTAGCGGTCATTCGGCTGTGGCACAGTTGTTAAGTGGTTAAGAGAGCAAAACTAACTTTTAAAGTATAATTAAAGGCAAAACTTGTTTTTTTTGTTTTGGATAGAGTGCAGAGGAATTACAAAGTCCATTTTCATTGCTGTCTGTGCCTCCATTAAGGAGATTCACCCTCTTTATTTGTCCTGTTTACCATTATCATTGCAAGTGAAAGTAAAAGAAAATCCCAAATGTTGGGTTTCATAGTTTCATAGTTAGTTAGGTTGAATAAAGACACCAGTCCATCCAGTTCAACCTGAGTGAGTGTCTATCCCTATCCTCAAGGAGCCTACAATCCAAGGTCCCCATTCATACACCAGGGCCAATTTTGGACAGAAGCCAATTAACCTACCTGCATGTCTTTGGATTGTGGGAGGAAACCGGAGTACTCGGAGGAAACCCACGCAGGCACAGGGAGAACATGCAAACTCCAGGCAGGTAGCGTCGTGGTTGGTATTTGAACCAGCGACCTTACTTACTGCTAGGTGAGAGTGCTAACCATTACACCATTGTGCCTGAAGAAAATTAATAGAGGGGACATTTTCCAATTGGGACACTAGTTCTTGTGACTTTTTAGCATATTTTTTAAATATTTTGCTATACTTCAGTAAAAATATATGTTAGGGTTCTTTCTCACCGGGCTGTCCATGTACGGACTACGTTTTCTCAGCAGTGATTGCTCGTTGATCCCCGCTGAGCCGGCGGATGACAGTTCCGTCTCCGCTCACTGTACAGAGAAAGACCTGTCAGAGCTCTGCTCTCCTCTATAGGGGATTAAAAAAATGGATCCACCCGTCCGTTTTCATCCGATCCGCCAGACAGATGGAAAAAAGCATTTTTATTTGGAAAATTACACTCACTTCCTGTCTAGTAAAACATTGTCATTAGAAGTGAAAGTAAATCATTGTAACTGAGCCCAGGACAGCAAAAAATAAAAAAAAAGGAAAAAGGAAATGTGTAGAAAAGTGGTAATTCTTCTCCACTCTCCAATACTAAGAAAAAAGTTTTGGCTTTTCATATACATTAAGGGTTAAGGGTTTGAAAGGGTCAAGGTGGGGGACTGTTGAAGCTAATTTTAAAGGTTAACTCCACTTTTGTGGGGGGAAAAAAAATAGCAAATAAAAAAATTATAATGTGGTGTATACAATTGAAACACAAGTCATATTGTAAGCGAGTGTTATTAAAAATGACCTTTCCTTTTCAATCTGCAGCGCTGCTGTTTTCTGTAAAATGCAATGCAATACCGATACGTGGATGCATTCTGTATACAGATGGTGTACAGAACTCCGCCCAGAAATGTAATTTCCTGCTTGTGTGATTGGCTTACTGATTTTCCCAGAAATATGAACTAAGATACAGGTCAGAATTTTGACATTCCCTGCAACAAAAGTGTAATTTTTGGCGTGATACTCTCAAGGGAAATCATTTCTAAAGGGAAGCAGACCCTGCAATTTTCCTAGTTAGAGCCCTGCGGGTGCAGCAGCTGATTGATAATTATAAAACCACTTGTAATCAGATTCAATCTGACATGAGTACAGACAAACAAACTGCTATTTCTTCAGAATAACAAAAGATTGGAATCTGCAACAAAGTTTGTTAAAAAATCCTTGCAATGGACGCAAATCACCCAGAGGGGAATTTTTTTTTTCTCTCAACAAAAGCGCAGTTACTCTCTAACATGCCATGGGACATAAGTGGTTCTCTGAGTATCTTTAAAGTGTTACTAAACCCACAACAGGAAAATCAGTCTGCATATGCAGTAAAGCATGCTTGTTGTACTGACTGTGTAACCTAAGGAGTTAATCATCTGCATTGTGTAAAAAGGCTGTTTGATCTTGTATGCACAGATCCTCCCCTTCTTGCATTGGCCCCAAAACATCTTCAGATAAGACAGAGTTAGCCCTTGTACACACGGTCGGAGATTCCAACAGAATGTGTTCTATCGGACCGTTTTGTCGGATATTCTGACTGTGTGTGGTCTGCAACGGACTGTTTCCGTCGGAATATCCGACGGACCAACTTTTCCAACTTGCCGGTAAAATTTTCCCACAAAATGCTCCGATCGGACATACTCTGATCATGTGTAGCCTACTCCGACGGACAAAGTGCCACGCATGCTCAGATAAAATTCCTAGACCAAAGCTATTGGCTACTAGCCTGAACGTAGTCCCATCCTAACGAAATAACGTCATCACGTTATGTGCAATCGGATTTTCCGACAACTTAGTCCGACCGTGTGTATGCAACATCACTTCCAGACCTCTTCCGGAATTAATCCGTCGGAATTACTCCGACGGATTTGGTTGTCGGAATCTCCGACCGTGTGTACAAGGGCTTAGAGGAGTCAGGCTGCACATGCTCAGTTTGATGTGTAAAATGGACCCTCGCGCCACTATGTGCTAGACGTGAAATAAATCTACGTGCATAACAAAATATAATGTAACAATCTGTGGAATAACGAAAGTGCAAGTGCTACTAAATAAAACAGAAAATGCAGCGGGACAAAATAGTAAACACAAACTATCACTTGAATAATTAAAAAAGAGTCCTGCGCAAATGATGCCACAAAAAATAAATAATGTATAAAAATGTGAAGAAAACAAGAGTCAATGTAAATATTTCAAAAATAAAACACACCAATAGTGTAAGTGTGTAGTGAAAAAGCACTGGAGAAAGAACAGGACCAAATGTTCCAAAGGATCAGGCTCCCAGAACTCTCACCTCAGAGATGGAATAGTAAGGCAAAAGAAAGTAATTCCAATGGACTTCTCCTTCACTTCTCTGTGCACAATCATCAAATGGTATAAACTTCTACCACTAGAGGGCCGATTCAATCTCCTATGAGTAATGCTGCAGCATATGTATCCTCGTGGTATGAAACTTAAAGAAAACACAGAGGGGAAGGGGGAAGGGAGAGAGAAAGGGGACTCCAATAGTGTAGTGGTTTCCAAAACTGAATAAATTTATTTAAGAGAAAGCAAATGGACTCTCACATTTAAAAAGAAAATATCAAACAGAAAGAGATCTGGCGTGTACAGCCAGTCTTACGCTCGTTCCGGTATTCCTACGGCCACTCCCTACGCGTTACGTCACCACGTGACTTCTTCATGGGGATCAATCCCATGAAGAAGTCACGTGGTGACGTAACGCGTAGGGAGTGGCCGTAGGAATACCGGAACGAGCGTAAGACTGGCTGTACACGCCAGATCTCTTTCTGTTTGATATTTTCTTTTTAAATGTGAGAGTCCATTTGCTTTCTCTTAAATAAATTTATTCAGTTTTGGAAACCACTACACTATTGGAGTCCCCTTTCTCTCTCCCTTCCCCCTTCCCCTCTGTGTTTTCTTTAAGTTTCATACCACGAGGATACATATGCTGCAGCATTACTCATAGGAGATTGAATCGGCCCTCTAGTGGTAGAAGTTTATACCATTTGATGATTGTGCACAGAGAAGTGAAGGAGAAGTCCATTGGAATTACTTTCTTTTGCCTTACTATTCCATCTCTGAGGTGAGAGTTCTGGGAGCCTGATCCTTTGGAACATTTGGTCCTGTTCTTTCTCCAGTGCTTTTTCACTACACACTTACACTATTGGTGTGTTTTATTTTTGAAATATTTACATTGACTCTTGTTTTCTTCACATTTTTATACATTATTTATTTTTTGTGGCATCATTTGCGCAGGACTCTTTTTTAATTGCTCAGTTTGATGTGTATTGCTAGAGAGTTTTTTGTTTTTTTTTTGTCTTAGGAGAGTGCATGTGATCAGCACAGTGCCAATCAGCAATGTCCTGAAAGTGGATCAGGGGTCCTGCATTCTGACAGGACAGCCAGTGCAGTAGGAAATCTCCTCCCACAAGCTTTAACAAGGCACTGACAGACATCAAAAGACTCCTATATACAGCTGATGAGAAAAGGTATTTAGCTGTTTGTATTTACTAAAATGATTGAATTTTCATGTTCAGTTTACTGTGGGGGGGGGGCAGATATATTGAATGCAGGGCCCTGGGTTTAGTAACACTTTAAAAGAGCAGATGACATTGCTAGTATTAAAACTGGCCTTGGGTTTACTATTTACTGTAGAAGAACTGACATGTAATTAGCCTTTACAACCGGCTTGCCAGTTGTTCATGCATACTTTGGGCTAAGTCATATTTTTATCCAGATTATGCATACAGCCAATTGATGCCAGTCCTCTGGACAACTAAAGGTCAGGAATGAACCTGCTGTATGGTCAGCCAGAAGGAAGACTCTCTGGTGATAGATGATCTCGGAGACATGCAAACTGCTTGGTCAGAGCTCTGCTTTCTCAGCTTTTTCTGGGGGAATAAGTGATGACTGAATCATTTGGAAAAAAAAATAAATCCTGTTTTATGTAGGAGAATTTCCACCTTTCTTTCTCTGTACTAAGCAGAAGAACCTCAGGGCAAGTCCCACTAGAGAATATTCCCTCCTCTTGCCTTGAAGACATATGGACTAAATGTCGAACTGTGATTCCGCTTTCCCTAATGATTTGCAAACGGCTGCACTACCCTTGTGACTTATTACATTTGTGTGTTAAGAAAAGAGCAGGGGAACAAAATAATGAAAAATTCAGATAGTCATTAACACCTTCAGTGTCCTGTCAAGGTTTTATTGTGTTTTGCACATGTTTAAAATAGAGGCATTTAAAGATGAACTCCAGGCAAACAGCTAATACCCAGGTGCATTACACAGATTTTACTTAGTACTTTACCTGCCAAAGGATTTGAGTAAAATGTACCTCGTTCTTGACATGCATTTAAAACGACTGTTTCCCAACTTACGTAAGTAGTTTAGATCACATAATGTCCAGCTACCTGTCGTTACTGAAAAGAGCTTATTGTTATCAATCAACAGAGGAAAAAAGTATAAAAAAAGCTGGTTAATGTATATAGATAATTGTAAACTATAAAAAGGTTTTTTAATCACTTGCTGACCGCACACTGTAGCTTTGCTGCTACAGTGCAGACTGGCTATGCATCCTGTATATATCCTGTATATATACAAGATTCTGCTCTTTAGGGTAGTGGGCGTGAGTGTGGGCTGACATGCTAGCTGTGCTGGGATAAGTCAAAGCACAAATCAATCAGAAATTGCCAGCCAATGGATTACCAGCAAGGAGGAAGACAGGACAGAGCTCTGCCTTTTTAAAGCCAACCTGCAGTCAATTTTTCAACTTTCCATTAAATATTCTGCCCTTGTTGTTTTAACTTTAGATAATAAAACATTTTGTTTTTATTACAAATGATGTAAGCAGACTGCAGTTCCTCTTTAAACAAAGCAGAGCTCTATCCTATCGGTGGGAATGTGCCGTTTTTTGTCACCTTGCCAAGCAGTGAGTAAGTCGTGCCCGCAAACGGTGTTCAAGTCATACATGTGAGATATTGGCGTGATCATCAGAGTGAGAGCAATAATTCTACCAAAAGACCTCTTCTGTAACGCTAACCTGGTAACTGTAAAAATAATTTAAGGCCACGCCTATGGAGATTTTTATGTACCATAGTTTGCTGCCATTCCACGATGTGTGCAATTTCAAAGCATGGCATGTTAAGTATCTATTTACTTGGCATAACATCATCTTTCACATAATACAAAAAATTGGGCTAACTTTACTGTTTAGTTTTATTTTGAATTCATGAAAATGTATTTTTTTCCCCAGAAATTGCAATTGAAAGACCTCTGCACTGATACCATGTGACATACAATTTTGCAATGATCGCCATTTTATTTTCTAGGGTCTCTGCTAAATAAATATATATATATAAATATATATATATATATATAATGTTTGGGGGTGAGTGAAAAATGTGTGTTGCCTGGCTGTGCAGGAATGGGGGTACCCAAAAAAATCCAGCAGCTTCTGCAGGCGTACTGCTACACTACTAAAAATGTGTAATGAGTTCTGCTTTTACTGTACTATTGGTCTTATTTTTCTGCCTGCTTTGCAGGGAGAATAAACAGCCAGATCACTGTTACCTGTACAAAGAGTTCTGTGTTTTTGTAAACACAGACCTCTGTGTGTGATTGGCCACAGCTGGTCAACTGACTTCAGCCAAAATCATTGGTTGAAATCAACTTCGAAACTCATGCTGTGTCCAGACTGCACGGGTTGGCACGGGGCACATACATGCATGCCCTAACACCAGAAGAAAAGCTGCAATGTACAGGTACATTGCCCGGTCTGGTTTTTTTTTAACAGTAGTTGTACTGTAGGCAGGTGACAGCTACTGTTAAAAAAAAACAATAATTAAAAAACACTGTTTGTTGCGGAGTATTGTACTGCATATCAACATACTCTTTGCTCATGCACCAATGTTCAAACACTAGCTAGTTGTCATATACCTGTATACACAGCTTGAGATGACAAGGGTCCCCTCTTGCACAGATCCCATCTGAGTAAGTGGTGAGACAGAGTCTGCAGGAGCAAAGGAATAACAATCAAGCAGTGAGGTACAGATTCACTAGGCAAAAGTGTGGTCAGTCCAAGGACAGACAGCTAACATAAGCAGACAAGGATAATCTGAGATAGAAACTGAATAATAGGAACAAGGCTGAAGACCATTCAACAAAGGGCTAGTGCAGAGTTGAGGTTTACCTAGGGCGCTTGGTGGCAGTGGACATGCACATAAGCCTGACTGTTGGCACCATAATCCTGAAACCAGCGCCATCTTTACCGCGGGGCTAATGGGGCACTTCCCATATGCTCAATATTTGCTGGGGGTCCCAAAGCAGCTGCCGCTTGGGGCCCTGTTGACGGCTTTGAGGAGGACACAGGAGGCTGTATTCCTGAGCTAGCCAGCAGAGAGGGGGCAGGAGCTCCACTGATGCTCTGACACTGCCCCATGCAGCATGTATGATCCAAACAGAGCGGCTGTAGTGAGTGCAGTGATCAAAGTGGGAGCGTCAGTGGAGCTCCTGCCCCCTCTATACTGGCTGGGGAATACAGAGGTCCGGGGGCAGCTCCACTGATACTCTAACCCCGTCCCTTTCAAAATGTATGCTCAGGGTGGAGCAGTTGTAGTAAGAGCAGAGAGTGGAAGCATCACCCCTCTGAATGTATGTAGTGAGCTCGGCTGGCCAGGTATGTCCTTACACCCATAAAATGCCTGACTGCTGAAACCTCAAGCCGTGTTATTCAACTGTAAAGCTGCACATTGCTGTGCATTGCTGAAAGTTCTCTGACCATCTCCTGTAGTATGTCTGCAGTCTCTGGTTGTATCCTGTAGCATGTCTGCAGTCTCTGATTATCTCCTGTAGCATGTCCGCAGTCTCTGATTTTCTCCTGCAATATGTCCACAGTTTCTGATCATTTTCTGTACCATGTCCGCAGTCTCTGCCTCCTGTAGCTTGTCCGCAATCTCCAAATGTCTCCTGTAGCATGTCCGCAGTCTCTGATTGTCTCCTGTAGCATGTCCGCAGTCTCCAATTGTATCCTGTAGTATGTCCGCAGTCTCCGATTGTCTCCTGTGGTACGGCCACAGTCTCAGATTGTCTCCTGTAGTATGTCTGCAGTCTCAGATTGTCTCCTGTAGAATGTTCACAGTCTCTAATTTGTCTTCTGTAGCATCTCCACTGTCTCAAATTGTCTCATGTTGTATGTTCTCAGTCTCAGATTGTCTCCTGTACCATGTTCACAAACAATCAGTGAGTGGTAATGATGTGCTGTAACCCCTAGCAACCAATTAATGAATGCTTATAATGTGCAGTTACCTCTAGCAACCAATCGGCAAGCAGAAATTATGTATTGTAACCTCTAGCAACCAGCTAGTGAGCAGTAAGAGTAGGCTTTAACCTATGGTAACCAATTGCAGCCGCTGCGTGATCTGCTGCAGTAAATTGATTTTGAGTCTACCTGCTATTTTTTGTATGCCTCAGAATGGGGGGGGGGCAAGAAAATGTTTGCCCAGGGCCTAATCAATATTAAAGATGGCCCTGCCTGACACTGGTGTACAAGATTACCATGTGTTGGTGCCTGAAGTAGAGATTCCAGTAATAAATAGTGCTTAGGCTGCCTGTTTTCCTTCAAAGGCAGAGCATTTTTTTTTTTTACATGCCATGTAGTTTTTCACATTCACATGTGAATTCTTAACAATTAAATTACTTTTTTTTACATCTTAAGGGGTATCCACTAGAAACTGAAGGCACAAATGGACTATTATTTAGATGTTCACTGTACACAACAATTTAGGATGACATCATAAGCATTGAGCGTCAGTGTGTGTTTAGCTAGGTTCAAGGATGACAATGGGGGTTATTTACTAAAGGCAAATCCACTTTGCACTGCAAGTGCACTTGGAAGTGCACTCACTCTAAATCTAAGAAGTAGAGCTGAAATGAGTGGAAGCTCTGCTGATTTTATCATCCAATCATGTGCAAGCTAAAATTCTGTTTTTTTATTTTTCTTGCATGTCCCCCTCAGATCTACAGCGACTTCAATTCTAAGTGCACTTGCATTTAGTAAATAACCCCCAATGTACACAGATATTGACATGCGCATATGCAATAAGCACAACACTTTTTCCCTGTTGTTGCTCATTTGCTTTAGTAAATCAGACCTATGTCTTTACATTGTTTGCATTGAAGCTCAGTTCAACTCAGAGTATCTGTTTTCATCTCATTTCCTCCGACTTCTCTAGGTCCAAAAAAACAAAAAAAAATTAGTCGGCATCATGTTTATTTTTTCAGATTAAATATGATGAATCAGAGATAAAAAGATGGTAATGGATGCACATCCTTTTACATTCTCCTGCCCTTGGACCTAACATGGGGCCATTTTTATTATCACAAGAAAGAAAACTCCATTCATGTGAAAGTGGCCTTACAGTTTGTTTTCTTTAAGTAGAACTTTAGACAGAAGGTTCTTTACTCTCTGTTTGGAAGTAATGGTCCGTCTACAGAGGCCTGAAGCCACTTGCTGAGTCAGAGAAAATGGAGAATTCTAGCTCTGTCTTGGTATGGGTGTGACATACCTCTGCAAACAGACCACTACTTCCACACATAAAGCAAGTGTTCTCAGTAGCATACAGGCAGACACTTATTATGGCTTTTTCACTCAGGTTGTGGCTGCATTAAAAAGAAAAACAAAAAGTATGATGAGCACCTTTTGTTTTAACCTCCCTGGTGGTATGATTCAGTCTGGAATAAGGTGCTGAAAGCGGTACAATTATTTTGCATGGAAATCTGGCTTTTATTTTGTAGTCCTGTAATTCTTAGGAATAACGCTCTGAAATCTCTTCAAACCAGAGTCTAGCAGACATCCCGGGTATGATAAAGTTTATAATATAATAAAGAATAATAAAAATTATTCAATAATGTAATCAAATCCAAAAAAAACTGAAAAAGGGACATGTTTTTGTTGCTATGGACAATCTCCAAATTCCAGGCAGTAAAAAACAGTATTTATAATAAAAAGTGCATGCAGGGCATTGCACAGACCACTAGGGACAAAGGGGGTGTGTATTTTTTAATACAGCACTGTAATCTGTAAGATTACAGTGCTGTGTGTGTTTTGTGTGTTTTTACTTTTTTGAATTTGCCGCCGTTCTCCGCTCCCGTGCGTCGTAACGTCTCAGGGAACGGAGCTCGGCGGCATTCGGCACTGTGAATCGAGCGGAGGACAGCTCGATCACACAGCGCGGCAGACATCGCTGGATCCAGGGGACAAGGTGAGTAACTCTCCCTGTGTCCTCCCCTGCATCGAGCGATGCGATCCCGAGTCTGGCTCGGGGTTACCGCTTATGTAATTAAAATCCCAACCCGAGCCAGACTCGGGATTACCGCTGAATTTCTCACTTCCTGTTCCTCCTCAGTAAGCTATTCAGTAAGCTGTTCCAGCTGACTAAACACCGCTCGGATGATGGTGTGAAGTTTACTGAGGAGAAACAGGAAGTGAGAAATTCAGACAAAGAAAAAAAAAATTTAGAAGGGAAATCGAAGGAAAAGGTAAGTGAACCAACAATGCACTAGCTTAAAGGAACCTGTTTAGAAAATAAAAAAACAAAGCTTTACAACCCCTTTAAGCTCCCTAGAATTAATTTAGATAAATAAAACTGAAAGTTGGACTTTATATCAATCTATATTGAAAAAAAAAATCATTAACATGTTTTAATTTCATCTTTATGAGGCTAGTGAATAAATGATAGACAAAGCAAAAAAAAAAAAAAAAACTCTTAAAAAGGGAGAAGCTGATAAAGGTGAAGGTAATAAAGGTGACAAAGTCATTGTCATAATATTGATCATAACTAATCCAGTGACACTATTCCTATGAAACATAATCAGACAGAATTATATAGTAACTGGGTCACAACCTAAGCCTCATAAATCTTTTCTACCCTTTACAATAGGTACATGCAGTATTAAAAAACAAAACAAAAAAAAACATGTAAGATACTATAAATTCAGACTAATTCACTGAGTGAAGTATGTTTGTAAAGTACCAATATATTAAATGCCACCGGTATATCTATGCAGTCATTACTTGAGTGGTGCATATTCCAAAGATAATAATAATAAGATAAGCTATTTGGCAGTTTAGTTTGTATTTATTCACAGTAACCTCAGCAGGTGATCATCCATGAAACTTCCCCACATATACAGTATTGTGGTTCATGCTGATACAGATTCGACATGTAGATTAAAACAAACATTAGTAGAACAGGAATTCAAATGCCCAAACACTTATTATGAAAATAGGCAAACTGAATAAGCAATCTCGACGGGCTTAATCAATCAGTTCAAGGGGCCTTCAATAACAATAGCATGAAGGGCTGCATTGTATCTCCTAATGAGTTTTTATGTAAAACTGAGTTTGGAGTGTGACAGTAAATCTGGAAAACAAAGACAGTTTATCTGTTAAAAATACAAGTATGCAGTATCTTGGGAGAGCCTATGGTGCTCACTTACACAAGCTGTATTATCTCTATCTTGCTTCAGGACATTTCCTTAAAGCAGAACTTCAGACAAATGCTAAATGCTTAAATAAGTATATAATTTAAGTTTTTTTTTAAATACATTTTTATATAATAAATATATATAGCCATAATTGCTATGTTGCCAAAAGTATTAGGACACCTGCCTTTACACACGTGAACTTTAATGGCATCCCGGTCTTAGTCCATAGGGTTCAATATTGAGTTGGCCCAACCTTTGCAGCTATAACAGCTTTAACTCTTCTGGAAAGGCTTGACTATTCTTCCAGAAGCCTATTTGTGAGGTCAGGCACTGATATGGATGAGAAGGCCTGGCATGCAGTCTCCGCTCTAATTCATCCCAAAGGTGTTCTACTGGGTTGAGGCCAGGACTCTGTGCAGGCCACTCAAGTTCCTCCATCCCAAACTCGCTCATCCATGTCTTTATGGACCTTGCTTTGTGCACTGGTACTCAGTCATGTTAGAACAGAAAAGGGCTATCCCCAAACTGTTCCCACAAAGTTGGGAGCATGAAATTGTCAAAAATGTCAGGCACTTCCATAGACACACTCCTAAACCTTGTGGACATCCTTCCCAGAAGAGTTGAAGCGGTTATAGCTGCAAAGGATGGGCCAACTCAATATTGAACCCTTCGGACTAATGCAGCTTACACACGGTCGGAATTCCGGCTAGAAAAAGACAGATGAGAGCTTTTCATCAGAAAATGTGACCATGTGTAGGCTCCATCGGAATTTAGCTGTCCGAAATTCCGCCAGCCAAAAATTGATAGAATGTTCTCAATTTTCCTGACGGAAAAACTTTCTATCGGTAATTCCGATCCTGTGTATGCAATTCCGACACTCCAAAAAATCACACATGCTCAGATTCAACTACGAGACAGAAGCTATTGGCTACTGGCGATTGAACTTCCTTTTTCTAGTCACATCGTACGTGTTGTACGTCACCGCGTTCTAAACAATCGGAATTTGGTGTGACCGTGTGTAGGCAAGACAGCTTGAAGGAATTCCGTCAGGAAAACAATCAGAGCTTCCTCTGATGAGAATTCCGATCATGTGTACGCGGCATAAGACTGGGATGACATTAAAGTTCACGTGTGTGTAAAGACAGATGTCCCATAACTTTTGACAATATAGTGTACAGTATATCTCAACATTAATCAATATACTCTGTATAAAAATCCCAAACCGGGAAAAATATCTATACATTGCACTTCCCATTTGGTAATTGGTCATACAAAAAGTTGCAAGTCAAAATCTGAGTTTAGCCCTCTGGGGTGCAGAGTATCCAGAAAATGGATCCACTGTACCTCTCGTTTCCTTAACAATAATTCACGATTGCCACCCCTCCTGTTTTTATTTAACCCATCGACTACCATAAATTTCAATTGGGAAAATTAATATTTTTTCTCCACAAAGTGTCTTGCCAGTGGTAATTGGACCAACTTGTCCCTAATGGAATATTTATGCTTGGCTGTATGGTCTTTAACCTTTTGTGTAGTCTCACCAACATAAAGTAACCCACAAGGGCATTTAATCACATATACATCATATGACAATTAACAGGTATAATAGTCTTTAATTGCAATATCATATACTTTATGTGGGTGAGAGACACATTTTCCCTTCATCATGGAGTTACATGGTATACACGACAAGCATGTATATGAACCTGTGCTCCTAGGCCCTAAAAAAGTAGTGACAGGATTAGATAGACTATATTGATCAGTTTTAGCCAATCACGTTGCATTTTACCCCTTCTATATGAGGACAGGGTGGGGGGCTTGGAATTCAGTTATGGTCAGATAATTTTCTTTTAAAACATACCAATGTTTTTTAATGATATGGTATATAGGAAACAAAAAGGGGTAGAATTGAGATACAAAGGGAATGTATTGCTCATTTATTGCTTATTCCTCATGGTGGAGACCTTAATGTCTGATAAATTCAGAGGTTCCTTTTTGATTACTGAAGCAGGGTAACCTCTCTTGATAAGCCTCCCTTCCATTTCATCTAAACAATTTTCATGATCCAAAGGATTACTCACTATTCTATTTATACAAATTAGTTGGCTCTTAGGTATAGATTTAAATACCCCTAAAAGGGTAAAAGCTCTTAAAATGTAACAGTTGCTTGCGATCTGTCAGTTTAATAAACAGATTGCTATCCGTGTGATTGTCCTTCAATCTCAGTAGTGTAGTCAAGAAAGAAATGTCAGTTTTACTAACGTAATATTAAACTTCAAACCAGGTATAAGCTAATTCAAATACTCATTGAACAATAACAGGATTCCAATGTTTTGCAGCCCTATACCGAAAACACGTCATCAATAAACCTATACCATCCTTGGCAGTAATCCACAAAAAGCCTGTTATAAATAAATGAGGTTTCAATCATGTTCATGAACATGTTTGCATATGGGGGTGTGAATTGGAAACCATAGCTGCCCATCTGAACTGCAAAACATGTGATTCTTTAAAAAGGAAAACATTCTCCTCAAGTACAATCTTCAATAAATCCAATAGGAAAGAAATCTGTCTGTCATCATATCTAATTTGTGAGGAATGACAGCATACAGACTAGATACATCCTACGTGACAAGGAAAAAGCCAGGCACCACACTAATTTTTCTCACTTTCATAAGATAATCACTTGTATCATGTATATATAAAGAAAGACATTTATCTAAATATTGTGCTAATGGTGTTGTGACCTATTCCACTCCCTACACAATCGGGTGTCCAGGTGGATTGGAAGGATCCTTGTGGATTTTTGGCGAGATATTATTAACTGGTCTAACTGGATATTTAGAGATCAAACAAAAAATGTGTATCACTATTGATAATGCCTTCCCATATCGTTCTGTCACTACTTTCTTTATCTTAGATTGTACCCTGAACAACGGACTTGAATCTAGGGGCATATACACTATATTGTGCCTTTACACGCATATGAACTTTAATGGCATCCCATTCTTAGTCCGTAGGGTACAATATTGAGTTGGCCCACCCTTTGCTGCTATAACAGCTTCAACTCTTCTGGGAAGGCTGTCCACAAGGTTTAGGAGTGTGTCTATGGGAATGTTTGACCATTTTTCCAGAAGAGCATTTGTGAAGTCAGGCAGTGATGTTGGATAAGAAGGCCTGGCTTGCAGTCTTTGCTCTAATTCATCCCAAAGGTGTTCTATCAGGTTAAGGTCAGGACTGTGCATGCCAGTCATGTTCCACCACCCCAAACTCGCACATTCCTGTCTTTATGACCTTGCTGTCTTTGGGGTTGACCTTTCCTGTTCCAACATGATTGCATGCCGTGCAATCATGTTGGAACAGGAAAGGTCAACCCCAAACTGTTCCCACAAAGTTGGGAGCATGAAATTGTCCAAAATGTCTTGGTATGCTGAAGCCTTAAGAGTTCCCTTCACTGGTACTAAGGGCCAAGCCCAAACCCTGAAAATCAACCCCACACCATAATTCTTCATCCACCAAATGATTTGGACCAGTGCACAAAGCAAGATCCATAAAGTCATGATTTTCCTGAAAAGGCCATTTTCCAAATACGGCACTGCGCTGCTTTAATGGACAATTTTTTTCCCAACAAATAAAGCTTTCTTTTGGTGGTACTTGACCACCTGGCCCCAGCATTTTTTTGTTCCCCATATTGTGTTTTCTTTTATGTATCATGGGATTTTTACGCTTTATCACCATTTGTTTGGTGTTTTAATAATAATTTTACAATAAACTCTTACCGGTTAATCTACACTATGTGGAGCGCCTCCATGTTTTTTTCTCTTTTATGTTTGGACTTTGTTGAGCTTGTTGTGATATGGCTGAACAGGAGTGACTCCATCTTTATAAGTTCATATAAGATTAACTTGGGTTAATCTGTTAGTTTAAACAATGTATTTACAGACTGTAGCGGTTTCCTATAAAGCATACATATAAGAAAATATAGCTTGCATAAGCAGTTTTATTCTGTACTGTCTAAATAAAGAAATTGTGTCTCAATATGTCTGGCCACAGGACTCATGACTATGAGTCATGAAAGCAGATGGCATAATTAATGATATGTAATGATATGTAATGTACACGTCTGTATTAACAACACCCATGTTCTATGCAATGATTGGCTAATAATAGCGTATATAAGTTGTAGATCCACCCAGAATTAAACCAGATAATCTTTGAACATCAACTTTGACTCTTTCTTTTCTTGTGTTTAGTAATAAGCTGTCTCACCAGTGCTGCAGTGCTGAGCGGGTTTCGTAAGTGTGGCAATTGCCATAATTATACCTAGCTGGTCTTTGTCAGGTATATAGAAATAACATTTTAATCACAACAGAGCTATCCTAAAGACAAAGCTTTGAAAGATTGAATCTGGGCTACCTATGCACCTTGAGCTACAAATTTGGAATAGGGTACCTCTGACAGTAGTGGATGAGGACCTAATCCATTTCAGAGGAGGACACGATCCAGCAGGACACCTATCATCTGTGGCTATTGTAGCCGTTTGAGCTCGCATGACACATTACTGTAGGGTAGATGTGTCCAAAATTCATGGTAAGAGTACCCATCCATGTGCCTGTTAGCTGTAGCAGTCTGATACAAGATCTACTGTGTTTGTGGATGCTGGAAGATTTGATCCTCTAAAATTGGAAAGATACTAGTGGATATTCACTTTTGGAATTCTAGTCACTGTTGCCATTTTTTCATTTTTACACTTTTGTGCACACTCACAATTTATTTTTATTTCATTATTGTTCTACCATTATCTTAGCGCTGCATTTTATATTTCTATTTCTACGTGGGAGTTCTCCACCAGCACCATCATCCCCCAAGACACAGAGACAGTCACGTTCCAGAGAACTATGCCTAAACAGGCCCCAAGCAGCCCCCTCTGCTACCTACACACAGATGGCCTGCTGCCCTGCCCCCTCCCTGTCCCCAGGACTCTCTGAAAGGGCCCCCCAGATAGCACAGGCCCCAGACTGGAGTGAGCCCTGGGACCAGCCATCCACCCGATCAGCTCCGAGTCTCCCCCAACAGGGATATCAGCAACTCCCCCATCCTCAGATCCTCCCATTCCTCAACAACAGCAGGGACCTGCTCAAAATCCAATCATGCCTCCACAGTGGCATACCTACTTGCAAGCGATTCCTTTTTATCAATTTTGTGATCACTTTATGTACACATCTGAAAGTTTGTACGATTTTAAACTTTTTTTTATTTAAATACATTTTTAAACCTGGGATTCATCTGCACTTGTGGAGGCCTTTTTTTCTTTTCCTATGATCCATGCTGCCCTTGGGAGATAAAGAGAATCACCTTACCAGGAACCTCATCATCACGGCCCAAATCTCTGTGTCATCGCTGGCCCTTTGGATGCAAGTGTAGACGTACACCAATCCTTCTACAGGAGTTCAGCTGGAGCGTGTGCACGTGAGGATCGTTTCTGCCTGTTTGACCCACCGCTGCTGGCGTGTGTGTCCATGATTTGGGGTAAGAGTATTCACCCCACTTTCCTGGTGTTGGATGCACATCCCTGGGTGCTGTGTATAAATAATTCCCTGCCCATTCCAGCTCCAATATTGCATTTTAGGATTTCCAACGCTCTGTGATTACATCTATGGGATTGAACATGTTACATTGAACTATTTCAGGGACTCATGAATGGTTACTTTGGTTATCTTGCTCCACAGTAGGTTGGATGTGCAAACCATTCCATATACCTTTTATGTTTAGATTTTTCATGTGCGTCCGTAATATTGTATGATTTTGTGTTTCTTCACAGCAGGATTATTTTTCCATATATATATGTATATATATATATACATATATACACACACACACACACACACACACACACACACACACACACATATATATATATGTATCCCCAATGTTTTCTTTGTTTTCAAATTTAATTTGATTCAAATTTCGTTCGCTTTTTTCGGTTTGAATTTTGGATTAGTTACTTTTGTAATTCGGAAATATATTTATAAAAATTTCCAAATAATGAAAAATCCACCTGAATTTCGATTAAATTTTGGAACGAAATGAAATGTACATGTCTAATATGTATTCTTCTACATATTTTTGGTAATAAAAATCGCAATAAGCATATATTGATTGGTTTACGCAACAGTTAAAGTATCTACAAAAATAGGGGAAAGATTTATGGCATTTTTATGGTTAGTTTTTTTTATACTAGTAATGGCGGTGATCAGTGATTTTTATCGGGACTGCGACATTATTGTGAACAAATTGGCACTTTTGACATATTTTGGGGACCATTGGCATTCATACAGCAATCAGTGTTATAAAAATGCACTGGTTATTGTGTAAATTTCACCGTGAGGGAAGGGGTTAACACTAGGGGGCAATCAAGGGGTTAACTGTGTTCCCTAGAGAGTGATTCTAACTGTGCGAGGAGGGGACTGACTGGGTGAGGAGACAGATTATTGTTCATACTTAGTATGAATAAAAGATCAGTCTCCTTTCCCCTGACAGCACGGATATTTGTCTGTTTACATTGACAGATCTCCATTCTGTCTCTGTGTGGAGTAAAAGGTGGAGGGGGTTAGCTGCTCTTTTCTTTTACAAGAGAGCTGACTGTCAGCTCTTAAAAAAATTATACTGGTGCGATGCCTGCAGCCACAGGCATCACCCCGGTGCAATCACTGCAGCCGCAGGCCTCACCCCCGTGCAATCGCTTGAAGTCTAATGACATACCAAGTTCATGATTTGGCAGGAAGTTGATAATTAGTACTGCTCTGTACAATGCCATGCTGATGTTCTCCATATTTTGCTCTTAATGTCCTAATGGTCCTGCCAACATATAGCAGGCCACATGGAAATAGAAAGATGTAGATGATAAATTCTGTAGAACAGTTCATGAAAAATAGAGATGGTCTGGATTCTGGAAGGATTTTTTACCACGTGGGACAAATTGGCAAGAGACACATCTCCTCTTGCAATACTAAAACATACAGTGATATATATTTGTTATGCATACTCCCTTAAAACACATACTCAAAAGGTTCTGGTATGAATTTTTGGGGAGGGGGTTCTGGGGAGTTGGTAAAAAAAAAAAAAAACACACACACACACAAAACACTGCTCCTGGCTGCATAGAATTTTGTTTTTGCATTGGCACATGTTCTCTGGAGTAGTGCCCACACCTCAATTCTATTTGTAGACACCCTCTTGCCTATTAGTCCAAAAAGCTATTTATGAGCTTTTTTTTATAGTTTTGCTAAAAAAAACACAAATGCTAAAAATACACTTAAAAAATGCTAATGCAAAAATTCTGCTAAGTGAGTAAAAAAAAAAAAGTCTACAGCTAAAGTCACTGATATTTTAATAACACCCAGTATGCATGAGCCCTAAACCTAAAGCAGACTTCTCTAGATGCAGTCTGTTCCTCCTTACAGCATCATACACTGGAAGCCCAAACATCCCTCAGTGAAGCAAAAGACTCCCATTGTGTATCTTGCACCAAATTAAATAAAACAAAATTGGCAGCCATTCAGACCAGTTTAAAATGATCAAACAGGGGAAAGGCACATAGGTATGGTAAAAGCAATGCTAAAATTCCCCATCACATTTTCCAGCACGTTGTATAAAAAAAAAAAAAAAAAAAAAAAAAAAAAAAGTTAATTGGCACCACTAGTTAGATTCACTCTCTACATTTGTACAGGTGCCCATTGTCACTAGTCACTAGTTATAGGAGAGTCACAATTTTACAATTTTCACAACAGCAAGAGATAAGGTTAAATCTGGCAATGAGAGCTCATTTTCTTGTGAAACCAGTTTCTGTTTTTCCAGTACCTGAAAAACACCAAGGCATACATGGAGAGAACATAAAAAACGCTATACGGTGTTCCAGTGTATAGCAATAGCAAACCACATAACTGCTATAGATCTGGAATTTACAGCATTTAACAGCAATTTGCTCCTAAAATGGTTTGCTTAGTGCTTGCTTTGCAAGTCACTTGGAGATATGATGAATTCTCAAGTAGGGAGAACGGATTTGACTTTGCAGATAGTATTTAGCCAAATCAATAATAACAACAATTAAACAAACAAGTCACATTCATGAATCAATTGGATCCAAGTTTCTTACAATCCAACCAGCAATATAGAATAATTAACCAATCAAGAGGAGGTTTTCAATAATCAAGCTATCAATACAGAGATGTGCAAAGACGTTCCCAATAACAAATATGTTAAATAAAAGCCAAAAGGATTTCAGTTCTTTGTAATCAGTTACAAATTATTCTTTGGTGTTTATTTTCACAGCATTTTAGTTGGGGCAAAAAGCTTCCCGGCTCTTGCCCAGTTGGACAGCAATATTTTTTTTGTATGTTGACTGTGCTTTGCAACATGTTGGTTATTCCTGAGAGTTTAGAATACATAGTATTTGTACCAGTGGGGGGAAAAGAAACAGGAGCATCATAATCTTGGAGGGTGATATTGTATATCAAGTCTGAAATACTTGTGTAAGTACGCAAGAAGAGCTTCTGCCTAAGGCCTCACAGCACAGGATGTCCTCTAAGCGACTGATACCAAGAAATGAGTTGCTGGCTCAGTTTGAACATATATTGGGACTGAAATTTGCTTACTTGGAGGTTCAGCAAATAGCCAAACTAAATTGGTGTTCGGATAGGCCAAACCTACAACAGTGAAACAGTTTCCTGCTCAGGCTGGGTGGTAGGAAGCTGGCATCCTAACAACCACGACCTTTCCCCATCAAATGTGAACAAAGGGCAAAAGGCATGAATTGGGATCTCCCCCCCAAAATATTTATACCAACTCCTTTAGGTCTGGTATGGATTTCAGCAGCAGCAAAAATGAGATAGGACTATTAAATTAAATTTTATACCATCATGCAAAAAAACAAAAAGCATGGACCCCCAAACTCATATGAGAGTACACCTACTCATTAAAAAAAAGGTAAATAATGAAAAAATCCTTGACACTTTTTGAAAAGTCCTTTATTAACTAGTTGCTGACCGCCGGCCGCAGCTATTGTGGCGGGAGGCCGTCATATGACGGCCTCCCGTTTAAACAGGGATGCGCGCGATCGTGCGCGCGCATCCCTGTTTCTTCGGTGGCGGCGTGTCACGGAGACACCGCTCGCCACCGAAGGGGGTGAACAGCCATTCGTTATGGCTGTTTACCACGTGATCGGCCGTGATGAAGTCACGGCCGATCACAGATGGTCACACCCCCTACGTGCACGGCGCATGCGCGCGATCGCGAGCGCGCTGCGCGTGCACGTCAGGGGCGGCGTGTTCCCCGGGAACACTGCTTGTCACCGACACTGGTAAACAGCCATTGGCTGGCTGTTTACCCACGTGATCGGCTGTGATCCTTTCACAGCCGATCACTAAAATGTAAACAAACCGCGGTAACGGGATGTTACCGGGTTCTCCTCCTCACACACCGATCGTGTGTGAGGAGGAGATTGCGGTAACATCTCGTTACCGCATACAGTGTACACCAAACATACTGATTGCCCCCCCCCCCAATAAAGAGGACCTGTCACCACCCTTCATAGTACCTGTCAATCACAGTCCATCAGAGTACCTGTCACAGTCCATCAGAGTATTTGAGTACCTGTCCCAGCCCATCAGAGTACCCGAGTACCTGTCCCAGCCCATCAGAGTACCCGAGTACCTGTCCCAGCCCATCAGAGTACCCGAGTACCTGTCTCAGCCCATCAGAGTACCCGAGTACCTGTCCCAGCCCATCAGAGTACCTGTCCCAGCCCATCAGAGTACCCGAGTACCTGTCCCAGCCCATCAGAGTACCCAAGTACCTGTCCCAGCCCATCAGAGTACCCGAGTACCTGTCCCAGCCCATCAGAGTACCCGAGTACCTGTCCCAGCCCATCAGAGTACCCGAGTACCTGTCCCGGCCCATCAGAGTACCCGAGTACCTGTCCCGGCCCATCTGAGTACCCGAGTACCTGTCCCGGCCCATCAGAGTACCCGAGTACCTGTCACGGCACATCAGAGTACCCGAGTACCTGTCACGGCACATCAGAGTACCCGAGTACCTGTCACGGCACATCAGAGTACCCGAGTACCTGTCACGGCACATCAGAGTACCCGAGTACCTGTCACGGCCCATCAGGGTACCCGAGTACCTGTCACGGCCCATCAGGGTACCCGAGTACCTGTCACGGCCCATCAGGGTACCCGAGTACCTGTCACGGCCCATCAGGGTACCCGAGTACCTGTCATAGTCCATTAGAGTACCGAGTACCTGTCACAGTCCATTAGAGTACCGAGTACCTGTCACAGTCCATTAGAGTACCGAGTACCTGTCACAGTCCATTAGAGTACCGAGTACCTGTCACAGCCCATCTGAGTACCCGAGTACCTGTCACAGTTCATCTGAGTACCTGTCACCGCCCTTCAGAGTACCCAAATACCAGTCACCAAACCATCAGAGTACCTGTCACCAGGCCATCAGAGTACCCGAGTACCTGTCACCAGGCCATCAGAGTACCCGAGTACCTGTCACCAGGCCATCAGAGTACCCGAGTACCTGTCACCAGGCCATCAGAGTACCCGAGTACCTGTCACCAGGCCATCAGAGTACCCGAGTACCTGTCACCAGGCCATCAGAGTACCCGAGTACCTGTCACCAGGCCATAAGAGTACTCGAGTACCTGTCACCAGGCCATCAGAGTACCCGAGTACCTGTCACCAGGCAATCAGAGTACCTGAGTACCTGTTCCAGTCCATCTGAGTACCCGAGTACCTGTCACAGTCCATCAGAGTACCCGAGTACCTATTTACAGCCCATGTCTCATAGAATATACGTTGGGGTGTTTACTTTCCAAAATGGGGTCATTTTGTGGGTAATTTCACTGTCCTGGTGGTCCAGGACCTTCAAAAGTGTGATGGGTAGGAATGAAATAAGATGTGTCATTTATGCTCCTAGAAGGCCTGAACGTACTACTTCAATGTTTGGCCCATCTATGTGGCCAGGCTGTGTAAAAGTCCTACACATGTGGTATCGCCATACTCGGGAGGAGTAGCAGAATGTATTTTGGGGTGTAATTTTTGCTATATACATGTTATGTGTTAGAAATATCTTATAAATTGACAATTTTGTGTAAAAAAAAAATGTGTTTTAATTTTTTTTCCACATATTCCAAAAACTTCTGGAAAAAAATGAACCGTTCAAAAGACTCATTATGCCTCACAGATTATACGTTGGGGTGTTTGCTTTCCAAAATGGGGTAATTTTATGGGAAATTCCATTGTGCTGGTACTCCAGGGCCTTCAAAAGTGTAATAGGTGGTTGAGAAATGAGATGCGTAATTTTTGCTCATAGAACGTCTGAAGGTACTACATCAATGTTAGTGCTCTGTATGTGGCCAGGCTGTGTAAAAGTCTCACACACGTGGTATCGCCGTACTCGGGAAGAGTAGCAGAATGTATTTTGGGGTGTAATTTTTGCTATATACATGCTATGTGTTAGAAATATCTTATAAATTGACAATTTTGTGTAAAAAAAATGCGTTTTAATTTTTTTCCACATATTCCAAAAACTTCTGGAAAAAAATTAACCATTCAAAAGACTCATTATGCCTCACAGATTATATGTTGGGGTGTTAGCTTTCCAAAATGGGGTGATTTTATGGGAAATTCCATTGTCCTGGTACTCCAGGGCCTTCAAAAGTGTAATAGGTGGTTGAGAAATGAGATGCGTCATTTTTGCTCGTAGAACGTCTGAAGGTACTACATCGATGTTGGTGCTCTGTATGTGGCCAGGCTGTGTAAAAGTCTCACACATGTGGTATCGCCGTACTCGGGAAGAGTAGCAGAATGTATTTTGGGGGGTAATTTGTTGTATACATATGCTGTGTGTGAGAAATAACCTGATAATATGACAATTTAGTAAAAAAAATAAAAAAAAAATAAAAAATCTTCATTTTGCAAAGAATTGTGGGAAAAAATGACAACTTAAAAAAACTCACCATGCTACTTACTTAATACCTTGGGATGTCTACTTTGTAAAAAGGGGTCATTTGGGGGGTATTTGTACTTTCCTGACTAGTTAGAGTCTCAAGAAATTAGATACACCTGATGTACTGAAGGCCTGATCAGAAGTGATGAATTTTTAGTGATTGGCACCATAGATTGTAGACTCTATAACTTTCACAAAGACCAAATAATATATACTAATGTGGGTTATTTTTACCAAAGATATGTAGCAGTATAAATTTTGGCCAAAATTTATGAAGAAAAATTACTAATTAGCAAAAATTTATGACAGAAACTAAGAAAAAGGCATTTTTTTCACAAAATTTACCTTTTATTTTATTTATAGCACAAAAAATAAAAAACCCACTAGTGATTAAATACCACTAAAAGAAAGCTCTATTTGTGTGGAAAAAAGGACGCAAGTTTCATATGGATACTGTGTTGGATGACTGAGTAATTGTCATTCAAAGTGTGAGAGCGCTGAAAGCTGAAAATTGGTCTGGTCAGGAAGGGGGTGTAACTGCACTGTACTGAGGTGGTTAAAAAAAATCCCAAAAAGCTAAAAAATGTTCCACAATTGTATCATCAGCCACACAATCCAATTCCAGCCTCACGATCAATCATGATTAACAGTGCCCACCAGATTTGAAAAAAACCTGCTGAACCACCAACACATCTGATTAGATAACTCACTCAACATACAGTGCCTTGAAAAAGTATTCATACCCCTTGAAATGTTCCACATTTTGTTACATTACAACCAAAAATGTAAATGTATTTTATTGGGATTTTATGTGATAGTGTGAAGTGTAAGGAAAATTATAAATGTTTTTTAACATTTTTTACAAATAAATATCTGAAAAGTGTGGTATGCATTTGTATTCAGCCCCCCTGAGTCAATACTTTGTAGAACCACTTTTTGCATCAGTTATAGCTGCAAGTCTTTTTGGGTATGTCTCTATCAGCTTTGCACAACTCGAGAGTGACATTTTCCCATTCTTCTTTGCAAAATAGCTCAAGTTCTGTCAGACTGGGTGGAGAATGTCTGGGAACAGCAACTTTCAAGTCTTGCCACATATTCTCAATTGGATTTAGGTCTGAACTTTGACTGGGCCATTCTAACACATGAATATTCTTTGATCTAAACGATTCCATTGTAGGTCTGGCTGTATGTTTAGGGTTGTTGTCCTGCTGGAAGGTGAACCTCTGCTCCAGTCTCAAGGCTTTTGCAGACTGCCCTGTATTTGGCTCCATCCATATTCCCATCAACTCTGACCAGTCCCTGCTGAAGAAAAGGTCCCCCACAACATAATGCTGCCACCACTATGATTCACGGTGGGGATGGTGTGTTCAAGGTGATGTGCAGTGATAGTTTTTGGCCACACATAGCGTTTTGCTTTTAGGCCAAAAGTTTAATTTTGGTCTCATCTGACCAGAGCACCTTTCTTCCACATACTTGCTGTGTCTCCCACATGGATTCTCACAAACTGCATGCATTCCTTCTTATGGCTTTCTTTCAACAATGGATTTCTTCTTACCACTCTTCCATAAAGGCCAGATTTGTAGATTGCATGACTAACAGTTGTTCTGTGGACAAATTCTTTCCACCTGAGCTGTGGATCTCTGCAGCTCCTCCAGGGTTACAATGGGCCTCTTGGCTTTTTTCTGATTAATGCTCTCCTTGCCCGGACTGTCAGTTTAGGTGGACGGCCATGTCTTGGTAGGTTTGCAATTGTGCCATATTCTTTCCATTTTTCCATTCTATTCCATTGTTATGAATTGAACAGTGCTCCATGAGATGTTCAAAGCTTTGAATATTTTTGTATAACCTAACCCTGCTTTAAACCTCCACAACTTTATCCTAGACCTGTCTGGTGTGTTCCTTGGCCTTCATGATACTGTTCATTCACTAAGGTTTTCTAATAAACCTCCGAGGGCTTCACAGAACACAGCTGTATTATACTGAGATTAAATTACACACGGGTGGACTTTTTACTAATTAGGTGCAATTCGTTCCACTAGATTTTAGTTAAGGGTATCAGAGTAAAGGGGGCTGAATATAAATGCATGCCACACTTTTCAGATACTTATTTGTAAAAAAAAAACAAAAACCATTTATCCTTTTCCTGAGTGAAGGGTTCGGACATGCCACTGGGTTAGAAGGATTTTTCTTTAGGCACCTTGGCAGGCATCATTTGTCAGGAATTTGTTTTCATATTTTTAATAAAAGGACTTATTAAAAAGTGTGTGTGTTTACTTATTTCTTTACATTTTTTTTAATGAGTAGGGATACTATGGACCCATTAACTATTCACTTTGGGGGGGGGGGGGGGCAGTATCCAGGTCCTCCTTTTTTATAGGGGGACTCCAAATAATAATACGCTCTCTGCCTGCAGACCCCCACAATTAATGAGCCATGGTTGTGGGGAAAAGACCCAAGTCCATAGGAAAATGTTGAGGACATGTGTGCTGGTAAGGTTTAGGGCAGCGGTCTTCAACCCTTTTGCCACCAGGGACTGACTTTGTGGAAGAAGACTGTACCAAGGACTGTTAGCGCTTCAATCATCACAACACCATGTTCGATATGGTGTCAGGATGATTAAAGCACATTACAATAAAGCCTTGGATTGCAAGCATAATTAGTTCCGGAAACAATGGAAACTCAGATGATTTGTTCCACAACCATTTATTCATAAGTCCTTCAGTTTATAATCTATATAAAAAGATTATAGCAATGTGATAGGTTGTGTAACCATAAAATGTCCACACACAAATGAAAGCCTCCACAAGGGGATGAGAAGCAAAATAAAGCAGGAGCTAGAATATAAGAGAGAATAGAGGTGCCTCTAAGTGTAGCAATATGGTTACATTTAATGAAGGTACAATACTTTATACTACAATAATTATACTCACACCCGATAGCTGGGTGAGAAGAATGGGGGGGGGGGGGTATTTGAGGGGATGCTTGATTTTGTTGAATTTTGTTAACTAAAGAAAAACCTTAATAAAGAAATAAAGTAAAAAAAAAAAAAAATGAAGGTACAATATTTAGCAACTCACATGGTTTATTTAAAACAGGCACATGTAACTATGCAGGCATCTGGGGTAAAGCAGCCCACACAGACCATCCTCCGCACCGCCATCAACTTCATCCTGCCCACGCTGTGCTCTACGAGCACTTCAAGCCTCGCTTTTGGATCGCTCTACTTCAGGGTAGTCTTCCCAGTCACGATTGCAGACTGACAGCGGTGACAGCCGGAGGTCAGGAGGATGGTCTGTGTACAACGTTACAACAGATGCCTGCATACTTAGATGTGCCTGTTTTAATAATCAACCATGTGAGTTGCTAAATGTTGTACCTTCATTAAATGTAACCATATTGCTACACTTAGAGGCACCTCTCTTTTCATTTATACTCAGTCGTGATGTGACGCTCTCAAACCAAGTTATTCTCAAATCAAGGTTTTATTGTATTCTTATTGTTACTTGTAATATAAAATTAGGTAGCTCAGCTCACCATAATGCAGAATCAGTGGGAGCCCCAGTGTGTCATTTTCCACAGTCGCCTGCCACCAGATGAAGCTTGTCACTTGCAACATTGCCTGCCTTCAGAAACAGCTTGCCATGTTGCCTGCCACCAGGTGCAGCTTGTCACTTGCCACATTGCCTGCCACAAGATGCTGATTGTCACTGCATTGGTGGCAGCACAGACATCCACATTGGTCCATTGAAAATGGAGGCATGGTAGGTTCCATCCTATCCTAGAATAAGGGGGGAACATAGAGAGAGAGGATGTCATCACTTGCCACGTAGCCTGCCACCAGATGCTGAATGTCACTCCATTGATGGCAGCACAGACGTGCACATTGGTCCATTGAAAAGTGAGGCAGATTGGGTTCCACCTTATCCTAGAGTGAGGGGGGAACAGAGAGAAAGATGATGTCATCACTTGCAACGTCACCTGCCACCAGATACAGTGTGTCACTTGCCATGTCGCCTGCCACCAAATGTGGATTGTCACTTGCCATACTGCCTGCCACCAGATGCAGCCTGTCACTTACTACGTCGCCTGCCACCAGATGCAGTGTGTGCCTTGCCACGTCGCCTGCCAACAGATGTTGATTTCACTTGCTACGTTGCCTGCCACCAGATGCAACTTGTCACTTGCCATGTCGCCTGCCACCAGATGCAGCTTATCACTTGACACATCGCCTGTCATCAGATCTGGATTGTCACTTGCCACGTTGTCCGCCACCAGATGCAGCTTGTCGTCTGCCACAAGATGAAGTGTGTCACTTTCCACATTACCTGCCACCAAGTGCAGTGTGTCACTTGCAACATCACCTGCCAGCAGATGTGGATTGTCACTTGCCACATTGTCTGCCACCCGATGCGGAAAAAAAAAGGTGACCTAAAGCCCCATACACACTATCAGTTTTTCTGCTAAGTTTTTCCTTCAGGTTTACCAAAACCATGTAGTGCTAGGGCCGGCCTGATTGCATACAAATTGAAACACCTAAGGTTTGACCTCATATTATAAGGTTTTGGTAAATCTGAAGGAAAAACTCAGCAGAAAAACTGATAGTGTGTATGGGGCATAAGATTGTAAGCTAAACACGTGAACATGTACTTACTTTAATAAATATAGAGTAACTCCCCTTTTGTTAAAAAAACAAAAAAACAATCCCCTCTGATCAATATACATTGCAAGGCTTTTAACAAACTTTGTAGCAAATTCCTATCTGTTCTTTTTTCTAAGGATGGGTTCACACTGGCGCAATGCAGTTCTGATCTGATAGGTGTGCCTTTTGACCCCTTTTTTTATACCTGTGCGTTTTGTAGTACTACCACCAAGATTTGCCTGGGAGGAGAATACAGGGTTAAAAAATGAAAATCATTTTCAAATCTCACGTTCATGCAACTTCTTTGCAATTCTATTCAACTCCATGATGTCAAAGTCAAGCTGGAATCACACCAAGTAGTATAGGAACCTTTTCAAAAATTGCTCATTGATGTAAATGGACACTATTGAAAACAATGTGATTTCCATCGTTATGTGATCCTGATGCGACTCAAGTGGCATTTAAAATTACACTATTGTGAACCAGGCCTAAAAACTGTGTTCTACTATGTCCTTGGAATTCTGATTCCTAAATGGCAGTGTCTGTGTACAATCTAATCAGCTGATGAACTTGAAGTCTTCTAATGAAAAAAGTTGTGGTATCTGCATCCTTTTAGAATTAACCATTTGGGAGCATCTCATCAAGAATATAATTCCTATTGCAGAAGATGCCAAAAATTGTACTTGTATCTTAGTGCAGGCTTCTGGGGAAATTAGTGATCTAATTACACAAGCAGCAAGTGACATTTCTTGGATAGTTCTGTACACCAACTGTGTACCGAAGGCCTCCAGATTGCCATACTGAATTGCATTTTAGGCTGGATTCACACCTATGCAGTTTTAGTGCTTTTTGCATTTTGCAGATTTGCACTACAGAACATGTTCCATAGGAAACAATGTTAAATGGACTGTAGTGAAAATCTGCAAAATGCAAAAAGCACTAAAACTGCATAGGTGTGAATCCAGCCTTAAGCACTCATCTGCGCCAAACATGGTCAGGGAATAATCAAAGAGAAGCTGAAAGAACCCTTTTAATTACACCTGACAAATTTTTCCAGCAAATCCAAAAGTAAGAGCAATAAATATTTTTTTTTTCTATTATTTTAAATTCTTCTTATTTGTTAAAATAAAACAAAAAATAAAAATAAAATACAAAGCAAGATTTTTACCCTTTTTTCTCCCCCCAAAACGAATATTAGAAAAGCTGCAAGTATCCTGCTAAGACAGGAAACTATAGATTAAATCTGAACACCCACCTGCTTAGGTAGATAATTAAAAAATGACAACTGCTGACTCAAATTGATGAAGCTAAATGTATAATTACCAAGACAGCTTTAAAAAGACACGTGACAGTAGAAGAGAGTTCCCCGTGGTTACGATTCAAACACCAATGTTAATGACTGATGTCTTTTCATATTCCTATTCTCTGTTTGTGTGAATCTGCACTGCATCTGTTCTGCAGGGCGCATGTTAACGGAATCAAAACTTGATCTCCCTTGAGAGTTGTAGGGATGTGTGGAGAAGCGCTCTGGAACCACGTCAGCTGTTTGTAAAGACTGCTGATATCTTGGCTAACAAGGTCCCAGCTGAACGTGTCCTGCCCACACTTGACAATTCAACTGAATTAACTTTACCTTTCTTGCTGCTGTCCTTTCCCAAGATGTCTGTTTTAGCAGAAATCCGCTTTGGGGTGCTTTTATAATAACCACTTTACTGTACAAGAAAGAAAGCTTTTGTCAAATGCCGCAAGACTGGCAACCCGGTCATGATGCATATTGCCTAGTGTATTAAAAAAAAAAAAAAAATGTGATTTGCTGCTTTTTTTTGAATAGGTGTTTTTGATTCATAAATCTGTTATCAGAGAATATAAAAGCCTTTAAAACCCAAATGCCCACCTCTTAGCTTTCTTAAATCTTAGAGCCTGGGGTTAATTTCAGCATCAGGGTGCAACAGAACCCCTCAGGCTGGATTGTGTCCCCGTTCACAGTTTCAGGTTTGATTTCAGCCTGAATTGTTGGCTGAATGAATGACCAAAAGACACACAGGACCCCTTTGCAAATTTGCACCGGAGCCACAGGGGATATATGTGAATCGGCTCCATAGAGAGAAGGTCAAAATCTCCTGCTATTGCGAATTGGATGCAGGGAACCCGCATCCAATTTGCTGTAGAGTGAACCCAGCCTGAGGGTCAAACCTGCTGCAAGAATTAATTAAAATCCACCCACTCGTGCTAGACAAGACAAAAAGGATGTCCCAAGATATCAATACACATAAACTTCTAATATAGGGGACAATGCTGTAACCAAACAAAAGCAATTAAAAAATATATAATAGTCCCACTTTTATGGGCAGGGCATTTTGGGAGCGGTGAATACATCGCTCCCAAACCACCCCAAACATGCTGCTTGCAGGACTTTTCAGAGTGTGCTGCAAGAGCACCACCCCAGTGTGAAAGCACTCGGGCTTTCACACTGGGGTGGAATGGAAGGCCTTTTTCAGGTGCTTTACAGGTGCTATTTTTAGCGCTAAAACGCATGAAAAATGCCTTCAGTGTGAAAGGGGTCTAAATAGTCACACCCTACATACCAAATGGAGTGGACTCCTTGATTGAACAAGAGTCTCAAACTGCACCAAAGAATATCCACTGATAAGGCTCCAGCAGACACCCTGCATATCTTGGCGGCATTTTTATTCTCTCATGTATCGATCAAGAAATAGTCTGAAGATCTTCTTGATGTTGATCACTGATAATTGTTACAGGTGACTGAGCAGGAGAGGTCAAGGCAGTTTTTCTATAAGGACAGAGTTTGTTCACTAGTGATGGACGAACTTCCGACGGGACGTTTCGCGAACGCGAAACGCGAACGGACACAAACGTTCGCGAAAACGACCGTTCGCCGCGGGCTCCATTGACTTCAATGGGAGGCGAATTTCGCAAACCTTTAGGTCGAATTTGCGGCCACGGGGTAATTATTAGGGGGTAGCACGTAGTCCCACCACCTGGACAATAGCATAATACATGTATGAGGTGAATTTGGGATCGATAACTACAAGCATTTTTTTTTTATTTGGGAAATTGTTCTGACAATTCAGGACTATGGAGCTAATGAAGGCAATGGAGGAGAGGGAAGGTCAGGGACCAGGGTAGGCAAACAAGAGGGTGCAGGAGATACAGAGCACTGACAGCAGCACCGTAATACAGAGCACTGACATCAGCACCGTGACATACAGCGCTGACAGCAGCTCCGTGACATACAGCGCTGACAGCAGCTCCGTGACATACAGCGCTGACAGCAGCTCCGTGACATACAGCGCTGACAGCAGCTCCGTGACATACAGCGCTGACAGCAGCTCCGTGACATACAGCGCTGACAGCAGCACCGTGACATACAGCGCTGACAGCAGCTCCGTGACATACAGCGCTGACAGCAGCTCCGTGACATACAGCGCTGACAGCAGCTCCGTGACATACAGCACTGACAGCAGCTCCGTGACATACAGCGCTGACAGCAGCTCCGTGACATACAGCGCTGACAGCAGCACCGTGACATACAGCGCTGACAGCAGCTCCGTGACATACAGCGCTGACAGCAGCTCCGTGACATACAGCGCTGACAGCAGCTCCGTGACATACAGCGCTGACAGCAGCTCCGTGACATACAGCGCTGACAGCAGCTCCGTGACATACAGCGCTGACAGCAGCTCCGTGACATACAGCGCTGACAGCAGCTCCGTGACATACAGCGCTGACAGCAGCTCCGTGACATACAGCGCTGACAGCAGCTCCGTGACATACAGCGCTGACAGCAGCTCCGTGACATACAGCGCTGACAGCAGCACCGTAAGCAGCCCCAGGAGGAAGTCAGCACAGCACAGGGATGGTGTGATCCCCTCATAATAAGAACCCCCAGGAGGAAGTCAGCACAGCACAGGGATGGTGGGAGCCCCTCATAATAAGAACACCCAGGAGGAAGTCAGCACAGCACAGGGATGGTGGGAACCCCTCATAATAAGCAGCCCCAGTAGAAATATGACACCGCTCAACCTCTTCAAAGAGGAGGGTAGGGGCATATAGTACGGTGTGCTTTTTTGGGTCAGGGAAGTGAGCCAAATGAATTAAGAAGGTCTGTGTGCTTGATTCCAAAAATTGTTTATAGACATATACATGGTCTACTGATCACATGTGTTGAATTCCTCCGAGATCCATGCCTCATTCATTTTTAGAAATGTGAGGTAGTTAACACTGTGGTGAGCTAGGCGAGTACGCTTATCGGTCACAATCCCCCCTGCTGCGCTGAACGTCCTTTCGGACAGGACACTGGATGAGGGGCAAGCCAACAGTTCGATTGCAAATTGGGCAAGCTCTGGCCAGAGGTCAAGCCTGCCCACCCAGTAGTCTAGGGGTTCATCACTCCTCAGAGCGTCCACATCGGCCGTTAACCCAATGTAGTCGGACACCTGACGGTCTAGGCGTTCCCTGATGCTGGATCCGGATGACACCTGTCGATGGGTCGGCTGAAAGAATGACCTCATATCCGAAGTCACCAACACATCTTCAAACCGGCCTCTTCTTGCAGGCGCTGTTGGATTGGTACCCGCAAATCCTTCTCTGGGAGTGGGAATTGCTCCTCTGCCAGCGCACGCAAAAGCAGAATGCAGCATTTCTCGAAGCAAGGCCTGGAAGTGCTGCATTCTGACAGCCCTCTGCGACGGCGGTAACATTTCCGCCATTTTGTGTTTGTACCGGGGGTCTAAGTACGTTGCCACCCAGTACTGGTCCTTGACCCTCATGCTTTTTATACGGGGGTCCCTATTAAAACACTGGAGCATGAAGGCCCCCATTTGCACTAAAGTGGAAGCGGTGTGGTGGCCTGGCTCCTGCTCATCATCCAGGATAATGTCGTCCTCTTCATTCTCCTCTCCCCATCCTCGCACAACAGGGATCCCAGAAAGGTTTAAAGCATGCTCTTCTTGCTCCTGCTCATCCGCCCCGGCACCATCCTCCTCTGACTCCTCATCAGACTCCTGTTGTTGACTTGTCTCAGATAGAGTAGCCCCCCCTGGGAATTCATCCAGCATTGCGACTTCCTCATCTTCCCGCTCCTGCTCCTCCACAGCCTGATCAATGACACGACGCAATGCACGCTCCAGAAAGAAGGCATAAGGTACCATGTCACTGATGGCGCCATGGCTGCGACTGACCAGTTTGGTGATCTCCTCAAATGGCCGCAGAAGTCTGCATGTGTCGCGCATGAGCAGCCACTGGCGCGGTGAAAAAAAACCCAGCTCCCCAGAACCGTTTCTTTCGCAGAGTTCATACAGGTAGACGTTAACTGCACGTTTCTGCTGGAGCAGCCTATCAAGCATATAGAAGGTTGAGTTCCATCGCGTCGGGCAATCGCAAATAAGACGTCTGACCGGCAGATGGTGTCGCCGCTGAATGTCAGCAAGGCGAGCCATGGCCGTGTAAGATCTTCTGAAATGGGCCGAGATTTTCCTTGCCTGCCGCAAGATGTCCTGGACCCCAGGGTATTTGACAAGGAATCGCTGCACGACCAAGTTTAAGACGTGTGCCATGCACGGCACGTGCGTGATTTTGCCCTGTTTCAATGCGCTAAGCAGATTGGCACCGTTGTCACACACCACTTTACCAACTGTCAAATTGAGCGGTGTTAGCCACTCATCTGCCTGTGAACGCAAAGCTGAAAGGAGTGCCGGGCCAGTGTGGCTCTTTGCTTCCAGGCACAACAGACGCAGCACGGCATGGCAACGTCTCACCTGGCATGTGGAATAGGTTCTGGGGAGCTTGGGCGGTGCAGTGGAAGAGACGCTAGCAGCGGAAAAGGAGGAGGCAGCTGAGGAGGAGAGGGAGGAGGATGGAGTAGGAGGAGGAGAAGAAGAGTCAGGCCTGCATGCAATCCGTGGCGGTAAAACCAAATCTACACGGGTGCCACGGGTTACATGCTTGACGGCCGTCAGAAGGTTCACCCAGTGGGCAGTAAAACTGATATACCTTCCCTGCCCGTGTTTGCTAGACCACGTGTCTGTGGTCAGATGTATCTTGGCACCGACACTGTGTGCCAGAGATACATTCACTTGCCGCTGAACATGGCCATATAGCTCTGGGATGCCCTTCTCTGAGAAATACTTCCTTCCTGGGACCTTCCATTGTGGTGTTCCAATGGCCACAAATTTGCGAAAGGCCTCCGAGTCCACCAGTTTATATGGCAGTAGTTGGCGGGCTATGAGTTCTGACAAGCCAGCCGCCAACCGTTGGGCAAGAGGGTTATCCGGCGTCATCATTTTTTTACGCTCAAACATTAGGCCCACGGAAGCCTGCCTTTTTGCAGAAAAATGTGAGCTTGGCGTGATGGAAGGTGGAGTGGAGGACAATTGTGAGGAGAGAGGAGAAGGAGAAGTAGAAGACGAGGCTGGACGGTGAGAGCCTGCAGTGTGGCTTTGTGTGTTCCGTTGCTCCCACTGGGCTCGGTGATGGCTGCTCATGTGCCTTCTTAAGGCGGTCGTCCCTAGGTGAGTATTGGGCTTACCGCGACTAACGCGTTGACTGCAAAGATTGCAGATGGCAACGCTATTGTCAGCAGCGGACACGTTAAAAAAAGCCCACACTGCGGAGCCATGTGCCGGTGTCCTGGGAGCGCCAGATGTGACCGTACATGGTCGATGACTCGCTCCTGATACATTTGCAGTCTGCTTTGTCCCTGCTGTGCAATGTAAGTCATTGCTGCTTCTCCTCCCTATCTGCTGGTCCATATCTCCCTCTGAACTCCCCTCCTCTTCCTCTCTTGTGGGCACCCACGTGACATCACTAGACACGTCATCATCAACGTCACCTTCCCCACCGCTATAAGTAGAGTAGGCAGCAACACCGGGGACCAACCTCCTCCTTGGGCTGATCTGGGTACTGGCGTCAGACTGCTGAGTAGCGCTTGTTGCTACCTCCTCTTCCTGATCCAATACCAAGAGTGGCTGCGCATCAGAAATGTCCTCTTGATATGGATCGGAAAATAATTCCAGTGACTCAAGCGGAAGGTATGTGGTGGTGGTGGTGGTGGTCGTGTTGTTGGTGGTAGTGTCTTTGGGGGTGCACATAGCAGAGAGTGAAGAAGAGGGTGCAGATCGAGAGGATGAGGAGGGTGCAGAAGAGTAAGGCTGAGCGAGCCACTCAACCAAGTCTGGTGCATCCTTTAAAGTAATTGAACGCACCTTCTGCAACTTCCCACTTTGGCTCAAGCCTGTTGCTCCTGCCCTACCCCTACCACCCCTGCGGAAGGGCCTGCCTCTTCCTCTGCATGTCATTTTTTAAATGACCCTGTGACAAAACTCTTAGTCCCTATACCGCTGAAGGACTGCTGCAGTATAGGTGAGCGGTCAGCAGTGGTGCACGTCAACCCTATCTATTGTGGACCTATAGCGGTCCTTACAGAACAGCAGACTGTACCGCACTCAAGCCTATGTACCGTAGCACCCTATACCAAGTTACCAGTCCTTATAAGAACTTTTGTGGACCAAGCAGGTTGTGTATTAGTGTTTAGCAGACTGTACGTCAGTCCCTATACCGCTGAAGGACTGCTGCAGTATAGGGCAGCGGTCAGCAGTGGTGCACGTCAACCCTATCTATTGTGGACCGATAGCGGTCCTTACAGAACAGCAGACTGTACCGCACTCAAGCCTATGTACCGTAGCACCCTATACCAAGTTACCAGTCCTTATAAGAACTTTTGTGGACCAAGCAGGTTGTGTGTTAGTGTTTAGCAGACTGTGCGTCAGTCCCTATACCGCTGAAGGACTGCTGCAGTATAGGGCAGCGGTCAGCAGTAGTGCACGGCAACCCTATGTATTGTGGACCGATAGCGGTCCTTACAGAACAGCAGACTGTAACGCACTCAGGCCTATGTACCGTAGCACCCTATACCAAGTTACCAGTCCTTATAAGAACTTTTGTGGACCAAGCAGGTTGTGTGTTAGTGATTAGCAGACTGTACGTCAGTCCCTATACCAATGAAGGACTGCTGCAGTATAGGGCAGCGGTCAGCAGTAGTGCACGGCAACCCTATGTATTGTGGACCGATAGCGGTCCTTACAGAACAGCAGACTGTAACGCACTCAGGCCTATGTACCGTAGCACCCTATACCAAGTTACCAGTCCTTATAAAAACTTTTGTGGACCAAGCAGGTTGTGTGTTAGTGTTTAGCAGACTGTGCGTCAGTCCCTATACCGCTGAAGGACTGCTGCAGTATAGGGCAGCGGTCAGCAGTGGTGCACGTCAACCCTATCTATTGTGGACCGATAGCGGTCCTTACAGAACAGCAGACTGTACCGCACTCAAGCCTATGTACCGTAGCACCCTATACCAAGTTACCAGTCCTTATAAGAACTTTTGTGGACCAAGCAGGTTGTGTGTTAGTGATTAGCAGACTGTACGTCAGTCCCTATACCAATGAAGGACTGCTGCAGTATAGGGCAGCGGTCAGCAGTAGTGCACGGCAACCCTATGTATTGTGGACCGATAGCGGTCCTTACAGAACAGCAGACTGTACTGCACTCAGGCCTATGTACCGTAGCACCCTATACCAAGTTACCAGTCCTTATAAAAACTTTTGTGGACCAAGCAGGTTGTGTGTTAGTGTTTAGCAGACTGTGCGTCAGTCCCTATACCGCTGAAGGACTGCTGCAGTATAGGGCAGCGGTCAGCAGTAGTGCACGGCAACCCTATGTATTGTGGACCGATAGCGGTCCTTACAGAACAGCAGACTGTAACGCACTCAGGCCTATGTACCGTAGCACCCTATACCAAGTTACCAGTCCTTATAAGAACTTTTGTGGACCAAGCAGGTTGTGTGTTAGTGATTAGCAGACTGTACGTCAGTCCCTATACCAATGAAGGACTGCTGCAGTATAGGGCAGCGGTCAGCAGTAGTGCACGGCAACCCTATGTATTGTGGACCGATAGCGGTCCTTACAGAACAGCAGACTGTAACGCACTCAGGCCTATGTACCGTAGCACCCTATACCAAGTTACCAGTCCTTATAAAAACTTTTGTGGACCAAGCAGGTTGTGTGTTAGTGTTTAGCAGACTGTGCGTCAGTCCCTATACCGCTGAAGGACTGCTGCAGTATAGGGCAGCGGTCAGCAGTGGTGCACGTCAACCCTATCTATTGTGGACCGATAGCGGTCCTTACAGAACAGCAGACTGTACCGCACTCAAGCCTATGTACCGTAGCACCCTATACCAAGTTACCAGTCCTTATAAGAACTTTTGTGGACCAAGCAGGTTGTGTATTAGTGTTTAGCAGACTGTACGTCAGTCCCTATACCGCTGAAGGACTGCTGCAGTATAGGGCAGCGGTCAGCAGTGGTGCACGTCAACCCTATCTATTGTGGACCGATAGCGGTCCTTACAGAACAGCAGACTGTACCGCACTCAAGCCTATGTACCGTAGCACCCTATACCAAGTTACCAGTCCTTATAAGAACTTTTGTGGAACAAGCAGGTTGTGTGTTAGTGATTAGCAGACTGTACGTCAGTCCCTATACCAATGAAGGACTGCTGCAGTATAGGGCAGCGGTCAGCAGTAGTGCACGGCAACCCTATGTATTGTGGACCGATAGCGGTCCTTACAGAACAGCAGACTGTAACGCACTCAGGCCTATGTACCGTAGCACCCTATACCAAGTTACCAGTCCTTATAAGAACTTTTGTGGAACAAGCAGGTTGTGTGTTAGTGATTAGCAGACTGTACGTCAGTCCCTATACCAATGAAGGACTGCTGCAGTATAGGGCAGCGGTCAGCAGTAGTGCACGGCAACCCTATGTATTGTGGACCGATAGCGGTCCTTACAGAACAGCAGACTGTAACGCACTCAGGCCTATGTACCGTAGCACCCTATACCAAGTTACCAGTCCTTATAAGAACTTTTGTGGACCAAGCAGGTTGTGTGTTAGTGATTAGCAGACTGTACGTCAGTCCCTATACCAATGAAGGACTGCTGCAGTATAGGGCAGCGGTCAGCAGTAGTGCACGGCAACCCTATGTATTGTGGACCGATAGCGGTCCTTACAGAACAGCAGACTGTACTGCACTCAGGCCTATGTACCGTAGCACCCTATACCAAGTTACCAGTCCTTATAAGAACTTTTGTGGACCAAGCAGGTTGTGTGTTAGTGTTTAGCAGACTGTGCGTCAGTCCCTATACCGCTGAAGGACTGCTGCAGTATAGGGCAGCGGTCAGCAGTAGTGCACGGCAACCCTATGTATTGTGGACCGATAGCGGTCCTTACAGAACAGCAGACTGTAACGCACTCAGGCCTATGTACCGTAGCACCCTATACCAAGTTACCAGTCCTTATAAGAACTTTTGTGGACCAAGCAGGTTGTGTGTTAGTGATTAGCAGACTGTACGTCAGTCCCTATACCAATGAAGGACTGCTGCAGTATAGGGCAGCGGTCAGCAGTAGTGCACGGCAACCCTATGTATTGTGGACCGATAGCGGTCCTTACAGAACAGCAGACTGTAACGCACTCAGGCCTATGTACCGTAGCACCCTATACCAAGTTACCAGTCCTTATAAAAACTTTTGTGGACCAAGCAGGTTGTGTGTTAGTGTTTAGCAGACTGTGCGTCAGTCCCTATACCGCTGAAGGACTGCTGCAGTATAGGGCAGCGGTCAGCAGTAGTGCACGGCAACCCTATGTATTGTGGACCGATAGCGGTCCTTACAGAACAGCAGACTGTAACGCACTCAGGCCTATGTACCGTAGCACCCTATACCAAGTTACCAGTCCTTATAAGAACTTTTGTGGACCAAGCAGGTTGTGTGTTAGTGATTAGCAGACTGTACGTCAGTCCCTATACCAATGAAGGACTGCTGCAGTATAGGGCAGCGGTCAGCAGTAGTGCACGGCAACCCTATGTATTGTGGACCGATAGCGGTCCTTACAGAACAGCAGACTGTAACGCACTCAGGCCTATGTACCGTAGCACCCTATACCAAGTTACCAGTCCTTATAAGAACTTTTGTGGAACAAGCAGGTTGTGTGTTAGTGATTAGCAGACTGTACGTCAGTCCCTATACCAATGAAGGACTGCTGCAGTATAGGGCAGCGGTCAGCAGTAGTGCACGGCAACCCTATGTATTGTGGACCGATAGCGGTCCTTACAGAACAGCAGACTGTAACGCACTCAGGCCTATGTACCGTAGCACCCTATACCAAGTTACCAGTCCTTATAAAAACTTTTGTGGACCAAGCAGGTTGTGTGTTAGTGTTTAGCAGACTGTGCGTCAGTCCCTATACCGCTGAAGGACTGCTGCAGTATAGGGCAGCGGTCAGCAGTGGTGCACGTCAACCCTATCTATTGTGGACCGATAGCGGTCCTTACAGAACAGCAGACTGTACCGCACTCAAGCCTATGTACCGTAGCACCCTATACCAAGTTACCAGTCCTTATAAGAACTTTTGTGGACCAAGCAGGTTGTGTGTTAGTGATTAGCAGACTGTACGTCAGTCCCTATACCAATGAAGGACTGCTGCAGTATAGGGCAGCGGTCAGCAGTAGTGCACGGCAACCCTATGTATTGTGGACCGATAGCGGTCCTTACAGAACAGCAGACTGTACTGCACTCAGGCCTATGTACCGTAGCACCCTATACCAAGTTACCAGTCCTTATAAAAACTTTTGTGGACCAAGCAGGTTGTGTGTTAGTGTTTAGCAGACTGTGCGTCAGTCCCTATACCGCTGAAGGACTGCTGCAGTATAGGGCAGCGGTCAGCAGTAGTGCACGGCAACCCTATGTATTGTGGACCGATAGCGGTCCTTACAGAACAGCAGACTGTAACGCACTCAGGCCTATGTACCGTAGCACCCTATACCAAGTTACCAGTCCTTATAAGAACTTTTGTGGACCAAGCAGGTTGTGTGTTAGTGATTAGCAGACTGTACGTCAGTCCCTATACCAATGAAGGACTGCTGCAGTATAGGGCAGCGGTCAGCAGTAGTGCACGGCAACCCTATGTATTGTGGACCGATAGCGGTCCTTACAGAACAGCAGACTGTAACGCACTCAGGCCTATGTACCGTAGCACCCTATACCAAGTTACCAGTCCTTATAAAAACTTTTGTGGACCAAGCAGGTTGTGTGTTAGTGTTTAGCAGACTGTGCGTCAGTCCCTATACCGCTGAAGGACTGCTGCAGTATAGGGCAGCGGTCAGCAGTGGTGCACGTCAACCCTATCTATTGTGGACCGATAGCGGTCCTTACAGAACAGCAGACTGTACCGCACTCAAGCCTATGTACCGTAGCACCCTATACCAAGTTACCAGTCCTTATAAGAACTTTTGTGGACCAAGCAGGTTGTGTATTAGTGTTTAGCAGACTGTACGTCAGTCCCTATACCGCTGAAGGACTGCTGCAGTATAGGGCAGCGGTCAGCAGTGGTGCACGTCAACCCTATCTATTGTGGACCGATAGCGGTCCTTACAGAACAGCAGACTGTACCGCACTCAAGCCTATGTACCGTAGCACCCTATACCAAGTTACCAGTCCTTATAAGAACTTTTGTGGAACAAGCAGGTTGTGTGTTAGTGATTAGCAGACTGTACGTCAGTCCCTATACCAATGAAGGACTGCTGCAGTATAGGGCAGCGGTCAGCAGTAGTGCACGGCAACCCTATGTATTGTGGACCGATAGCGGTCCTTACAGAACAGCAGACTGTAACGCACTCAGGCCTATGTACCGTAGCACCCTATACCAAGTTACCAGTCCTTATAAGAACTTTTGTGGAACAAGCAGGTTGTGTGTTAGTGATTAGCAGACTGTACGTCAGTCCCTATACCAATGAAGGACTGCTGCAGTATAGGGCAGCGGTCAGCAGTAGTGCACGGCAACCCTATGTATTGTGGACCGATAGCGGTCCTTACAGAACAGCAGACTGTAACGCACTCAGGCCTATGTACCGTAGCACCCTATACCAAGTTACCAGTCCTTATAAGAACTTTTGTGGACCAAGCAGGTTGTGTGTTAGTGATTAGCAGACTGTACGTCAGTCCCTATACCAATGAAGGACTGCTGCAGTATAGGGCAGCGGTCAGCAGTAGTGCACGGCAACCCTATGTATTGTGGACCGATAGCGGTCCTTACAGAACAGCAGACTGTACTGCACTCAGGCCTATGTACCGTAGCACCCTATACCAAGTTACCAGTCCTTATAAAAACTTTTGTGGACCAAGCAGGTTGTGTGTTAGTGTTTAGCAGACTGTGCGTCAGTCCCTATACCGCTGAAGGACTGCTGCAGTATAGGGCAGCGGTCAGCAGTAGTGCACGGCAACCCTATGTATTGTGGACCGATAGCGGTCCTTACAGAACAGCAGACTGTAACGCACTCAGGCCTATGTACCGTAGCACCCTATACCAAGTTACCAGTCCTTATAAGAACTTTTGTGGACCAAGCAGGTTGTGTGTTAGTGATTAGCAGACTGTACGTCAGTCCCTATACCAATGAAGGACTGCTGCAGTATAGGGCAGCGGTCAGCAGTAGTGCACGGCAACCCTATGTATTGTGGACCGATAGCGGTCCTTACAGAACAGCAGACTGTAACGCACTCAGGCCTATGTACCGTAGCACCCTATACCAAGTTACCAGTCCTTATAAGAACTTTTGTGGAACAAGCAGGTTGTGTGTTAGTGATTAGCAGACTGTACGTCAGTCCCTATACCAATGAAGGACTGCTGCAGTATAGGGCAGCGGTCAGCAGTAGTGCACGGCAACCCTATGTATTGTGGACCGATAGCGGTCCTTACAGAACAGCAGACTGTAACGCACTCAGGCCTATGTACCGTAGCACCCTATACCAAGTTACCAGTCCTTATAAGAACTTTTGTGGACCAAGCAGGTTGTGTGTTAGTGATTAGCAGACTGTACGTCAGTCCCTATACCAATGAAGGACTGCTGCAGTATAGGGCAGCGGTCAGCAGTAGTGCACGGCAACCCTATGTATTGTGGACCGATAGCGGTCCTTACAGAACAGCAGACTGTACTGCACTCAGGCCTATGTACCGTAGCACCCTATACCAAGTTACCAGTCCTTATAAAAACTTTTGTGGACCAAGCAGGTTGTGTGTTAGTGTTTAGCAGACTGTGCGTCAGTCCCTATACCGCTGAAGGACTGCTGCAGTATAGGGCAGCGGTCAGCAGTAGTGCACGGCAACCCTATGTATTGTGGACCGATAGCGGTCCTTACAGAACAGCAGACTGTAACGCACTCAGGCCTATGTACCGTAGCACCCTATACCAAGTTACCAGTCCTTATAAGAACTTTTGTGGACCAAGCAGGTTGTGTGTTAGTGATTAGCAGACTGTACGTCAGTCCCTATACCAATGAAGGACTGCTGCAGTATAGGGCAGCGGTCAGCAGTAGTGCACGGCAACCCTATGTATTGTGGACCGATAGCGGTCCTTACAGAACAGCAGACTGTACCGCACCCAAGCCTATGTACCGTAGCACCCTAGACAGACCAAGTTACCAGTCCTGATAAAGAGCTTTGTGGAACAAGTGAGTTGTGAATGATTAGCAGACTGCAGCAGAAGGGCAGCAGTCAAGTATAATATTCTTTCTATATTTGGAAGAAAGAATATTATACGTGTACAAGCCTATTACCGTACCACTGATACCAGTCCTGAAAAGAACCTTTGTGGAACTAATAGTAACAGCAAGTCTTTAAAATTATCCTCACTGCCTGACACACTGCTTCCTGCCTGTCCCTATACAAATTGGCAAAAAAGAGTAGGCTGGAACGATTAGCTGGAACAGCTCTTTTGTGGACCTGATAGTAACAGCTAATGATGATGATGATGATGATGATGAAGAAAGACTAATCTGGCTGAGCTGTCCCTAAAATAGCAGCATACAGCGCTCTGTCCCTTTATCTAAACTGACAAAAGAAACTCAGGCTGCTGACCTAACACCTATACCAGTCCTGAAAAGAACTTTTGTGTACCAAATAGCTAGCGTTTTCTCTGTCCCTACTCCACACAGGATCCTTTCCCTACAGTGACAGAAGAAAGAATGTAAAATGGCCACCGGATCGGGTGTATTTATAGGTTAGGGGGAATGTCCAAGTGTCCATGAGCTGTCATGTCTCAATTGGTTGTCCTGTAACACATGATAAACGTGTCACGAAAGGTTAAAGTTCTTGTATACATTAAACACGTAAGTCCGCCGGGGCGAACGACGGAAAAAGGCGTTCGAACCCGCGGACGGCGAAAGTCGGAAATTCGCCGCGAAACGACCGCCGGGCGAACCGTTCGGCCATCACTATTGTTCACTATGACCTACTGCAGAAAACCAGGCCATATCAAGGAGACGAGTCAGCAGATATTAGAATCAGCAAGTTTGGGGGTATGGTTTACTCCTCTCTACTGCATAGGTCAGTAGAGGTACATTTTTTGGATATGACAACTTTGTGTTCCTGCTCCAAGTGTCTGTTTCTTATCTTCTGAGTGCATGCTTTTGTTCTTTTGCTTTTTCTGCATACATTGTGGCTGTACTAGGAGTTAGGCAATATCTGGTTAATACTATGGAGATTGTTCAATGGCTGCTTTCACCTTCTGCCATACGATATATATATATATATATATATATATATATATATACAGAAGATAAGAAACAAACACTTGGCGCCCCAAAGTCTGATTGGCATATACAACTTGAGCATTTCTCTTGGATTTTATGCTATGAAGCTTAGTGGGGCATATAACCTATATAGGTTTCAGGAAGTGACAAGTGGAAGATGGTCTTCTTCAACACCAGGAAGGGGCATTATGAATACCTTGTGATGCCCTTTGGCTTAAGCAGTGCCCCAGAAATCTTCCAAAACGTTGTCAATGAGATCTGTCATGACATCTTGCACACTTGTGTTGTAGAATACCTAGATGATATTACTGTCTTCTCCTCTGACTACCTTACCTATCTCAGTGCACTTTCAGTGTCACATACAACACCATCTCCTCCGCTCCTCTTTCTCTTGGGGTACCCCAATGCTCCATCCTTGGACCCCTCCTATTCTCTCTATACCTCTTCCCTGGACCAGTTGATAACATCCCATGGCTTTCAATACCCCCTCTATGCTGAGAACACCCAGATCTATCTCTCAACTCCTCAACTCATCCCCTCAATCTCCTCACGTTTTACAAACTTACTGAGTGACATATCAATATGGATGTCACACAACTTCCTCAAATGCAATCTTTCCAGAACTGAGCTTATAATATTTCCTCCTCCCCTGATTTTCTCCTCATGACTTTACCATTGAGATACAACTAGTGGTCCCTCCACAAACATCAGGATGCTGGGTGTAAATCAAAACTCTGACCTCTCCTTCAGCCCCCACATCCAGTCACTGGCTAAATCTTGCCACCTTAACCTTAGCAACAGTTATAGAATTCGCCCCATCCTGACTAACAACCCCACAAAGCAACTTATTTACTCTTTGGTTATTTCCACCTTTGACTACTGCAACACCCTCCTCACTGGTCTACCCCTACACAGGCTACCCCCTTTAATCTATTATGAATGCTGCTGCTAGACTAATACACCTTGCTAACTGATCCATGACTTCTGCTCCTCTCTACCAATCTCTTCACTGGTTTCCCCTACCCCATCATATAAAATTCTAAATACTAACCACAACATACAAGGCCATCCACAACATCACCCCAGCTATATCACCAATCTCATCTTCAGATATCGCCCAAATCATCCTCTCTGCTCCTCTCAAGACCTTCTGTTCTCTATCACCCTTGTTGCCTCTTCCCGTGCTAGCCTCAAGGACTTCTCCAGAGCCTCTACCATCCTCTGGAACTCCCTGCCCCAGTATTTTCCGATCCTACCCTGTCCGCCTTTAGGCGATCTTTGAAAATGTATTTATTCAGGGAAGCCTACCCCACCCCCACCTAAGAACTGTAGCAGAGTCACCTCCATTAGATCATCCCCTGCAGCTAGTACCTTTTGTACCACCTTCCCCTCCCTTTAGATTGTAAGCTCCATGAGCAGGACCATCCTATTAATTCTGTATTGTAATTGTACTGTCCCTCTTTATGTTGTAAATACCTTGTAAACTGTTGGCACTATATAAATCCAGTAAATAATAATAATAACCTACTATTTTTCCTGACTGAATTCCAGCCAATAATCATCTCCATCTCTTTTACACTCTCATAGGGAAGAGGCACCTCATTTTTCCCATCCTTCTTTGATGGGCACAAAATTCTAAACTTTCCAGACAATCTGGGGTACACATGACTTGTGAGTTCTTTCAATGCACCAGGATTACCAGGGTCAATTTCTTACCCTGGGAACAATTCAACAGTACTGGAAAACCCCTTTTTTTACAGTGATTGGTAGATATCCATCCAATTCTGTCCAATGCCAGTTGCCATTCCTGTCTGTGCAGCTGAAGCTCAAAAATCCTTCAACTCTATCCAGACAAAGGTTTTCAAAAATCTTCATCTGGCAGTTTTAAGGTACAAAAGAGCCGTAGATCATCATCTCTGTAAGTTACCCAAACTGCTGCTGGGTTACAACCTCTGACTTTCCACCAGACACATGTGCCTTCAAGTACCCTTGATTAAAATCGATCCTCGTTGCTTCAGCCCTTTTTCCATCATTCTCCAAATGAACCCAGCTGCCTAAAAACTCAGTCTGCCTAGTCACTTAATGATCCCCAACTCCCCCTTGTCTCCTATATAAGACCGCTTGTTATCAACAAGTCCTCCTGTTGTTCACCTTGTCCTTCTTCTGTAATTAATTCCACAAACAAGTATGAAGTTAAACAAACCATGGATTGCAAATACTTCAGTGGGAGACTCCATTCTTGATTGACTGGAAATACAGTGAGGCAAGTCAGAGAAGCAAAATGTCCCTATTGAACAATTTTTCCTCACCTCCTCTTCCGGAGAGAATTTTGAATTTCTTATTACTTTCTGCCCTAGTGGCAATGAACACCAGTATATATTTTGTATAATTGGTGAATCAATCTAGAGAAAGTAAAAACAGCAATAACAAATTTAAATTGGTTATAATCTTTCCCCACTCTATCCAAAACAAATAGATATGATTTGTTTTTAGACACATTTTACATTTAAAATTTGATCTGGTACCATTTATAACTTTTTTTTTTGGGGGGGGGGGGGGATGCTTCATTATCTTTCAGATTTTTTTCTAAACACATCTCCTTGCTCTCCTCTTTGATCAGGCATTTGAAGTGGCAGATACCTGCTAAACAGTATTGCCGCATCCATGATCTAATGACAGAACAGACGGGAGATGAATTCTGGGAAGTAAATCAGAGGCTGATAATTCAGTCGCTCTGATCCATAATTGGTGCTTCTCATTCTTTTGATACTCTGGCTGAAACGAAAACAATTTCCATGACTTAATTTTAATAATTAGTTCCCTGTTTTGCTTTCAATTAGTGCTACATGCTTCGGGAAAGTGCAGTTTAACTATCATGCTACCACCTCAGCTAATTTGCAAAACTGTTTATAAAAGTTCAATAGTGGAAAATAAAATTAAATCTAGGATTCTGTAAACCTGCCAGAGAAACGAAAGTTTTACTTTAAGAAAGTGTTAAATGTCCCAGCAATCAATGTATAATTGCACTCCAGTTATTAGCGATACACATTTAATAAAGCCTCTCTGCACCTGTTGGTGGGCTTTCCATTGAAGGCTTTGATCATAGTACAGATTACGCTAGGGATACAATTATGACAAATAAATAAATATATGAATATATTTGAAAAATCTAAAATGTTATGAGTATAAATTGCAGGCACAAAGCTGTATTTGCACACACCTGTAGCAGCCTCCAAAACTCTACTAATACAGCCAATTCCCTTTCTAATCTGACAAAGTTTTGGCAATAGTGCTGAAGCTTGCCCATTCTTCTCTTTTTTGCCTACTTACTTGGCATGTAGGCATTTTTTATTCTTTTACATAATAAATAAAAAAAATTACTAAATGCTGAAGATCCTGTCCAAGGTATAACTACCATAAGTGCAGATGGTGCAGCTGCTTCTAAACCTGTGAGGCAGACTGGTGGGCTATCGGTCAAGCTCTTCCCCTTGGTATCAAAAGCTTTTCAGACAGTTCTCCTCATTTTTGCTTTAAATAGGGGTCCTCTACAGATATCACATGGCTAAAGTTATTGAAGGTTGTGAGCAAAATAATGTCATTAGCATTGCAGTCATTATGATCTTACACCTGAATTTTAAAGGTTGGGTAAGCTTTTGAACCTCTTATCATTGCTTCTTAGTTCATTTAGTTCTGGCCATATATCTTTGAAATTCCTCTAAAAAGCAAGAAAGAAACATTTTAATTAACAGTAATGAAATATGACGATTTAATTGAATCAGGGCAGAGGGATGCCCTTGGAGTTGTTTTGCTGTATTAAGATCTTTCAGACAGAACGCAACACCAATTTTGTGTAACTGCATCTTGCTGTGCACAGTACTAAAAATTACATTGTAAGCTCTTTCAAGAGAGCATTGATTGCACCTGACTAGTGTTATTATGTATAGGGCACCTTACACACATAAAGGAGAAAAACAAAAGTAATAAAAATAAAATGTGAATAATAGCAACGTGCCTTTTATAGATGTGTTTGTAATGGATTGAACGTATGCACGACTATAGCTGAGCCAGCTCCTGCTGATGGTTCCAAGTCCTTTGCTCAATGTGCTGTACTCTAAATATATATTCCCAGTGTTAGAATGGATTGTAATGCTATTCCTCTGAACGCAATACAGAACATCAATGACTTTAATATCTCAGCATCAGTTTATGTCTCATGTGTATAAACAGGATTAACTGACCAAGAACTAAATTAGAAAGTTGTGTAAAATGTTTAGAGGCAATTCACCAAAAGTATTTGTTTTTCCTGATTTCCATTGAAGATCGTATTCATCAACCACCCACTCATTGTATCTCTCTGGTGTTACATTTTCAAGATCCCCGCACCCATGTTTTCATGTCTGTTCATCTACTGTGGCCATGTTAGGCAGGACTCTCTGTTCTTGTTAGATTGTTCAGTAGTTCTACGATTTGAATAGTGTGCTATCATATCTAAGCAAAACCAGAAATGCTGGTGGGTAGAGAACAGTAAAAAAAAGTATTGGAAGATTCACCTATAAGTACATATCTGGACAAATTAGTCTTTAAATACATTTAAAAATTTGAAGAGGGCACAAAAAGTATTATATCATTTAATAAAAAAAGGCAAGATAAGAAAAGGTAAAACAAAAAAATGGGCTGGTTTAGTATGGAGAACTATCATCTTAGAGATAATAACATATTATGTGTAGCTATTTTCAAGGTCTATAAATTTTTTTCTCCATTGGATATTTAGGTTCTACAAATAAAAAGGTGGCATCATTTTCATACTGTATGCAGGAAAAATAGACTAAGGCCGCGTACACACAGGCGGACTGTTCGCCCAACTTTGTCCGCTGAACAGTGTTTCAGCGGACAGTCCGCTCGTGTGTGGGCTTCAGCGGACAGTTTCAGCGGACTGTCTGACGAACAAAGTCTTACGGAATTTCCGTAAAACTGTCCGCTGAAACTTGGTTTGAGCGGACAGTCCGCCCGTGTTTTTGCCCAGTCCGCTGTACTTTCGAAAGGAGCGAACTGTTCCCGCCCGGAGAAAAGTCCGCTCATTTCGAGCGCGTCTCCAGGTAGGTGGGGCCCGCGAAGGAGACTTCGCGGGCCCCGCCGCCTGGTATGGACTTAAAGGGGAACCCCAACGCCGAAAAAAAAATCGGCGTGAGGGTCCCCCCAAAGTCCACAACAGACCCTTGTCCAAGCACGCTACCCGGCCGGCCAGGAAAGGGGGGCGAGCGAGCGCGCCCCCCCTCCTGAGCCGTACCAGGCCGCGTGCCCTCAACATGGGGGGTGCCTTGGGGAAGGGGGGGCCGCGCGGCCCCCCCACCCCAAAGCACCTTGTCCCCATGTTGATGAGGACAAGGGCCTCTTCCCGACAACCCTGGCCGTTGGTTGTCGGGGTCTGCGGGCGGGGGGCTTATCGGAATCCGGGAGCCCCCTTTAATAAGGGGGCCCCCGGATACCGGCCCCCCACCCTATGTGAATGAGTATGGGGTACAATGTACCCCTACCCATTCACCTGTAAAATAAAAGTACCCAAAAAAAAACAACACACGAGATAAAATATTTTATTGCACAGCTCCGGGGGTCTTCCGTCTTCGGGGGTCTTCTCGCCGGACTCCTCCGCTATCTTCTTGTAGCTCTTTTGCTAGTGGAGGAGTCCGGCTTTCTTCCTCCCCGCCGCCGGCCTCTTCTCCCGACTTCGGGGGTCTTGTCCCCCTCTTCGGTTCTTCTGCCGGGCCACCGCGCCTTCTTATAGCTCTTTTAGAGGCGGTGGCCCGGTCTTCTGTCGCCGCTGTCGCCGCCGTCGCCGCCTTCCGTTCTTCTTCTTCTTCTTCTTCTCCAGGAGATGTTGACACGACGCTCTCTCCGGCCGGAATGCCAGAGCCGCGCTGCGCTGCCACTTATATAGTGACAATGGGGCGGTGTCACATGGTATATGTCACATGGGTTGGTCACATGGTGATTCCACCCCCTTACGATGTCATAGTCCCCATGTGACATCAACCCATGTGACCAACCCATGTGACATATACCATGTGACACCGCCCCATTGTCACTATATAACTGGCCGCACAGCGCGGCTCTGGCATTCCGGCCGGAGAGAGCGTCGTGTCAACATCTCCTGGAGAAGAAGAAGAAGAAGAAGAAGAAGAAGAAGAACGGAAGGCGGCGACGGCGGCGACAGCGGCGACAGAAGACCGGGCCACCGCCTCTAAAAGAGCTATAAGAAGGCGCGGTGGCCCGGCAGAAGAACCGAAGAGGGGGACAAGACCCCCGAAGTCGGGAGAAGAGGCCGGCGGCGGGGAGGAAGAAAGCCGGACTCCTCCGCTAGCAAAAGAGCTACAAGAAGATAGCGGAGGAGTCCGGCGAGAAGACCCCCGAAGACGGAAGACCCCCGGAGCTGTGCAATAAAATATTTTATCTCATGTGTTGTGTTTTTTTTTGGGTACTTTTATTTTACAGGTGAATGGGTAGGGGTACATTGTACCCCATACTCATTCATATAGGGTGGGGGGCGGTATCCGGGGGCCCCCTTATTAAAGGGGGCTCCCGGATTCCGATAAGCCCCCCGCCCGCAGACCCCGACAACCAACGGCCAGGGTTGTCGGGAAGAGGCCCTTGTCCTCATCAACATGGGGACAAGGTGCTTTGGGGTGGGGGGGCCGCGCGGCCCCCCTTCCCCAAGGCACCCCCCATGTTGAGGGCACGCGGCCTGGTACGGCTCAGGAGGGGGGGCGCGCTCGCTCGCCCCCCTTTCCTGGCCGGCCGGGTAGCGTGCTCGGACAAGGGTCTATTGTGGACTTTGGGGGGACCCCCACGCCGATTTTTTTTCAGCGTTGGGGTTCCCCTTTAAGTACATTCCAGGCGGCGGAGCCCGACGTCTCCGTCGCGGGCCCCGCCTACCTTGACACGCTCAAAATGAGTGGACTGTCCTCCGCGTGTGTGGGCGAGTCCGTTCATTTCAAAAGTTGCGCGGACTTAGTACGACGAACTTAGTTTGCCGTATTAGTCCGCTCAAAAAGTGCCGTGTGTGGGCAAGTTCGTTCATTCAAAAGTTTGAGCGGACTGTTTGACGAACTTAGTTTGGGCAGACAGTCCGCCCGTGTGTACGCCGCCTAACAATTAGCTTGAGAGATTTTATTATACCAATAAGACTGCTAAAGCTGCCATTTGTGGTAATAATACTAAAATAAATAACAAACCAAAACGAAACTACAATTTCAAATTGACGGTTTATTATTTTTACTAATAATGGGGTCTCAAGGAGGAAAGACAGATTTCCCATCAGTACAGTACAGCAATATATGTTAAGTATGCAGTGCCTAGAGGCCTCATTGGTGGCAATAATGGAGTGTTGCGGAAGCATCACATCATTATTACCAACCAACTTAACATTTATTACTGTTCTTACCTGCCAGAAATGTTTTTATTCTTTTACAATATTGAGGTAGCCTACAGCAGCGATGGGTGGCAGTGATTTCTTCTCGGACATGTATGTATCCATCCACAGTGATGGATTGGTTTCCAAAGTTGCAATACCTAAGAGCTTTTCATTCCTATACATCTTTTGTGGCTTTATCCCTATCATGAACCAGATAATCTAGGTTTCTGCCTGTTAGGCAGTGTAACAATGGTGGTGTCTAACATTCCATCACGTTTACATCCCACCCACAGCCATAGATGTATAACCTATTTTTATATATATAGTCATTTAATTCTGTACCATTATTACATCATATTCAAAGAATAATGACTTTCTAGTGCTGTTTTAGTGGATATATAAATAAAACATATTTTATTTTATATTGTTGTAAGGGGTGCTTTAAAAGTCAGTTTTGGTTTGCATGTATTCATTTTCACTTCTGTTTAAGCCTTGATTTGCAACAGAAATAAAAAGCTCTGACTGCCCCGGATTTCCTTCTCCTTTGAGAAAGTAAACTTCCGCCAATTGACTTGACAAGAGTAAATACAAATCTTTATTTTGGATCAGAATAACTTTGTTAATGTCAAGTGTATGTCAGTGCTTAAATTATGTAATTAATAACAACACTAAGTAATCACTTGCTAATGTCTAATTAACATGATGTCATTGAAATAGTGCATCAATTCAGCAGTTAAAAATGGCTGATAGAAGACCTTACATCAGGCATAATATCCTGTCCGTTCTGGACTTTCCAATGGCATTTGAATATATTCACCAGAATCCCTTAGGGTGAATTCACTGAGATAAATGTGTTATCTTTACTGCAATCACTATTTTGTTCCATGATCAATTTCTCTTCGAAGTGGTGTGTTCACAGACATGCTATAACTATCCACTTGGTATGGAACCGTAAATTTATTTAGAATTTGCTGTTTGGCCATTGCAAATTTTGATATCTCAAGAAACAATATTTTATCACAAGAATGAGTACAGTAGTTTAAGTCCACCAAAAATTGTTCCCTTTTTGGGTTTCCTCAATAGACACACAATTTCCATTAGTGATAATTTAACAGTATTTTAATGCACACAAAAAAAAATTATCATATTTATGAATTCATTTTTATATATAAAAAATAATAGGAAATAATCAGGATACTTGTTTTATTTCAGTTCTGCAGTGCAAAAATAATACAGGAAAGTTGAGGCTATGTTCACATATGAGCAGGTCTGGTGTGTCCTTGTTCAACATTTAAGGTCCGATTTCAGCCCAAATTTTTGGCTGAATTCCTACCTAAAATGGACCAAAAGATGCACAGGACTCCTGTGCAAATCGCATTGGAGCCGCTGCAGAGATATGTGAATCGGCTCCATAGAAAGTCGGTCACAATCTCCTGCTGTGCGAATTGGATGTGGAGAATGCTAAATCCAATTCGCACTAGTGTGAACCCAGAATAAAGATGGGATTCCTACCTAACACTAACTATTTTTAAAAATGTCCCGCTACCCTCCTGGTCCCTAACCAGTGTAAAAAAGATATGTATACTTACCTATTTTTAGTCTGCTGTGGTCCAGTAACATGATCCCCTGTGTCAATGAGCAGCAGCTCCAGAGGAGAGGAGAAAGCTCTCAACAATGTCTGGGAGTTCCAGCAGCAGTGAGATCACTGATGGACTCCCATGATCCAGCCATTGTTGGTGCTCCTGCCTCTCCCCTGCAGCCACTTTTGCCTGATACAGGGGAGCCAGGGCTGCGGGTCACATGACCATACCAGAGTAGACTTAAAACAGGTAAGTGTACATTTCTTTTTTTACATGGACTAGGCAGCATTGGTAGCAGGAGTGGCAGCAAAGGTAGCAGGAATAGAGAGGGACATTTTTAAACATAGTGGTAGGTTGGAATTCTGCTTTAATTGCTGTTATGGGTAATACATTTGTTTCTCTTGTTAGCAAGCACACCCATAAGATCCTAAATATATTGAAAATACAATTAATTTTAATAACTAGCAATTAAAACCTTGTAAAAAAAATAGCCTGTACTATGTTTTGGTGAATTTACTTTCTTGTCACCTGCCATAAAATAGTCGACTAATCCTCATTAGGACCTCAAATTTAACCTGAACCCAAGTTGTTTGAACAGGCACAAAAGATTTAGCAAGCTTGTCTTCCCGATTCTTCGACTTCTGGGGCTCAAAGTCATTTATTTTGTGACAGTTGGTATTGAATTGTTTAAACGAAGCTTAAAAAACCTACATAAAAAAAGGCCAGAAAAAAAAAACTCAGCTCCTATAAAGTTTAGCCCTGGTTCATACTAGGGCATTTTGACATGTCAAATCGGAGGCAATTGCCATCAATGGCACTGTCCGAATCGGTGCAATGGCGCTTCCGCTGCGCTGCACTGATTTCAAAAAGTAATTTCTGTACTACTTTTTGCAATTTTGCGCTGCAATTTACATTGACTTATGTGCAGAAAGCTGCACAGATGTCTCGGAAATTGCGACTGAAATGGAACTTAAATGCAGGAGTGAAATTGTGTGGGTTCAGATGAATTTGTGTGGTTTCATTCCCGCAGCTCAGTGTGAACCTTTGCTAAGTGGAATAAGAGTATACATTAATACACTGCTGGGTCTGGTGATCCTGCAATGAAGGTTCTTGTTCAAGTACTTCCTGTTATAGGATGACAACTGTTTTCCAGTTACACTCATCTTGTCACATGCATTCCTAATTAAAAGTGGCAATTCCAAAGCAAATTGTACAGACATGGTCCACTGTTGCCACTGGTGGTCCAGAACAAAGATGTGCAGCCAATACTGGAGTGACCACACATAATCTGGAGTCAGGTAAAGATTGGAGTAGATCAGCATCGCTGAGCTGAGCTGTTGCTACTGCCAACAGAGTCCCAAAATTTTTTGCATTACATGGGGTCTTTGGCGTTGATTTACTAAAGGGCAAAAAGACTGTGCACTTTGCAAAGTGCAGTTGCACTCTGCAAATGTAGTTGCTCCAGAATGTAATAAATGACCAGAAGTTCTGCTGACTTTCATCATCCAATCATGTGCAAGCAAAAATGTTGTTTTTATTTTTTAAATTTTCCTTGCATGTCTTTGCAAAGTGAATCCTTTCGTCATTTACTAAGCTCTGGAGAAACTGCACTTTGCAAAGTGCACAGTCTTTTTGCCTTTAGGGTGCTTTCACACCGAGGCATCGGTGGTAAATTGCCACTATTTTTAGTGGCACTTTACCGTCATTTTTGTGGAGGTTTTTGGTCGCTAGCAGGGCGCTTTTAACCCCCCGCTAGTGCCTGCAAAAGGGTTAAAACCACCCTCAAATCACCCCGCTTTGCCGGAGGTTCGGCAGCGCCGTCCAATCATTTCAATGAGCGGTGGAGGAGCGGTGGAGGGGCGGTGTATACACCGCTCCAAAGATACTGCTTGCAGGAGTTTTTTTTACGTTCTGCCAGGGCATCACCTCAGTGTGAAAGTTCCTGCTCTCTCTGTTTTTTACCACAGTTGGTAGTTTTCCTCTGCTACTAGGAGCAGCAAGGCCGGTTCTCTCCCTGTCTGCATATGTATTTTATTTGGACACAGGGATTTGGGCATTTGGACTTTCAGTATTTTGCACTGTATACATTATTTTTCTCTTTTATAGTACTAAGAATTCACTCTACTTTCCCTTTAACTTTGTCTTTATGTATTTTTAACATACACAAAAATAATTTCTAAGCGAAGTTATATACACAGATGTATTTTTTTTTTCTCTTACAGGATGTTCAATGAACAAAATCAACATAATCAAAGCTGATTAGGTCATGGTTTCTTTAAAGGCTGATTGCATTGTATATTATACAATATGAGTTCAATGTCTATCAAGCTGTAGCAAAAACAGGCAAAGACGTATCACCGTGCAAGGTAACAGAATGCCACAAGGGCATGTGCAGAGAACAATGACATGGACAAGAGCACTGTAACATAGCCTGTATTTCAGAATATTTTCTTGGGAAGGAACAGAGGGACCACAGAAGGCGGATGCATAGACATTTGGAAAGATCCCATAGGACGCTCAGTACAAATGGCACACAAAAACCAAGCTGCAGAACAGATGGCAGATATAAAAATGAAAAAAATAAAATAAAAAAATAATAGAGAGATTTTAAGGAAGCATGCCTGGGGAACATTTATATAATAGCCATTATAGTTATTTAAAAAAAAGAAATAGAACAAGCAGTAGCAGACCACATAGATCACAATGAAAGAATGTATTTCAGTGACAGAAGGTGGTCTCAATTTGTTAAAATTCCATACAATTGATGTTACGTTTTGCATGTAGTCTTTTAGGCGGCGCTTAGTTTGCAAAGGCAGAAGTGGATGACAATTTAACCTGAATATAGTTCTATCTCTCCTTGCAATATTGTGATATTGTGTAATTGGGTTCTAAAGGTGGAAATATATGATTAGATTGAAAGACGATTAAATTGTTCAATTTGCACAAATATGTCCAAAAATAAATATTCAGCCCATAAATCAGCAGCATTTGATTTGTGAAGATGAATGTTTTTTGAATGGGCCATTTTAAATTAAAATGGGCCCCCAGGCAAGGTAAACAGAAAGAAGCAGCTCTGCCACAGCAGAACTCACCTTCATTCTGGAGCTGTAACCTATGAAGAGGATGATACAGCAATTACCTTCAGTTATAGCATATTGAAGCAGCGAGTGTTGTCAGGTGTCTTCATGCTAGCACAGCTCTCATGCCAGAGAAACCCGACCAAATCAGGAAGTCAGTCTGAATTAATCAAAAAGGTAAGTATAACACAAAATTAAGCAAAATGTACTATGGAGGGGGGCTCTGGGGTGGTGCTGAGCAATTAGGGGTGTTGGACCTTAATGACACATCTTCAGATATGTTTGGAAAGTGGGTCATCTGACTACCATGAAGAAACAGCAGCAAACTAGGACCATAGACCATACAGAACAGTATGTGTGCTCTCCCTGTGTGCTCCCTCCAGTGTCCCCCTGTGTGCTCCCTCCAATGCCCCTGTGTGCTCCCTCCAGTGTCCCTCTGTGTGCTCCCTTCAGTGCCCCCCTGTGTGTTCTCCCTCCAATGTCCCCCTGTGTGCTCTCCCTCCAGTGTCCCCTTGTGATCTCTCCATCTAGTGTCCCCCTGTGTGCTCTCACTCCAATGTCCCCCTGTGTGCTCTCATTCCAATGTCTGCCCTGTGTGCTCTCCCTCTAGTGTCCCCCTTGTGTGCTCCCTCCAGTGTCCCCCTGTGTTCTCCCTCCAGTTTCCCCCTGTGTGCTCTCCCTGTGTGCTCCCTCCAGTGCCCTGCCGTGTGCTCCCTCCAGTGTCCCTCTGTGTACTCTCCCTCCAGTGTCCCCCTGTGTGCTCTCCCTCTAGTATCCCCCTGTGTGCTCTTCCTCCAATGTCCCCCCTTTGTGCTCTCCTTCCAATGCCCCCCCCCCCCCCGTGTGCTCTCCCTCTAGTGTCCCCGTGTGCTCTCCCTCAAGTGCCCCCCTGTGTGCTCCCTCCAATGCCCCCCGTGTGTTCCCTCCAGTGTCCCCCCTGTGTGCTCCCTCTCTCCCTCCAGTGTCCCCCTGTGTGCTTTCCCTCCAGTGTTCCCTTGTGTGCTCTCCCTCCAGTGTCCCCCTGTGTATTCTACCTCCAGTGTCCCCATGTGTATTCTACCTCCAGTGTCCCCAAGTGTGCTCTCCCTCCAGTGTCCCCCTTTTTGCTCTCCCTCCAGTGTCCCCCTGTGTGCTCTCTCCCCCTCCAGTGCAATTAGGGGTGTTGGACCTTAATGACACATCTTCAGATATGTTTGGAAAGTGGGTCATCTGACTACCATGAAGAAACAGCAGCAAACTAGGACCATAGACCATACAGAACAGTATGTGTGCTCTCCCTGTGTGCTCCCTCCAGTGTCCCCCTGTGTGCTCCCTCCAATGCCCCCGTGTGCTCCCTCCAGTGTCCCTCTGTGTGCTCCCTTCAGTGCCCCCCTGTGTGTTCTCCCTCCAATGTCCCCCTGTGTGCTCTCCCTCCAGTGTCCCCTTGTGATCTCTCCATCTAGTGTCCCCCTGTGTGCTCTCACTCCAATGTCCCCCTGTGTGCTCTCATTCCAATGTTTGCCCTGTGTGCTCTCCCTCTAGTGTCCCCCTTGTGTGCTCCCTCCAGTGTCCCCCTGTGTTCTCCCTCCAGTTTCCCCCTGTGTGCTCCCTCCAGTGCCCTGCCGTGTGCTCCCTCCAGTGTCCCTCTGTGTACTCTCCCTCCAGTGTCCCCCTGTGTGCTCTCCCTCTAGTATCCCCCTGTGTGCTCTTCCTCCAATGTCCCCCCTTTGTGCTCTCCCTCCAATGCCCCCCCCCCCCGTGTGCTCTCCCTCTAGTGTCCCCGTGTGCTCTCCCTCAAGAGCCCCCCTGTGTGCTCCCTCCAATGCCCCCCCGTGTGTTACCTCCAGTGTCCCCCCTATGTGCTCCCTCTCTCCCTCCAGTGTCCCCCTGTGTGCTTTCCCTCCAGTGTTCCCTTGTGTGCTCTCCCTCCAGTGTCCCCCTGTGTATTCTACCTCCAGTGTCCCCATGTGTATTCTACCTCCAGTGTCCCCAAGTGTGCTCTCCCTCCAGTGTACCCCTTTTTGCTCTCCCTCCAGTGTCCCTCTGTGTGCTCTCTCCCCCTCCAGTGTCCCCCTGTGTGCTACCTCACCCCCAGTGTCCCCCTGTGTGTTCTCTCCCCACCCCCAGTGTCCCCTGTGTGCTCTCCCCCACCCAGTGTGCTTCCCCCTGTGTCTCCCTGTGCAGGTGTGGTTTGAATTTGGGCAAGGACACAGGGAGCCCCATGATCTTCCATTGCCCATGGGCCCCATGAGTTTTCAGTCTGCCCCTGGCTCTGTGCACTCCCTCACTCCCATTTATTTCCACACCCCTACTTGCATGTCCCCTCTTTATCCCCAAAGTATAATGTACTCTGCCCTGTGCACTCACTATCTCGCATTTACTTCCTCATCCCCACTTGCAACCTGGCATTACAGCCAATAGAGTTTTCAGTTTTTATATTTTAAAGTTGTACTTCTGTTTGTCATAAAGCAATATTTTTGTTTGTTTATGAAAATTGGTTTTATTTATGAAGACATTATGGGGGTTATTTACAAAAGGAAAATCTACTTTGCACTGCACTTGAAATTGCACTGAAAGTGCACTTGGAAGTAAAGTTGCTGTAGATCCGAGGAGGACATGCAAGGAAAATAAAAAACAGCATTTTAGCTTGCACATGATTGGATGATAAAATCAGCAGAGCTTCCCCTCATTTCAGATCTACCCCTCAGATTTACAGGAACTGCACTTTCAAGTGCACTTTCAGTGCAATTTGCACTTGTAGGGCAAAGTGGATTTGCCTTTCATAAATAACTCCCATACATCACAGAGGCTAAACCAGTGTCTTTAGTGCATCTTTAAAACTTAATACCATAAATAATAATATGTATATAATGAGCTTGGAAATTCAAAAGAAATGCTTACTGTAAATAATGCATTACAATTTAACTAAACCCATTCAATTTTAGTTGACTAAAATGTACTGGAGATTTTAGTAGACTAAATGAAAATTGGAATTAATTTTCATGCATAGTTTTCGTCAATTGACTTGATTCTAATTTTATTTTCATTTAGTTTACCTCATTGAAACCAGCAGCTTTTCATCTACAAAATTAACACTGTCTAACACTAAACCAATAACTACTGGAGGTGTTACCATACATGCCATATGTTTTTGAACTACCTTTCCCATGATGCTCATGCAGTCTGCAGTGTAGTTGAGCATCATGGGAAATGTAGTTCCAAAACATCTGAGGTGCCAAGGTTCACCACCACTGTCATAGGTTATATGGACCAGCTGGTTCTCATGGCTGGGTCAGAGTTAAGCCTGGTACACACTATGTTTTTTTTTTTTTCCGCTCAACCCAAAATTTTATCCAACCCAAATTGAAAGGAAAAAAAAACCTGTCACTGCCACTGTACTAACTATGAAAAGTTAGATTAGTGATCTCCCCTGCTGAGCTGTTGTGTTCTGACAGAGGGCCCCCCCACCCCCCCCCCCCCCCCCATTCCTAGGCCATATTGATGTAGAGCAACAATTCTTTTTTTTCAGAGCCTCAGAGAGTTCTTTGCCATGAGGTGTCATGTTGAACTTCCAGTTACCAGTATGAGAGAGTGAGAGCAATAACACCAAATTTAATACACCTGCACACCATTCACACCTGAGACCTTTAACACTAACAAGTCACATGACACTGGGAGGGAAAATGGCTAATTGGGCCTAATTTGGACATTTTCACCTAAGGGTGTACTCACTTTTGCTGTCAGTGGTTTAGACATTAATGGCTGTGTGTTGAGTTATTTTGAGGGGACAGAAAATGCACACTGTTATACAAGCTGTACACTCACTACTTTACATTGTAGCAAAGTGTAATTTCTTCAGTGTTGTCACATGAAAAGATATAATAAAATATTTACAAAAATGTGAGGGGTGTACTCACCTTTGTGAGATACTGTAGACAGACTGTACAGCATGCTGTGCTGCAAAGAAAAAGTTGAGCTTTTTTAGGAAAATGTAGTTTGTGTCTTAGTCTTTAGGGAGCTGAGAATAAAATATGTAAATTTAAGGTGCTGAATCTATGCTTGCCGCACAATCTGGCAGGAAAATGGCATGAATTGCTTATTTCTGCTTCAAACCTGATTTGCAGCAACTTTATATGTGCAGATCAGTTCACTTGTCCCTAGTGACCATTATAACAGCTGAAAAATATGCATGTATTTATTTTATTACTTTGACTGGAGTTTTGATGATTTTTTTCCCTATTTTTCTAATTTTCAACTTTCTAAATGCAAACTATATATCAAAGTGTTGTTTTACATTGCCGCTCCTTAAATGTATATAATTTAATCTCTTGATCTGACATTTTATCACATCAAGGAAAACCAAAAAGATCCAAATGTGTTGTTGATAAAAAATATTTTATAGAAATGATTACAGTGCAAAGGTAGGCTTTTAGTAAAATGTCAGCTATAATCAAATCATGTTTTTGTATTTATTCAAGAAGGCTTTTATTTTTCTCTTTGCATTTCAGAGATGGAGGACAAAATGTAAAGATTAATAGATGTGGTAAGAGTGTATCACATTGACCAGTACATTAGAAAAGCTGTAATGTCTTTGCCAGTATTTTGTCATTTTACAAAGAAACCAGCATCATGCCACTAAGGCATAACAGTAAGCCCCTGTACACACGGTCGGAGATTTTGCCAACCAAATCCGTCGGATTTTGCCTGTCGGATTTAGTCCGACAGATTGTGTCCGAAACTGTTGCATACACACGGTCGGGCCAAGTTGGTGAAAAATCCGATCTTTCAGAACGTGATGACGTAATTTAGTTATGATGGGACTACATTCAGGCTAGTAGCCAATAGCTTTGATGTAGGAATTTGATCTGAGCATGCGTGGCACTTGGTCCGATCAAAATGCTATACACATGATCGGATTAGGTCCGACCGGCCCAGTTGGTCGGGAAATATTTCCAACATGTTGGAAAATTGGGTCGGACGGAGATTCGGATGGAATCAGTCCGATGCATACCACACACAGTCGGATTATCTGACGACACGGTCCGATAAGACGCATTCCGACAGATTCTCCGACCGTGTGTACAGGGGCTAACAGCTGATGATAGAGCAACAGACAACATCTGATTGCAGCCAAAATATGTTTAAAATATATCTAAACCAAAGAACAAAAATTAAATACATTGCAGCTTACTAGTCCCATGGATGTGGCGGCTGCACTTTTTACAGTTCGCTTCTGTTTCTCAGTGCGTTCTTGTCCAATCATTTCTGATTTTCAGCTTGTTCTTCTCAGGTCCTTTCTGATTTTCAGTGCCTTCTGCCAGTTCGATCTGACCAGCCAACCGTTTTCTAGCCATGTTGCGGTTATGTTCTCGTCAGAGAGCAAGTGCTGTTGTTAGGCTTGGTGTTGGAGTTCTTGCTTTGACCAAAGTCTAGCCATGAACATGGCAAGGAGGAGTTCATGGACGAATAATTGGTTGCTCCAGCGCGACCAATTCTGTCACATGCCTTTGCTGCGGGAGATCCAGGAGAATAATCCTGATGATTTCAGAAATTATCTCCAGATGATGGACCCTGTTTTTCACTGTCTGTTGGCTTTGCTATCCCCTTATATTATGAAGTAGGACATCTGCATGCGGAAAGCCATCAATCCCGAGCAGAGGCTCATCACCACCTTGCGGTACTTGGCGATGGGGAGAAGTCTCCAGGATATTAAGTTCACGACTGGGATATCCCCCCAGGCTCTGGGAATGATTACAGAGACCTGTTCTGCCATAATTCAGGTCCTGCAGAAGGACTATGTTAAGTTAAGTCTTAGGCCGCGTACACACGGGCGGACTGTTCGCCCAACTTTGTCCGCTGAACAGTGTTTGGGCGGACAGTCCGCTCGTGTGTGGGCTTTCAGCGGACAGTTTCAGCGGACAGTTGGTCGGACAAGGTTTTTCGGAAATTCCGAAAAACTGTCCGCTGAAACCTTGTTTCAGCGAACAGCCCGCTCGTGTGTAGGCTTGTTCGTCAAACAAAGTTGCGCGCATGCTCAGAAAGGATTTTCACGCCGAAAGCTATAATGCAGTGTATAGGACGTCGTATTTTTCGTCCCGTCGTACGTGCTGTTCACGTCATCGCGCACGGTTTCAGCAAACTGTTCGTTCGTCGTGTGTGGGCATGTCCGTCCATGCTAATTTTGAGCGGACTGTTTGCTGAAACTGTTGGACGGACAAAGTTGGGCGAACAGTCCGCGCGTGTGTACGCGGCCTTATCCTTTAACATCACATTCTATGTATTTAATGTTTACTAATGTATTATATTTTTTTCATCATTCCCTAATTACCATGATTGTAATATGCTGGGAATGTCCTCTTTGTCCTCATGTATGTTGTAAGCTTTTAATGTTCCTTTTTTGTTCTTCATGCATATTTGCCTTCACTAACCTCCCCAACATGCTATCCTGGGCCCATACACACCTCACCTAGTCACTTAACAATGTATTTTGTCTGTTCCATTGCTTACCATAAACACCCTCTAAAATGTGTATAAATGTTATTGTTGTCCTTAAATTCATGCAGAGTGCAAGAGGCTTTTTTGGGGGGGGGGCAAAACTCATTTGGAACCCTTGATTCCCCCCAACCGCTTATACCAATGCTCTATCTACTGACTTTTCCAAACCCATACACACGATACCTACCTCTTTTGTGTTCATATTTATGGATGAATTCACCAAAGCATGTAGTGAAAGGGCCTGCCTGAACACTTTCAAATGGTACTGTTTAAAGTTTTATTCTCTTATCTTGATAGGTAATTGCAAAATGTAAAAATGTGCTTCAATTTGTACAGTGTGTATTCATATTTTTGGATTATGACACTTCTTATTTGTCCAGTGGGCTGCCAATAGTGTAAGTAAGGAGGGGCTGGCCAAAGTAACACACATTATTTATGCATTCAGCTCTCAATGAAGTGGAGAGGGTTACCTGTCCAAAACATCTCCCCCTCTTTAATTTTTTTACAATGGGCCATCAGAGGAAGTGATGAATCTGACGAGTGGACCTTATACGTTTGACTTTAAATACTAATTTCAATAAATGTTAAACTTATGTTAGCCAAGAATGTTTGTGTCTAATCCGCTTGCAATGTCATGTGCAAAAGTACAATTTTTTTTTGTTTGACTCCACAGTTTCCTTCAAATCCACAGGAATGTCAGACTGTGGCTTCCCAGTTTGCCCAGCAGTGGGACTTTCCCACCTGTGGGGCAATACAATGGAAACATGTCCACATTGTCCCACCCCCCAACTCTGGGTCATACTATTATAATTATAGGGGGTATATTAGTATAGTGTTGTTGGCTGTGTTGTCGGCGATGTATGCATTCCTCTATGTAGACGTGGGGAAGAATGGCCAGATGTCGGATGGTGAAGTCATCGCCCAGATGGAGTTCTACAGATGGCTCCAGAATGGCAGTTTGGGCTTGCTATCTCCAAAAGACAACATGGTGGGGCACCCATTCGTTCCTCCTATTCCTAACTGCAATCAATATGGTGGAATATAAACAAAATCACATTGTTCTTTCCTGCTGCATTTTAAACAACTTTTAATGCAAAAATACAGCCAACTATGTGGCCTCAGTTGTGGCTGAGGCCAGCTTACCTGATCAAACTCTGATGGCACTTGAAGTTGGCCATCTTGGCTTGCCCCCCAAAAAGCTCCCGCAAAGTACGACAAAGCTATTTGGAGTACTTTGCGGGTAAGGGGTGTCAGGGCTGGCTTAAACCTGTCCAGCTCACTTCATCTCTGCCTTCGCCTTGGTCACATCACAAGATACCATCTCCTGCATAAAACTGGCTTGCTGACATCCCTTCTGGCTCCTTATCCTGTTTGCTGTTGCTCCACTTGGATCCCTGACTCTGGCCTAGCTGATTACCCTATCTGGTTATTGAACTCTGGACTGGCTGACTACTCGATCTGGTTACTGGACTCTGGCTATGCTTTGACTACGCTTACTCTATTTACCTTTTAATTTTTTATTAATAAACAAGTGTGATTTAATTGTACTTCTGTCTCGGTCTGATTCATGGTTTCTGACAGGGGGCCATTGATCTGGCAGATAACGTATAACAACTTTTAAATAAATTTGTTGTTAAAAACTGAACTCATATTTCATTTGATTTACTGCTTTTGTTTCTTTTAGCTGTCTGCTAGGTTCTCCACTGGCCTTTTTGTTTTGGCCATTTTCTTCAATAGTGCAAACGTAACTTTGATACATGAGGTGACAATGTCTTCTTCAGCTAACTATTATGTTGTGCTGTGGGACTGCTACATACACATATTGTTTTTGTTGTTAATGCATGTAATGTATTAATGATAAAAATAATCATCCTTTTAACTCTGTGAATTAATTGCTTGCAGTCCCTAAAATGGCCTAATCCAATTTTAGAGCACTGTGGGGGTTATTTTCTAAAGGCAAATCCACTTTGCACTACAAGTGCACTGAAACTGCACTGAAAGTGCACTTGGTGTGCAAAGTGCATTTGCCTTTAGTAAATAACCCCCATTGTCACTGTAACTATACCAACTTACTCCAAAAACTGGTATTGAACATTGAAAGAAGAAGCTATACATTGTTGTGTATAAAACATTTTACTCCAAGCACATTCACATGTGCATTATAAAAGTGTTTTTTAACAAACCAACATCTTTGGTGTATAACATGTATGTGTGACAGCATATAGCCTTTTTGGCTAAGCAGGCATGTTTACCATAACATCCACAACTCAGGAACTTACAAAGTTCAACTTTGATAAAGTGAATTTAGTAATCAGAGCGGCGCCAGTGAGAGAGGCACACAATATTTCTTTCGTTTGGTAAAACATTAGGTAAACTTGTGCTAACTATGGGACTTTACATAACTTTCTTTTTTCTTTTTATTGCGCTAACTAAAGCGGATTAGTAGTCCCATTTGGGTTCATCTTCACTATCACCATTTTTTCTTAATAGACCAACTCATTTGGATCCCATATGGGATCTCCATTAAGGATCCATTTCTCTTTAGGGATCTGCTCTGTCCTGGCTTTATGTTAGTATAGGACAAGGAGTGGGTATGTTATCATCAGTATTATAACCCACTATATCTATCACAAATCACCTCTCTGTGTGACCCATGGACCACCTGGTTTATTGTTTGGTGTGGGGATATTCTTACCTATTCCTTATCTATGCTCCTGCTATATGTATTTCGTCCATGGGGCACTCTACGGTGATGTGCTTACCGATACCTTAATTGATTTCATTGTTATTATTTTTTTATCCTTAGTGGCAATTGTGCTCCCTTACTCTTTACCCCCTGTATCTGCTCCCGGGGGGTCACCCCATGCAAGAGTGTCTCAAATTTTGCCATCTCTGTGGCTAAGGGTTGGATGTTCTGGGTGAGTCATGGGTACTTTATGTTAATTAATACTCCAGTCATAATTAAACTAACCTTTCTGTCTTATGATGTTGAATTATGGTTATATTGCTTTTTAAAAAAAAAATCATTCTATTTACTGTGTGTTATTTACTGTAGGTGACGCCTCCTGAGGAAGCAGCTTTTAGCCACAAAACCGGTTGTGCTACACGTTCACGCTACATCAATGTAAAAACCCCCTTTGTGGGTTTCCAGTAATGGTTGTAAAATTCTACCAAACATGTACAGAATGATTATTATCAATATGTCTCTGCCGAATTGCTTATTTGTATTTGTCTTTTTAATGTTATCTAATAAATTTAAATTACATTTTAAGATTTTTTGTATACTATATTCTGGTACCACAATAGTCCCCAACGTTCCCTATGCTCTAAGGATATTTTCTGGAGTAATTCCTTTTTATTGAGCTTCTTCCTTTTCTCATATTTGATAAAGTGAAGGTCATATGAGACATTAGTATGTCAAAACTGTATTGATTTTGCCTTCATCAGATGGGTTGATGTCACCCCTGTAAAAGCCACATTTTGAAGATGCACACAAATTGTGACTCAAAAATGTGGATTTCCATCATGATCCCATGCCTAAAATGTGTTTCTTTTCCCTACATCTATTTTGTGTGTTAACATGTGCTATCTGCCATAATGGGATATCAATGTACACGTTTTGTGGGTGCAACCCCTTGTTCGCAACTAAAGTAGATGAGAGGAAGGGGTTGCACCCACAAAATGTGTAAATTGATGTCCCATTATGGCTGATAGCACATGTTGACACACTGTGTGCATCTTCAAAATTTGGCTTTCAAATTACTTTAAAATTTAAAAAATAAAAATTTTTTTTTGGTTAGATTTTGTCTAAAACATCAGTGATGTTGGTGAGTCTTTTTTCAACATCATTGATGTTTTCCTTGACCTTTTCTTATTTACGATTGCACACCATTATTTAGCTGATCAGGATCTGTGCACTTGCACTGTTGAAGTGAGTGTCTTCTTCCACAACATCCACATCAACTGAAAAAAATACACACCATGTATTATAAATATGCAGGCATACATCTATTACCTGAAGTGGTGGTCTCAGACACTCACCTGTTGTGGTGACTGTTTCGCTCACTTCCTAAAACTCGGAAACCACATATTCAGGGTGTGTGGGGATTTCCCCTTCTTCAGGATGTGTGGGGTTCCTGATGTCCTCAGATATCCTGATCCTTTTCTACCCTATGTGAATACAAAATAGGCATACTTAGCACACAGATATTTGAGGCAAGACATAGTAATATGAAATATTGCTTGGCAGTGCTGTCCAATTGTCTGTTTTGGCAGAGTTCCAAGCTGAAGACATGTTTTTTTCCCTTTCCAAAGCTGGAATACTTACCTGTTTTGTTAAAGTTTCACACACGGAGAGAGCCCTAATATCCACTGGAGTACCTGCGTGGGATACCATAAAAAAGGGTGGGTGTTCTGGTGTCCCACACTAGTGCTCCTGCGTCCAGATGTATAAACAGCTGCTCAGTGTCCTCTCCTTACCCTGAATCAAGTTTGCATCTCATTCTAGTTACAAACACATTTAGACAACAATGTACTAAACTTCTTTTCATACAAATAGGCATGAACAAATGTAGTTAACCTGCATCTGCCAAAAATGTTGTATTAGTGGTCGAACAAACGATGTTTAATATGAACAATTACTGTGCCCACGAACCTCAAACTTGCAATTTTAAACTATACAACAGTAAAGAAAAGCACATGGAGTGGCAATAAATTACTAATAATAATAGGAACATACGAAAAATACTTACTTTACTTACTTATTTTACATACCTTTTGTACTGATCATGCTCCCTCAATTTCAGGTCTGACCAGTGTTTCCTCAATTTCTTCTTGGATCGTCGTACCTCAAAATTCCTGTGCAGACTTCTCACAACTTTAATCATGATCTTGGCCTTTCTCACATTTGGGTTTGGGTAAGGTTCCATACTTCACATTATAGTCGGCCCTCTTCAAGATGTCCACCATCTCCACCATCTCTACAAAGGACATATTTGAGGCCTTATATCTCCTCCTGGATCTGGAACTGCCTTTCTCTGGGCTTTCTTCATCCCTAGATAAAAAGGGGGGTTTAAGGTTTGCGCTATGGAAACAAATGATTAAAAATAATTTTGGAAGAGGTGATAATAATGATGGAATAGGCAATAAAAATTTAAGGGGGGCGTGGCTTGGTGCCGGACCTGGATGGCCGCTTAGTGCCTGAGCTCCCGTCCGCGGAGGTTCCTATAATCAGCCCAGCCGAGCCATCCGCCGCCAAACATGGGGAAAAACTCGGGGATCCCTCCCCAACTAGGTCCCGCTCGCCGAGAGGATCCGGCGCACAGAACGGCCGCAGCATTCCGGAACTCTTCCGGACCCAGGTACGCGAGGCCCCCGGCTTCAGATCGGGCCTACTCCCACGCCGCACGTTCCTCCAGCCTCAGCCCCTCAGGCAGGAACGCCGCCCAGCCCCAGCCTATGGCTGCAGAAGCAAGCGTCCCTCAGCCTCTCTCCATGCAGGACCTGAGATCTGTTGCAGAAGATATTAAAGCTACACTTGCTTCTGCTATCACTGATCTCAGGAGAGACGTCCAGGCGATGGCTGTGCGGATGGATGACCTGGAGGAAACAACAACCATCCATGCCAATTCCATTCAGCACTTACAAACATCATCCCACTCCCAAACTACACAGATCAGGGATATCCAAAGGCAAATGGAAGATTTAGACAACCGTGGTCGCCGCCACAATATTCGGCTAAGAGGAATCTCTGAATCCGTTGAAAATGCGCAAATCGCAAAAGCCACTATTGCCATATTTAACGATCTTCTGGGTAGACCACCTGAAACACCCATTGACTTTGAACGCTTGCATAGAGCTCTAAGACCCAGAGGCAGAGACACAGATCTGCCTAGAGACGTCATATGCTGTCTGATCAACTTCAAACTAAAGGAGGAAATCCTTCACAGGGCCAGAGACCGTCGCTCCCTAACCTATCAAGGAGCGGACATTAAATTGTACCAAGACCTTTCGCCGATCACCCTTCAAAATAGAAGGGACCTACGCCCTCTCCTTGATCTCCTATGTACCAAGGGGATCCAATATCGATGGAAGTTCCCCTTTTGCCTCTCTGCCTCCTTTCAAGGCCGTACAGCAAATTTACGCGTGCCAGAAGACCTACCCGCCTTCTGCGAGACACTGAATCTCCCACGCGTCGACATCCCAGATTGGTATAACACCCTTCGTCCGCCACGTATGAGAAGAGCAACTTCCACTGATGCCATCCCAGTGCGTGATGACTTTGACATCAGACGCCGCAGAATCACCCCGCCAAGAGAACCCGACATTTCAGACTCCCGGAATGCGGTGCCCAACAGCCCAACGGCATCCCCAGCGCATAGAAGAGCCCGTCATGACAGATCTGACTGAGAGGCCTCTCCTCTACTCTTCTATACATCTGTACATCGAATGCACCTCATTACGACAAGAGCCTTTCTGCAGCCCCCGTCGGTGACACCCAAGAAGACGACATCTTGCCACGTACGGACACAGCTAAGTAGCTCTTGTCATTTTCTCCCCAGTGAATGCCTACACCAGATTCCTGATTGACATTTACTAAACCCCCAGGTTACTTTACTTTTAACAAATGGCTACAATGTATGTTTGATGCCCCCATTTGAGAACCCTCTCGCTTGGTAAACCCTTTTGAGACCAACCAATGGTCTCCAAGGAGAAATTTGTCCCCCTAAGACTAGCCATATACCCCCCCAGCAAAACACCTCAGTCTGAGCTGAGAGACTGGACAGTTCTGCCAGCTGTATATCTGGTCTCAGGAATGGAACTATAGCACCAAATACCTCCCCTCGCCCTCCCCAGGGCTTCCCCCTCCACTGCTCCCCAGCCTTCCCCATGCCTCCTCTACCTGCCCCTTTCCTTCCCTGGGCTCCCTCCCCACCCATACCCCTCCTCAGCAAGTACTTTCATATATGAACCTTTGTAGCCGCTCCACTCCAAGATCTACCCTTAATTACGGGTTCAATAATTGTAACTCTTTCTCATAGGCGGGGTTTTGTCCCCCCCCCTTTTTTTTTTCCTGCTTGGGGGGGGGGGGTGAGGTTGCATGGAGGCCTACTCCATCATCGTATAGAACCACGGATCTACTTTACATACCTCCTCTGGAGGCCCCGTGAGACAAGTCCTTCAAGATTGGTCTGTACCAGAGGGTTCCGTCTCACATATTAGCGTTTACCTCAAACACTCAGTCGCTCGACTGATCTTAAAATTCCCAATTCACGCACACGCACCACCTGGGCCTAATCACCCCCGCCTCCAGATGTCTCTAGTCCATTTCGCCTTGCACCTTCTGGAATGATAAACACACCTTTGGGGTTCCTGTCACCCACATTTCAACACAGTCATACCCTGACTAGATCCTGGCCAAAGCCGACTGCAACTTAATCGTTGCTCATCCAAATTCAAGTGTGAGGAAGAGGGCCCTCTGATACAACCTTGACCAAAGTTATCCTTTTTTATGTTGACATAACTGGTTATATATATTGTTGATCTGTTCTGTTATTAGAATCTCTTTACATCTCCCCCTTATTGGAGATGTAAGAAAAGTTTTTTTTTTTTGGGTAAAGAGAAATTTATATTCTTGTGATGGTTATTCTAATAATATGTAATGTTTTGCATTCTGGAACTGTTTATGAACATTCAAAATACATTTGCTCAACGACCTTCAGAACATACCCTTTGTTTGCCCACCCCGAGTTTGGCCCTATAGCTACTACATCAGACACCTATACCAAGGGCTCCCTTTTTACAATCAGCAGAATGAACCTCGGCGGACGGAAGACATTGACTCGTGACCGTTCCGCTTGGACATCCTCCACCTCCTCCCAAGACGGGAACTTTGGTGTTCCTGTCACACTTTACCGGATACTATCTTACCCTCAGGGCAGGTTAAGTACAACCTCCCTGAATCCGGATTACTGATTGCCTTGTGGTCTTCTGAGACCTAGGCTTCTTCCCCTTCCTTCCAGACTCTCTCTTCTCCCCCCCTTCTTTTTCCCCCTCCTCCCCCTCCCTTTCCTCTTCTCCCTTCCCCTTCCCTCCCTTTTTTCCTTTTTTTTTCCCTTCTTCCCCTTTCTCTCCTCTCCCTTTCGAACTCACAGCCTCCGCCACCACTGCACCCCTGTCAGGACAAAACATCACTTAAGACCTTGCCTCTCCCCAGATCCCCTCAGTCTATTCGTGAAGAGGTATCTACCCGACATCCCACAACTCCCTGCAAATTTTCCGGTTGCACTACAACGCACGATGACACGCATACGCACAACCCAAAAACTCCCCACGCTTAAAATAATTTCACTGAATGCAAAAGGCCTCAACATACCCAAAAAGCGTAGTCAAGTGCTTGACATGATGTATAAACTGAAGGCAAATGTAGTATTTCTACAAGAAACGCACTTTCGCACAAACAAAATTCCCAAACTTGCGAACCATATGTTTCCAACTGTGTATCATGCGACCAACCCACTTGCAAAAACCAAAGGGGTCTCAATTATACTCTCGAAAAACCTTGATTGGCAACTAATAGATTCTCTCTTAGACCCAGAAGGCAGATATGTATTTTTAAAAGGCCGACTATAAGGCCGACCCGTGACTTTGGCTAATATATACAGCCCCAATACGGCACAGGTTTCCTTTTTCAGATCAATCTCAAAACTACTCGCAGAATTCAATTCTGGTTTAACCATCCTGGGAGGGGACTTCAATGTAGCTCTTTTCCCCATTCTAGATACCTCCTCAGGTACAGCCTCACTACCGTATAAAGCCATTCGGCAAATTAGGCTACAAATACAAGATCTTCTCCTACATGATACTTGGCGTACCCTTCACCCTGACGACAGAGATTTTTACTTTCTTTTCTGCCCCACATAATAAATATTCTAGAATAGACTACTTGTTCCTATCCCAGAAAGACGTTCCCTTCTTATCCTCCGCCACCATTGAACCAATGTTACTCTCGGACCACCACCCAATCACAATGACTTTGACATTTCCCGACAAGCACATCCCCAAAAACATCTGGCGATTAGATTCTTCACTGCTCACCTCAGAAGAGGTGGCTAACGACATCCGTAGTTGCTTACAGGCATTTTTTCGTGAAAATGACACACCTGACACAGCCCCAATCACTCAATGGGAAGCTCATAAATGCGTTATCCGGGGGAAACTCATTGCCCTTAAAGCAGCCAGTCAGAAAGCCCACCAACAGACGATTACGCACATCCTCGACAAAATCAAACAACTCGAACTTGCACATAAACTCTCACGAGCGCAACAAACTTATCAAGAACTTACTACCCACAGGAAATTGCTGCGGGAAGAACTGAACCGTAAAACGCAAATTCACCCTACACCAAAAACTCTACTATGAATTTGGCAATAAGTGTAGTAAATACCTGGCCAAAGCCCTCCAAACCAGGAAAGCGCGTACACATATCCACACCATCAAAGATTCTCAAGGGAAAGCACATGTCTCCCCGGTCGATATAGCGGCTCAATTTGAAACCTATTACACCAACTTATATAATCTCCCTAGACATAACCCAAACCAGGATATACCTGTGAGTCGGACCTCTTCAATCCAGTCTTTCCTCAACAAATTTTGTACCAAACGTATAGATAGAGAGGATGCCACCCAGTTAGAAAACCCTATTTCGGAAGAAGAACTTAAAGTGGCAATTAGACAGCTTAAAAATGGTAAAAGTCCAGGCCCCGATGGGCTTACGGCTGCCTATTTCAAAACCTTTACAGACGTACTAGCCCCGCATATGATTAAGACCTTTAACTCCTTAACATCATCCACTCTCCCCTTTCACAGGCTACTAGAAGCCCACATCACAGTGATCCCAAAAGAAGAAAAAGACCCTACAGTAGTGACTAACTATAGGCCAATATCCCTGTTAAATGTCGACATAAAGATATATGCCAAAATTTTAGCTTCCAGTCTGGTAACTTTTCTGCCGTCCTTGATAGGGACAGCCAAGTAGGCTTTATACCTGGAAGAGAGGCCAGGGATAATACCATAAAAGCTTTGAATATTCACCATTGGATTACGACTCGCAAACAAGAGGGATTCTTTCTATCACTAGATGCAGAGAAGGCGTTCGACAGGCTGGCGTGGGACTACCTGAGCGCAGTCCTTAGGCATATCGGGCTACAAGATCGTATGTTTAATGCCATTATGTCCCTTTATACAACCCCAACCGCTAGAGTACGTGTGAACGGCCACCTGTCGAACGCCTTCTCCATCACTAATGGGACAAGACAAGGATGCCCACTATCCCCAATCCTCTTCATCCTTATCCTCGAACCCTTCCTTCAATGTCTCAGAGACAACGACAGTATCAAAGGCTTTCTCATCGGCGATCGTAGCTATAAGATGGCTGCGTTCGCCGATGACATATTGCTATTCCTGAAGGATCCACACATTTCGATCCCAAATCTACTAAAAGATTTGAATCACTTCCTTAATATTTCCAATTTTAAGATTAATTATGCAAAATCTCAGGCTCTGAATATCTCTCTCCCACAAGAAATAGTAACACAATGCAAAAACAACTTCCCCTTTCAATGGAAACACGACCACATTAAATATCTTGGAATATATCTAACGTCAAACCTATCAGATATCTTCTCAAAAAAATTTCAACCCATCCTCAAAACCATTACCGACGATCTCACTAAATGGAATAACCCCATTTTTCCTGGTTTGGAAGGGCAGCAATTTTAAAGATGAATATCCTCCCCCGTATTTTATATATCTTACAAACCATACCCATCAAACTTCCCCCGACCTTCTTTCAACTTTACCAAAGAATGACTACTAGGTTCTTGTGGAGACAGAAGAGACCTAGGATAGCGTACGAGCAACTGACGAAACCTAAAATGAAGGGGGGCATCGGTCTGCCAGACTTAAAGAAATATTACTGGGCATGCCACCTTTCCAGAATTATTGACTGGTCAGTACATGGCCCCTACAAAGATTGGGTGACTCTAGAGCATACCTTATCCCCCCTACCCCTGCGATCCCTTCCTTGGATCGCACATAAACACATTCTGAAGCACCTAATTGACCACCCCCTAATTGCCCAGACGCTTCGCTGTTTCAGGGAAACGTGCCGAAAGTTACACATCTCTTCCAATCCTGGGCCCCTTACACCTGTAAAATTTAATCCAGCATTCTCACCTGGCATGGCTGCCAACTTCCTTACAGAAACCTGGCAACACACAGAGGTGCTAGCCCACCATTTTTTCCGCTCGGGTTCATTCTTAGAACGTTCTTCTCTGCCAATCAACACAGACAATAATGCCCTTCCACTTTGGACATATTTCCAGATCAGACATTTTCTTAAGAGTACTGACCGCGTAGCCTCTGTCTCTCGAGCACTGACACTATTCGAGCAGCTATGTTCCCAATCTGCACCCCAGCAACATATGATTTCCAATATATACCACATTCTCGCCTCTGATAATGTTATGAAATCGAATAAAGCCTGTCTTAGCTGGGAACGGGACCTGCACATAGAAATGACAGAAGCGCAATGGGAACGCATTTCCCAGATAACACATAAAGGCTCCCTAAATGTCTCAATCCAAGAAAACAACTATAAACTACTAATGCGCTGGTACAGAACCCCAGAAATTCTCAACAAATATAACCCTAACCATTCGGAGAAATGCTGGAGATGTGCCAGAACTATAGATACTTTAGAACACATCTGGTGGTCCTGCACTCTTATACAACCATTCTGGACTCAAGTACGGGAACTGACGTCTACAATCTCTTCATACACTCTAGAACACACCCCAGCACAACTTCTTTTGCACCATTCAGATATACCAACACACCACTATCGTAAAACACTGATTCCTCCACTACTGAATGCAGCCAAACTATGTATCCCGCTGCATTGGGGGACAACGCATACCCCAACAATCCATGAATGGCTCAAACATGTGGGGAAAATTGCGGAAATGGAGGAATTAATCTCCATAGCCAAGGACTGTCCAACTAAATTTTCCCGCACATGGGCTTGTTGGACCCATTTCCGTACTACTGACCAATACAAACTACCGTATATACTCGAGTATAAGCCGAGATTTTCAGCCTCTTTTTTGAGGCTGAAAGTGCCCCCTCGGCTTATACTCGAGTCACCGCTGTCTGACTGCTCGATCAGCGTATCGAGCAGACAGACGGCGGACATTAAAATTCAAAAGCCGCGCCTCCTTCTCCGCCTCCGCCTGTGATAGGCGGAACACTGAATTTCCCAGCAGTCAGTGTTCCGCCTATCACGGACATCCGTTCATTCTCATACTACGGACGAGTATGAGAGGATGTCCGTGATAGGCGGAACACAGGCTGCTGGGAAATTGAGTGTTCCGCCTATCACAGGCGGAGGACGGAGGCGCAGCTTTTGAATCGTAGAATGGCCGCCGAGAAGAGCGGCGATCCATCGGCACGACACGGGACGGAGGAGGCACGGGACGGAGGAGGCACGGGACAGAGGAGGCACGGGACAGAGGAGGCACGGGACAGAGGAGGCACGGGACAGAGGAGGCTCGGGACGACGGCGGCTCGGGACGGAGGCTTGGGACACAGGTAGGCTGGACACACACACAAGGCTGCACGGACACACACACACACACACACACACACACACACACACACACACACACACACACACACACACACACACACACACACACACACACACAGGGATGGATGGATGGATGGATGGATACACACACACACACACACACACACACAGGGATGGATGGATGGATGAATACACACACACACACACACACACACACACACAGGGATGGATGGATACACACACAGGGATGGATGGACGGACACACAGGGATGGATGGATGGATGGATGGATGGACACACACACAGGGATGGATGGACGGACACACACACAGGGATGGACGGACACACAGGGATGGACAGCCATGTCTCACCCTCGGCTTATACATGAGTCAATAAGTTTTCCAGTTTTTTGGGGGTAAATTGGGGGCCTCGGCTTATATTCGGGTCGGCCTATACTCGAGTATATACGGTACTGACAAGCCAAACCACTTCCAATGACACATCCCAAAATGATGACGACCCCCAATGATTTCCTCACCTTCTCTAGAAAGTATCCACAGCAAAACACGAGACAAGTGACCTCCCTCACCTAAACAAGGGGAGACAGAGGGAGGACCCTTGTCAAATTATCTATAAGTACATCCAAGTATCTCCAGACTAGATCCCTCTACCTACGTTATCTCACTCCCCCGGGATCGGTGGCGGAGACTGTGAGGTACCCCAAACCTCAGCCAGCCCCCCCTGATTATTCCCCCCCCCCTTTTTTTTTTGCTCTCTCTCTTTCTTTCCTCTCTTTACTCCTCTCCTGCTCTACCCCCCTCTGTATTTCCTCCCCATCTGGGTTTACATCACAAACTATCGCCCCCATCTGACAAAACTCCCTGCTCCCAAGCACAGTCAAGTAACCGACTTTGACTACTTAGCCCTTAGATACAATTTCCTAGTCAAAGTTGGCTAATACTCTCAGATCCAGCAATTGTCCAATCAGATCCACGTAACTGCCTATCTACAAACAGTTCTATGAAACTGATGGATCTAAGTGTTTACTAGACCATCGACAATTACACTTCAGGCCTTCGACTTGTTTGACTAGCAATAACATGTATTAGATAATATCCTACTTCTGATATTGCTGATTATTTCAACCCTTCGCTTCTATGATATTTTTGTATTGCTTCTGTTTATATAACTAAGGTGTTGTAAACCTGATTGCATGTTTTTTTTTTATTATTTGTTCTCTCAATAAAATATTATGGAAAAAAAAAAAAAAATTTAAATAAAAAATGATATCATGTAAAAAATATATGTAATAGAAGGGAGGCTGCCACTACCAAATATTGCCAGCCTAATAGGTTGGGAGAAATGAAAACACTGTGGTGGTAGCTATGGCGTTCTCCTATGACAGCAAACAAAATGCACCATGAAAAATGGTCAAGAGATACCACATGCGGGTTACAAATTAAAAGTGCTAATAATAGTGAACATCCATATTAAAGTGCTAGTGCTCCAGACGACGTCCAATGATGAAACGCGTAGGGCATGGCCTAACGTGTACACACTCTCTCTCACAAGGCGGCGGCGGTGAATATATTTCATAGCGTTTTTTTTTTTACCTTTGAATAATGTGAGTAGCCACTTTTGAATTTTAATAAAGTCAATAAGTTTCAACTATACTACACTATGGATATTTCATTTCTTATGTAATACGAGGGAATGAGGAGTAACTGAATATTAACTGGACCAGCTTCATATAGCGACACAGGGGCTCACGCTGTGGAGGCGAGTTAACCCCTGTAGGGGCAGGGGAGCTGGTGAGTGCGGCAATTTGTCTTATGCACGGAAACGCACCGGTTGCAATTCAGGATACACCAGACACCGAGCACAAGTCACTTTAATTTAACTTATGTGGAACTTTTTAAAGTCATTGCTTTTTCAACAGACTTTATTGTGTGGAGACAATAGAAGCTTTATACCCACCTATTTTGCACTAAGAGCACAAAAGCACTTTATATCGCACATAGTTGTGGAATATAGATTAAACTTGTGTTTTTTTTGTTTGTTTTTTGGCACTGTCTGTTTGCAACTTGCAATTTGCACTTGTATCAATTATTATAGGTGTTTATCAGTTTCATTAGCACTAGCACTTTAATATGGATGTTCACTATTATTAGCACTTTTAATTTGCAACCCGCATGTGGTATCTATTGACCATTTTTCATGGTGCATTTTGTTTGCTGTCATAGGAGAGCGCCATTTCTTCATCCCTGCCCTCCTCATGCACCTGCTGTCTCTCCACCATGTGCTCTCCCACTGCGCTGAAAGAGAAGGGGTGGGGAATACACTAGAAAGACGGTCAGGGGCTGAGTTTCACGCATGTGCAGTGTATATAAACATAACATGCGTGTGTCATACGTATGATCTGTGAGCGGACGCAGTATCGTAAGCACTGATCGTGCAAACAAAGGTACAATTCTAACTTGGGCCATCAGTGGTTAGTGGCCTATACTGCTTAGAGATTGAGGCCTATATTGGGACAAGATTAGGAGAGTTTAGCCTGACATTAGGATTTGTCTTTTGTTGTGTCTTGCAGAGAAAATGGATACATTTACAGACCCAGACTTCCTGCCAAACTTCATAGACAGGTACAGGGAGCTGTCATGTCTCTGGCAAGTCAAAAACAGAATACTCCAAAAAGCAAAAGAGGAAGGCAGCGCTGGAACAGCTGTTGGAATTGGTGAAGCTGGTGACTCCCATGGCAGATATCAACTATTTGAAGGCCAAAATTGGTGGCCTGAGGAGCACATATAATAGGGAGTGCAATATGTTCCAGGATTCCATGAGATCAGGAGCAGCAACAGATTACTTTTATGTCCCTAGGCTGTGTTACTACGACAGACTGCGTTTTTTGTCAGACCAGAGTGAACCCAGGACATCGCTCTCAACCCTTCCTTCCACACTTCCTTCCACACTTCCTTCCACATCAGATGAGGCTCCTGAGGTCCAACCTGGGCCTTCTACCCAGGAAGATCTGATTTAACAAAGTGATTTACATATCAATAGACAATAGTAGCCAAAAATGATTGGGACAAGAATGAAAAATGCTGGGGTCAGAATGATAATCTTTTCTATTTGGTAAAATTCGATTTGCAACAGTCATGAGCTCCAAATTGTGTGTGATTTATGACCAAAAAAACTAAAACTATGTACCAACATAAAGGAAAGTCACAGCCAGGAGGAGGCAGTGAAAAGTCTCAACCAGGAGGTGGCTGTGGAAATCAGCCTGACGAAATCCCAGGTTCCTCCCCACTGCCTTCCAACAAAAAGGACTGGGAAGGTGAGGAACCGTGAGGAGACAGCGACTACTTTAATTCGCCAGGCTACTGCAGTCCTCACAACAGCCCCTGGTGGATCTGAGTTGTATGGCTGTCTGACAGCCAGTAAACTGGAACAAATGGAGGAGGGCCAATGCCTCATCTGTGAGGAGAATACACACAACAAACCAAGTCTAGCACTGACCCCACTGTTCCTATTCCAACAGTAAACAGTCTGAATGTATTTGATCCGCTCTGGGTGTTGCAGCTCTCCCACAAGTCCACTGGGTGGGGGATATAAATCTGAAAATATATATAGAGAACAAGAGAGAGCACACACCAGCCCTAGTGTGTTATTTTTTTAATTGTAAAGTTCAATGTGTGAAAAACGAGGGTTGACGAACATCCAATGTTAAACAGCATTGACAACTCCATAGTGACCTCCTCTCCTGGTCTGTAAGGATCAGTTGGCTCACTGAGATTTGTGGCATGATAAAGGGTAACAGCAAGCACAGGCCGCCTACTTCTTAGTATCACATGCCCCTCAGGACACTTGCACGGACCAGTCGGCGCTGTGTGAGGTCACTTGTGGTCAGGGGAGGGGATGCACAGTGATACGGCTGACTCCTCTTATATGCTTCGTGCAGCTGCTAGGACAACATGTTTCAGAGGCTTGGCCTCCTTCTTCGGGTAACGCCCTCATCTCCTCTAGTGACATTATATGCTAGAACCCCCCCGCCCTACCTCCCCGTGAGCCAATGGCATCAAACAGACCAGGAGCACAGAGTGAACAGCAAAGACATGTCTACAAAGAGGATGCGGTTATATAGCAACAGCATACCAAGCTGATATGTATATATAGCTGAATATAAAATTATTATACTAACTTTAATATGCATCTCATTAATAGTAAAAGTATTTTGATCATATAATATATAGATCTATTAAAACACGCATTTAGAAAGTACTTATATGAAAAAAAAGCACTGTATAAAACATACTATATATAAATTAATATCATAAACAACAGAAGAACACGCTGCGATATCATGATAATACATTTCAATGAATTCATAGTGCATAGTACAACATAATACTGTTAAGAATCATAATATATCCAATATAGGAGTTAATATATTTTATATGTGTAATTCATTATATATTTTTTTGATGTTAATCATTCTGCTGCAGATGCCTGTATTACAGAAACAGAACAGCACCAGCAATAAGGGGTAGCCTCAGGTGTATACTGCGCCGGATGCACACAACACTCACTCTAACTTCTGCAGCTGTCTGTATTACAGAAACAGAACACCAGTAATAAAGGGCAGCTTCAGGTGTATACTGTGCAGGAGGCACACAGCACCCACTGTAACAGCGCTAGGTTCCCAAGCAAAAAGACACTGTCCCTGCCTATCTTGCTCTTTCCCTGCACGCCAAAACACTACACAAGGCCGCTGCGCTGGCCGCCTTATATAATGTGGGCGTGTACTAAACCCCACTGAGCTATAATTGGCCACAGGCCTCCTGCCTGTAGCCAAATATGGCTCTCCTCGCTGCCGGCGCTGTGATTGGCCAAGCATGCGGGGTCACAGTGCATTCTTGGCCAATCATGAGCCAGCAATGCACTGCGATGGTGTAGTGCATTGTGGGCCGTTTGCGCCACAGGAATATGGTGCAAACAATCCACAAAGTTCTGAATTCGCCGAACAGGCAAACAGCCCGTGTTCGAGTCGAACATGTGTTCGAGACGAACACTGAGATCTTTCCTACTTCTAATGATTAACATAAAAAAAAAAACATATAATGTATTACACATATAAAATATATTAACTCCTATATTGGATATATTATGATTCTTAACAGTATTATGTTGTACTATGCACTATGAATTCATTGAAATGTATTATCATGATCTCGCAGCGTGTTCTTCTGTTTATGATATTAATTTATATATAGTATGTTTTACACAGTACTTTTTTTTATATAAGTACTTTTTAAATAAGTGTTTTAATATATCTATATATTATATGATCAGAATACTTTTACTATTATTGAGATGCATATTAGTTATATATAAGTTAGCATAATAATTTTATATTCAGCTATATACGGTATACATATCAGCTTGGTATGCTGTTGCTATATAACCCCATCCTCTTTGTAGACATGTCTTTGCTGTTCACTCTGTGCTCCTGGTCTGTTGGATGCCATTGGTTCACGGGGCAGTAGGGCTTCTAGCATATAATGTCACTAGAGGAGATGAGGGCGTTACCTGAGGAAAGCCACACCTCTGAAAAATGTTGTCCTAGCAGCTGCACGAAGCACATGAGAGCAGTCAGCCGTATCACTGTGCATCCCTTCCCCTGACCACGAGTGACATCATACAGCGCCGACTGGTCCGTGTGAGTGTCCTGAGGGGCGTGTGATACTAGGAAGTAGGCGGCTTGTGCTTGCTGTTACCCTTTATCACGACACAAGTCTCAGTGAGCCAACTGATCCTTAGAGATCAGGAGAGGAGGTCACTATGGAGTTGTCAATTGCTGGTGTTGTTTTGTTTCTGTAACACAGGCAGGCAGCTACAGTAATTACAGTCAGTGTACTGTGTAATCTGCTCAGTGTGCACCTAAAGCTACCCCAAATGTTAGTTTTCCCATCTCCCTGAAGGCTATTACTATGTCTGGAAGGCCAACAAGGAGAGGCAGACAGTCACAAGCCAAAAAAGAGGGCAAGCAGGCTCTGTGTCTAGAGACAACAGTCCTGGTCATGGACGCGGTGCATCGTCATCAGCACGTGGCCATGGGATACGCTTGTCCTTATTTTCGGCAGCTGGACGTGTTGAGCCACATCATGTCAAAGACTTGGTAGAGTGGATGACCAAGCCCTCCTCATCCTCCTCATCCCCTCTCACCCAGGCTCAGGGTACTAGCAAATCAGCTGCCAATGCGTCCTCTTCCCTCATCTCAATGTCATCAGTCACTCCTTCCCTAGACCCACCATGTCCTCCTGAGGAGTTCCCCGAACTGTTTGAGCACAGTGTTGGGTATATTCTCCAGGAGGATGTCCAGCGTTTTGAAGGCTCTGATAATGATACCAAGCTAGAGGAAGGCAGTAGCGTGAGTGCGGAGAGAGGGGATGCTCAGGAAGGACAGCAATCTGGCAGTCATGTTCCACCAGCTGCAGCATACTGCTCCAGTGATGAAGAGGGAGGGGAGGATGAGGTCACTGACTCCACGTGGGGGCCTGATAGGAGAGAGGAGGAGGAGGCACATCTCCAATGAGGCAGGATGCCCTCCGGGGGCCAGCTTAAGGGCAGCACACCGACTGAATCACACCGCAGAGCTCCGCCTGTGCAGGGCGTTGCCTCTGCGCGTTATTCCAAAAGTTCTTTGGTGTGGGCCTTTTTTGAGACGAGTGCATCAGATCGCACTGCTGCTATTTGCAACATATGTCTCAAGCATATCTCGCTTGGCCAAAACATCAGCCGCTTGGGCACCACATGCTTGACCAGACAAATGTTGACCTGCCATGCAGCTCGTGGGCAAGCGTACCTTAAAGACCCACACGAAAGAACAAAGCGGACCTCTCCTTGCTCCTTATCAGCTGGGATCTCCAACCCCACTAGACCTTCAGTCCTCTACGAAAACCTGCACTGAGAAGAATGAAGGTGTAGAATTAGGTGTGTCACAGCCAAGTACTTGCGGGCACTCTGCTAGAAGTACACCGACATCCAATTGTAGCAGGCAAATTTCCCTGGCCCAGCTGCTGGACCGTCGAAAGAAGTTCACTCCCAGCCATCCACATGCCCAGCGATTGAATGCTAGCTTGGCTAAATTGCTAGCACTTCAACTGCTGCCTTTTCAGTTGGTAGACTCAGCCCCCTCCTGTGAGTTTATGCAATGTGCGGTTCCTCAGTGGCAGGTTTCCAAACGCCACTTTTTCTCCCGGAAGGCGATTCCAGCTCTCTACCAGCATGTGGAAGGCAATGTCCATGCCTCGCTGGACAGAGTGGTCAGCGGTAGGGTGCATATTACCGCAGACTCATGGTCCAGCAGGCATGGACAAGGACGTTACCTATCTTTCACGGCCCATTGGGTCACTCTTATGGCAGCTGGGAAGGATGCAGGACAAGGTGCAGTAGTGTTGGAGGTTGTTCCACCACCATGCCTCCAAAATGCTACTACTGGTTGTGACACACCTCTCTTCTCCACACCCTCCTCTTCTTCTTCCTCCATGGCCTCTTCCAGTGCTTTGTCCTTGGAACAGCGGTGCTTCGTAGGCATTCAAGGGGCTACGTAAGTACGCAGGCAAAAAGATGCCATGCCGTGCTTGCGCTGGTTTGTTTGGGGGACAGGAGCCACACTGGGGCAGATATTTTGTCAGCTCTGCAGGGGCAGGCCGATAGGTGGTTGATGCCATGATAGCTTAAGCCAGGAATGGTGGTTTGTGACAATGGCACCAACCTCCTCTCCGCCCTCCGACAGGGACAACTGACCCATGTGCCCTGTGCGGCTCATGTCCTTAACCTGGTGGTGAAGCACTTCTTCGGCAGGTACCCGGACTTACAGGATGTCCTGAGGCAGGCTAGGAAAGTCTGTGTGCATTTCTGGCGATCATATAATGTCAGTGCTTGGCTGGCTCCAAAAGGAGTTGAACCTGCCCAAGAACTGCCTTATATGTGACAGGCCCACCAGGTGGAACTCAACATTGGCCATGCTGCAGCGACTGCACACACAGCAGAGGGCCATCAATGAATACCTGTGTGACTACGGCATCAGGACAGGTTCAAGGGAGCTCGGTTTTTTTCACCACGCATGATCAGGGATGCATGCACTGTCCTGTCACCATTTGAGGAGGCCACAAGGATGGTGAGCAGTGACAGTACATGCATCAGTGACACTGTACCTCTTGTCCACCTGTTAGAGCATACGCTGCATGGAATAATGGACAGGGCACATGAGGCAGAACAGAGGCAGACAGAGGAGGACTTCATTGCCTCTCAAGGCCCCCTTTATCCAGACAGTGTTCCTGCCTTCCCACCCATCATACAGGAAAAGGATGATGAGGAGGAGGAGGAGGATTGTGTCAGCATGGAGGGGGAGCCTGGCACTCAGCATCAGCAGCAGCAGTCTTTTAGGGGTGATTTACAGTCCCAAGAAACCCGTGGATTGTACGTGGCTGGAAGGAGGTGGCAGCAGATCATGTCGTCCTTAGTGACCCAGAGGACTCTGGACCGAATTCCTCAGCTAACCTACGCTGCATGGCCTCCCTGATCCTGCAAAGCCTGCGGAAGGATTCTCGTATTTTTCGGATCAAGGAGAGGGACCATTACTGGCTGGCCACTCTCCTTGATCCACGGTACAAGGGTAAGGTTGTGGACCTTATCTTGCCATCACAGAGAGAGAAGAGGATGAGACATCTCCGGGAGGCCTTGCAGAAAGGTCTGTGCAATGCGTTCCCAGAGACTGGTAGATTACAAACTCCTGCTCCTGGACAACGTGTTGCTGAGGCTTTGGTCAGTCACAGAAGAAGCGGTGGAGAAGGTGGCCATCTGACCGATGTGTTCAGACAATTTTTTAGTCTGCAGCCCCAAGGTATGATTGGTTCCAGCAACCACCGCCAGCGTCGGATTTACATGGTGCAGGAATACCTAGGGGCAAGGTCAGACTTGGACACCTTTCCCACCGAAAATCCTCTGGCTTACTGGGTCTTGAGGATGGATCACTGGCCAGAGCTTGCACAGTATGCAATTGAGCTACTGGCCTGTCCTGCATCCAGCGTTCATTCGGAATGCACATTCAGTGCTGCTGGAGGCTTTGTGACCGATCACAGGGTGCACCTGTCCACCGACTCGGTTGATTGACTGACCTTCATAAAGATGAATCAGTCTTGGATCACCACTAGCTACCAAGCACCTGAAGCTGATGTAGCCGAATGATTATTTTGGAAATGTCACATCCCTTCAAGACTGCCTATGCTGATGCTGAGTGACTGTTCTGTTATGTTGACTGACTATCCTCTTCCTCCTCAAAGATCCTGCTGATAGCTTGAAAGAACATTTTTGGTTCTGGGTGACGCCACCAGTGACTAAGGCCCAATTTTTCAGCCCCTGTTTAACAGGGGCATGTAATTACAATTTTGATGCAATGCTTTGCAGCAGAGCTCATTCCTGCACTCCAACTAGAGTATCTGGGAGAAGTTGCAGTGTCGTGGCACCAGCACCAGTGCCTAAGGCCCAATTTTTCAGCATCTGTTTAACAGGTGCATGTAATTACAATTCTTGATATAATATTTCACAGCAGGGCATGTTCCTGCACCCACCAGGAGTAACTGTGAGGACTTACAGTGTTGTGGCACCAGCACCACCACCACCACAACCACCAAAGGCCCAATTCTACCACTGTTCAACAATGGCGTGTAATTACAATTCTTAATATAATAGTTCACAGCAGGGCACCCCAGCGCCTACCAAGAGTCACTTTGAGGGCTTAGGCCGCGTACACACGGGCGGATTGTCTGCCCAACTAAGTTCGGCAGACAATCCGACAGACAGTCCGTTCAAAATTTGCATGAACGGACTTGACCACACACAATGAGCAGACAGTCCGCTGAAAGCGTGCGCAATGACGTGTACAGCACGTACGACGGGACTAGAAAAACGACGTCCTATACACTGCAATGCAACCTTCGGCCGTGTAAACCCTTTCTGAGCATGCGCCATACTTAGTCCGTCCAACTTGCCTACACACGAGCGGACTGTCCGCTGAAACCAAGTTTGGACGGACAAAACCAAGTTTGAACGGACTGTCTTACGGAAATTCCGTAAGACTTTGTTCGTCAGACTGTCCGCTGAAGCCCACACACGAGTGGATTGTCCGCTGAAACACTGTTCAGCGGACTAAGTTGGACAGACAATCCGCCCGTGTGTTACGCGGCCTTACAGTGTTATCTTGTGGCAACACCAACACCTTAGGGCCAAATTTCTGCAGAGCATATAGGGCAGGCCCCTACTTTCAAACATCCAACTTACAAACATCAGGAAGTGAGATGAAAAAAGATGGATGGCCAAAAAAATTATACAGGGGTAATAACCCTTCCCTATGTTTTCCAAAAAGCTTAAAAATAGATTTTTTGACTGGAGCTACACTTTAAAAATTTACCAGTTCAAAATTACGAACAGATTCTACTTAACACAACAAACCTACATAGTCCCTGTCTTGTTTGCACCGCCTGTATACTGCTGTTCTGAGTATATAGGGCCTGGGGGCCCTACGCCTTTCCTTTTTTTAATTTGGGTAAGGGGTTCTCCTTAATATCTGTACAAGACCCAAAGGGGCTGGTTATGGGCAGGGGGGGCTACCCATGCCATTTTTCTCAATGATTTTCATCCGTATTGTCGGAATCAGACGTTACATTAAAACCGCAAGCAGTTTTAAATGACTTTTTTTCAGTTAAATGTCATTTTGTGCAGGGACTGTTGTAAACACGGGAAACATGTGCCACTTCACAGGCATACTATAGGCACCCCCCAGGCACAATATTTAAAGGAATATTTCACTTCTTTTCACTTTAATTGTCATTAAAATCAGTGCTCCCGAAAAAAATGGTAATTAAAAAAAAAAATTTGCATTGATCCATGTTCCCTGGGGCAGGAGCTGGGTCTCCAAACCCTTTTTAGGACAATATCTTGCATATTAGCCTTTAAAATTAGCACTTTTGATTTCTAACGTTCGAGTTCCATAGACTTTAATGGGGTTCTAAACTTCGTATGAATTTCCGGTCCGCTCGAAGGTTCTGGTGTAAACCGAACCGGGGGGTGTTCGGCTCATCCCTAATTAGGAGGATATACACTATATTACTTCATATATAATGTACCATAGTGCATATGTACAGTATATATGTGTGATAGTTTCTCATAAAAAGACTTTACCATCAGTTCTCATACTTGTATGATTTAGTGTAGAAAAAAATATTTTTTTTTTTTTAAATAGAAAAGCTAATTTACTGTAGTGGCCAGTATAGATGGCATTACTAGTCAAGTTTATCAATATGTGGATGCTTACCTTCAGCCTCTTATGACTTCCCTCCCTGCTTATATAAAAGATTCTGCACATGTTTTGGACATCTTACAGCAATACAAATGGGAGCCAGGATACCTATGGTTATCTTTGGATGTGAGTTCACTCTACACGTCAATTCCCCATGAGGGTGGTCTAGGGGCAATTGAATACTTTCTATCTGAAGCAGACTATATGAACCCCAATCAATCTAAATTCATCTGTCAATGCGCAAAATGTTATATAAAGGCAGCTGGCACTGCTATGGGTGCACATTTTGCACCATGCTATGCAAATCTGTTCATGGGGTATTGGGAAAAATCTTGCATTTGGCACCATAATCCATTTGCCAAACATCTAGTATATTATTGGACGTATATCGATGATATACTTATTATCTGGGATGGACCTCTTGACACTGTTGACAAATTTGTCTCATACTGCAATAACAATATGTTCAACTATATATACATAGCAGCTTGCTATACCATTGCTATATAACTCTTTGTAGACATGTCTTTGCTGTTCACTACGTGCGCCTGGTCTGTTTGATGCCATTGGCTCATGGTGAGGTAGGGCGGGGGGGTTCTAGCATATAATGTCACTAGAGGAGATGGGAGGCATACCTGTAGAAGGAGGTCACACCTCTGAAACATGTTTTCCTAGCTGCTGCATGAAGCATACGAGAGGAGTCAGCCATATCACTGTGCATCCCCTCCCCTGGCCACCAGTGATGTCACACAGCGCCGACTGGTCCGTGCAAGTGTCCTGAGCGGTGTGTGATAATAGGAAGTAGGCAGCTTGTGCTTGCTGTTACCTTTTACCACGCCGCAAGTCTCAGTGAGTCAACTGATCCTTACAGACCAGGAGAGGAGGTCACTATTGAGTTGTCAATGCTGTTTAACATTGGATGTCAGTGAGTACAACCCTTGTTTTTTACACATTGAACTTTACAATTAAACGATAACACGCTAGTGCTGGCGCGCACTGTCTCTCTCTCTCTCTCTCTCTCTCTCTCTCTCTCTCTCTCTCTCTCTCTCTCTCTCTCTCTCTCTCTCTCTCTCTCTATATATATATATTCATCTGTAAGGAGATAATACTTCAGGCCCTAAACAAGGGGATAAGGGGCCAACTCACAACTAAAAGCCATATGTGTGAGTTGGACCATACTCCTCCACCACCTCCAGCCACCCAACCCACCACAGCAGCCTGGAAGGAAGCGTGGAAGGAAGTGTTGAGAGAGACGGCCTGGGTTTGATGTGGTCTGGCGAAAGATGCAAAACACATATGTCATCTGCTGCTGCTCCCGATCTCTCAGAGTCCTGGACCGTATTGTGCTCCCTTTTAAATAGACTCCTCAAGTTACCAATTTGGCCTGTCAAATAATTGATGTCTGCCCTGGGGTACAAATGCTTCACCAATTCAATTGTTTCTCCAGCTCTACCTTCCCCTAATAAATATAAGCGACCCCTAATACATTTTACATTTTTGTTTTGACAAATACTTGGCTTTGTGTTTTACTTCAAAAAGGACAGTTTGTTTGTGAGTAGGCAAGCACATTTAAAAAATACAATGTCAAATTAACAAGGGACACCAACCAGGTTAAAAAAAATGCAAGATAATAATGGTGTTGTGGTAACTTGACACACAAAATGAAAAAAAATATTATGGAGATCACTATAAAAAAAGATTATTCTGAAGATCTGGAGAAATAAAAATAAACAAAAGGAGATCACTATAAAAAAAAAAAAGATGTTTCTGTAGATCTTGATAACAAAACAAAAACAAAGATTATTCATGAGATCACAAGAAATAATAAAAAATCAATTTGTCAGAACTCTGTGTGAATATCAGCAGCAAAGCAACTTCATTATTCTAGCGTTATAAAGAAGAAGAGAATGCACTGCATGGAAAGATTTTCAAATTTACAACATGACGAGTGTGCTATCTCCACTACGAACACTAGTTTTATAAGACAGAGCGTTTCCGTCTCAAATTTGATTCTGAGCATGTGTGGACTTTTGTGCGTAGACTTGTGTACACACAATCGGACTTTCTGACAACAAAGTTTTGTTGTCCGAAAATTTGAGAACCTGCTCTCAAACATTTGTGTGTGGAAATTCCAACAGCAAATGTTGGATGGAGCATACACACAGTCAAATTTTCCAACAACAAGCTCACATCGAACATTTCCCAATCATGTGTATGCAGCATTACAGCCGTGGTGGTAGAAGGATTAAAGAGTATCTAAATTCAGAAAGAAAAATGTAGTACTATGCAGCATAGATGTGGTAGCTGCATTAGTTGTAACTTTTCATGCTAAAAACATTTTCATCAAGTATATAACATTCCTGTTGATCTTGTCAGACATGCAGCGTTCTTGTTACTTCTTGTCGGCTTAAAGGAAAGAGGACCTATTCATTATTATATACACTACTCATCCCATCAATCCATCATGTCAGGAAGATGACAAAAGACAAACAAAGATTTGGGGGGAACACCTTAAAAGATGCATTAAACATGATGGTGCAGCCATATACCATATAAACAGAACAAATATTACAGAACCCCACACCCCCATCATTGCCTCTTATTAGTGTCCACCTGTGTTATAGGTGGAGTCCTTTAGTTCTCCCATATAGAGAGTGTATTTCTCCCATGGCTGAGAAGTAGGATCTTTCATTCTATGGATAGCGTAGGATCCACTAATCAGTAATCATGGGATACTTTGATGCAGTAAGTGGGCTTAAGCACCATATAGGACTAAATCCCCATATCTTTTGAAAATGTTCAGGTGTTTTAAATAGTCTTGCAGGAGGTAAATGTAATTTTTGTCTGTATGCGCTGTAATATTTGTTCCGATGACAAAAGGCAGACGCGCTTGAAGTTCACTTGTATGAAAAAGTTAAATTCTATGAAAAAGTAAAAAAAAAACCTCCACTTGGGTCACGTGTGGAGGATTTTCACTCTAAATATGTACCAAGAAGATTTTTCATGATATAAGATTTTATATTTGGGTCTGAATAACATTGGACACCTGTTGCAACAGTATATTTTGTGGCATTTTATTGCACAGGACAGTTTATAGCACTGGACGCCTTGGTTAATCGTTGCACATAATTTGGATGATTTCATTTTTTGTTTTTTTAGTAGATGTATTGGATATATTTCATTACATATTTCATTTATTATTTATTGCACATATGTTACTATGTTATGTATTTATGAATTGGTACATGTATTTTTTATTGATTGATTTTATTAAATTGATGTACTTTTTTCACATTAATTTGATGAATAACTATAGGTCATAGGTTGTAGCTAACACTGTTTATACTTTTTTTTTTGTAGTGATAATAAAGGTTAATTTTTATGTTGTTTTAAAATAACAAACATGTTATACTGACAGTTTTGCACAGAGCAGCCCCGATCCTCCTGTTCTCAGGTTCCCTGCTGGTGTCCCTGCCCGTCCTTATGACAATGACTCCTGTTGCTGTATCTGAGTCAATGCGGAGCGAGTGAGCTGAAAGAACCTTGACACTCGTGTACATTGCTGAATTAAGATGGGGCTCAGGTATGTATTTATGGGGACTGCGAGGGAAGCTGCGTGCAGAAGATTTTTTTTTTACCTTACTGCATAGAATGTAAAAGTAAAAAAAATCTTCTGCTTTTACAACCACTTTAAGAAGCAGCATTTGATGCTTTTTTTTTTAGATAGAAGCTGCTGTATTCATGGCACAGACATATAGGGATTGATTTACTAAAGGCAAATAGACTGTGAACTTTGCAAAATGCATTTGCTCCAGTGTTTAGTAAATAGGTGACCTCCATGATTCAATCATGTGCAAGCAAAAATGCTGTTTTTTTTTTTTTACAGAGGGCAGCTGCACATTTCAAAGTGCACAGTCTAATTGTCTTAAGTAAATCAACCCCATTGGCTCCCACTGCTGTAATTCACAGTGAGTGAGGTGGGAATGGGGGCTGGCTGAGCCATGCTCTCTGTGTTTAATATGGACGTAGAGAGCTGGGTCAGGAGCAAGCATGCACGAATGCCCCCACAGCACAGTAGCTTGCTATGGGGACACTCAGCAAGGGAGGAAGGGCCCAGAGCGCTGGTGATGGACCCAAGAAAAGGAGGATTAGGGCTGCTCTGTGCAAAACCACTGCACAGAGCAGGTAAGTATGACATGTTTGTTATTTTTTTTTTTCATTTACAACCACTTTAAAAAAAACGGTTAGGGCTTTGTGAATGTAGGTGCATTTATCAAGGTCACCTCATATACGTGAAATTGCATAATTATTCCATTATTCTTCGAATAATAGAAATGTTGAAATGATGTGTAAAAAAGTTCATGTCACCTATCAAAAGAAAGCATTGTTAGAACAAATCTGTATGTCTGCACACAGAAAACAGTACTAACATGTTTGTTTTCAGCCAATAAAGCCCAACAGTCCAAACAAATTACAGAAGACGCCACAATGTAAAATGTCTCATCATGAGCACAATTAAATATATCAGAGATAAACACATCTTCTGTCTTTATGTCAGATAGCCCTATGTACTCAGCAAGTCTAAGGTAGACAGCTCTTTGCTCTTGACTTTGTGCTGAGCAGTTTTGTAACAGAGTGCTCAGTATGTCCATGGCAGAAGGTCCTTTTTTGCTCAGTATGTTCCCAACATTTTTTTTTATAAAATGCCCTTGATAGAAAATCCGATGTTCAGGATCTGATAGATCTGGTATATTCCTCCTTGTGTTTAGAATATTTCTGACAGATGGCTCATCCTGTCTGTAGCAGTGTTCCTTTGGCTAAGCATGTACTTATTTGTCTCATTTCCTAGCATTGTGTCTTGGGTTCTTAAAAACTGGGTTCACATATATGCAGGGCCAGTTTTGGTGCAGAGTCCAGTGTGGTTTCCATTCAGTGGTTCAGGTGCAAATTTACACCTTGAAATTACATCTGAACCGGACTGTAAAACGCACAGGACCCTTTTTTAATTTACACCGCAACTGGCCCGCATATATGTGAACCGGCTTGATTGAAAGCCAGTCTGGTTCACATGTTATGCGAATCGGATGTGATTCAAAACTCATCTGATTCGCATATATGTGAACCTAGCCTATATGTTCCTGGAAAGTGTCAAATTTGCTTAGTGTCCCTGTGGTTTGCATGTTCCTGGCAGAGAAAGCTTTATGGAAAGTATCTACCTGTCAAAGTAAATTGTGTATTTATTGTGCACCTGTTGGGGTGCAGCATCTTCCTGTCAGCTATCTGGTGGGAGGCAGGGGCAATGGGGTTGATATACAAAAACTGGAGAGTGCAAAATCTGGTGCAGCTCTGCATAGAAACTCAGCTTACAGTTTTTTTTTTGCCAAAGCTTAATTGAACAAGCTGAAGTTAGAAGCTGATTAGCTACAATGCAGATCTAGATCAGGGGACATTTATTTTTGATTTTTAACAAAGGAATTGTCATATTATTGAATTGTCAAATTTTGTACCTCATACTTATTTACATAGGGGGGTTGGTGATGCCCCCTCGCCAGAAAGAACTCCCCCATGTTGAGGGCATTTGGCCTGGTATGGTTCAGGAAGAGGGAGCACTCGCTCATCCTTTCCCTTTTGGGGTCTGCCAGGCTGCATACTCGGATAAGGGTCTGGTATGGATTTTGGGGGAGACCCTACGGCATTTTTTAAAAAACATTTTGGTCGTGGGAGTTCCCTTTAAAATCCATACCAGACCTAAGGGCTTGGCATGGATTTTGTGGGGGACCCCAAGCTGTTTTTTTTTACATTTTGGCATTGGGTTCCCCTTAAAATTCCAGACTCACATGCTTTTTTTTTACATCTTTCTATTGCTGGCAATGTTATTTTTTTATTCAGCTGTCAGCGGGGAAGCCCAACTCATCTGTTGTTAAGGACGCAGCAGCCAGCTTCCTGGCCCACTCCTTAACAACTAGCTATTCACTGTGCCCTGATTGGGCAAAGCTTTGCACCTGACCAGCGGCGAACATCCCGCTGAGCACCCCGCAAATTTGGGTGTTTGCCTGATGGGTGAACAGGCAATGTCCAGACCAAACGTATGCTCTGTCCGAACTGCTCATCCAACACTATTGAGCATCTAGTCTGCAAATACTCTGCAATTACACAAACGATTGCTTAATAACCAACTGACTTGGCTTTCCTTTATGGTAAAAACTTCAGGTCATTTTCCCTAACTTTAGAAACTTGTATTGTGTTATCATTTGTAACTTGTCTGGAAGGCTATTTTCTGCATCTTTTCAATAGGCATTGTATATTCACTTTATTTACTGAAAATTACTAGTTCATTATCCATTCCCAATTTCATGATCAGCTGTTTTGGATGATTTGGTAAGATGGTTCCAAAAAAAAAAAAATCTCTAATTTCAGTATGTGGCATCAACCCAAAATGCATACTGCACATCTCAAAAGAAGCTGAAACAATTCATTCTTCTTATGAAGAAAAAAAAATGTAATCCCTAAATAATGAGTTCCCTCGAGATACGATACAAACCCAAAAGAGATGTTAAAATGTGTGGACAAGAGAAAAAAAAAACGTAATTCCTGCTATTCTATACTGCTAAATATGAAAGAAATCTCTTAACCACTACAGCCCCGGAAGATTTGGCTGCTCAATGATCAGAATTGTTTTTGCGATACGGCACTGCGTCGCTTTAACTGACAAATGCGCGGTCATGCGACGTTGTACCCAAACAAAATTGACTTCCTTTTTTCCCACAAATAGAGCTTTCTTTTGGTGGTATTTTAACATCTCTGCAGTTTTTGTTTTTTGCACTATAAACAAAAAGAGAGCAACAATTTAAAAAAAAAACACAATATTTTGTACTTTTTGCTAAAATAAATATCCCCATTTTTAAAAAAAAAAAAAGCACATTTTTTTGTGTTCTTCTACATATTTTTGGTAATAAAAATCACAATACGTGTATATTGATCGGTTTGCACAAAAGTTATAGCGTCTACAAAATAGGGGACAGATTTATGGCATTTTTAGTAATTTTGTTACCAGTAATGGCGGCGATATGCGATTTTTATCATGACTGCAACATTATGGTGGACACATTGGACACTTTTGACACATTTTGGGACAATTGACAATTATACAGCAATCAGTGCTATAAAAATGCACTGATTAATGTGTAAATACCACTGGCAGGGAAAAGGTTAACACTAGGAGGCGATCAAGGGGTTAACTGTGTTCCCTGGTTGTGTGTTCTAACTGTAGGGGGAGGGGACTGACTAGAGGGGATGACAGATCGTGGTTCCAAGCTATTAGGAACTCACGATCTGTCTCTCCTCACAGAACAGAACAGGGATGTGTGTGTGTTTACACACGCACATCCCTGTTCTGCCTCTCATGCCCATGATCGCTCGTGGCCGGTGTTCATCGCAACCGTCGGCCACGAGCATCGGCACCCCTGTAGTGCACTGGGCGCGTGCGCACCTGCTATCCCACTTAAAGGAGACAATGTATAGCTACGACGGTTTGCGGGATTGTACCGACCTGCTGCAGTACAATGATGGTGGCTGGTCGGCAAGCGATTAATATATAGGACAGTTGTAAAAGGAAAACATACATTTTTTTCATTTAGCAAAACTAATTTTTTCAGAGCTGGGTTATATGCAGGCATGCTGCGTACCTGTGTAGCATTATAATTTTATGAGGAACTTATATTATATGATGGGTCAGTACAGTATTGCAGAAAGTGAAATTTATGCATTCTCAAGGGAACACGGGTCTGAGGCATGGGAAACAGAGTGACTTCTGCCATTAAAGATATTCTTTGTCTTCAGGGAATGAATGGATTGAGAAATGTTTCAGGTCACAGAATGGCTGCCTTGAGGATGTGACAGATGAATGATAAAGAGCTAGTTAGTCCAGAGTTAAAAATCTATAGATAAAGCTCTTTGGCTGGATACAAAACCGTAACATTTTTGTTCTGAAACTTTTCTGCATCCCTGTTACTTGCAATGTTCTTTGATGTTCATCATGGACATTCTAAAATATCAGAAAGTTGTAGTATAAAAGTAAACTCCCAACCTTCTTTAATATCTCAGCATGTCTTTTTTTATTTATTTTAATTTTTTCCCAATTCAAAGATTTTTATTGGATTTTTCAGATATTTAACAAAAATAGTACATTAACATTTTGGTTCGATAACGTCACCATAAAACAGATATAAGACTTCTGTAAGCGAACAAAATACATTGCCGGTATCTTTTTTTATTTAAAACATTTTATTGAGTTTTGAGAAACAGAACAGAAATTTATTTTTTGCGGACGCAGCCGCCAGATGTAGTGAATAACAAAAACGTTCCTAAGGTCAGAAACATTCAGGTAGGAAAATGACAATCAAGGCACGTAAATTAGGTTAAGTAGTATAAGTTACAGTTACAGTTATCTAGTAACATAAATATTTTATGTGGCAAGGATAACATTTGTACTTATTTCCATATTTATAACCCATATCAGAGTGTATAGGGTGCCGTAAGTTATGTGTCAACAAGGGATTCATTCTGAATAATCCTATATTCTGTTACTAACAGGCATATTGTGTGTGTTTCTATAATCTGGGACGAAGAACAAGAGGCTGTAGAACCTCTTGTACAACCTTATTGACGCCGAGTTATAGTCCTACAGCCTGTCGGCAGTATATGGATTAGGTAGTTCTTGAGTGGGTTTTGTGAGACCCACCATGGTGGAGAATAAGCCATAACTTCTACTCCTAAGGGCTATTAAGTGAAGATTCGGGACCCTGGTATTCCACTCCCCCTCCCTCTCACCCCAACTGGGATCTGACTGTGAGAGGGGAGGGGAGCCCAATAAAAAAAAAAAAAAAAAGAAATTATTTTTACTTCGTCCCATTGTTAGTGAATAATGACAGCCCAATCGTCAACTGGAGATTGTAACATGTAAGGTTTGAAAGTAACTATGTCAGTGAGGTTTAGAGACAGTAAAAGAGTTAACCATAGTTGCTACTAATTGTTAAGTATGGGGGGGGGGGTAAAGGAGGTAGGATAAAGGGAATATAAGATAGTGAGGTATAGATGTCTAATATGCATATCCTGAAGTAGGTACGTATGAGGGGATCACCCCCCAGGTCAAGCTATTAGGTACATAGAAGTTTTTTGTATTCCTCTGATTGTTGAAACTGCAGCCAGCAGGCCCATGTATTTTGGAATTTATGTGAGGTTTCTTTGGCTTGATGTATTAGGGCTTCCATCTCGGCAATTCTGGATACCCTCTGCAACCAGACTGTGACGCTAGGAGGGGTGGTTGATTTCCAGTGTGTAGGGATGCAAAGTTTTGCTGCGTTAATGAAATGGTGCATAAGGGACTTTCTGTATTGCTTTTGGGGTAAAGAGGTGTGGTGAAGCAAGAATTGAGCTTGAGTAAATGTAGGCGTGTTTGTCGTGATTTTCGCGATGAGACGGTGAACTGCAACCCAAAAGGGTTGGATTCGGTCGCACTCCCACCAGATGTGCAAGAGAGTTCCCCTGGCTCCCTCACACCTCCAACAAGTGGGTGGGACCTGGGGATAACATTTGTGTAGCAGATCGGGAGTTCTGTACCAACGCGAGTATATTTTGTAACCGTTTTCTTGTATCGACACGTTTAAGGAGCCTTTGTGTATATTAAGCCAAATATTATCCCAATCCTCTTGAGTCAGCGTCATGTTTAGGTCATGTTCCCATCTCTGGACGTAAGGGTTTTCCGATTTAGATGGCATTGGGGATAGCATGGTGTACATTTGGGAGATAAGGTGTTTAACAGGGTCCCTGTTATTGCACAAGGTTTCAAATGGGGTGAGAGCTCTACTCCATTGTTGTGATGTGGACGTCTGAAGTAAAAAGTGGCGAATTTGAAGGAATTGAAAAAACGATAAATCCCATTCGGGGAAACGGGATGTGAGGGTGGAGAAAGGGATTAATTCCCCCTTGTCGAAAAAAGCTTCCGCCTTTCTTGCGGTGAATGCCTTATCGAGAGTAGTTGGACAGTTAAGCAAGCACGGAGGAAAATCTGGATTTCCATCCAGCGGGGTCATTGGGCCAGGAGTTTGAGCTATGTGTGACCTCTGGCAGATACGACTAAAGGTGTGTATGGTTGGGCCTATTAGGGGGTGTTTTAATGTGTCTGGTAACGTGGAGCGAAAGTTGATCCAGGGTAGGTGGTGTATTGGGATTGATGAAAAAGCACTCTCCAGTCTCACACCGGTATCTTTTTTTAATTTGCTGTAGACTAAATGAAACAAACAGTGTAGTATTCTTTAATAATAAAATAATCTTTGTTTACCTCAAAGGGGACAACTCTGTAAACAATGGAAGGGTGCTAAACTATAAGAAAGGAGGAAAGGAAAGAAAGTTAGAGGAAGTTACGGCATGAGTTTTAGAGGTTTGTCTTAAAGTGGAGGGCCACCCTGAAAACGAAAAAATATTAAAAATTACAAAAAAATATAAAAAAAAAAAAAAATGAAAAAAAATTTTTTTTTTTACTTACCAGAAATGCCTGTTGCTAGGCACTTTCTCCTAATCTTCCTCTTCCTCCTCCGCGGAGATCTTGTGTCTTCTCCCTTCGTCGCAGCGTCTTCTGGGTAATGAGTCGCGCTGTGTTCTGGGAACTGTGTGTTCCAGAACACAGCGCGTCCCATTCAGAAAGCGCTGCGGGACTCGCGCATGCGCAGTAGCTGCGGGACTCGCGCATGCGCAGTATGAAACGGGCAGTGAAGCCATCAGGCTCCACTGCCTGTTTCCCTTACAACGAATGGCGGCGCCGGGACCCGAGAGCCGAGGGACGGGTCGGCCTCGGGCGGCCGACATCGCGGGCGCCCTGGACAGGTGAGTGTGTTTATTAAGTCAGCAGCTGCAGTGTTTGCAGCTGCTGACTTTTTTTTTTTTTTTTTTTAACGGACCTCCTCTTTAAGTTCGGCTGGAAATGCAAGCTTAGTCATTCTTGGCGTCTTTCCAAAATTTTAAAGCTCTAGGATGTAATGTCCATGCAAGCCAAACTTTTGTAAATTAAGCTATGGAGCCATTTTTGTGTGCGAACATTAATTCAAAATGGGCTATGGAATTTAGTTTTAAAATTACATCAGATAGGTTAGGAGTTAAAGTGGATTTCCATGATTTGGTTATGGTGAGCCTCGAGGCTAATAATATATTGGCTACTATAGTCCTATAATTGAGCGGGTATAGATTTAAGTTTTATTCTTGTAAGGCATTTGCTGGTGTGAGTGCTAATAGATTCCCTGTAAGAGACGCAATAAAAGGACTCTGACAAACATGATAGCATACATCCAAACAGCTCAAAAAGCAGTATAAGGAAACATTTGAAAATTCAGGGAGGTAATCTTTAGGTTAGACTGACCCAAATAGGGTGATTAAGAGCTCTGTGGTGTTGAAGAGATGATGTCTTTATAACAAGAGGAGGTAAGAAATATAGACCAAGGGGCAAAGGTTAGGGTGAGACATTTGGTGCTTCCCCTTGCGATATGGGTGAGTTCTTCCATTAGATTTACTTTGGATAACTTTTTCAACCAGGTTATCATGGAAAGGATTGTAGGTCGGCTCCAAAGAGTAGGAATGAGGGCTTAGCAGTATTTAGCATGTGGGGAATAAGCAAGCGTTTGTATCTGCCAATGGGCTTTGGGGTGCCGAGAAAGAATATAATCCAAGGATCCTGGGAAAGAAAAACGTCAGAGATCTGGTGGATCAGATCAATTACCTTAGACCAAAATGCGCGTATGCAGGGGCAAGACCACAAAATGTGCGCATGTGTGGCAAGCTCTCCATAGTTTCTCCAACACAGTGGGGAGTTATCGGGGAACATTCGATGGAGCTTGGCTGGCATGTGGTGCCATCTGGTGAGAAGCTTGTAGTTGGACTCTGCCATAGTAGAGGTAATTGACGAGACATGAGCGAGTTGAAGTATTTTGTCTTTTTTCTTGTCTGAAATAGTGGATCTGAGGTCTTTTTTCCCATTTAGGGTATTGGGGGCTTTGAAGTTCAATAAGGGCACTGTAGAATTATGAGATACAGTGCATTGGGGGGTCCTCGTGGTTAAGCGTAGATTCAATTCCATTGAGGTCCTGGATGCTTCGTAAGGGCCGGGGGAGGGTAAGAATAAAGCGCTGCAGTTGGTTGTATCTCCCTTTGTCCATGAACGTGGGTGGTTTGAATTTCAAAATTTCAGACAAAAGTTTAATGCTATTTGAACAAAGAACATGGTGGTGCAGGAGGGGGCCCTCTGGTTACGAAGATTTAAATCCTGAATCTAGGAGACCAGGCATGAAGTATTTATAATGATGGAATGGCATCAGATGAGAGTTGTGAGGCCAAAGATTTTTCTTATGGTGTCTGTCCCATACATCCAGGGAGGATTTGGTGAGGGGTGTAGAATTGTAGGAGAGGATTCTAGAGGGGCGGGGTATCCAGGGAGCGGTGGATAGATCATCCCCGCATAGAGAGTATTCCAATTGTACAATATGCAATACGTGATAAAACTACAGCATGATAATAAGCTTTAAAGTTAGGGAGAGCCAGCCCTCCCGAGGATTTGGAGCGAAAGAGAACTGCCCTGGAAACTCTGGGATGGCTGTCTCTCCAAATAAAGCGGCCGATCATGGTCTGGAGTAAAGTAAAGAAGCCTATGGGGATCCGAGGGATCATTTGAAATATGAAAAGAATATGGGGTAGGATGTTCATCTTGATTATATTAACTTTGCCTAACCAGGAATGTGAGAGGGAGGACCATTTCCTGAGGCCCGATCTAATGCTATTCAAAAGGGGGACGTAGTTATGCTTAAAGAGGGAGTGGAGATTGGGAGTAAGATATATGCCTAGATATTTAATGTGCTTCGTTTCCCAGCGGAAGGGAAAGAGGGGCTTCAGCTGTTCAGCAATTGGTTGGGGAACGGTTATGTTTAATATCACTAATTTTGATAGGTTCATTTTGAAGTTGGATATGGTTTGGAAGTCAGAGAATGCTGACATTAGATTTGAAAGTGAAATGCATGGCTGTTGTATGAAAAATAGGATATTATCAGCATAGGCTGCATATTTGTAGAGACTGTTTACTATTTGGATGCCATGAATGCTTTTGTTGTGTCTAATTGTGGCCAGAAAGGGTTCAAGGGAGATGGCGAAAAAGGAGGGGGGGGCAGGGGGCAGCCCTGTCTGGTTCCAATGTGTAATGTGAAGGGATCACTTAAGAAGCCATTTATGCAGATGTGTGGTAGGGTTAGAGTAAAGAGAAGAAATGCGGTGAAACATCTTAGGGCCCAGACCCAAATAACGAAGGGTTGTTTTAAGGTATTCCCAGTCCACCCTATCAAATGCTTTTTCAGTGTCTGTGGAAAGGAAAAGGGTAGGCTGGGAATATCTGCAAACATAATGTATCAAGGATAGGGAGCACAAGGAATTGTCTCTAGCTTCTCTTTAGGGTATAAAACCTGTTCGGTGCGCTATTATCCGACGGGGGAGTAGAGGTAGCAATCTATTCACCATAACTTTTACGTAAAGTTTAGTGTCTATGTTTAGGAGAGATATGGGCCTATAACTACCACACAGGGTGGGATCTTTGCCAGGCTTGGGGATGACAGTGATATGGGCAGAAAGTGATTTCAGGCATAGGCCAGAGGTGTGTGAGATGGAATTAACATATGTTGTGAGGTGGGGGAGTAGGATATCGCTGAATGTTTTATAATATAAGGTGGTGAAACCGTCGGATCCTAGGGCTTTACCTGAAGGGCAGGATTTCAGAGCGTTTTGAAACTCTTCGATGGTAAATTCAGCTTCCATGTTTTTCAGGGCTGAACGGCATATTTGAGGCAGATTAGCAGCTTTCAGGTAGGAGGGTATGTGTTTAAGTTTTTCTGATTGTGGTAGGGTTGCTAGGACACCTTCAACATTATATAGTTCTGTATAGAACTCTCTAAATGCTTTGGTGATTTGGGGAGTAGCATGTACCAGCTCGCCCGATGGAAGCTTGTATTTTTTTTTAGCTCTGAGGGATCTGGCCAAAAGTTTAACTGGTTTGTTTCCCCATTCATAAACCTTTTGTGAAATGTAGTGGAATTTCTTTTTGGTATCAAGGTAGAGAAGTATGTTAAGTTCTTCTCTTTAAAGAGTCAGAGCTTCAAGATGTGCTGCTTTCAATGAAAGTTTGTGTTGTTTATCGAGATCAGCAATCTGGTCTAGGACCTGTTTAAGCTGTTGACCATGCTCTCTCTTTTTCCTCACACCAAGTTTAATGAAGCAGCCCATCATGGAAGATTTGTAGGTCTCCCAAAGGACAGCAGACAAGGTGAGGCAGAGTGAGCAAGGTCAAACGCACCGAAACTGGAGCATGATCTGAGATGGATGCTAAACCTATACTAGCGGAGCATAGAAGGGGGAGGTGGAAGTGGTCTAGAAAAATGTTGTCTATTCTAGAGTAGGAGTGGTGAGGTTTAGAGAAGTGGGAGTAATCTTTATCTTTAGGATGGAGTAAGTGCCAGACATCTACAAGTTGCAAATCTAAGAGTTTTTCGCAAATTGCTTAAATGGGATATTAGAGCAGCCCTGTGAGGTGTCAATACTGTGGTCCAGAGGCATATTTATGTCCCCTGCTAAAACAGTCAGACCTTCCGCAAAATGTGATAATTTTGTATACTAATTTTGGGTAAAGAAAGAGGGTTGGTTGTGATTGGAGCAATAGACATTCACTGGTGTGCACTGGGTGTTGCCTATATAACCTTTAAGAAAGAGGAAGCGAACATGATCGTCTGCTAGCATTGTAGGGAGGCAAAAAGAAGCACTGTTACTGAACCTAATGGCTACTCCTTTGGCTTTGTTGGTGTCAGATAAACTATAATACCATTGTGAAAAATGTTGCGAGTAGAGCTTAACGGGTGTTGAGTGAGTCAAGTACGTTTCCTGGAGGAAAGCAATTGAACAATGGGAGCTTTTCAATTCCCGCAAGACTTGATGCCTCTTTGCAGCCACGTTGAGGCCCCTTACATTGTAGGAGAAAACATTTAGAGTAGCCATTGAGTCAGTTTAAAGCGAATCTTTGGCTCAAATAACCATGTGTGCGAGCAGGGAGGGAGGGGAAGGGGAGATAGGATAAGGGAGAAAAGGAAAAACCAGTGAAAAGAGAGAGAAGAAGATGGACGTATGCAGAAGAAACATTTGCATTCTGTCAAACTAATGGGAATAATAGGATATTCACGTAGAAATCTACAGTGGTCCCAGTGGGGAAGGGGAGAGTGAGCAGCCATTATGGATTCTAAGATGAGACCAATAACAAGAGCACAGAAGCTGCCACCTCTCGCCAACCACAGGAGGAAAGGGTAAGGGGACATACACCATGATAAAGGCATGAGTCAGTGTATGGCCTCTGAGAAATATGACTCATAAAACAAAATGTAAGCTCTAGCAATGCAAAACAAGAAACATAATTAACCTTACAAAATGGTTCCAAGGTCAGTACTGTGTGACCCCATATTGGGAGGTAAAGCCAAGAGCTAGAATATTATTTAACCTGGTCACAAGAGTAGGAGCTCAGAAGAGTCCGGGGTAAGGGTTCATCAACTAAACATGAACTGATGCAGAACTATGGTGAGAGTTACAGTAAAGCAATACAAAGTGTAGAATCAGAGAGAATATGTATGGACATGTGAGCATCTCACCCATTTTTCTGAGAGGAGCCCGGGATATAAGCACGATTCTGTTTAGATGGAGTTTCCTGCCATTGGGAGGCCTGGGGGGTTGAGAAAGTAGGTATGGGGTTTTGCCAATCCGGAAGCTCCATTGATTGTAGGCTCAAGTCAGGGAGGAAGGTAGGGAGTTCTTCAGGGAACCTGAGCATGTAAGAATGGCCATTTTTAGTAGCTATCAGGCTCGTGGGAAGGCCCCATCTGTATTTAATCCGGTCTCCCCTCAGTTGGTCTAGAAGAGGTTTTAGTGCTCTGCGACGGTCGAGGTTTCCTTAGAGATATCAGGGTAAATGTTGAGTACAGCCCCGTCAAAATCAATGTTAGGATTGCTCCGCAGCTTGGTCATGACCCCGATTTTGTCTTCAAAATAATGGAGGCAGCATATAACATCTCTGGGCTGGTCAGATGTAACGTTGCGTGGCCTCAGAGTACAATAGACCCGGTTGAATCTCAGAGCGGCAGTGACATGGTTGCTTAGAATGGTGTTGAGAATGCCTTGGATCGGGTTCGAAGGTTCTAGATAATTGTCCCACGGATGCATAGATTGTTTCTACGATTTCGGTTCTCAAGGTCTTAGAGTTTGTACAATGAGGACCTGTGTGCAAATGCTGATTGAGTGACAATGTCTTGCAGTTCTTTAATGGCTACCGCATGTGAGTCAGTCGCAATGGTGGCACACCAGTTTGTATCACTGACATATCAAACACTTCATTCATTTCATTTTTGGCTCATTTCACTGTTATGTGGATCATTTCTTCATTTCGAATCATGTACTCTACACTCTGATCCAAATCCAGTCGTTTCTGCAGCACTTTGATTCCTGTCAGCTTCACTCGGTCATTTCATTCCATACTCTACAGTCCGGTTCCTTGTCAGTCACAATTGTGGCGCACGGATTCACATCACTTCAATCATCTCAGTTGTCTTATTCACATACTATCTCACTTTCTCCTCTGGGTATGGCACTCGATTCATGTAGATTCATTTCGGTCATTTTGTTTTGTCTTATCTAATGTCAGCTATACAGATCGGTTCGATGACGGTCGCTTCAACGACACAATGGGGGTTATTTACAAAAGGAAAATCCACTTTGCACTACAAGTACAAACTACAATTGCAAAGTGCACTTGAAATTGCACTGAAAGTGCACTTGGAAGTAAGATCACTGTAGATCCGAGGGGGACATGCAAGGAAAATAAAAAACAGCATTTTAGCTTGCTCATGATTAAATAATAAAATCAGCAGAGCTTCCCCTCATTTCAGATCTACCCCTCAGATTTACAGCGACTGCACTTCCAAGTTCACTTTGAATGCAATTTCATGTGCACTTTTCAATTGTAGTTTTGTACTTGTAGTACAAAGTGGATTTGCCTTTTGGAAATAACCCCCTATGATTCGATTTAGTTTCAGATCTTGGCATGTTATTTTTCGCGTAATTTTCAGACACCCTACTGCAGGGATATGCAATTAGCGGACCTCCAGCATTTTCAGAACTACAAATCCCATGAGGCATAGCAAGACTAACAGCCACAAGCATGACACCCAGAGGCAGAGGCATGATGGGACTTGTAGTTTTGCAACAGCTGGAGGTCCGCTAATTGCAGATCGCCACCCTACAGTATGGCTCACTCTATGGTTCAGATCATATCCAGTCGCAACCGGGTGGCAAGATCCGGCCACTCATCATCTCCAATGGCATATAATCAAGCAACTCATCATTGTCTGTCTGTCATTTCTCCAGTAGGTCAGTTGAGTTCAGATAGTTCCATCCTGCACCAGGTCGGACGTTATTTTCTCAGGTAAAAAATAAATAAAATAAAAATAAATAAACGTGTTTATAGCAAAAAAAATTGACTTCTATCGCCCTCACTACAGGTTCCCAATCGACTGAGCTTTCGACCTCAAACCAGGACTTCGCAACTAGGGCACAAGTCAGCTAAAGCCAAGTCACAGGCCTTTTTCGGTGCCGAGCGCCTGAATTACAGTGGCGGGGGAGGGTTTTTGAAACACCTGATTAGAGCCATAGGCTCTAATAGGCGTCAAAAAAGGTGCACTGCAAACGCAAAGCATTGCACCCAGGCATGTTAGCAAAGCAAATTAATATTTACTTTGCTAACACTGAACCGTCCACTCATACATGGTCTTTGTCAATTCCTGTGTGCGATACCCTCTGCCCCATTCCCTTTCTCAGAGCACATTTCTTTCCACAAGCATTTATTACTTATCTTGGGTATGCCCTCTTCTTTGGTGTATTGGCCAGCAGACCAGGACACACTTCAGGTCTATGTTATGTTGTGAGTCTTGTGGCATGTTTATGTGATTCATATCCATCTCAGATGAAGGGCTTTGACTATACACACACACACACACACACACACACACACACACACTTGTAAATAAATGTAACCATGCAACCCTTTTGAGACAGGAATTGAGGACAGAGATTCTCCAGTCCCTTTCTCTGAAGCCTCATATGAACTGGACAGTGAATGAAAGGGAAGTGTTCTGAGCTGAGCAGCTTCTTGTTCATTAAAAAAATGAAGCATAGTAAACACAGTTAACTATGCTTCAGTTATTAATAGACACATGAGTGATCTGTACTGATCACTGTCTGTGTTCATTCAGGAAATGAAGGGGCATGTAAATTACATATTGATCAGCCCCTCCCCCCGCCGTCTGTCCAGAAACATCCCCCAGAGCAACCAACGGTGCTGTTGGGTCGGTGGGCAGCAGGGGAATCAGCAAAACACAGGGAGATTAGTGTGAGCTGTCCTGTCATCTTGTCATGGGATGGGGTGGATCCATCACAGATTGCAGTTTGAGAAAGTAGGTTGAGTAAAGTGCAGTACACACAGCCGAATGTCGGGCAGTATCGCTGGTTCAATAGAAACCGGCTGACATTCGGCCCATGTGTACTACAGCCGGTCCGACCGAAGCCAGATTCAGTCAAAGGGGCATGACCAGATCTGAGTGTTCAGGCGGGGGGGGGGGGGGGGGCTGTTCCCCTGTCAGAACACAATATAACAGCAGGAGAGATTGCTGTACTAACCTTATGATAAAGCACTAGCATATAATAATTACTTTATTGTCATTGCAACCAGTCACAATGCAATTTCGTCATATAAAACACTCAAATTTAAGAATAAATAAATAAATAAAACCCACAACACACACAAAACTGACCCCCCCCCACACACACACACACACACGACAGGATCAGTTGTCACAACAGATACCCAATCCTCACTACAATCTATTTGTTTTTGTTAGGCTTGAAACACGTTAACAACATCTCCAACAAACTGTCTTTGTGCTGTCTTCACCTGACAAATGGAATAAAGGATTTGGCATCTCTATAGCATAGTATGCTACCAACTTTCTTTACATTACTGCATCGTGGTGCCAATCCAGGGATTACATTATGCGGGTGAGAAAAGATATACCTGTGCTCAAATCCCAATAGCTTGCACATTTATTTAAACTATCAGATGCTAAAGGGGTGTGACCACATATTAACACTACTAATTCTGCCCACTGCTATACCCTTTCCAGCAAACTATGCAATGAAAAACAGGAATATTTAGTTTACATATATTGCTAAACATGTTTTAAGCTGAGCAACTGCGTCAAAGTAATCCCTCTTCTGGCCAGTCCTACACTGCCTTTGCCACTGCAAATGCTACAGTGGACACCATGCCAACATGGCGCATAAAGACCCAAGGTGGGGGAGAACAACTAGGTTCAGATCTGGTCACTGACCTGAATTACAACAGAGAAAATATATTTACCGGTCCTCAAATCTCAATAGCTTTATGCCCCATGTTGACATGGTGTCCACCATAGCATTTGCAGTGGCAAGGCAGTGTAGTACTGGCCAGAAGAGGGATTACTTTGATGCAGTTGCTCAGCTTAAAACATGTATTACAATATATGTAAACTAAATATCCCTGTTTTTCATTGCATAGTTTGCTGGAAAGGGTATAGCAGTGTGCAGAGGGTCCATTCAGAATTTGTAGTGTTAATATGTGATCACACCCCTTGAGTACTTGATAGTTTAAATATATGTGAGCACAGGTATATCCTTTCTCTTTTCCACATTTTTTCATGTTACAACCAAAAATGTAAATGTATTTTATTGGGATTATATGTGATAGACCAACACAAGTGGCACATAATTGTGAAGTGGAAGGAAAATGATTAATGGTTTTCAAAAGTTTTTACAAATAAATATCTAAAAAGTGTGACGTGCATTTGTATTCAGCCCCCTTTACTCTGATACCCCTAACCAAAATCTAGTGGATCCAATTACCTTCAGAAGTCACCCAATTAGTAAATAGAGTCCACCTGTATAGGTATAAAGGGATAAAGTTGTGCAGAACTTGAAAGCAGTTCCAGGTTATAAATAAATATCCCAAACTTTAAACGTTTTCCGGAGCACTGTTCAATCCATCATCTGAAAAAAGAAAGAGTATGGCACAACTGCAAACCTACCAAAACATGGCCGTCCACCTAAACCGATAGGTCAGACAAGGAGAGCATTATTCAGAAAAGCAGCCAAGAGGCCCGTGGTAACTCTGGAGGAGCAGCAGAGATCCACAGCTCAGGTGGGAGGATCTGTCCACTGGGCAACTATTAGTTGTGCACTCCACAAATCTGCCATTTATGGAAGAGTGGTAAGAAGAAAGCCATTGCTGAAAGATGGCCATAGGAAGTCCCATTTGCAGTTTGCGAGAAGCCATGTGGGGAACACAGCAAACATGTGGAAGAAGTTACTCTGGTCAGATGAGAACAAAATTGAACTTTTTGGTCTAAAAGCAAAACACTATGGGGGTTATTTACTAAAGGAAAATCCACTTTGCACTGCAAGTACAGTTGAAAGTCCACTAAAAGCGCACTTATAAGTAAAGTCGCTGTAGATCCGAGGGGACATGCAAGGAAAAACAGCATTTTAGCACATGATTGGATGATAAAATCAGCAGATCTTCCACTCATTTCAGATCTACCCCTTAGATTTAGAGTGACTGCAATTCCATGTGCACTTTCAGTGCATTTCAAAGTGCACCTGCAGTGCAAAGTGAATTTGCCTTTCCTAAATAACCCCCTATGGGTGGCGTCACATCACCCTGAACCCACCGTGAAAGGTGATGGTGGCAGCATCATGTTGTGGGGATGCTTTTCTTAAGCAGGGACAGGGAAGCTGGTCAGAGTTGATGGGAAGATGAATGGAGCCAAATGCAGGGCAATCTTAGAAGGAAACCTGTTAAGAGTCTGCAAAAGACTTGAGACTGAGAAGGAGGTTCACTTTCCAGCAGGACAACATCCCTAGACATACATCCAGAGCTACAATGAAATGGTTTCGATCAAACCATATGCACGTGTTAGAATGGTCCAGACCTAAATCCAATTGAGAATCTGTGGCATGACTTGAAAATTGCTGTTCCCAGACTCTCTACATCCAATCTGACAGAGCTTGAGCTATTTTGCAAAGAAGAATGGACAAAAATCTCTCTAGATGTACAAAGCTGGTAGAGACATACCCCAAAAGACTTGCATCTGTAATTGCAGCGTAAGGCGGTTCTACAAAGTAGTGGCTGAATACAAATGTACGTCAAACTTTTCAGATATTTATTTGTAAAAAAAATTGAAAATCATTTATCATTTTCCTTGTGTTGGTCTATCACATAAAATCGCATGAAAAATAAATGTATGTTTTTGATTGTAACATGGCAAAATGTGGAAAATGTCAAGTGGTATGAATACTTTTTCAAGGCACTGTAGTTACTCTCCCCTACCTTGGGTCTTTATGGCCCATGTTGGCATGGTGTCCGCTATAGAATTTTCAGTGGCAAGGCAGTGTAAAGCCGCGTACACACGGGCGGACTGTCTGGCCTACTTAGTCCGCCGAAACACATTTCAGCGGACAGTCCGCTCGTGTGTGGGCTTCAGCGGACTTTTTCAGCGTGAAGTCTGGCGGACTAAGTATTTCGGAATGTTGGAAATACTGTCCGCTGGACTCGCATTTCGGCGGACAATCCGCCCGTGTGTGTGCCAGTCCGCCGTACTTTTGAAATGAGCGGACTTTTCCCGCCCGGAGAAAAGTCTGCTAATTTCGAGCGGGTATCCAGGTAGGCAGGGCCCGCGACGGAGACGTGGTATGGACTTAAAGGTCCCCCCCAAGTCCACAACAGACCCTTGTCCGAGCACGCTACCCGGCCGGCCAGGAAAGGGGGGCGAGCGAGCCGTACTAGGCCGCGTGCCCTCAACATGGGGGGGTGCCTTGGGGAATAGTGACATATAGTGACATTCCGGTTATATAGTGACAATGGGGCGGTGTCACATGGCTTTATGTCACATGGGTTGGTCACATGGGTTGATGTCACATGGGGACTATGACATCGTAAGGGGGCGGGGTCACCATGTGACACCAACCCATGTGACATAAAGCCATGTGACACCGCCCCATTGTCACTATATAAGTGGCCGCACAGCGCAGCTCTGGCATTCCGGCCGGAGAGATAGTCTAGGCAACATCTCCTGGAGAAGAAGAAGAAGAAGAAGAAGAAGAAGAAGAAGAAGAACGGAAGGCGGCGGCGACGGCGGCGACAGAAGACCGGGCCACCGCCTGTAAAAGAGCTATAAGAAGGCGCGGTGGCCCAGCAGAAGAACCGAAGAGGGGGACAAGACCCCCGAAGTGGGGAGAAGAGGCCGGCGGCGAGGAAGAAAGCCGGACTCCTCCGCTAGCAAAAGAGCTACAAGAAGATAGCGGAGGAGTCCGGCGAGAAGACCCCCGAAGACGAAAGACCACCGGAGCTGTGCAATAAAATATTTTAACCCTGTGTTGTGTTTTTTTTGTACTTTTTTTCACAGGTGAATGGGTAGGGGGTACATTGTACCCCATACTCATTCACATAGGGTGGGGGGCCGGTATCCGGGGGCCCCCTTATTAAAGGGGGCTCCCGGATTCCGATAAGCCCCCCGCCCGCAGACCCCGACAACCAACGGCCAGGGTTGTCGGGAAGAGGCCATTGTCCTCATCAACATGGGGACAAGGTGCTTTGGGGTGGGGGGGCCACGCGGCCCCCCCTTCCCCAAGGCACCCCCCCATGTTGAGGGCACGCGGCCTGGTACGGCTCAGAAGGGGGGGGCGCTCGCTCGCCCCCCTTTCCTGGCCGGCCGGGTAGCGTGCTCGGACAAGGGTCTGTTGTGGACTTGGGGGGGACCCCCACGCCGATTTTTTTCGGCGTTGGGGTTACCCTTTAAGTCCATACCAGGCGGCGGGGCCCGCGACGTCTCCATCGCGGGCCCCGCCTACCTGGAGACGCGCTCGAAATGAGCGGACTTTCCCTTGCGTGTGTGGGCGAGTCCGTTCATTTCAAAAGTAGGACGGATAGTATGGCGGACTTAGTCCGCCGTATTAGTCCGCTCAAAAAGTGCCGTGTGTGGGCAAGTCCGTTCATTCGAAAGTATGACGGACTGTCCGTCGGATTGTCTGACAGACTAAGTTGGCCAGACAGTCCGCCACGTGTGTACGCGGCTTAAGAGTGGCCAGAAGAGGGATTACTTTGACACAGTTGGTCAGCTTAAAACATGTATTGCAATATATGTGAACTGCATAGTTTGCTGTTAAGGGTGTAGCAGTGTGGAGAGGGTCCATCCAGAATTTGTAGTGTTAACCACTTAAGAACTGGCCTATTTTTCAGACTCGGTGTTTACAAGTTAAAATATTTTTTTTTGCTAGAAAATTACTGTATATATATATATATATATATATATATATATATATATATATATATATGGAGGCCAGTATGGTGGCCTGAATTTATGGGAGGAGCCTGGAGGGGTAATTAATCAGCCCGTTCAGCTGTGTTCCTTGTCGGCCAGTATGGTGGCCTGAATTTATGGGAGGAGCCCGGAGGGGTATTTAATCAGCCCGTTCAGCTGTGTTCCTTGTTGGTTCCTGTGTGCGATACTTGCTACGTCACAGATCTAGGGCCGACTATTCGAGACCATTCGTTAGAGTGAGTTCAGTGTTCGTGAGTTCCCGTGTTCGTTAAAAGTCCTGTCTTCGTCTCCGTGTTACGAGTCTGTTTTTTGTCTTCGTGAACGTTCGTGTATTATCCTTGTCTGAGTGTCGCAATACTCGAAACTTGCCGTTGTCGTACAACGCATCTGGTCCGGCTGTCGCAGGTAGGGCTTCGGCTCCCATTTCTCATTTCATGTTATTTTATGTCACTAAACTGTAATACGTTGAACTCACGAAACACTCACTAACATGTCACAATCGTATTTTCCGATATTGTCGCACGCATTCGTTACCACAAACATTGGTGCTCCTTAGCTTCTCGAAAGAAGACGTTGTCACTCGTCCGTGACACCACGTTGAGCATTCATTTCACAGACATTTCGCTATGCGGACCAAATCACTGCTCTCTACCAAACGTCCCGAATCATTCGGATCATTTCAAAAATTTTCAAACATTTCATAATCATTTCATTTCATTTCTGTCACGAGTTGTGCTCCGATTCGAATCTAGTCGCATCTTCGATGCACCGATTCGCTCCGGTGTGCCCCAGTTTTCGGCCTCATTTCAGTACATGCTCCAGAGAGAATCATTCGCAGGTTCAGGCATAGTTTTCGATTCTTGTCTTTGTCATGGCATATCATTTCTGGTCACGTATTACGCCTCGTTACGAATCCAGTCACATTCCACCGATGCACCGATTCGCCTCGGTGCGCCCAGTTGTTTGGCCTCATTTCTGTACATGCTCCAGAGACGGATTCTTTGCCGAATCGTTGGGCCAGTCGTTGATTCCGGTCTCTGTCATGGCGTGTCACTTATTACGCTCCAATTCGAATCCTGACGCAGTTAGAATGCACCGATTCATTCCGGTGTGCCCAGCTGCTTGGCCTCATTTCAGTACATGCTCCAGAGACAGGGTTCATTATCAAGTCCTGGGCGCATCTACTGGTCCTTGTCTTTGTCATGGGTGTCATTTTGTTTCACTTATCACGCTCTGACACAAATAGTCACACCTGTGCACTAATTCGTCTCAGCGTGCCCCAGGACAGACCTCATTTCAGTACATGCTCCAGAGTCCGCTTCATGCTCAGTCGCAAAATTACGGCATGGCGATCCGGGCCTCTATCATGGCGGACTCGCTCATTTCACTGTCACCTCCTGCACCTCGGTTCGAACCCAGTTGTTTTGCAATGTTCAGGTTCTAGCCGAGGGGCCTTGCTCATTTGGCCTCATTTCACTAATTGCCTCATTTCAGTACATGCTCCAGAGTCTGGCTCGTTGTCAGTTGCGTCAGCGACACGACCGAGTCGCGCCTCTGTCATGGCAGATTTGTCACTTAAAGGCAACGTTTCATTGTGCTTGTTTGTCTCATTTCATTTCATTTCATACACTCCACGATCTCTTTGTATCAGATTTATCGCATACAACCAATTCATAGGATTCATTTCATACCTACATCCGATTCATGTCGGATTCATTTCAGACACATCCAAGTACAACTTCGTGCAATTGTTGCTAGCACGCATCTAATCACAAACGTCCTGCAATCACCGCAAGCACACACCCAAGCATAACTCCCTGCAATCGTGGCACTCACACACCCAAGCATAACTTCTTGCAACCGTTGCAAGTACGCATCCAAGCATAGACTTCTTGCAATGGTTGCTAGCACACATCCTAGCATAAACTTTGCAGTTGTCGCTAGCAAGCCCCAGGCACAAACTTATTGCTTCCTTGCTGGTAAGCAGTTCTGGCTGGCTCAGTGCATTTCTCTGGGTAAGGCCTGGATACTTTCCTAAGGTACGTAATATAACTATACTATATTATAGGTAGGTTGATCCAGGGAGAAATCTGATTGCCTCTCGGGGGATCAGGAAGGAATATTTTCCCCTGCTGTAGCCAATTGGAGCATGCTCTGCGGGGTTTTTTTGCCTTCCTCTGGATCAGCTGTGGGTGTAGCATTGGGTTGTCGGGTTGTGCAATGTTTTGTTTGTTTGATTTATTGTCGTGGGCTGGGTGGACTTTTATCTTTTCAACCTAGCTAACTGTGCATCCTAGCATAACTTCTTGCAATCATAGCAAGCGCGCATCCTGGCATAACTTCTTCAGTCTTCGCAAGCACATGCAGTCATACTGCTTACAGCCGCTACAATCACATCTCCAGTGACATCAACTCCCTTGCAATCATTGCACACGTTTAAGCAAGACACTTGCTATCATGGCTAGGCGGGCAACTTAGCATAACTTGTAATCATCACTTTCAGTGGCACTCACACATCATTTCAGCGGTACTCATTTTGCCTCTTGGCCCCAGTGGCATTTTTATACAAGCAGTTCGCCGTTTCTGTCGGTCATTTCTCCCTTAGGACCCTTGAGTTCAGCTTCCGTTGTACACCAGATGTCAAGTTGCCACACGCAGCTGGCTTCTTGTCGTAACACTATCAGGCTATATCTAGCTAGCATCCAGCATTTCTATCCTTACAGGACCCCGGTGAGCCATCTCTGTTTACGGCCCATACAGTAAGATCCCCTCTACCTGGCATCCAGAAGCGTCAGCCCGTAGCTAACGCCAAACGCTTGCCCATCACAACTGCCATCTTTAGGGACATGTAAAATGTCCTCTCACGCCATTCTTCCTCTTGACAAGCTGACCCTATTAGGTCAGTTTTCAATGCTTCACCCATACACAGGGGTGTACCAGGAAGCAGCTTCAGTCTGTTTTGAGAAAGCTCAGTTCTGCAACATGGTCATTCCCCAGGGTTGATCTTTATGTCATGCTTCCTGGTCTTCCCCTCCAAGACACAGGACCCCTGTCAGATCCTTAATCTGGATGCCGTGGACCTTTCAATGTCAGAGGTTCCGTACAACATAGATCAGTATATCAATGTTCATACCGTCTGTCTCGCCCCTATCACCCCAAGTAGTGACAGATGTAGTGACCATCACAGGCTTCGCTGCAATTTTTGGCCACCATTGGTATACAGGGCCATGACCTCCAGAAATATTCCTAAACCCCGGGTTTACCCGGATTTCCTCCCTCTTTAGCTACACCCCATCATGGCAGCTCTGTCCCATAGTAACAGCTGCACAGCTCTGGGGTCATTGCTGGACAGGGCAAACTATGGCCGTCACCACCGACAACCAGCAGAGATTATTGCAAAGACAGGTCTAAATCCCTTGCAGTCGTGTCCTTCCTGTGTAGGCCGGTACAGCTGTCATTATTAATTCAGTTTAAAATTGACTGTACATTGTTCCCGGGCAAGAGCAATCTCGCAGCAGATGCACTGTCGTGTTTAACTACACCTTCTTTGCACAGGTGCCAGGAGCCGATCCAGTATCAGCCATTATCCTTGGTCGGCCTCAGCTAAACCCCTGTTTAGCACAACATCTGCAAACTGTGACCAAGCTCATCAACGTCTCACTTTCTTGCAACACCCTCAACCTACCAGACGGCCTGGAGGGCCTTCAAAAATTCCTGACACATCACTCCTGGGAAACTCCTAACATCAAGCAGATACTGGCCTTTATGTCATACTGTCATACCCAGCTAGCCCTATCCCATAACACTATTCGGCTATACCTAGCCGGCATGCAACATTTCTTGCCCTTGCGGGACCCTGCTAACCTTCCCTATTCATGTCCCACACTATTTAAGCCATGCTACGTGAAGTCCAGGAACTCCAGCCGGTGGTCAGTGCCAAAAGCTTACCCAAACAGGTGACATCCTTAAGGGTATACCGACCATCCTGACTACCTCTTCGTTTGGTCTCCCCCCTAGCATGGTCCTACAAGCAATCAGGTGTTTGGCCTATTATGGGTTCCTGCGACCTGGAAAGTTCACCGCCAGCTATCCAGCAGGCCAAGAGCTACGTAGACACCACTTAGTCTGCTACAAAGATCACTTCGTACTTCACCTAGCGGTTTCTGAAGAGCAGCAAGTAGGCTCCAGGGTAGACGTCCACTTTATAGAACCGATAATAGCGGGTGTCCAGTTGCCACACTCAACCAACTGTCGACACTACTCCCCCAACAGTCGGACTCCAGTCCCCTTCTCCCTTTCTCGTCAAGCCCTTGAGTACTGGTCAGTTTATGAAACACATGAGGGTACTTCTACGCAACTTTTTTTTACCTAAACCCTACCCGGTACTTCCGTCACTCCTTCTGCATTAGGGCAGCCTCAGCAGCATCCCCTCATGGGGTCCCAGACCATGTCGTTGAAAGGCTAGGCAGGTGGGAGTCTGCCTGCTTCGCCCGGTACAGCCCCGATCTGCAAGTGGAAATGGCTCAGGCACTCACTCAATGATCAAACTCAACTAATGAAGAACTATCCCCTACCGGAATGTTTTTGCCCCCTTATTTTGGTATACCGTACGTTAGACCAAGGCACACTTTCAGGTCCATTTCAAGTGGTAAGTTTGTGTTAACCCTGTTTGTCATCCTTATCCGTACCGGCCATAGGGCTCTGAACCATAAATAAGAAGGTCAGTATGGTGGCCTGAATTTATGGGAGGAGTCAGGAGGGGTAATTAATCAGCCCGTTCAGCTGTGTTCCTTGTCGGCCAGTATGGTGGCCTGAATTTATGGGAGGAGCCCGGAGGGGTATTTAATCAGCCCGCTCAGCTGTGTTCCTTGTCGGTGCCTGTGTGCGATACCAACCCTCCCATCCCCTTTTTAGGGCATTTCTCAAGGCATCATACTCCTCACAAGAGTACTCATTTCACTTCATTTCATGTTCATTTCATTTAATCCTCATTTATTATATAGGGTATGCCCCCTTATTTTGGTATACCGTACGTTAGACCAAGGCACACTTTCAGGTCCATTTCAAGTGGTAAGTTTGTGTTAACCCTGTTTGTCATCCTTATCCATACCAGCCATAGGGCTCTGAACCATAAATATATATATGTAGCACTGACCCCCAAAGGAGCTGCTGATTTAATTGGGCTTACCGCTACCTTCTTGACCTTGTGTATGTCTAGGGGTTTCCCAAGGTAGATGGCCCAAGAACTGCAGAGACTAATGCCAGATCCACTTAAGGGATTTTTTATTTGCAAAAAGAATAAACAAACACAGTCTCTTAAAGTAGGGTTAGAGGGTTTGGGTAGGAAAGTCCAGGTACTCTTGAACTACTTCACATAGAAAAAAGAAAAGAGTCTCTCACATTAGGAAATCCAGAGAATAGCCATTCACAGCTGGATCCTCACCCTTATCGTATAGTCCTTCTCTCACCAGGCCTAGCAACCAATAGAGTGCTTAAATCAAACAAAGTCTCTAATGCAGACCTGTTGTAGAACACTTGAATAAAGTCTCTGCGACAGACTTGTTGTAGAACACTTGAATAAACTAAAAGATGTAGACAACTCGGAGAACCCTCGTATGGTACCAGTATCTTGCAGCCGGTCTGGCGATACCACACAAGATTAGATTCGATTGGGGTCTTTCAACTTAGCCTCCAGGCTCCTGTTGAGCAGCAAACCTTTGCGTGGCCTTCTCCCGAACAGTCCTCCCCTGGATGCTTTGACTGTTGCTGGCCCTCTCCCAGAATGCACAGCAAGAATGGCACTCCCACTGGGCTAGTTCTGAAGGAGAACTGGCACTTAACGCACCCAACTGGATTGCGTTCTAGCACCAGCCAGGGATGACAGCACCACCTATGGTCAAGCAGAACACAATGCAATCCAGCCAGACTGGTACTGAGGCCAAAATTTAAAGTAATTAAACCCAAGACCAAACTACGGTTCCAGGAATATTAAATGCCAAAAACACATAACGCATGCTCTTCAGGAGCCGGCGCTACATATATATGTATATATTTTTTTCAGACACCCTAGAGAATAAAATAGTGGTTGTTGCAATACTCTATGTCACACCGTATTTGCGCAATGGTCTTACAAGCGCAATTTCTTTGTAAAAAAATATACTTTTCTTAATTACAAAAATAAGACAACAGTAAAGTTAGCCCATTTTTTTTTTTTTATATTGTGAAAGATGTTATGCCAAGTAAATTGATACCCAACATGTCATGCCTGAAAATTGCACCCGCTATTGCAAAGGAAACAAACTTTGACCCATAAAAATCTCTATAGGCGAAATTTAAAAATGTATACAGGTGGCCATTTTTGAGTTAAAGAGATGGTATAGTGTCACAATTATTGCTCTCACTGTAACGATCGTGGTCATACCACACATGTGTGATTTGAACACAGTTTTATATGCGGGCGGGACTTATGTATGCGCTCCCTTCTGCTTGCGAATTCAGCGGCACGCGGTGCTTTAAATTTTTTCTTAATTTTTTTCTTATTTATTTTACTTTTTATTTTGACACTGTCTTTTTTTAAAAAAAATAATAATTTTGTTTGTTTTTGCAAAAAAAAAAGTTTCTGCTTTTAAGACCATTGGACGAAAGTGATTTTTGACGTCGCTTCTGCAATTCAATGGTGTGGAGCCAAGCGGGGGCCAATTTTCCCTCACTCGGCATCCAGCCTGTGAGGGGAGAGGACCTGATTGTCTCCGCCGCTACCAACGGCTATGGTAAGTGGAAGAGATCACCAGAGTGTGGCGGGAGGGGGGCCCTCTCCCGCCATCGATAAAATTGGTCTTGCAGTGAATTCGCTTTTATCTGCGGCCATAACAACTGTATTTAAATTCAAACAGCCGATGTACAACTGCGGCTTAAGTAGTTAATATGTGGCCATGCCCCTTTAGCACCTGATAGTTTAAATCAGGGGTCTCAAACTGGTGGCCCTCCAGCTGTTGCAATACTACAAGTCCCATGAGGCATTGCAAGGCTGACAGTTACAAGGATGACTCCCACAGGCTGAGGCATGATGGGACTTGTAGTTTGGCAACAGCTGGAGAGCCGCCAGTTTGAGACCCCTGGTTTAAATACATGTGCAAGCTATTGGGATTTGAGCACAGATATATCTTTTCTCTGTTGTAATGCAAGTCAGTGACCAGATCTGAACCTAGTTTTTCTTCCCCACCTTTATCCCGCATATTGGCATGGTGTCCACTATAGCATTTGCAGTGGTAAGGCAGTGTAGGACTGGCCAGAAGAGGGATTACTTTGACACAGTTGGCCAGCCTAAAACATGTATTGTAAAATATGTGAACTAAATATCCCTGTTTTTCATTGCATAATTTTCTGGAAAGGGTGTAGCAGTATGCAGAGGGTCCATCCAGTATTTGTACATTATGCGAGTGACACTCTAACCTGGAGTGGTAGAGCTTCTGTCTTCATGTACTAGGCTTTATGCTGGATGTCATACTCAGGATATCCAGTGGTAAAAAAGAAGTCTTGTGGGGAACAGCTCTGGATTGAAGGTGAATATTTCAGCAAAAGCATTTTTTTTTAAATTTTACCTTTACCTTGTAATTTTAGCTTTAATTCATGTTTTAATGCTAAAATATCTCCAACTGGCTATTCATGTCATAATCAAACCAAAGCTTCCCCCTACGGTAAATAGAAGCTAGGAAAGATGGATGTAATACTAAAGAAAACGCAAGCTAATTTATAATGTAGACACAGAATCTTTATGGAGGAGCTATGAATTTGTACAGTGAGGAGAGAGGGAGAATGAAAGCAAGTGGGAGTAATGTTATAGGATATAGATCGTTCTATGAGTGATGACCTGACCTTGCACTCATTCCCTCCTATTTGCTAGTATGGACTTTTATTTATACACAAATGATTCAAAGGCTGATTGAATAACTAAACTGATCGGTTTGAAACAATAAAAAAGGTGTGAGAATCCCAGAAGAATGTATTTATTACACATGGCAGATTACAGGGAATATTTTACACAGTAATATCATAACTAAAACCAAATGTCTGCTTGCCAATAAACATGGCACACCAGTGATTGAAGCCCTCTGTAAAATGAACACCATACTTTATGGTTCCTGTTCTCCTCCAGGCCTAGTGTATGCTATGATAATTCTCTCATCATTCTTCCCTATTTTCTATCCATTTTATGGCGGCTCTGGAGATTGAACAGGTACTAATAATGGCAAGTAATATCTCCTCCAACATAAATAAAACACATTTCCCTGTGCTATGCACCACTAAGACATCAATAAATACACATATGTGTATTATCTCTGTCTACGGGACAACAAGGGTGTTTTGTAATTTTTACCTCATTTCACGGTTCACATTTGTCTGTTTAATTTCAGGTTTGTCTGAAGGTTTGAAATGTCCTGTTAATATTTTTACTTGTTGTTGCTTTATGCTACAAGCAGAAGGCTGTAAATGATTCATACAGCTGTTGGTTTTTGCTCATAGCGGCCTCGCATTGTTCTTTTGAATCTTTACATGTTGCATGGTGCGCAGGGGTGGTTGTATCTGTGTTTCATCATAAATTCCAATAGGGTCAAATATAAAACATGCCAACATGAATATTTCATCATGTCTTGCCTGTGATGGGAACAATTCTTTTTACTGACAGAATCATTTATCTATCGTGTTGGTTTAAAAATAGATTTTGTTACTTTCTAACGTTGGTTAGAGATAGAAAGAAGTTAGAGGAACAATAAAAACATGAAAAGTTAGAACCAGACTCTGGGCCCCCCCACAATTAATCCCTTCACTCCCCTCGTGACTGTTGGCTGTATTTTATGCTATTTTTGTTGATATGCTTAACTTTTCTGACATTTCAGACTAGTTATGTAATGCTGTGTTCTTCATCTTTGCCTCTTCACTGGACTAGGTGGTCTTCAATGATGTAGAGAGCAACGATGCTGTAATGATATCCACACTATGCTCTGCACCAGTTGAGAATAAAGTTTGCCATGTAGGGTTGCCACCTCATCCCTTTAAACCCGAACACATATGAATTACACAGATTGTGAGGCTAATTTAATACCAATAAGGCACTAAGTGAGTTTAATTACCACCTTAATCAGCAACAGAACCTGTGTAATTAATATGTGGGGCCATTTCAATTTGGAAGTACTTAGTATTCCAGATTGGATGATTGTGGGTACCCTTAAACCCAGAAGACAAAAGACATTTACTGTGTGGGACAGCTGCTGGTTAATTAAGAGTATTTTCACTGTCTTGACATTCTAATGCCCCACACACACGGTCAGAAATTCCGATGGAAAAATTCAGATTGAATTATGTTGTCGGAAAATCCGATCGTGTGTGGGCTCTATCGGACTTTTTCTGTCTGTTTTTCCGACACACAAAGTTTGAGAGCAGGATCTAAGATTTTCCAACAACAAAATCTAATCGCGTAAATTCCGATCATGTGTAGACAATTCCAACGGACAAAATGCCACGCATGCTCAGAATAAACTAAGAGATGAAAGCTATTGGCTACTGGCCCATTTATAGACACAACGTACGTGTTGTACGTCACCTTGTTCAGAACGATCGGATTTTCCAACAACTTTGTGCGACCGTGTGTATGCAACACAAGTTTTGGACAAAATCCGTTGGAAAATTCTGACGCATTTTGTGGTCGGAATGTCCGTGTACAGGGCATAAGAAGACTTGAAAGGTGGCTTAAAATACAACATGGGAGTTTTAGTGGAAGAAGCAACTATCCAACCAATTATTAAAAAAATGTGCCACTGTGTACCAATATACCATTAGTGTACTTATTTTGCAAAAATAACAAATCTTTCTATATATCTTTACACCCCTTACCTCAGTGTCCAGCTGGCCACATGAAAAAGTTCTCCAGTACTTCCTTCCTGGATTGACTTTGGACATGAAACTGGAAGGAGATTACCAGCACACACCTTACATCATTTACCCTCCTACTCCAGCACATTACTACTACCTCTAATCGGGTGTATGTCTTTTCTATGTGTAGCGCCGGTTCCTGAACAGCGCGCGTTTTTCTCATTTAACATTCCTGGAACCGCAGTTTGGTTTTGGGCTCAATTATACTAAATTGTGGTCTTGGTACCAGTCTAGCTGGATTGTGCTGTGTTATGCTTGGCTATAGGTGGCACTGTCATCTCTGTCAGGTGTGAGAATGCAGTTCAGCTGGGTGCACTGGGTACTATCTTTCTCGGAATCAAGTCAGTGGGCGGGTCGTCCTGCTGTGCACTCTGGGAGAGGGTACTTAAGGTACTGACATCATGTGCTTTGGGTTTCTGGTTCAGAAGGGCATTCTGTCCACTTGGTCCTGGTCCTCCTGAGCAGCCCCCAGGACTCTCATGGCCTGGGGTGTGGATCCATCCAATTCCGAGTCTCGGGGCTAGCCAGCCCAAGGCAAAGTAACTGGAAGGAGGATTCAGATGTGGTCCGGTGCCCTCTCAGTTGTGGAGAGGCCCAGCAACTGAAAAAAAGCAACCAGAGGAGGACTCTTCGGGAGAAGGCCATGCGGAAGGCTGACTTCTCAGAAAGAGCCTGGAGGCTCAGTTGAAAGACCCTAAGCGAATCTACACTCGTATGGTATTGCCGGACCGGTTGCAAGATACTGGTACTGTATAAGGGCTCAGTTTATTCAAGTGTTCTACAACATGTCTGTGGCAGAGACTTTATTCAAGTGTTCTACAACATGTCTGTGGCAGAGACTTTATTCAAGTGTTCTACAACAAGTCTGTGGCAGAGACTTTATTCAAGTGTTCTACAACAAGCCTGTGGCAGAGATTTTATCTTTATCTGAGCAATCTGTCGGCTGCTAGGCCTGGTGAAAGGAGGTCTATCCGATAAGGGTGAAGATCCAGCTGTGAATGGCTATTCTCTGGATATCTAAAGTGAGATACTTCATATTTGACTAAGTTCCAAGCTCCCAATAAAATCAGCAGCTCCTTCGGGGGTCAGTGCTACATATGTAATCAGTGAATATCGTTCTCACTAAATACACAGCCATAGATCATTCACTTGGCAGAGTGTGTGGGAGCTGAGTGATCAGATAACAGCCTATGTGTATAGAGCTGTAATATCCACCTGCCGACCGCCCCATAGCACATTTACTGCTACAGGGCGGTCGCGCTGTGGATGAATGAATGAGTGAGTTGTATAGCGCTACCTACTATGCAAACTGAATTGCCTCAGGGGGCTTTTGCCACTGGTGTTCATCTGCGGTAAAACGCGGTCCTTTCCTGCTGTGCAGAAACACGTATATATATATATATATATATATATATATATATATATATATACGTGATCCTGCACTTCCGGGTATCGGGTGCGAGTGTGTGCTGGGTGCGGCTAGCTCCTGTTGTGATTCTACACAATGGGAGCTGATTAGTGGGTTCCATGCACCCGATGTCCACTGGCACTGCTGATCGTTCTGTACACAGGCAGACCTGCAGTCTGCCTATGTAAACAAAACAGATCACTGTTCTGTCAGTACAGAAGACATGCATCCTGTGTTTCTGTAAAGCAGGAACACAGATCCATGACTTCCACTAATAAAAGCACCTCCCCACAGTTAGAAAACACATTTTAGGCCTGCATTTAACCCTTTGATTGCCCCTGATGTTTAATCCATTCCAAGCCAATGTCATTAGTACAGTGACAGTGCATATATTTAGCACTGATCACTGTGTTATCTTTACTGGTTCCCAAAAAAGTATCAAAACTGTCAGTTAGTTGTCTGATTTGTCTGCCGCAATATCGCAATCCCGCTATAAGTTGCTGATCGCCATCATTACTAGTAAGTAAAAAAATTTATTGCATAAATATATCCCACAGTTTGTAAACACTATAACTTTTGCCTAAACCAGTCAATATACGCTTATTGAGATTTCTTTTTACCATAAAATATGTAGCAGAATACATATTGGTCTAAAATGATGAAGAAATTAGATTTAAAAAATGTTTTTATTGGATATGTAAAAATAGTAAAAAACACTTTTTTTTCAAGATTGTCTGTCTTTTTTTATTAATTGTGCAAAAAAGTAAAAAGCTCTATTTGTGGAGAATAAAATACATAAATTGTGTTTGGGTACAGCATTGCATGACCGTGCAACTGTCAGTTAAAGTAACACAGTGCCACATCACAAAAAATGGCCTGGTCAGGAAGGGGGTACATTTTCCAGAGGTGAAGTGGATATTAAAAACAGGAGAAGTGTGTCACCTGTTCTTTAACCACTTTCAGACCGGACCATTTTGCTGGTAAATGACCAGAGGTCTTTTTACACTTTGGCACTGCGCTGCTTTAACTGGTAATTGCGCGGTCATGCAATGTTGTACCCAAACAAAATTTGCGTCCTTTTCTTCCCACAAATAGAGCTTTCTTTTGATGGTATTTGATTGCCTCTGCGATTTTTATTTTTTGCGATATAAACGTAAAAAGACCGCAAATTTTGAAAAAAAATGATATTTTCTACTTTTTGTTATTAGAAAAATCCAATAAACTCAATTTTAGTCATACATTTAGGCCAAAATGTATTCAGCCACATGTCTTTGGTAAAAAAAAAGTCAATAATTGTATATTTATTGGTTTGCGCAAAAGTTGTCACATCTACAAACTAAGGTACGTTTTCTGGAATTTACACAGCTTTTAGTTTACGACTGCCTATCTCATTTCTTGAGGTGCTAAATTGGCAGGGCAGTACAAAACCCCCCCAAATGACCCCATTTTGGAAAGTAGACCCCCTAAGGAAATTGATAAGAGGCATGTTGAGCCCATTGAATATTTTATTTTTTTGCCTCAAGCGATTGAATAATGACAAAAAAAAAATTTTTTTTTTTTTTTTACACAAAGTTGTCACTAAATGATATATTGCTCACACATGCTATGGGCATATGTGAAATGACACCCCAAAATAAATTCTGCTGCTTCTCCTGAGTACGGGGATACCACATATGTGGGACTTTTTGGGAGCCTAGCCGTGTACGGGGCCCCGAAAACCAAGCACCGCCTTCAGGCTTTCTAAGGGCGTAAATTTTTGAGTTCACTTCTCACTACCTATTACAGTTTTGAAGGCCATAAAATGCCAAGATGGCACAAAACCCCCACAAATGACCCCATTTTAGAAAGTAGACACCCCAAGCTATTTGCTGAGAGGCATGTTGAGTTCATGGAATATTTTATATTTTGCCACAAGTTGCGGGAAAATTACAAACTTTTTTTTTTTTTTTTCACAAAGTTGTCACTAAATGATATATTGCTCATGCATGCCATGGGCATATGTGAAATGACACCCCAAAATAAATTCTGCTGCTTCTCCTGAGTACGGGGATACCACATATGTGGGACTTTTTGGGAGCCTAGCCGCGTACGGGGCCCCGAAAACCAAGCACCGCCTTCAGGCTTTCTAAGGGCGTAAATTTTTGAGTTCACTTCTCACTACCTATTACAGTTTTGAAGGCCATAAAATGCCAAGATGGCACAAAACCCCCACAAATGACCCCATTTTAGAAAGTACACACCCCAAGCTATTTGCTGAGAGGCATGTTGAGTCCATGGAATATTTTATATTTTGCCACAAGTTGCGGGAAAATTACAAACTTTTTTTTTTTTTTTTTTTTTTCACAAAGTTGTCACTAAATGATATATTGCTCACGCATGCCATGGGCATATGTGAAATGACACCCCAAAATAAATTCTGCTGCTTCTCCTGAGTACGGGGATACCACATATGTGGGACTTTTTGGGAGCCTAGCCGCGTACGGGGCCCCGAAAACCAAGCACCGCCTTCAGGCTTTCTAAGGGCGTTACAGTTTTGAAGGCCATAAAATGCCAAGATGGCACAAACCCCCCCCAAATGACCCCATTTTGGAAAGTAGACACCCCTAAATTTAGGGGTACACTAGTGAGACTAGGTAATAAATGGCAGGTGCCCTGAAACTATAAAAAAATAACTAACCAACCAGCGTCACCTGTAACAGTTATATGGTGATCACTGGTGAAAGGGTTAACTAGGGGGCAATCAGGGGGCTTTATGCGGTAGTATATGGGGGTCCCTGGCGCTATAAAAAGCTGCGGCGAACCTAAATACCTACCTGCCTAACTAGCGTCACCTGTGACACTAATACAGCGATCAGAAAAACGATCGCTTATTAGGCTGGGTTCACACTGGAGCGATGCGGGAACGCCACGAATGCGCGGCGGGTTCCCGCATCGCATGCCTCCCGGCGGCAGTTCACACTGCCCTATGCGAACTGCTGGGAGTGTCAGTGAAATGTTAATGACACCCCCAGATCAGTTCGCATATCGCAGTGCGATCTGCAAACTTGGATCGCATGGTGTGAACACCCATGCGATCCGATTCTGCTGCGGACCAAAAAAAGGGTCCCGTGCGAGTTTGCGGCGGGTGCGGCGGGTGCGACACGAATTCAGTCATACTATCTGTATAGCTGAACTCGAATCACACAGAGATCGGATGTGATTTGCACTGCAGTGCGGTGCGAATCACATCCGTTCTCATAAACCGCTGCAATGTGAACCCAGCCTTAGTGACACTGGCGACGGGGGGTGATCACGGGGTTAAACCTTTATTGGGGGGGTTAGGGGGGTACCTTAGAACTAAAGGGGGCTAACCCTAACTGCCCTAACAGTTATTAGTCACAAATGACACCCGCCGGGTGATCAGGGGGTTAAACCTTTATTAGGTAATAAATGGCGGGTGCCCTGAAACTATAAAAAAATAACTAACCAACCAGCGTCACCTGTAACAGTTATATGGTGATCACTGGTGAAAGGGTTAACTAGGGGGCAATCAGGGGGCTTTATGCGGTAGTATATGGGGGTCCCTGGCGCTATAAAAAGCTGCGGCGAACCTAAATACCTACCTGCCTAACTAGCGTCACCTGTGACACTAATACGTAGGGATAGGGGAAAACACTGCGCTAAAATCAAATATACATAAAGAAGCACAGCAGCCAACTGCGCTAAGATCAAATATACGTAAAAAAGTACAGCAGCCAACACTCAAACAAACAAAGTTCAACAAACAGAAATAAAAAATAGTGTAGCGCTTCTAAGGTGAAAAATATGTTGAAAGAATGCTCCTATAGCAAAGAGCATATAAATGTGTAAATTAACAAAATAAAGTCCAAAGAAATGGATGTAAGCTTCCGTGGAAGGACCGGCACAATGGTAGTCAGACCGTATCACAATACGAGGCAAATCTCATTAAACGGACATGTCCATGTACAACAGCTTGTCTGGAAACATTGGGAAAGAATAGATGGATACTTCTTACCAGATCTGTTGGACTCACACAGTCATATGACGGTTGAGTCAATAAGGCTTGGGGTCACAATCTGGGACCGAGGAGTGGATCAAAGTGGGTTCATCAGCCTGGTGGGGAGACTTCAAAAGACCGTATATCCAAAAGATGAATCTCACCGATGGAACTTCGGAATGGTTAAGAAATCCAACTCAGGTATAGCTCACTGCACTCCGATACTCCAAATACCCCAAATGGAGGGGAAGATATTTAAAGGGTTTAAACCAAAAAGGAAAAAAGAAAGAAAAAGCTCCACATGGTGCGGGTCAAGCGATAAAAAATGGTAATTTATTAAAAGTCAAAAGGGTAACAAATGACTTAGTGATCACAAAGCAATAAGGTAAAAATTAAAGTAAAAGCAATGTGGGGTGCCAACAGCTAGCCCGACGCGTTTCGACACATATGTCTTCGACAGGGGCATGTTGGGACCCACCACATTGCTAACAAATATATAGGGTGTCTAAAACAAATCCGCCTACAAAGGGGCGGGGGCTCCGCCTGCAAGGGGGCGGAGGCTGTTGTCTCAGACAACCCATAAACAAATAAAATGAACAGTCTGATCAAATAAGGATAAACATGTTCAAACGTAGTGACTAAATACGGATATCATCCTAAATATAACCCTCTTACTAATGAAAACAGTTACATTAGGTTTAATAACGGTAAACACTTAGTAAACAGTCATAATCATAAATGGATCACATATGTTAATCTAGACCTCCTAAGATCTCCAAGAGGGGCCAGTAGACAAATAAAGTCTATGCAGGACTGCATCTAACACTAATGTGGTAAAAACAGCCATGCATTGTCATTACTGTATAGAGTATATGAAATCATCACCTGGAAAGACTTGTTCCCATATGTGTTGTGTCACAATAGATCCTAGCAGGCAGGGATGGTGATGTCTAATGGCGATCCGTCCTTATACTGGTTAGCTATATGTTACTAGTTTACTGGCGATGTGCAGCTAAAGGAAGTATCTGTGTAGTCATGGTAACTGTTGATACATAATATCCTATAGCACGAGAGTCCAATCAGGTGATCGGGGAACAGGGTCACGTGTAATGGGGCTGGGTAACCTCCACCAATCACCGAATGAATGCATCACATGGCCAAACATGGGAGGGGCTAGGAGGGACATACGTCAAGAGGATGGGAGGTGTTCATGTAGGCGTAGAATGTAGTAGAGGGGAGGAACGTCCGAATTTGGCGCCAATTTGCCGCACAGTGTACGTCACCCGCCATAGGGCGTGGTGAGCGGCGTCACGGCCAATCGGAACTGTCGAAAGCATGGCGATGCTGCGCATGCGTATTAACGCAAAACGCAGTCACGTCATGCGCCTCAGAAGCCTCGTCATACCCGGAACAAGCCAGGGGGAGGCGTGGTCACGTCGCGTCGCACCGAACGACGGGTGGCAACGCGACCTAAGCAACCACAACGCGTCCCCCTAGGTACAAATCAGAGCATTCGGAGGAGAGAACAAAAACCAGAAAAGAGAAAAGGGGAGGAGAAACATAACAAACCTCTAGGCTGGTGCAATAGGAATGTCGGCAATAAGAATAAATAAATAAAATAAATAAATCGAATATTCTATACGTTCTAATTGCATGTTACTAACAGAAAGGACCATGAGACTCCTAAGGCTTGGAAAATATATATGAGTACATTTACCAAATAACATATATCTCAGGTCACATAATTCAAAAAAGTTACCATATAGTCACACATGTCTAAATTAGAAATTAGAACATGGGACAGAGATTGGGGAAAAAAAGGTGAACAATGTTAAAAATATGAAAAAAGATAACGTGCAGAAATGGCAACTCACAAACAATATGAGGTGTATGCCGTAAACATGGAAAGTACATAATTAATATGTGGACAAAACGATGTATCAAGAATGATAATAATGAACTTAATTAAAGTGGAAGGTGATTGTGAAGATCTGAAGTAAAAATTAGGCCTGATTAATAAAACTATTAATGTCCCAGTCTGTGTTCATGCCAAAGGGGGAGTAGCACCTCAATTCATAGATCCAAAAAGTCTCGAGGCGCGACACCCCCCGTAGGCATGAATCTCCCCTCCAGCTCGGGACAAATTTGTCAATAATTTGAAAACGTGTACCCTTGGGATCCCTATTGTGTTTTTCGAGATAGTGTCTCGGGACTGTGTGCTTGTCACAGCCTTTTTTGATTTTACTGAGGTGTTCGTTAACTCTGATTGAGAAGTTGCGAATAGTGCGGCCGACATATTGTTGGTTGCATGGACAGGTGATCAAATAAACAATGTACCTGGTGGTACAAGTGGTAAAGTGTTTCATCATGTACCTACGTGAAGTGACTGTAGATGTAAAGGAATCGCTTTTTCCCTTGCCTAACATGTTATGTATGCAGACGTTGCATTTTCTGCACGGAAAATATCCCTTACTCTGAGGGAAAAATTGTATGGATCTAGGGATATCTATTACATTGGGGGAGATATCATTCTGTATCGACCGGGCTCCCCTATAGATAATTCCAGCTTTCTCAGGAATGGTTCCACCTAGGATTTTGTCACCCGACAACACCTTCCAGTGCCTGTTAATGATTCTCTTTATCTCAGTGTGTTGTGTAGAGAAAGTGGTGAAGAAAGACCATTTAAATTTATCATTGGTTCTTGATTTAACTTTTTTCTGGATAAGGGAAGCCCTATCAGTATGTAGGGCTGTTTGGATGTCAGCATCAAGGGCGCATGGATCATAGCCCTTGTCTAAAAACCTCTTGCGAATGATATAGGATTGAGAGATGAAGTCACTGGTATTCGTGCAGTTCCGCCTAAGCCTCAGAAATTGACCACGTGGAATGGATCCGAGCCATTGACGGTGGTGGCAACTATCGACGGGAATATACCCGTTACGGTCCGTTGGCTTGAAAAAGGTTCTCAGGACTAGGCGTTTCTGCACGACTGTGACTTCTAGGTCCAGAAAATGAATATTAGTTGTGCTGGCCTCAAAGGTCAACTGTATACCACGATCATTGGTATTAAGGGTTGCCATGAAGTCATCCAGGGATGGCCGGCTGCCCCTCCACAAGAGGAGGATGTCGTCTATATACCTAGCCCACAATACCAGTTCAGGCCTGTCAAGGGCATAGACGACATCCTCCTCCCACTGGGCCATAAACAGATTGGCCAAGCTGGGTGCATATTTTGCCCCCATGGCAACCCCTCTGGTCTGGGTATAAAAGGTACCCTGAAACCAAAAGTAATTGTGGGACATGGCAAATTCCAACAATTGCATAAGGAAATTTCTATGTATCACAGGGAGTGTAGAGTCTCTAGACAGAAATAGTTCAACAGCTCCTAGACCTAGGTCCTGTGGAATAGAGGTATACAACGCAGACACATCTGCTGTGACTAGAATAAGATCATCATGATATTGTATGTTCTCTAATAGTCGAATTGTGTCACCTGTGTCCTGTAAGTAGGATGGTATATTCCTTACTAAGGGCTGGAGGTAAGTATCTATGTATTTCCCTATTCGCGAGGTAATGGAATTTATACCGCTAACAATTGGGCGGCCTGGTGGATTAACCAAATCCTTGTGTATCTTGGGGAGTTGGTATATTGTCGGGATGCATGGTGCCAGTGGAATCATAAATTCCCTCTCTTTTTTATTTAAGATGTTTAAAGAAAAACCTTCATCTATAATCTGTGTAAGTTCTTTTTTATATTTGGAGGTGGGGTCACCTGGTAAGGGGCTATAAGTGGTAACATCATTCAGTAATCTGTTCATTTCATCAATGTAACATGATTTGTCTAGTACCACTAGACCACCCCCCTTGTCTGCAGGACGGATGATAAGATTTTTTCTTTCACATAAAGATTTGAGACCCTGGGCTATAGAGGGGTCTTGGTGTACCTTTTTAATGGGCAACTTATCCAGATCATTTAAGACAAGGTTTTTAAAAACGTTGATCGATGGAGGTAAAATACCTGGATTGAACAAAGACGGATTGCTCAATCCGGAATGTCTAACAGATGTGGGGTCAGGAATCGTGTTAGTGCTACTAGGTGAAGACAAAAAGTGTCTCTGAATATGTAACTTCCGAATAAATTTCTGCACGTCAATGAATGTATTGAATTTGTTAAGTTTTCTTGGTGGGACAAATTTAAGGCCCTTATCTAAAATAAGTTTTTCACTCGTTGATAATATTGCTGAACTAAGGTTAAAAATACCCGCACCTACTGTGTCCCCTTTCTTTTTGTGCTGGATGCGCCTCCCCCCTCTGGTGCCTCGTTTGGTTTTAGATTTCCTCCACGGATAGGGGTATCCCTGTGAAAATCCTGATGATAGGAGGGCCCTGGTGGATAATTGCGATTATATGGAGGTCTGAATGGAGGCTCATCATTATATGTCATATAGGGAGGAGGGTCCCGTTGGAAATCAAAATTTTCATCATCCCTAAGAGGTAGGTAACGATTATAGGTACGAATGGGAGTGCTGTGTGAATAGTCATCCCTCCTATGGCTATATTTGTCGTCTCGTCGGGTTCTACTATAATCACGGGGGGTATGTTGATAGCCACCATTGGTATCTCCCTGGTATCTATCTTGGCCCCGCCCCTGATTATTTCTGCCTCTACCCTTGTTTCGGGGTTTAGAACCTTTACCTTGATGGTTAGGGTGTTGAGCTTGGACAGGGGATCTAAATCCATAGTCATTTGTTCTAAGAGGACCCGTGGGCCTGGGCTGGGGTGGTGGAGGTTCATAGATCAACCTTCTTTCCATCTCCATAGCTTCAGGCTGCATATTGTCCAATGTTGGGTTGTTGCCTGGTTCAGAGGCAATTTTTTTCTGCCAATTAAAGACAGAATTAGATTTATAATCGTTAACATCACGATTATACTTCTTTTGTTTTTTGGTACGTTGATCTTTTTCCTCTTTCTCTAGATGGTTTTTTAGGTTAGAGGATAACGTATTATATTCCGGTGTGCCTAATGCTGGTGTGAGTTTTTCTTTAATATCTTTGATTTCTTTGTCAATGAAGGGTAACCTGGCCTGTTTTCTATCTATCAAGAAATTCAACAGTTTGATACCCATATCATTGAAATAGTTGAACCAAACGTCAAACTCCACCTCTCCTTGTTGGGGGTGTATATCCCAACGTAATCCCCATGGGACCATCTTCTCTTTAGTATATTGCCTCAAAAAGGCGATGTCCCATTGGAGATGAACCTCTGAGACCATCACATTTTTGAGTCTAATAAAGAGACCACTGACCTCAGTGTTAGTGGAATTAGATGTGAAAACACCCTCTGTGTTGAGGGATCTAGAAGTTCTATATTCAAAAATATCCATTTAAGAATAATAAGAAAAAAGGCAGCTGCAGTGAATAATGAGTCACAAAAAAGAAGTAGGGATAGGGGAAAACACTGCGCTAAAATCAAATATACATAAAGAAGCACAGCAGCCAACTGCGCTAAGATCAAATATACGTAAAAAAGTACAGCAGCCAACACTCAAACAAACAAAGTTCAACAAACAGAAATAAAAAATAGTGTAGCGCTTCTAAGGTGAAAAATATGTTGAAAGAATGCTCCTATAGCAAAGAGCATATAAATGTGTAAATTAACAAAATAAAGTCCAAAGAAATGGATGTAAGCTTCCGTGGAAGGACCGGCACAATGGTAGTCAGACCGTATCACAATACGAGGCAAATCTCATTAAACGGACATGTCCATGTACAACAGCTTGTCTGGAAACATTGGGAAAGAATAGATGGATACTTCTTACCAGATCTGTTGGACTCACACAGTCATATGACGGTTGAGTCAATAAGGCTTGGGGTCACAATCTGGGACCGAGGAGTGGATCAAAGTGGGTTCATCAGCCTGGTGGGGAGACTTCAAAAGACCGTATATCCAAAAGATGAATCTCACCGATGGAACTTCGGAATGGTTAAGAAATCCAACTCAGGTATAGCTCACTGCACTCCGATACTCCAAATACCCCAAATGGAGGGGAAGATATTTAAAGGGTTTAAACCAAAAAGGAAAAAAGAAAGAAAAAGCTCCACATGGTGCGGGTCAAGCGATAAAAAATGGTAATTTATTAAAAGTCAAAAGGGTAACAAATGACTTAGTGATCACAAAGCAATAAGGTAAAAATTAAAGTAAAAGCAATGTGGGGTGCCAACAGCTAGCCCGACGCGTTTCGACACATATGTCTTCGACAGGGGCATGTTGGGACCCACCACATTGCTAACAAATATATAGGGTGTCTAAAACAAATCCGCCTACAAAGGGGCGGGGGCTCCGCCTGCAAGGGGGCGGAGGCTGTTGTCTCAGACAACCCATAAACAAATAAAATGAACAGTCTGATCAAATAAGGATAAACATGTTCAAACGTAGTGACTAAATACGGATATCATCCTAAATATAACCCTCTTACTAATGAAAACAGTTACATTAGGTTTAATAACGGTAAACACTTAGTAAACAGTCATAATCATAAATGGATCACATATGTTAATCTAGACCTCCTAAGATCTCCAAGAGGGGCCAGTAGACAAATAAAGTCTATGCAGGACTGCATCTAACACTAATGTGGTAAAAACAGCCATGCATTGTCATTACTGTATAGAGTATATGAAATCATCACCTGGAAAGACTTGTTCCCATATGTGTTGTGTCACAATAGATCCTAGCAGGCAGGGATGGTGATGTCTAATGGCGATCCGTCCTTATACTGGTTAGCTATATGTTACTAGTTTACTGGCGATGTGCAGCTAAAGGAAGTATCTGTGTAGTCATGGTAACTGTTGATACATAATATCCTATAGCACGAGAGTCCAATCAGGTGATCGGGGAACAGGGTCACGTGTAATGGGGCTGGGTAACCTCCACCAATCACCGAATGAATGCATCACATGGCCAAACATGGGAGGGGCTAGGAGGGACATACGTCAAGAGGATGGGAGGTGTTCATGTAGGCGTAGAATGTAGTAGAGGGGAGGAACGTCCGAATTTGGCGCCAATTTGCCGCACAGTGTACGTCACCCGCCATAGGGCGTGGTGAGCGGCGTCACGGCCAATCGGAACTGTCGAAAGCATGGCGATGCTGCGCATGCGTATTAACGCAAAACGCAGTCACGTCATGCGCCTCAGAAGCCTCGTCATACCCGGAACAAGCCAGGGGGAGGCGTGGTCACGTCGCGTCGCACCGAACGACGGGTGGCAACGCGACCTAAGCAACCACAACGCGTCCCCCTAGGTACAAATCAGAGCATTCGGAGGAGAGAACAAAAACCAGAAAAGAGAAAAGGGGAGGAGAAACATAACAAACCTCTAGGCTGGTGCAATAGGAATGTCGGCAATAAGAATAAATAAATAAAATAAATAAATCGAATATTCTATACGTTCTAATTGCATGTTACTAACAGAAAGGACCATGAGACTCCTAAGGCTTGGAAAATATATATGAGTACATTTACCAAATAACATATATCTCAGGTCACATAATTCAAAAAAGTTACCATATAGTCACACATGTCTAAATTAGAAATTAGAACATGGGACAGAGATTGGGGAAAAAAAGGTGAACAATGTTAAAAATATGAAAAAAGATAACGTGCAGAAATGGCAACTCACAAACAATATGAGGTGTATGCCGTAAACATGGAAAGTACATAATTAATATGTGGACAAAACGATGTATCAAGAATGATAATAATGAACTTAATTAAAGTGGAAGGTGATTGTGAAGATCTGAAGTAAAAATTAGGCCTGATTAATAAAACTATTAATGTCCCAGTCTGTGTTCATGCCAAAGGGGGAGTAGCACCTCAATTCATAGATCCAAAAAGTCTCGAGGCGCGACACCCCCCGTAGGCATGAATCTCCCCTCCAGCTCGGGACAAATTTGTCAATAATTTGAAAACGTGTACCCTTGGGATCCCTATTGTGTTTTTCGAGATAGTGTCTCGGGACTGTGTGCTTGTCACAGCCTTTTTTGATTTTACTGAGGTGTTCGTTAACTCTGATTGAGAAGTTGCGAATAGTGCGGCCGACATATTGTTGGTTGCATGGACAGGTGATCAAATAAACAATGTACCTGGTGGTACAAGTGGTAAAGTGTTTCATCATGTACCTACGTGAAGTGACTGTAGATGTAAAGGAATCGCTTTTTCCCTTGCCTAACATGTTATGTATGCAGACGTTGCATTTTCTGCACGGAAAATATCCCTTACTCTGAGGGAAAAATTGTATGGATCTAGGGATATCTATTACATTGGGGGAGATATCATTCTGTATCGACCGGGCTCCCCTATAGATAATTCCAGCTTTCTCAGGAATGGTTCCACCTAGGATTTTGTCACCCGACAACACCTTCCAGTGCCTGTTAATGATTCTCTTTATCTCAGTGTGTTGTGTAGAGAAAGTGGTGAAGAAAGACCATTTAAATTTATCATTGGTTCTTGATTTAACTTTTTTCTGGATAAGGGAAGCCCTATCAGTATGTAGGGCTGTTTGGATGTCAGCATCAAGGGCGTCTGAGACAACAGCCTCCGCCCCCTTGCAGGCGGAGCCCCCGCCCCTTTGTAGGCGGATTTGTTTTAGACATCCTATATATTTGTTAGCAATGTGGTGGGTCCCAACATGCCCCTGTCGAAGACATATGTGTCGAGACGCGTCGGGCTAGCTGTTGGCACCCCACATTGCTTTTACTTTAATTTTTACCTTATTGCTTTGTGATCACTAAGTCATTTGTTACCCTTTTGACTTTTAATAAATTACCATTTTTTATCGCTTGACCCGCACCATGTGGAGCTTTTTCTTTCTTTTTTCCTTTTTGGTTTAAACCCTTTAAATATCTTCCCCTCCATTTGGGGTATTTGGAGTATCGGAGTGCAGTGAGCTATACCTGAGTTGGATTTCTTAACCATTCCGAAGTTCCATCGGTGAGATTCATCTTTTGGATATACGGTCTTTTGAAGTCTCCCCACCAGGCTGATGAACCCACTTTGATCCACTCCTCGGTCCCAGATTGTGACCCCAAGCCTTATTGACTCAACCGTCATATGACTGTGTGAGTCCAACAGATCTGGTAAGAAGTATCCATCTATTCTTTCCCAATGTTTCCAGACAAGCTGTTGTACATGGACATGTCCGTTTAATGAGATTTGCCTCGTATTGTGATACGGTCTGACTACCATTGTGCCGGTCCTTCCACGGAAGCTTACATCCATTTCTTTGGACTTTATTTTGTTAATTTACACATTTATATGCTCTTTGCTATAGGAGCATTCTTTCAACATATTTTTCACCTTAGAAGCGCTACACTATTTTTTATTTCTGTGACACTAATACGGCGATCAGAAAAATGATCGCTTATTAGGCTGGGTTCACACTGGAGCGATGCGGAAACACCGCGAATCCGCGGCGGGTTCCCGCATCGCATGCCTCCCGGCGACAGTTCACACTGCCCTATGCGGACTGCTGGGAGTGTCAGTGAAATGTTACTGACACCCCCAGATCAGTTCGCATATCGCAGTGCGATCTGCAAACTCGGATCGCATGGTGTGAACACCCATGCGATCCGATTCTGCTGCGGGCCAAAAAAAGGGTCCCGTGCGAATTTGCGGCGGGTGCGGCGGGTGCGGCGAATGGCTGAACTCGAATCGCACAGAGATCGGATGTGATTTGCACTGCAGTGCGGTGCGAATCACATTCGTTCTCATAAACCGCTGCAATGTGAACCCAGCCTTAGTGACACTGGCGACGGGGGGTGATCACGGGGTTAAACCTTTATTGGGGGGGTTAGGGGGGTACATTAGAACTAAAGGGGGCTAACCCTAACTGCCCTAACAGTTATTACAGTCACAAATGACACCAATGCAAAAAAAAAAAAAAAAAAAAAAAAAATGACATTGGTGTCACTGTGACTGGGGGGCAGGGGTAATTGGGGGGGTGATCGGGGGGTAAAGGGGGGGTGTGAGTGTGCCTGGCATGTTCTACTGTGTGTGTAGAGTGTTGGTGCAACTCACCGATCCGCTCTCCTCCGTGTCGGAACGAAAAATACCGACACGGAGGAGAGAATACATCACTTCCTCTCCTGTGTTTACATTACAGGAGAGGAAGTGATGTCACGGGGGATTCCTATTCGTCGGGAGCGATCGCGTGGGGGTGGCCATGAATGAATGGCTGCCCCCTCGTCCCGGATCGCTCCCGGACGAAAACCGACCGCCGCAGGCACCGGGCGGGGGCCCGATCGGGCCCCCGACCCGCGGGAGGCAAGGGACGTACATGTACGCCAATATGCCTGCCCGTGCCATGCTGTCGACGTACATCGTCGTGCGGCGGTCGGCAACTGGTTAAAGCTCACCATACATATACAATCTGATCCGATCTAACACCAACTATGTAGTGCAAGGGGCTGCCTGATTGCATACAGAGTGATTAGATAGATGGTGTCTCCTTCTGTTATATAGTTTTGGTAAATCTAAAGGAGATTGTACAGATATTATAAAATCAGATTGTATAGTGTATGATCACCTTTATACACCTAAAATCAACAGTTGTGCATTTGGTGCCATTAATTGTTAACGGCACACCAAACACAGGAGCAAACACACATTTTGCCTTGTGAAAAAAACGGGTGAAAAATGCATCAAAACGCACAGTAAAAAACATACAACTCACAACACGCTAAAATGTCCAATGAGCCAATTTGCCACGTGTAGGACAGCCCACTGAAATCAACAGTGTTTGCTAGTGTGTAAAACAAACCAATTTCACTTTCATGCCTAGTGTAGAGGCACGTTTGGCACGTTTTTCCTGTGACACACACTGATTTCAGTGGGCTGCCCTACACATGGCAAAGTAGCTCATGGGACATTTTGGCATTTTGTGGGTTGCACATTTTTTTACTATGCGTTTGTGCTGCATTTTTCGCTTGTTTTTTCGCATGACTGTTAACAATTATTGGCACCAAAAGTACAACTAGTTAATTTTAGCTGTATAAAGGTGGTCATACAATATACAATCTAAATGTAATATTTCTGTACAATCTCTAGATGTGGGTAGTAGCCAAGCATGCACACACTTCACACCATGGCAACATGTAGTGTTTGTCCGACCTGCTCCCTGGCCATGGCCTCCCAAGGATCCTGTTCCTGGGGTTCTCCCGCCCGATGATTTCCAGTGGCACTCATCCTCCTCCTTACCCTCGGAGATATACTGTTGGTGTATAACACACACCCGCGATTTTCCCCCTATTTTCTGGGGAAGAAAGTGCATGTTATATGCTGATACATACGGTAATTATTCACCATTAAATTCATTATTATTATATATTAACTCTTTATGATCACATTCTGTATCAAATGTTTTATTGCTATAGGCTTCATTATAATTATTAATATTTATTATGATGTATCCCTAGGGGACTGTGACATTCAACTCATTCATGTTTATTCTATATATTATTATACACACCAACGTGCCTCCTATAAAGTCCCAACCCCACTTCTTTTGTTCTACCATAGCATATAGGGATGGAGGCATTTTGGTGTTTTTGCTCCAGGCTGAGACAGGTCTCATTCATTTCTAATTTTCTATATAATAGGAGAAGACCCCATCTGCCCAATCACTCTGTATCCAATCAAGGCAGGTCCTTGTACTACATATGCTATATTACCAAAAGTATTGGGACACCTACCTTTTCACGCACATGTACTTTAATGGCATCCCGGTCTTAGTCCGTATGGTTCAATATTGCGTTGGCCAACCCTTTGCAGCTATAACAGTTTCAACTCTTCTGAGAAGGCTGTCCACAAGGTTTAGGAGTGTGTCTATGGGAATGTTTGACCATTCCTCCAGAAACGCATTTGTGAGGTCAGGCACTGATGTGGACGAGAAGGCCTGGCTTGAAATCTCCACTCTGATTCATCCCAAAGTTGCTCTATCGGGTTGAGGTCAGGACCCTGTGCAGTCCAGTCAAGGTCCTCCATCCCAAACTCACTCATCCATGTTTTTATGAACCTTGCTTTGTGCACTGGTCCAAATCATTTGGTGGAGAGGGGATTATGGTGTGTGGTTGTTTTTCAGTGGTTGGCCTCTTAGTTCCAGTGAAGAGAACTATTAAGGCGTCATCATACCAAGACATTTTGGACAATTTCATGCTCCCAACTGTGTGGGAACTATTTAGGGATGGTCCCTTCCTGTGCCAACATGACTGCACATCAGTGCACAAAGCAAGGTCAATAAAGACATGGATGAGCGAGCTTGAGGTGGATGCACTTGACTGGCCTGCACAGAGTCCTCACCTCAACCCAATAGAAAACCTTTGAGATTAATTAGAGCGGAGACTGCGAGCCAGGCCTTCTCATCCACATCAGTGCCTGACCTCACACATTTGCTTCTGGAAGAATGGTTAAAAATACCCATAGACACTTGCCTAAACATTCTGGGCAGCCTTCCCAGAAGAGTTGAAACCATTATATCTGCAAAGGGTGGTCCAGCTCAATATTGAACCCTATAGACTAAGACTGGGATGCCATTAAAGTTCATGTGCGTGTAAAGGCAGGTGTCACAATACTTTTGGTAATATGGTGTAGTTGATGGTGGATCTAAAGGAGATTGTACAATCAGATTGTACAGTGTATGGTGAGCTTTAGAGAATGCTTGATTTAACAGCTTTATCCACATAGGCCGTTATCTGTTTGCTCAGCTCCTGCACACTCTGCCACGTGAACGATCTATGGCTGTGTATTTAGTGGGAACAATATTCACTGACTGCATAGAAAAAATGATGCAAGGTGTGTGCTAATGAGGTAACCTGCTAAACTCCTGCCTGTTTTATGTCCCAAGGTCCATTTAGGAAGTAATGGAGACATTTGTTAATTTGGCCAGCTGGACACCAAGGTAATGGGTATGAAGATATATAGAAAGTTTTTTTTTTTTATTTCTGCAAAAGAAGTACACAAATGGTATATTGGTACATAGGGGAGCTGGAATTTAGAAAAATAAAATAGGTGAATTTATCCTTTAATAAAATTTGTATTTCCAGTGGTCATATATCCTTTGGGATATATAAGGTTGTTTAAAGTGTGTGGCAACAGAACTTTATAAATTGGAGAATTAGCAATCTGGCAAACAATGAAACAACTTTCACAAGAGACTGAATGGTAGGGATGAGCCAATGATTTAGCCCAAACTTTGGCTGTTTGGGCATTCTGTCTTTTTGCTTGTTCCGCTCCCTGTTCGGCAGGAGCCAAAAATCATACATAGAAGCATTATTTCTATTGCTTCTACATATGACAACTTCCCAGTTCCCACTGTCATTGGTTGCTAAGGAACCAGCAGCGTGCCTGCTTGTGTCCCTAGGAACCACTGATGTCATTGAGAATCCCAACCAATAGGGCTGGGACAGTGGTGACATAATAACTACCCAAATATAGCCACTGGCCACACTTGGGCAGTGACATTGACCAAATATGGCCATAGCCATATTTGATCAATTATGTCACCACTATCCCTGCTGCTGGTTATCGGGAAGCTGAATATGATTACTGTTGGGAATGGTCTTATGTGAGGGGCCATCATTTTTTATTTTCTTTGCATATCCATGGACAGCAGGCATCATGATTGACGATGGACTTACATTGAGGGACATTTTTGGGGGATTTATATGTTTGTGTGTTTTTTGTGAATGAGTAGAGTAGTTGTATTATGTAATCCATACTCATTTATGTGGGAGAAAGTATCTGGGGCCCCTTATTATTAAAGGGGGTTTCCAGATTACGATCCCTGTAGGCCCTTCTTTAAAATGGGGACAAGGTGCTTTGCTAGGGTGGATCACTGTAGTGTATATTACACAGTTTTTGTAATTTCTTATAAGAGATACGGGGGTCCCTCGTATATTACACAGTTTTTGTTGTAATTTCTTATAAGAGATAAGGGGGGTTCCTTGTATATTACACAGTTTTTGTTGTAATTTCTTATAAGAGATATGGGAGGGTCCCTTGTATATTACACAGTTTTTGTTGTAATTTCTTATAATGCCACGTACACACAATCGGAATTCCGTCCAGAAAAAGCGACTGTGTGTATGCTCCATCGGAATTTAGCTGTCCGAATTTCCGCCAGCAAAAAATTGATAGCATGTTCTCAATTTTCCGGATGGAAAAACGTTCTATTGGTAATTCCGATCGTGTGTATGCAATTCCAACGCGCCAAAAATCACACCTGCTCAGATTCAACTACGAGACAGAAGCTATTGGCTACTGGCTATTGAACTTTCTTTTTCTAGTCCCGTCGTACGTGTTGTACATCACTGCATTATAAACAATCGGAATTTGATGTGACCGTGTGTAGGCAAGACAGCTTGAGCCGAATTCCGTCGGGAAAACCATCAGAGCTTTTTCTGATCGTGTGTACGCGGCATTAGAGATATGGGGGGTCCCTTGTATATTACACAGTTTTTGTTGCAATTTCTTATAAGAGATAAAAAACAAAAAGCAGTCACATATAGTTTCTCATTCTCACATAACTGATTTATTACAGAGTTTTGTGTTTTGCCTGCAGTATTTCTTCAAGATTTTGTACTCTTCAAGTAGGCCAACCACCAATTTTATAAATTAAATTATATCACAGTATAAAAACATTACCGTATATACTCGAGTATAAGCCGAGATTTTCAGCCTCTTTTTTGAGGCTGAAAGTGCCCCCCTCGGCTTATACTCGAGTCATCGCTGTCTGCCCGCTCGATCAGCGTGTCGAGCAGACAGACAGCGGCCATTCTATTCAAAAGCCGCGCCTCCGGCTCCGCCTTCGCCTGTGATAGGCGGAACACTGAATTTCCCAGCAGCCTGTGTTCCGCCTATCACGGACGTCGTATCATCCTCGTACTACGGACGAGGATGATACGACGTCTGTGATAGGCGGAACACAGGCTGCTGGGAAATTCAGTGTTCCGCCTATCACAGGCGAAGGCGGCGGCGCAGCTTTTGAACTTTACAATGGCCGCCGACGAAGAGGGCACGGGACGGCACGGCACGGGACGGGACGGGACGGGGGCAAGGCAAGGCACGACACGGGACGGATGCAAGGAGGCAAGGCACGGCACGGGACGGAGGCAAGGAGGCAAGGCACGGGACGGAGGCTCGGGACAAAGGTAGGCTGGACACACACACACACACACACACACACACACACACACACACACACACACACAGGGATGGATGGATGGATGGATGGAGACACACACACACAGGGATGGATGGATGGATGGATGGATGGAGACACACACACACATGGATGGATGGATGGATGGATGGAGACACACACACACAGGGATGGATGGATGGATGGACACACACACACACAGGGATGGATGGACGGACACACAGGGATGGACGGACACACAGGGATGGACGGACACACAGGGATGGACGGACACACACACAGGGATGGACAGGCATGTCTCACCCTCGGCTTATACACGAGTCAATAAGTTTGCCAGTTTTTTTGGGGGTAAATTGGGGGCCTCGGCTTATATTCGGGTCGGCCTATACTCGAGTATATACGGTATGTCTTTTTCGATCCTTGAAAAAAAAGTGAAAATATTTTTTTAATTCTGTTTCTGGTTATGCAGTTTATGCAATCCAAGCTCTTCACTGTAGGCCAATAAAGTACTGAGCCTTCTGGGACATATCAAAATTATTACCCCCTGTCATCAATTTACAGCTCATCGATAGTATAAAAATATCTGTTCTTTATTTTACAGCATATAAGCACAAAAGGAATGTTGGTGACAGATTTTAAAGACCAAGAACAGAATTTTTAATTATTGTAGGTCAAGGTTGTCAAGCATTATAAATAATTTTATTAATTAAAATAATTTTGCTGTGCTTTAAATGAATAATAGCAATAAATCACTTTGTTGTATGATTATTAAAACATTTTTTTCAGCCATTCTTTATGTATTTAGGCCTTTTTAAAAAAAAGTCCAAAGACAACAAAAAATTTGAAACTTTTCTTGCTCTAGAAATGTAAGTTGAACTATATAAGTGTTTGCAAGTAATCTTCTTAGCTTATTTATTTAAATATACTGCACCTCTTCTCAATGAGGACTCGGAACTTCAGCATAATAGTCATTATTCAGGGCATGACTGTTAGCAGGGTCATAACTGTTTGTTGGGGCCCTATATGAAAAGCATATACAAGTGTATTTCAAACCAGAGAAAACAGGGAAGCACACACTTTGCACAGTTAAACCTTTAATGAACAAAGTATTACAATCAACAATGGTTGCATGAACATATTTCATGAACTAAAAGCACCTTGAATGTAGCCCCATCTTGCTGAAGTTGTAGAACTGCTTGCATTGTGATGTTTAGTAGTTACTCAGCATGGAATCTGAACCTTTCACTACAAGGCTACAGGCTGAAGAAGGGCAAATAATTCAGCTTCACACTGAGCTCAGCTGCACATCAGATTCTGCTGCTACTGGGCTCACACAGGTCACTCCTACTGTTGTGTGGGCATGGCTAAATGTTTCGGGGGCATGCCCCTCTTTCTCAAGCATTGAGAAAAGAGGGCATGCCCCTGAAACCCTTAGCCAAGTCCACATGACAATATGAGTGACCTGTGTGAGTCCAGTAACAGCAGCATGCTGATTAGCCACTGAACATCACTGTCCATAATGTGAGTGGTTCTACAACTTCAGCAAGATGGGGCTGCATTCAAGATGCTTTTAGTTCATGATTTTATATTTTGACCATTAAAGGTTTAACTGTGCAAGGTGTGCAATTCCCTGTTTTTCTCTTGTTTGTTTTTTGCTCAAAATCCAGTGCATCTCCTTGTGCATGGTGTAATTGTGAACAACTGCAGAAGACTTTCCTTCAGTACTTACCAAAGCCACTTTATTTGCATATTCAACATTTGCTATTTTTTTTTGACAAACTGCCAATGGTCTTGTTTTTATCTGCCATGTAGTGTGGACATTGCTACTTTTTTTTATTTAAAGTGTACTTCCTCTTTTAAAGACAAACTGGGATAACACAAAATTTATATTTTTTACATATTCACATTCACATAGCATAACAAAAACAAAATGTAAAAAGGGCTGCATACCTTTTTACTTGGTTAAAAAAAACAAGCTCTCCTCTTCTATGAAATGGTAAGGAGTGGACTATGTAAATTTTTAACATAATTAACCCTGTCTGTGCTGTGCTGGCAAATTTATTTTCCAGCTGTCAGATGTGCATAGTTTCTGTCATATCAAAGGGTTAAAGGTCTCAAGACCTAGGTTTGAAATTGTGTCGATTGCACAAAAAAAAAAAGTTCCTCAGTCTGTCCCCTAACTATTGATTTAAAGCTATGTTTTATGCGGCCTATGGAGACCTTTGTATAAAACTGCACCAAAGGAACAACAAGAAACCCACCCACTGGGTATTTAACGCATTGCACGGAATTTGCTGTACATCAACACCTACTCTTCAACATTATAGTCTTAAGCTTAGTACACATGGCCCAAATGTCGAGCGGAATTGGCCAGTTGCTATGGATGCTGTATAACGATCCCACTGTATCGTTAATGTTCTGAAATACTTACTATCCTTAGGGGAACATGCCAGGGTTGTCCCCTCTCCCCATTACTGTTTATTTAGCCATCAAATCCCTGGCCATCAGAATTCAAAACTGCACTGACCTACAGGATATATATTGCGGGGACAGGGAACATAAATTTGCCCTCTTCATGGATGACCTTTTGATATTGCTGTCCTGCCCCATTACCTCTATTTCAAATCATAATGCTGTCCTGCAATGCTCCCCACTCATCCCAGGCCTGGAGGTTAATCATACAAAATCTCAGGCACTAAATATATCTCTAGATGACCACACAGTCAGTGCCCTTAAATGGACATATGCTTTCAAATGGCAATCTGAGGCCCTCCCTTACTTGGGAATGTTTTTAACACATTCCTGGCACACAGTATATATAAAAAAAATACCCTCTGTTAAACAGAAGGCTTTCTGCTGAACTAGATAAGTGGAACCCCACTCATGGTTTGACAGACTGTACTCTGAAAATAAATAGTCTACCGAGAATCTTGTACTTATTTTGCAGCATCCCGCTAATGATACCTATAAATGATCTTTAAAGTAAAAATGTTATTGTTCATTTGAGGAGACAAGAAACCTAGGGTGAATATATTCACCTTGTACAATCCTAAACAGAGCGTGGCCTGGGAGTCCCAGACTTGGCAAAATATCACTATGCAGCCCAGTTGGCTCAATTGATTAGATTTAACACAAAACAATCTCACTCGTTGTGGATGCAGGCAGAACCCTCCCCCATCTCTCTCAACCAATTGCACATATGATGTAGTTGTCATTCAAAGACAGATGTACCATATTATGCCCAAGGCCATCTTTAAGGCAGGGCAAAAGGGGCAGCTGCCCTGGGCCCTGTCATTGTTGTGGGACTCAAAGCAGCTGCCTTATACTTGCCAATTATCCCAGTTTAAATTCCCTTGTCCTTTGAAGTTTCAATCCTGTGCCATGTCCCAATATCTCAGTGTGAAGTGCTGGTACTAATACTGCTCAGCTCTGCCTTATTGTTGTGTGCAGATGACTCACCTGCAGACATTGTGTTTACATGTAAATAACAGGCATTCATATGTAAATAGCGACAGCGTTCATAAGTAAATAGCTGCGGCCGGCGGCATTGATATGTAAATAAAAGTGGCATTCATATGTATATCATGCACCCCTGCAGTGAGGAGATGATGTGCTGTGTCCTCTAGCAACCAATCAGTAAGCAGTAAAGCCCCATACACATTATCAGATTTTCTGCTGATTTTTTCCTTCAAATTTACCAAAACCATAAAATATGAGGTCAAACCTTTGGAGTTTCAATTTGTATGCAATCAGGCATGCCCTTGCACTACATGGTTTTGGTCAATCTGAATCCAAAACCATGTAGTGCAAGGGCATGCCTGATTGCATACAAATTGAAACTCCTAAGGTTTGACCTCATATTTTATGGTTTTGGTAAATTTGAAGGAAAAAATCAGCAGAAAAGCTGATAGTGTGTATGGGACTTAATACTGTACAGTAATCTCTAGCAACCAATTAACAAGCAGAAATCATTTGCTGTAACCTCTAGCAACTAATCAGTGAGCCAAAGTTTGTGCTGTAACCTCTAGCAACCAGTCAGTAAGCAGTATTGATATGCTGTAACCGCTGGCAACCAATCACAATTGCTGCCTGATCCGATATAGTAAACTGATTTTAAGTCTAGCTGCTATTTATTGTATGTCTCAGAGCAGGTGGAGAGTGAAATTGAATGGGGGGGCAAGAACATTTTTGCCCAGGGTCCAATCAATATTAAAGATGGCCCAATTATGCCCTTCCCTATTTCAATCCCTCAGAATTTGGGACAGACTCTTCAAGGCCTATAGTTCTAAGTCCCCTCATTGCCCCTTGGCCCCACTGTTCCAGAATCATGTCTCACTCCTTGAACCTTTGGATGGTGGATTAATAAAGGTTTTCTGCAAATAGCAAATTTATGTGACAATAAGGATGTAATGACAATGCAATTTCTGAGCATCATTTAGTGCATTATCTAAACTCCTTGAAACGCAACTTGGATATAGTGTACATTACATCTATGGAATTTAAATTTGATATGTTTGATAAATTCTAGGGGAAAATATTAGAGATTTATTCCATTTTAACATTGGTAGCAACAAAACAACCTTACATGGAGAGATGGGAGAGAGATCTGGGTGAAACCTTGCAAATAGATGAGTGGAATGCATTGGTGCAACATGCATCCAGGTCTCATCAATATATCAATAGTTAAAGCTAATTTTAAGGTGCTGATGAGATGGTATATGGTCCCAGAAAGGATCTCTTCTAATGTCCTGGGGTTTCTCCACTTTGTATTAGAGGCTGCAGGCAGGAGGGGATGGCATTGCGCATATGGTTTCAAGTTACCCAAGTTAATTTCAAAAAATTGTCCTGGATCATGGTTAATGAGAGTCTTTATGCAATTCTAAATAAAAAAGGAGATCACTGGGCCTCTGGATTAAATACTTGTCAGGATATCCTTGATAAATCCTTGGCTGAGCAATCTATGATCTAGTCACCTTTTCTTCACCTTTCTTACTCTTCCTTTCTTACCCTATCTATACCATAGTGAGTTTCTCCCACGATCCCTGAAAGGGACATGTTTTCCCCATATTAGTGTAGTGTTGTATGCTTCCCTTTTTTTTTCTAATTTTTTTCAATTGTTTTTTAAGCTCTTTTACAGCAAATCACTCACATAGCAGATCTTCTTTTTACCTGACGGTGTTATTTAAATTTACTCATGGCTAGGAAATGGAGAGTCACATTCCAACACCTTTAGCTCTTGGAGGAGAGGGCCACTGTGACCACTTATTTGGCTGAGCTGGCTCACTCTGCTGTTGTAATATAATACATGTGTGTACCCAGCTATATCTTTGTGAAGATAAAATGTGAGGGTCTTTGGTTTTTCTGTATTTTAAGCCCATTTTGGATGTGGCAAAATGCAATTTTTGTCTTCTGTGTGCTGCATTTTACTAAGTTGTAATCATCCTTTTTCAGACATCTCAAAAACTATTTGAAAAGAAGGAATAGTGATCAAGTTTGGATTCTCCTAAGCAGGGGCGGATCCAGAGCCTAGTCCCGGGAGGGGCGCTTGCAGAAAATATGTTTATTTGGGGTAAATTTATCAGGGAAATGGCTTAAATGGTTCAACTCACCATAATGCAGAATCAGTGGGAGCCCCGAGCGTGTCACCTGCCACACGTTGTGGACTGTCACTTGCCATGTCGCCTGTCACCAGATGCTTGTCACTTGTCACGTCACCAGATGCAGATTGTCACTTACCACGTCCCATGCCACACGTTGCAGATTGCCACGTCCCATGCCACATATTGCAGATTGTCACTTGCCACGTCACCTGTCACCAGATGCAGATTATCACTTGCCCTGTCCCATGCCACACGTTGCATATTGTCATTTGCCACGTCCCATGCCACACGTTGCAGATTGTCACTTGCCCTGTCACCAGATGCAGATTGTCACTTGCCATGTCACACGATGCAGAGTGTGACTCACCACGTCCCGTGCCACACGTTGCAGATTGTCACTTGCCACGTCCCATGCCACACAATGCAGATTGTCATTTGCCACGTCCCATGCCACATGATGCAGATTGTCACTTGCCTGCTATAATTGTCTCTTGCTATAATTGCTATATAATTGTCTCTTGCTATAATTGTCAAAGGCAGCAGATTACCAGTAAAGCAGCAGAGAGATTAAGTAATTTCTCTGCTGCCGTGGCTGCCTGCACACTACACAGTGAGGTCAGAACTTCAGGGATGCAGGACGGGCGCGGGGCAGTGAGAGATGATGTCATCTCTCTGCTCCCCCGCCCACCGGCTCCCTGATAGGACAGCAGCCGCTCACACACTGACACTGAGCCGGGCCATCCGCGGAGCCACCCGCTGTCTATCACCGACGGAGCCGCCCGTGCTCTCTGCCGTGGAGCCGCCCGCCGGCTCTCTCACCCATGGCGACCCCTGCCACTCATATTCTCGGAGGGGGCAATTGCCCCGTTGCCCCCCCCTGGATCCGCCCCTGCTCCTAAGTAAGTGAACGTTATTTTACATCATTGCTCCTGCAAGTTAAAAATTTGCACGTAGTAATGAGCAAAAGAAAAGTCTACCATCTGTGGTATTATAGAACATTGACAAATACATTTGTACTCTGGTGGACACTCTCTCTCAAATGGTTTCCATCTCATTCAAATCAAGTTATAAGACTTGTACAAATACATTTTAAGTTTACTGTAAGCTTAAAAATGAATTAAAGGCTTAAATAGTGTTTAGTATAATGTGGCTGAACTCTGCTCCTGAAAGACTTCAGACATTCATGGTTTCAGGAGATAGCTACATAAAACCTATTTACATAGTTTAGTTCTAATTATCTTTAATTGCCAAAATCTGTATGTGGTTTGCAGGCAATGAGAGTTGCGTTTGTGGCCCATGAGAGTTGGAAAAATAGATAATAGAATGTTCATGTACTCTGAGTAAAATAATATAGAGCGATCCTAAATCACATAGTTGTTTGACCCCTGGAGTGCCAAAACATTTTTTTTTTTAAATGGAGAATAAAGTTTTTTTTTTAACTTTAAACTTTTAAAAGGCTAATACCAGTACAGTAAAATTTTCCTTCTGACACAGGGCTCACTCATTTCCCATAGTTTGTGGGGCCAGACTGGGGTCTGTTATAACAGTAATTGAATATGTGGGGGTGATGGTGATAGTCAGAGCCAGAATTATTTGCACCCTTGTAGATTCACACTACACACTTTTAGGACATTTGTTTATAGAGTAAAATGTGTTTGCTGGTAAGTGTGTGCCTTACTTTAAAAAGCTAGCTATATCTTTTGCAGGCAAATTTGAGAAATCCTTCTCGCCAACACCCATTTACTCACTCCCCTTGACCCCTCTGTTCATTTGTTATGTGTTCCTATTCACACAGCATACTTAAAAAATAACATTTTAAAAATTATTTCTGACCTTTTACATGTTTCTGAGAGGAGGTGTCATGGCTGACTGCAAGCATTTCTCAGCTATCTCACATGATATGTCCCAATAGCTGGGCTGGAGACTGGCTGAGCCCAGTTCTCATTAACATACAATGGAGAAGCTCAGCTCTTAAACTTTTTACTTTTTGATAAGATGGAAAGACGTTAATTTACTAAACCTGGAGATTGCAAAATCTGGTGCAGCTGTGTGTGGTAGCCAATCAGCTTCTAACTTCAGCTTGTTCAATTAAGCATTGGCAAAAAAAAATCTGGAAGCTGATTGGTTTCTATATGTTATACATATTCTTTGGAGTTGTTCTAGGATGCCCAATAGGGGCTTAAACCTCAATTTAACATAGAGTAGAATCTTTCATGTTAAAAATATTTGCAAGCTGTCAACTGAAACGGGAAAAGAGAAAGACATGATCTTCCCCCCTTAAAAGCATCCCATCAATGATAAAAATGCCTTTAAAAAGAGGAAGTCTTCTGTGTGCGCTTGTCTGTCTGATCCATGTCTCGCAGGTAGCTCACGACAACTGTAGGGAGAAAATAACTAATGAGTAGCGTGCTGTGCACCGCTGAGAACATTTTCTTATGCTTAAAACATTGCTTGATGGTGACAATGGTAGGAAAAAGCTCCCAAGCCCTTCTCAAGGAACCATCAGCAGAAATGTAGTCTGCCGTTAATAAAAAAAATATGACGACTCTATCATTTAGATTAACCTGGAACTGAATATGCAAAACATGTAAACACGTATTAGTAAAACAGGACAAACTATATAAAGCCTTTTTTTCAAAGTGGAACTAGAGTTACAGGGGGAATCAACTGTATACATTGCAAAGGAATTTGGACAATTTCATTGCATATTCTATCCTGTTTTTGTTCTGTAGCTACTGAGAAGGGCCATTTTGCTAACTTCCCTAAAAAGAATGCTATAAGGGTTGCAAGAAAACAGCTTTTTTTTTTTATGGTAATTTAACAAAATCATAGTGTTTAAGGATTGAAATCGAAAAGTAAAGGTAAGTAATAATAAGTTACAGTAAGTCTTACAGATACATTATATGTAACAATTTTAAGAAAATGTTTTTGTAGTTTTAATGAGATGATTTTGTCCATATCAGTGCACTTGCGACAGAAACAGTTGAGTACTGTCCGTGATACATTTTTATTCGCATTAGCATACATTTTTCAGGACAAGCTTTCAGAGTATGTCCCCTTTTTTAAGGCCTGAGCAGTACAAATACCATAATGAAAAATGTAAGTACTAATAACAATTCTTCCCTTCAGTAAAAGGAACAAGATCCTCTGTCACTCAAGAGAAGCTGCCAAAGTACGCCTGCTGAGTTAAGCCTAGTAAACATAAGCCAAATATCGAGGGGCATTGGCCAGTTCAATAGAAACCATCCAACATTCGGCGTGTGTGTACGGCAGCCAGTCTGAGAGAAGCTGGCCTTTCGGCCGGCTTCTGTCGAAGGGTCATGGCTGTAAAAAGTCTGCCGACTGGCTCCTAATCAGTGCTCTGGTTTACTTTAAATGCTGTGCAAAAAAAAAAAACAGTATATAATATATTAAATTGTAAAAAAAAAAAATAGCTAATGTAGAAATATAAAGAAGGAATTAATAAGATCCAAGTTAACTTTTTTTACCCAAAAGTCCGGCGGACTAAGAAAATATTTTTGCACTCCAATTTGTAAGCCGGACTCGCTTTTCGGCGGACAGTACGGCCGTGTGTGTGCTTGTCCGCCGTACTTTTGAAATGAGAGGACTTTTCCCGCGCGGAGAAAAGTCTGCTCATTTTGAGCGCGTCTACAGGTAGCCGGGTCCAACGAAAGCGGCGTCGCTGGCCCCGTCACCTGATATGGACTTAAAGGGGAACCCCTACGCCGAAAAATCGGCGCGGGGGTCCCCCCCTAGGTCCACAACAGACCCTTGTCCGAGCACGCTACACGGTGGCCAGGAAAGGAGGTGGGGACAAGGGGGCAGCCCCCCTCCTGAGCCGTGCCAGGCTGCGCGCCCTCAACATGGGGGGTGCCTTGGGGAAGGGGGGGCCACGAGCACCTTGTCCCCATGTTGATGAGGACAAGGGCCTCTTCCCAACAACCCTGGCCGTTGGTTGTCGGGGTCTGCGGGCGGGGGGCTTATCAGAATCCGGGAGCCCCCTTTAATAAGGGGGCCCCTGGATACCGCCCCCCCACCCTATGTGAATGAGAATGGGGTACAATGTACCCCTACCCATTTACCTGTAAAAAAAAAGTAAAAAAAAAACACAACACACAAGGGTTAAAATAGTTTATTGCACAGCTCCGGGGGTCTTCCATCTTCGGGGGTCTTCTCGCTGGACTCCTCCGCTATCTTCTGCTAGCTCTTTTACTAGCGGAGGAGCCTGGCTTTCTTCTTCACCGCCGCCCTCTTCTTCCGACTTCGGGGGTCTTGTCCCCCTCTTTGGGGGTCCTGTCCCCCCCTTCCCTAAGGCACCCCCCATGTTGAGGGCACGCGGTCTGGCACGGCTCAGGGGGGGAGGGGCGCTCGCTCGTCCCCACCCCCTTTTCTGGCCGGCCGGGTAGCGTGCTTGAACAAGGGTCTGATGTGGACCTAGGGGGGACCCCCACAGGACGATTTTTCGGTGTAGGGGTTCCCCTTTAAGTCCATACCAGGTGACGGGGCCAGCGACGCCTCCTTCGCTGGCCCCAACTACCTGGAGACGCGCTCAAAATGAGCGGACTTTCCTTCGCATGTGTGGGCGAGTCCGTTCATTTCAAAAGTACAGCAGATAGTCCGGCGGACTTAGTATGCCGTATTAGTCCGCTAAAAAAGTGCCATGTGTGGGCAAGTATCTCGTTCGGAAAGTCCGGCGGGAAGTCCGTCAGACTAAGTCCGCCGGATAGTTGGCTACGTGTGTACGTGGCATTAGACCTGTCTTTTACTTTTGATCCTGTTCAATTGATTATAAGTATTACTTAGCTATAAGCAAAAATAAGGAGTTAAATAGGAGCAAACTTTATTTTTATTTTTACCAGTTGTAGATATGCTTGAAATTACATTTATATACATTACACAAAATCACAATTCTTTGATTTTCACATGCTAACAAAATGCATTGTAATAATATTGCTACAATGTATTTATGAATGAAGCCTGCGTACATACACAGTTGAGTATAAATATTGTGGAAAACAGCAGCCACAGTATTCAATATATATCTGGGTAGGGGTAGGGTACTTTAGGTTGTAGGGCAAAAATATAATAGATACACTTTGTTTGAAAGTACATTTATCATTTAATTTTTTTTTTTCAATTACTTGAATGAGACTTGATTTTAGCCTGCTGTAAATAATGGCACTGATGGGAGATGGAGACAATCATTTGGGGTAATCAGGTATGTTTTATGCATATGCGCTAATAAGAAACAATCTGGTAGAAGAGAAGAAAGAGGTGATATAATTCGTATGTTGTTGCACCCTTACTGTCCAATCAAAGGCTGGGATTGGGAAGTGACCAAGCTGGGTTTCATACCTGCAGTACAGAAAAGTCAGGCCAACCAGGCTGTGCTGTGTGGCCAGACTGTATATCCTATGACTGGATGGAAAAAAATACAGATTATTTTTTAGGTAAGAACAGAGCTTCCATAGATGTACAGCATTTCAACAAAATTTCAAAGCAAAAACTACTATTAGGTAAATGTTATAATAATGACAATCTTTTTTCATATTAGATATATTAATGCTGGCCATACATGGGTCTAATTCCAAACAAATTTTATTTCTAAAATTGTAATTAGGAGTTTTTGTTTCCAATTTTACACCATTAGTGGGCTGCAGCAATGGCCGATATTTAAGCAGCCAATGAATTTGAATGATTGGGCATTTTGGAAATTTTTTGAAAAACAAATAAATTTCTAATCAATAATGTGAGAAAATGTTAAGGAGTTATTCCTGCGCCTAATCAGGGAAGGGAACAACGATCTAATTTTTGTACCGCTGCATACACTGGAAATGGGGTACTTGAACCTCTTTTACAGAATAGAAAATTATGGGAAGTAGTGTTGCGCAGTACTGGATAGGTAAATATTATCCTGAAGATTTAATAAATTCTGTCCGCATCACAGTAATTAAAAAATAAGTGTGCCATCACCCAAACTAAAACAGGGTGATGTATGAGAGGTAAAAAATTGGCAAAATGGAATGAAAAAATGATGTTAAAGTGTGGATAAATTTGTGTGAGTGTCTCCTATATCACAGTGTGGATAACATAGTACATAGATAATCAGCAAAATAAAATAGTGATTATTAATGCGATTAACCAAAAAATTGCATAAAAAGTGCCAGTGTTGAGCGGTGAATAAATCTATAGAAATATCTCCTACACCGTAAAATAAAAACCAATATATATATAAAAGTCGCTAAAAACCAGAATTATGTAAAAAACTTAATAGTGACTAAGAAATCGCATAAAGTGCCAGTGCCAAGAATTATTGTAGATAGATACGTATAAATGTCTTTATACCATATACTAAAACGTGTAAGTACGGTGAACATATATAGTCGTGCAACATAAAACAAAGAATAAAAACTTATAACAAAAAACTAAAAGATGAAATCTCTTAAAAAAATCACGGTGAATGTGCACAGTGATTTAAAACTATATCAACCAATACACATAGTTAACCACTTTCAGACCGGACCATTTTGCTGGTAAATGACCAGAGGTCTTTTTACACTTTGGCACTGCGCTGCTTTAACTGGTAATTGCGCGGTCATGCAATGTTGTACCCAAACAAAATTTGCGTCCTTTTCTTCCCACAAATAGAGCTTTCTTTTGATGGTATTTGATTGCCTCTGCGATTTTTATTTTTTGCGATATAAACGTAAAAAGACCGCAAATTTTGAAAAAAAATGATATTTTCTACTTTTTGTTATTAGAAAAATCCAATAAACTCAATTTTAGTCATACATTTAGGCCAAAATGTATTCAGCCACATGTCTTTGGTAAAAAAAAAGTCAATAATTGTATATTTATTGGTTTGCGCAAAAGTTGTCACATCTACAAACTAAGGTACGTTTTCTGGAATTTACGCAGCTTTTAGTTTACGACTGCCTATCTCATTTCTTGAGGTGCTAAAATGGCAGGGCAGTACAAAACCCCCCCAAATGACCCCATTTTGGAAAGTAGACCCCCTAAGGAAATTGATAAGAGGCATGTTGAGCCCATTGAATATTTTATTTTTTTGCCTCAAGCGATTGAATAATGACAAAAAAAAAAATTTTTTTTTTTTTTACACAAAGTTGTCACTAAATGATATATTGCTCACACATGCTATGGGCGTATGTGAAATGACACCCCAAAATAAATTCTGCTGCTTCTCCTGAGTATGGGGATACCACATATGTGGGACTTTTTGGGAGCCTAGCCGCGTACGGGGCCCCGAAAACCAAGCACCGCCTTCAGGCTTTCTAAGGGCGTAAATTTTTGAGTTCACTTCTCACTACCTATTACAGTTTTGAAGGCCATAAAATGCCAAGATGGCACAAAACCCCCACAAATGACCCCATTTTAGAAAGTAGACACCCCAAGCTATTTGCTGAGAGGCATGTTGAGTTCATGGAATATTTTATATTTTGCCACAAGTTGCGGGAAAATTACAAACTTTTTTTTTTTTTTTTTTTTTTTAACAAAGTTGTCACTAAATGATATATTGCTCATGCATGCCATGGGCATATGTGAAATGACACCCCAAAATAAATTCTGCTGCTTCTCCTGAGTACGGGGATACCACATATGTGGGACTTTTTGGGAGCCTAGCCGCGTACGGGGCCCCGAAAACCAAGCACCGCCTTCAGGCTTTCTAAGGGCGTAAATTTTTGAGTTCACTTCTCACTACCTATTACAGTTTTGAAGGCCATAAAATGCCAAGATGGCACAAAACCCCCACAAATGACCCCATTTTAGAAAGTAGACACCCCAAGCTATTTGCTGAGAGGCATGTTGAGTCCATGGAATATTTTATATTTTGCCACAAGTTGCAGGAAAATTACAAACTTTTTTTTTTTTTTCACAAAGTTGTCACTAAATGATATATTGCTCACGCATGCCATGGGCATATGTGAAATGACACCCAAAAATAAATTCTGCTGCTTCTCCTGAGTATGGGGATACCACATATGTGGGACTTTTTGGGAGCCTAGCCGCGTACGGGGCCCCGAAAACCAAGCACCGCCTTCAGGCTTTCTAAGGGCGTTACAGTTTTGAAGGCCATAAAATGCCAAGATGGCACAAACCCCCCCCAAATGACCCCATTTTGGAAAGTAGACACCCCTAAATTTAGGGGTACACTAGTGAGACTAGGTAATAAATGGCGGGTGCCCTGAAACTATAAAAAAATAACTAACCAACCAGCGTCACCTGTAACAGTTATATGGTGATCACTGGTGAAAGGGTTAACTAGGGGGCAATTAGGGGGCTTTATGCGGTAGTATATGGGGGTCCCTGGCGCTATAAAAAGCTGCAGCGAACCTAAATACCTACCTGCCTAACTAGCGTCACCTGTGACACTAATACAGCGATCAGAAAAACGATCGCTTATTAGGCTGGGTTCACACTGGAGCGATGCGGGAACGCCACGAATGCGCGGCGGGTTCCCGCATCGCATGCCTCCCGGCGGCAGTTCACACTGCCCTATGCGAACTGCTGGGAGTGTCAGTGAAATGTTACTGACACCCCCAGATCAGTTCGCATATCGCAGTGCGATCTGCAAACTCGGATCGCATGGTGTGAACACCCATGCGATCCGATTCTGCTGCGGGCCAAAAAAAGGGTCCCGTGCGAATTTGCGGCGGGTGCGGCGGGTGCGGCGAATGGCTGAACTCGAATCGCACAGAGATCGGATGTGATTTGCACTGCAGTGCGGTGCGAATCACATCCGTTCTCATAAACCGCTGCAATGTGAACCCAGCCTTAGTGACACTGGCGACGGGGGGTGATCACGGGGTTAAACCTTTATTGGGGGGGTTAGGGGGGTACCTTAGAACTAAAGGGGGCTAACCCTAACTGCCCTAACAGTTATTAGTCACAAATGACACCCGCCGGGTGATCAGGGGGTTAAACCTTTATTAGGTAATAAATGGCGGGTGCCCTGAAACTATAAAAAAATAACTAACCAACCAGCGTCACCTGTAACAGTTATATGGTGATCACTGGTGAAAGGGTTAACTAGGGGGCAATCAGGGGGCTTTATGCGGTAGTATATGGGGGTCCCTGGCGCTATAAAAAGCTGCGGCGAACCTAAATACCTACCTGCCTAACTAGCGTCACCTGTGACACTAATACGGCGATCAGAAAAATGATCGCTTATTAGGCTGGGTTCACACTGGAGCGATGCGGAAACGCCGCGAATCCGCGGCGGGTTCCCGCATCGCATGCCTCCCGGCGGCAGTTCACACTGCCCTATGCGAACTGCTGGGAGTGTCAGTGAAATGTTACTGACACCCCCAGATCAGTTCGCATATCGCAGTGCGATCTGCAAACTCGGATCGCATGGTGTGAACACCCATGCGATCCGATTCTGCTGCGGGCCAAAAAAAGGGTCCCGTGCGAATTTGCGGCGGGTGCGGCGGGTGTGGCGGGTGCGGTGAATGGCTGAACTTGAATCGCACAGAGATCGGATGTGATTTGCACTGCAGTGCGGTGCGAATCACATTCGTTCTCATAAACCGCTGCAATGTGAACCCAGCCTTAGTGACACTGGCGACGGGGGGTGATCACGGGGTTAAACCTTTATTGGGGGGGTTAGGGGGGTACATTAGAACTAAAGGGGGCTAACTCTAACTGCCCTAACAGTTATTACAGTCACAAATGACACCAATGCAAAAAAAAAAAAAAAAAATGACATTGGTGTCACTGTGACTGGGGGGCAGGGGTAATTGGGGGGGTGATCGGGGGGTAAAGGGGGGGTGTGAGTGTGCCTGGCATGTTCTACTGTGTGTGTAGAGTGTTGGTGCAACTTACTGATCCGCTCTCCTCCGTGTCGGAACGAAAAATACAGACACGGAGGAGAGAATACATCACTTCCTCTCCTGTGTTTACATTACAGGAGAGGAAGTGATGTCACCGGGGATTTCTATTCGTCGGGAGCGATCGCGAGGGGGTGGCCATGAATGAATGGCCGTCCCCTCGTCCGGGATCGCTCCCGTACGAATACCGACCGCCGCAGGCACCGGGCGGGGGCCCGATCGGGCCCCCGACCCGCGGGAGGCAAGGGACGTACATGTATGTCCTTATGCCTGCCCGTGCCATTGTACCGACGTACATCGGCGTGCGGCGGTCGGCAACTGGTTAAAGAGGTTGCACAATCACATATATAAGGTTAATGTCCATTCAAGGTGTGCAACAACTGGTGGCGATTCTATCCAAAATCGCATGCAACAGAAACGCATATGGTGCTGGTACTGGATTATTTTGTGTGCACTATAAGATAACGATGCAATCGGTGATTGTATTGGTGATGGTGATTATATCCCACATGGTCCTGTGTGCTCAGGGTATGGATGTCCCCTTACCTTACAGCTGTAAGGTAACAGCGTTTGACATGTGTATCCTCAGGGTTCTTGGTAATCCTTATCCCTCGAGGTCCTATTCTTGTGGCCCCAAAACCTGGCGTCTCCTGCCTATTGCGCCGTGTTGATCTCCTCAAATGGACGCTCAGCGGTACTCAGCATGGGGGGGGGGGGGTGGTTGTTAGGTTGCCTCAGCGGTAGATTTATGTGAGGGTTAAACAAATAAGGAAGAGGGGAGCCCCATAGTGTAGTAATTTTGAACAAAGTTTAGGTTTTATTTAAATATACTGAATAGTACTCACAAACATATAGAGCTTCTTTGCAAGGTATAAACGAGCCTGGAGCTCGATTGCGTCACTTCCGGTAGCGTCCCGACGCGTGTTCGTCACGGTCACGTGACTTCATCAGGGGATCCCCTGATGAAGTCACGTGACCGTGACGAACACGCGTCGGGACGCTACCGGAAGTGACGCAATCGAGCTCGAGGCTCGTTTATACCTTGCAAAGAAGCTCTATATGTTTGAGTACTATTCAGTATATTTAAATAAAACCTAAACTTTGTTCAAAATTACTACACTATGGGGCTCCCCTCTTCCTTATTTGTTTAACCCTCACATAAATCTACCGCTGAGGCAACCTAACAATCACCCCCCCCCCCCCCATGCTGAGTACCGCTGAGTGTCCATTTGAGGATATCAACACGGCGCAATAGGCAGGAGACGCCAGGTTTTGGGGCCACAAGAATAGGACCTCGAGGGATAAGGATTACCAAGAACCCTGAGGATACACATGTCAAACGCTGTTACCTTACAGCTGTAAGGTAAGGGGACATCCATACCCTGAGCACACAGGACCACGTGGGATATAGTCACCATCACCAATACAATCACCGATTGCATCGTTATCTTATAGTGCACACAAAATAATCCAGTACCAGCACCATATGCGTTTCTGTTGAATGCGATTTTGGATAGAATCGCCACCAGTTGTTGCACACCTTGAATGGACATTAACCTTATATATGCGATTGTGCAACCTCTTTAACTATGTGTATTGGTTGATATAGTTTTAAATCACTGTGCACATTCACCGTGATTTTTTTAAGAGATTTCATCTTTTCGTTTTTTGTTATAAGTTTTTATTCTTTGTTTTATGTTGCACGACTATATATGTTCACCGTACTTACACGTTTTAGTATATGGTATAAAGACATTTATACGTATCTATCTACAATAATTCTTGGCACTGGCACTTTATGCGATTTCTTAGTCACTATTAAGTTTTTTACATAATTCTGGTTTTTAGCGACTTTTATATATATATTGGTTTTTATTTTACGGTGTAGGAGATATTTCTATAGATTTATTCACCGCTCAACACTGGCACTTTTTATGCGATTTTTTGGTTAATCGCATTAATAATCACTATTTTATTTTGCTGATTATCTATGTACTATGTTATCCACACTGTGATATAGGAGACACTCACACACATTTATCCACACTTTAACATAATTTTTTCATTCCATTTTGCCTATTTTTTACCTCTCATACATCACCCTGTTTTAGTTTGGGTGATAGCACACTTATTTTTTAATTACTGTGATGCGGACAGAATTTATTAAATCTTCAGGATAATATTTACCTATCCAGTACTGCGCAACACTACTTCCCATAATTTTCAATAATGTGAGAAACATGCGAGAAATATAATCAAAAAAGAAATGAGCATAAGCTTAAGGAAGAAAAAAAGATGCCCAGCTATTAAAATGTATTTTTTTGTAGCAACACAAGGTAAAATTGAAGGCTTGGTTGGCTGACTTTCAAAATCAATGGTGACACCATTGGATTACAGATTGCACAAAATGTCTGATTTCTTTAACCTCCCTAGCGGTAATCCCGAGTCTGGCTCGGGTTGGGATTTTAGTACCATAAGCAGTAACCCGGAGCCAGACTCGGGATTGCATCGCTGGATACAGGGAGAGGTTACTTACCTGTCCCCTGGATCCAGCGATGTCCTCCGCGCTGTGTTATGGAGCTGTCCTCCGCTGCCCGAATGCCGCCGAGCTCCGTTCCCTGCGACGTTACGGCGCACGGGAGTGGAGATCGGCGCCAAATTCAAAAAAGTAAAAACACACAAAACACACACAGTACTGTAATCTTACAGATTACAGTACTGTATAAAAAAAATTACACACCCCCTTTGTCCCTAGTGGTCTGTGCAGTGCCCTGCATGCACTTTTATATTATAAATACTGTTTTTTCTGCCTGGAATTTGGAGATTGTCCATAGCAACCAAAAAGTGTCCCTTTATGTCAAAAGGGATTTTAGCATGTAAAAAAGAATAAATCAGGTAGATGAGGCGCTATACCTTTACATTTACAATGTATAACATATACAACCTCTAATAGTGTTCCAAAAATTAATAATATATGTGCAATAATCTACTCATATCCTCAGTATAAAAAACTATTTAAAAAAAAAAAACAATCCTATTGTCCTATAAATATAAAGTGCCAATGAATCCTTTCGGATATGCCAAACAGTTCATGACAAGTAATAAATAAATTGTTTCCCTCTTGAAGGCTCTTGATGACATCAGTGTGACGAAACCGGTAAGCGTGGCCATAGAGACGTGACTTCTCCTGGATACACCGCAGCAGCTAGCGGTGAGAGGATTTTACACAGCGGTTTTAATTTTGATGTAAAGTGAGTAGGCTTTTCTCTTTTGCTTGCAATAAACTTCCTTCAAAGACATATTTCACTATGGGCTCTCTTCCTCTTTCCATGTGATACATGTTTGGAAACTTAAAACGTGGATGAATGGCCAGATTCGCAGGGAGACACCAGAAAGTGACACAGGGGCTTAACACTGTGAAAGCTGTTTTCCCCCAGTAGGGTCAAAGGATCTGGTGAGCGCAATATAATTTCTTCACACCAAGCGCACCGGGGATCTTTTCTAGGATATCTGCACAAGACACCACTTGGAAATTATGTATTTATTTGTCATGAACTGTTTGGCATATCTGAAAGGACTCATTGGCACTTTATATTTATAGGACAATAGGATTGTTTTTTTTTTGTTTTTTTTGTTTTTTTTAATAGCTTTTTACACTGAGGATATGAGTAGATTATTGCACGTATATTATTAATTTTTGGAACACTATTAGCCCTTGTACACACGGTCGGAGAATCCGTCGGAATGTGTCCTATCGGACCGTGTCGTCGGATAATCCGACTGTGTGTGGTATGCATCGGACTGATTATCCGTCGGACCCAATTTTCCAACATGTTGGAAATATTTCCCGACCAACTGGGCCGGTCGGACATACTCCGATCATGTGTAGCGAATTTTGATCGGACCAAGTGCCACACATGCTCAGATCAAATTCCTACATCAAAGCTATTGGCTAGTAGCCTGAATGTAGTGCCATCGTAACTAAATTAGGTCATCACGTTCTGAAAGATCGGATTTTTCAACAACTTAGTCCGACCGTGTGTATGCAACAGTTTCGGACAAGATCCGATGGACAAAATCCGACGGAGAAAATCCAACGGATTTGGTTGTCGAAATCTCCGACCGTGTGTACAGGGGCTTAGAGGTTGTATATGTTACAATGTGTACATTGTAAATGTATAGGGCCACATCTAGCTGATTTCTTCTTTTTTACGTGCTTACCAGCCCCACTGGGGAAGGGTGTACCAAGTAGAGGCAGCTCTTACCTTAAAAATTCACTTTAAATATTTACCTTAAAAATTCACTTAAAGAATTCACTCTGTAAATTACCTTATATATCACTGGTTAATTGGTTTATTTTGCACTATTCCATAGCGCAATCTCTTTTATTATAAAAGTGATTTTTGACCAACTAGAAAACAGCGATAATAAATTATAAACACTTGCAGAATTGAGCGTTAGAGATTTGTGGGGAAATTCGTCATCAACACTAAATCTAATGACAGCGACAATTCTGCAAATGAGCAAATTTCTGTGTTTTTGGACTTGATTACATTATTGAATAATTTTTATTATTATTTATTATATTATAAACTTTGTCATACCCGGGATGTCTGCTAGACTTTGGTTTGAACAGATTTAAGAGAGTTATTCCTAAGAATTACAGGACTACAATATAAAACGCCAAATTTCCATGCAAAATTGTACCGCTTTCAGCACCTAAAACCAGAACTAATCATACCACCAGGGAGGTTAAAGAAAATTTGAACCATGTACTGTTAGGCCAGCGTAAGTTTGCAAGTATGTATTCTTGGCAGAGTTCCATGATATAATGACAACTTATTACACATTTCCAAATAATTCAGACCCCTAACCCAAGTAAATATGAAACATGAAAAGAAACTGGGGTGTTGGCAAGTTAAATAGGCCAATGTTCTTGTGTGCCGACACATCGTAGTAGCATTCCACTCTCTTTTTCTGGTCTCACTGATATTATTATTCATTTGAAATTCTGCAGGTAAATAAAAATGAGCATCTTTATTTTGCTTCATTGCTGCTCTGTAGGTTAAATGGAATTTCATTTTTATTCTAAGAATAGTTGCTTGTAAAGTTGTTAAAAGTTTTAGTAGCTCATATATATCACATTTACTAGCTTCCCTAATAAGCAGATATCTGATGTACTACTTGATGCAACACTTTATAAGATTTATATATTTGTTATGAAATCGTTTTACGTGACCAAGAAGACAGTTAAATGAGTAGTTGTCATGGTTATACAGTAATGTTTATCTGTCAGCTTACCTCTCCATGTGTTCATCCTTAGAGGCCAGCAACTCTCAAAAGGTTGCAACCTTTTTACATGGTCTCTCTGACCGAGTGAAAGACAAATTATCGGGAATAGCCATTCCTGCCGGTCTGAAGAATCCTCTTTCAATATGAATAAAAGAAAGGTCTGGTGTCACCAGTAACATACCTCCATCTCTATTGGTACAATGAAAATAAAGGTATCGCCCTTTGGGACTTAGAGTAGCATAAACAGAGGCAAAGCCAATACAATTGGTACATGGTTAAAGACTGCATTGCATTAGAATTACATGACTATTCATAACATCTAAAACACCTGACGCATTTTGCGAGATGTGACTCGCACTTCAGGGGTGGATGCATGTAGGACATATTTGGAAATGAATGACCAAAAAGGTAATGTAACACAGAATAAATGATGGACAAGTGGTGCGAGGGGCTTTACAGACAAAGAAGAACCCCATACTCATCAATCTGCAAGGCCTAGGTGCCTGTGGTTATGTTCACCGAGGATGGCAGCAATATACAGCAATATACATTATGCTTGGGAAGGGAGTTGAGGAAGCGGAGCCAACCAAAAATCCTGACCAAGGAACAAAGGAAAGGCAGACATGGCATGGGTAGAAATTAGTGACCTTGGAGGTCCATTCAGGTGTCAACTATAATATGTATATAATTAAACATTGCTACATTGGTAAAATAATCATGAAATGTATAATGGAATGCATGTATAAACCAACCTTTTGCGATGGTAAGACGGATAAAGGCCAAGGGGGAATGTGTGCAAAAATGCAGATATGTGAAAAGGGATGTCAAAAAAGGCAATCCCTAAAATGAAAAAGGGAAATGTGAGAAAGTGTAAATATAAAAGAAAAAAAACATAGCCAGCCACAAGAGAGTGCATGAGAAGGATGAAAGATATATACCTGTAAAGAATCAGTAGCTTGCAGCAGTAGAGTGAACTGTTCCATGTGAAGTGAGACTGAAATGAAAGATCCCAGCCATGTATGCTCTCACATTTATAACCCCACAAGGGCTCCAATGGGCGCCCTCCTGGGATAATCAATTCAGGTGTCAACTATAAAAGAATATGTATATAATTGATGAGTGCTAAGCTAGCAAAATGATCATAAATGATTATATAATGGAATGCATGAATGTATGTATAAACCAAATTATTACGATGGTAGGACGGATAATGGGGCCAGGGAGGAATGTGTACAAGACTGCAGATATGTGGAAAGGGGTGTCATAAGGCAATCACCTGAAAGGAAAGGGAGGATTGTGAAAAATTGTGAAAGTGAAAAACATAACCAGGCGAAATTAAGTCCTAGGTGTGAAGAATAAAAGGTTTGTGTGCCTGTGTGTGATCAGTGGCTTGCAGCAGCAGAATAAGCTGTCCGTTAAATATAAAAATAATAATAAAAAATCCCAGCCATGTGTGCTCTCCCATTAAAATCCCCAAAAAGGGATCCAACAGGCTCCACCCCCATGCCATGTATGGATTGGCATGGGGGTGGCATGGCACGCTGGCGCTGAAATGCCAGCTGACTATGGGGGTGCGCATGAGTGGGCTACTCCCAGCCATCCTAGATGACTATCAGCTATCCTGGCCAAGTTCTTGTGGGCCTTCATTTGCCTTAAAGCGAGGCCTGTGAAGCATAACAGGCCTCAAAAACGACCATCCAGAGCACTGTGCAGCATTACAGGCCTCCGCAGACCACTGTCCAGAACACTGTGTGCATTACAGGCCTCCTCAGTCCACCATCCAGAGCACTGTGCACTACAGACCATCCAGAGCAGTATATAATAAGTTTGGAAATTCTAAAGAAATGCTTAAATAATGCATTACAGTTTGACTAAACCCATTAGATTTAAGTCAACTATAATGATTTTAGTCGAGTAAAATGTAGGACATTTTACTCGACTAAAATGTACTGCAGATTTAGTTGACTAAATAATACTAAAACTAAAACAATTGCAGATGACTAAAATGGGACTAAAACTAAAATGGCATTTTAGTCAAAAAACTAAGACTAAAACTAAATTGATATTTGCTGCCAAAATGAACACTGCTGTGGGCTTGACAATGAGTAGGGATGCTCAAAGCTGCTGTTCATTTATTTCCCTGTGTATTACTGCAATTTTTCATTAATAAAGAAAACATTTTCATAATTCTTTTGATTATTTGGCATCTGGTGCCACATATATACAGAATTTATCTTACAGCCATATAAATTCAGTGCATCAAAATTGAATTGGTTAATATAAAGTGCACCACTTAGCACATTATCATTGTGCTATATAAACTGATGGCTAGACTGGCTAGAGTAGAACTTCTTCTTTTTTTATACATGAGGCCTAGGGATGAGCCAAACTGCCCTGGTGTAACAGATCTACATCTCTATTGCAAAAGATTAGCAGGCATGTTGATACATGTAGTTATATGGCTTTAAATTGTAAGGTTCTGCTGCTTGCTACTTGTTAACTCACAACACTTGATTTCAAGACTGTTAATTTGGTTATCTGCAAGCCCAGCCCAGCTAGGCCATGCCCTTCTATTTAAAAGAGAAATTTGGAAAATGAAAAAAAAAAAAAAACAAGCATACATACTCACCTAGGTGTATGCAGCATTGGTCCAACGCCGCATTTATCCTCCACCACCTCTAAAGTAATTCATTTAATATAGCCTGCATTGCTGAGCACTTTGTTTAGGGAGCCTAGCATGTGCTAAGCCACAGAGATTCTTCCTGGCATAGCTGTAAGTATTTCCCATCTACTGGTGTAAGTATCTCCCATCTACTGGTGCTGCAGCAACATAGTTGTTGAGCACACAGCATGAGAGAACGATAGTGTCTGTTTTGTATTAGGTCAGATTTATTGAGCTTTGAAAAATAGGAAAACCGTTGTCCAAGATGCCAAATGCATTTTCCACCACCCTACATGCCATAAACGGCCTATAGTTGAACATTATCTGCTCAGGTGTCAAGCTGCGCACGGGGAAGGGCTTCATTAGGTGTTCTCCTAGTGCAAATGCATCGGCTTAGATGAAAACAATTCAAACCCTCCACAGTATCTGCAGTGGTTGGCAAGTTTAGTATCCCATTCTGGAAGTATGTATAGAATTCAGTGTGCTCGATCACGCTATCAACAGAGTTCAGGTGTCCAAGTATATGAATTAATAGTTGGCATTGACAATTGCAAGCATTACAATGCTGAAAAATTCCCTTATAGTTTTAGTAAAATGATCCAGGGTTGGAGGGCAGTGCAATCCTAACAGGCTTCCTGTCTAAAGGCCCTTACCTTCTTTATATGTGTAGGCAGACTGGATTCTCCCCAGACAATACCAATAGGTATCTCCTCTGTTTCAGACTCCTTGTACATCTCATCTGTATTCCTGTGTACCAGAATTCCCTGGGACCCCATTCACCTCAGTGTTCTTCATACATACAGTGCCTTAAAGTATTCATACCCCTTTAAATTTTCCACATTTTGTCATGTTACAACCAAAAATGTACATTTTTGGGGGGGATTTTATGTGATAGATCAACACAGTGTGGCACATAATTGTGAAATGGAAGGAAAATTATAAATATTTTTCAACATTTTTTACAAATAAATATGTGAAAAGTGTGGCGTGCATTTGTATTCAGCCCCATGAGTCACCCTTCGCTGTAAATACAGCTGCAAGTCTTTTTGGGTATGTCTCTACCAGCTTTTCTAGAGAGTGAAATTTTTTCCATTTCTTCTTTACAAAATAGCTAAAGCTCTGTCAGATTGGATGTGGAGCATTTGTGAACAGAAATCTTCAAGTCCTGCCATAGATTCTCAGTTGGATTTAGGTCTGGGCTTTGACTGGGCTATTCTAACACATCAATATGCTTTGATATAAACCCTTCCATTATAGCTCTGACTGTATTTTTTAGGGTGGTTGTCCTGCTGGAAGACAAAACTCTCAAGTCTCAAGCCTTTTGCAGACTCTAACAGGTTTTCTTCTAAGATTGCGCATTATTTGGCTCCATCCATCTTCCCATCAACTCTGACCAGGTTCCATGCCCCTGCTGAAGAAAAGCATCCCCACAACATGATGCTGCCACCACCATGTTTAACAGTGGGGATGGTATGTTCAGGGTGATGTGCAATGTTAGTTTTCCACCACATGTTGTTACTTTTAGGCCATAAAGTTCAATTTTGGTCTCATCTGACCAGAGCACTTTTTTCCACGTTTGCTATGTCCCCCACATGGCTTCTCGCAAACTGTAAACGGGACTTCTTATGGCTTCTTTCCACAATGGCTTTATTCTTGCCAATCTTCCATAAAGGCCAAATTTGTGGAGTGCATGACTAATAGTTGTTCTGTGGACAGATTATCGTACCTGAGCTGTGGATCTCTGCAGCTCCTCCAGAGTTAACATTTAACATAGGCCTCTTGGCTCCTTCTCTGTTTAATGCTCTCCTTGCCTGGCCTGTTAATTTAGGTGAACAGTCATGTCTTGGTAGGTTTGCAGTTGTACCATACCCTTTCCATTTTCCAATTATTATATTGAACAGTGCTCCGTGAGATGTTCAAAGCTTGGAATATTTTTTTACTTTCAAAGATTTTTTTCATTGAAAACGAATATACATGAAATACAAAGGAAAAATTAAAAAAATTTCATGAGGCATGGAAAGAGCCTACATATTTACAGATAAGAAAACAGATGGAGTATGGTTAGACTTATAACTCTAAAGCTGTTCTGCTAACACCGTATATCACTCATGCCATAACATTTCTGGTTCTATGAGCCTGGGGAGGCTCTCCCAGCATCCCTATAGGGAGCATACTGTGCCTGGGAAGCCACTCCCGATCATCCAGAATGTAACCAGTACCATGGGTAGGCAATGAGTTTTGCATATGGTAGAGTAGTTTAGGTACCTAGATTATGTGTCCCGAGGGGAGGGCCCTTAGTCCTAAGAGCCTAGAGACACTTCATCTACACTGTCAATACGGTTATAGTAAAGGGCCACTGTGTACATGAGAATAATAAAAAATAAGGGAGGGGCAGAGTGGAGGGGGAAAGAAAAGGGAGAAGAATGAGAAGCCTATCAATAAGATGTGGAGGAAAGGTAGAGTAAAGAAACGTACTTGGTATGATTGTAGGGGTGAGAGCAATACCCACAATGTTGGGCCCAGGGTTCCCAGATTGATTCAAACTGAACTTTTGAGTCTAGAAAAACACTGGTCAACTTCTCCTGGGACATAATCCACAATATTTATCATTTGGCAGCCATGAAGGAGACCCTGGGCTGCTTCCACGCCTTGGCAATTGTCAACTTGGCACCCAGTAGGATGAAGTGGATCAGTTTGTGATTAAACTTATGAATCTTGGGGATAGTAGCATTTAGGAGGGCTACTGATGGGGGGGTTCTTGGGACCTTGAGGTCAGTCACTTTTTGGATCAGGTGGAACATCCTTTTCCAGAAAGGCCTAATTCTGGGACATTCCCACCAAATGTGGGCCATGGAGCATGTAATTTTACGCCCTCTGAAGCTGTGAGGATTAGCAGAGGGATACATGTGAGCTAATTTGGCTGGGCGAGGTACCATCTGGTCATCACTTTGAAGTTAGATTCTACTAGGGAAACATTCCTTATCGGCTCTGGAAAAGACATCTGCCATTTTCTCCTGGTCCCATTGAATTTGGAAACCATTTTCCCATGCGTACATGAATGGGGTTTTGCATGACTGCTGGGCCAGTGACTGGTAGATAACAGAGATACCACCCCTCTGTTCATTGGCCTGTCCTGACCATAACTCATATGGTGTGAATCTTGGCGGGATAGGTTTTCCTTTCCATAATTAATGTATAATTTCCTCACAATCAAATTCAAATTAAAATAGACATAGCATATATAGAGTCCTTCTTTTTACTTCCTGTTTCTTATGCTGCTATGGTAACAATCACGTGCCCTAGGGGGTATAAAATGACCTTATCTAAAATGGCAGCCATAAAGCCTGAAGAAAGGACACGCATGTCATGAACACAAGCTCCTCCCCACTAACCTGGAAGTGATGCCTGGAAGTGACGCCGATCCCCGCTAGCGCTGGCGCCTAGTGTTTGCTCTCCATGTCCATCGGAAACATTGTATCCAGCGGTGTTTCCGGGCCTGGGACCATCCACATCATCTATCCCTCTGCCGGATTTACAGCTGATGGCTTCTCCTCTCTGACGGCGACTAGCGGATGCTGAAATTATTGCAATGCCCATCTATGAACCACTTTTGTGAGTGCATTGATTTTTTAACTTTTATTAAAATTTACCGTTTTACTGCACTTAGAAGGCGCCGTTCCTCTTCCATTTGTCTTTTTCAGAGCCCTTGTTACATTTCTACTCAGAACTGGCAGCCCCCTATGGAAAGTTTATTTTTAATTATTTTAACTATTTTAATTATTTTAACTATTTTAATTATTTTACCTTATACTTCATGGACATTACTGACTGTAACAGCCCATTGTGGTCATTAATACTATTTATACTCTATGTACATTCCCATTCAATTCTATATGAGTTTGTTTACAAGTCATATTCAGAGTGCGCCGTATTATCTTCTTTTTTTTTTTTTGGATTAGTCTTAGTCATGCTGTGACTAAAGCCGCGTACACACGGGCAGACTGTATGGCCAACTTAGTCCGTCAGACAATCCAACGGACAGTCCGTCCTACTTTCGAATGAACGGACTTGACCACACACGGATGCACAAACAGTCCGTCGAAAGCTTGCGCGATGACGTGTACAGCACGTACGACGGGACTAGAAATAGGAAGTCCAATACACAGCAATGCAACCTTTCGCCGTGTAAATCCTTTCTGAGCATGCGCCATACTTAGTCCGTCGAACTAGCCTACTCACGAGCGGATTGTCCGCTGAAACCAAAGTATGACGGACAATATTACGGAAATTCCGAAATACTTAGTCCGCCAGACTGCACGCTGAAAAAGTCCGCTGAAGCCCACACACGAGCGGACTGTCCGCTGAAATGTGTTTCGACGGACTAAGTTGGCCAGACAGTCCGCCCGTGTGTACGCGGCTTAAGAGTTATATAGGCCAATAATGATTTCTCCCGCAGGACCTCTCCTTCTGCTAATGTATTCAGGTAATCGCATAACTTAGGGACCAGAAGCTAGATTACAGTACCCGTCGGGGACCGGGCTCCTTCCCATATTCTTTATTGCTCTCCCCACCTCTTCATGCATAATCAGAGCTTTAAGTTGTTCAAGCAACTCCTTAGGCACCATGGGAAGGTCTAGGCCCAGCAGGTACTCTTGGGCTTCCATGTCTCGTTTTCCCTCTATTTTCCCCTCTCTGAATCACATTTTACAATGAACTTAAACATGAGTGGAATATGTTCGTTATTTCAGGGGATGAGCACACCATCTCTCCCTTATGTTTTTTTTTTATTTTTAGGGATAAAAATGGAAAATTCCTATCAAAATACTTACCATAATTTTCCTTTCCTGATGGACTCCATGGCAGCAACATGTGGGTAAAGTCCCGCCTCCACTACTCTATAGGACACTACTCCCTTAAATCTTTGCTCCCTGCCCATGGCCGTGTTCGGTAACTAGCCTACTCCAGCCATTTTGGGAGGGAACTCCTGCTGCCATGGAGTCCATCAGGAAAGGAAAATTACGGTAAGTATTTTGATAGAAATTTTCAATTTTCCTGACAGACTCCATGGCAGCAACGTGTGGGAAATAACTCGCCAAACACACTCGGTGGGCAAAAATGCTGAACAAAAATGTATTTAACACTGTCGACCGACAGCACCTTTAAACCAAAATCAACGGAAGATAAACTGACAGGTTCAATACAATAATGAGCCATAAATGTATGAATGGATGACCAAGAAGCAGCTTTGCAGATAACCTCAGGAGCCACATGACGTGAAGCTGCCCAAGAAGTAGAGAGACTTCTCGTGGAATGTGCTGTAACCGCCTCAGGAGGAGCCAAGCCCTTCTCTTTATAAGCCCACTGGATCGCCTGAACCACCCACATGGAGATGGATCTAACCGAAGCCCTAAGGCCTTTGCTTTTACCGTGGAAAAGAACAAAAAGATAATCCGATTGCCAGAAAGAAGCTGTTGCCTCCAAGTATCATTTCAGAATAACTCCCATGTCGAGAGGATGAAGATCCTGACTCCCAGCAGAATTAAAGGTAGGAAGAGTAATATCCTGATTTTCGTGGAAGACTGAAGTAACCTTGGGATTCAACCCTAGCATTGGCACTAGGACCACTCTGTCAGGGAAGAACGTGAGGAAAGGTTCCTTCGATCCTAGAGACTGTATCTCAGAGACTCTCTTTGCCGAAGATATGGCTACCAAAAAAAAATGTCATTAGGGACAATTCTTTGATTGAAAGTGGTCTGTCCAGTTGTGAGAAGAAGTCAAGAACCAGCGGTAAATCCCACTTGGGGAATCAAGGTTTCCTTTGTGGTCTAAGTCTAATTGCTCCTTTAAAGAATTGCTGAACCAAGGGATGTTTAGCCCAAGAAACTCCAGAAAAATCCGAAATTGCAGAGATTTGTACACAAAGAGTGCTGACAGATAAGGAGATGTCTAATCTGGACTGTAAGAAACCCAAAACATCCTGAACCATCAGATTACTGTCAGAGCAAGACCTGGAGGACATGTGTCTTGTGAATCTAGACCAAATCCTCTCATACACCTGGTTGGTATTTTTCCTCCTTGCACTCATGAGAGTAGGAATGACCTCCTTGGGGCAACCCAGAGCCTCTAACCTTCCCCTCTCAAAAAACCAGACCCTCAGACATAGATGGGCCGGACAGGGATGTAGCTTCGAGCCCTGGGATAGAAGATCGGGCCTGAGAGGTAAGGGAATCGGGTCTCTGACACTGAGGAGCATTAGTAGTGGAAACTATGGCCTGTTGGGCCAATAAGGTATTACAGCTATCACTTCTACTGCTTCTGATCTGAGTCTCCACAGGAACTGTAGAATAATAGGAGTTGGAGGAAAGGCGTAAGCTCTGTTGAACCACCATCGTTCCGTCAGTGCATCCACCCCGTAAGCCTGAGGATCCCGAAACCTGGAATAATACCTTGCCAGTTTCTTTTTGCAAGGGGAGGCAAACAGGTCGACCTCTGAGGAGAACCCAATGTTAGAATCCAACTGAAAACTTCCTCGTGAAGGGACCATTAGTTGTTGTCCAGACTGACTCGAGACAGGAAGTCCGCATGAACGTTCTACGTCCCTGGAACATAAGTTGCTGTAATGTTGACCAGGTTCTTCTGAGCCCAAGACATACTTGGCTCTACCTCCTGAAGTAGGGACAGACTCAGAGTACCTCCTTGTCTTCTTATATATGCCACTACCGTTGTGTTGTCTAGTCTGAGTAGAACCGAGGTCCCTGAGATCAGATGACGAAAAGCTAGGAGCGCCCGGAAGGCTGCCCTTAATTCTAGAATGTTCGAAACCATCCTCCTGGAAGGGAAGTCCCAGGGGCCTTGTGCTACTTCCATCAAACAGCCCCTGTTGCTGGCATCTGAAGTTATTGCTATCCATGAGATAGGGAAAATGGAATGACAATTGAACAGATTCTCCTTCTGAAGCCACCAGGGCAGAGAGTTTCTCATTGAGGATGTGATCCGGATAAACTGAGTTTTGTCGCCTAGCCATTGGTGAAGAAACCCTTTTTGGAAAGGTCTCATCTTCCATTGGGCTCACTTCACCATCGGAATCGTGGCCACCATAGTGCCGATAATCCTCAGACACTGAAGAGCCTGGAGATGGGAGGCTGAGAGGCTGGACGAATTCTGTCCTGAATTACCGACACATTCTCTTCGGGTAATGAGATGGTACCCTTTACTGTGTTGAAGAGTGCTCCTAGCAATACAAGAGACTGATAAGGGATTAACTGACTCTTCTCTAGATTCAGGATCCAACCAAATTCTTGAAGAGTGGAGATAACCTGACCCTTGTGTAATAACAGACAGTCTCTGTCCTGGGCTAGCAGCAGAAGATCGTCCAAATAGTGGTGAAGACAAATTCCTTTGGTTCTCAATAGAGTCACTACAGCTAACAACACCTTTGAGAAAACTCGGGGGGATGTTGAAAGCCTGAGCGGGAGACATACGTACTGAAGATGTAGTTTGCACATGGAAAATCGCAGAAACTGTTGAAAATCTTCTGCCACAGGGACTTGAAAATAAGCGTCCTTTAGATCTATTGAAATCATCCAATCGCCTGACTGGACTGACTGTTGTATTGTTGACAACGTTTCCATCTTGAACCTCTCCCTTTTGATAAAACGATTCAGATGTGTAAGGTCTATGACTGGCCTCCAAGATCCGTTTTTCTTTTGGACCATAAAAAGAGGAGAATAAATTCCCCACCCTCATTGATCGTCTTGCACAGGAACGGCAGCGCCTTGAGCCAATAAACATTTCACATAGGCCAACAGGATCTGCCTTTTTTCTTCTGAGGCCGGAAGGGAGGTGGGAACATACCTGAGTCTTGGGAACCTGCTGAAGGTCCAAGAATGGCCTGAAGAGACCGTTTTGACGGTCCAGAAGTCCTGGATTGAGGCCGCCCAGACATGCCGAAAACGTAGAAGACGAGCCCCCACCTGGCCTATCTGAGCAGGCCCAATCTCAAAAAGATTTAGTTGGTTCCTCTCTCCTGTCGCACTGCTCTTGGCGGATTTCTTAAAGGAAGACTGCCTTGATTTCCATGATCTGGAATATTCCCGACCAGGTCTATAGCTACGGGCCTCCCTGGCCTGCTCTTGATATTGCTTCTTAGGAAAAAATCTTCTCTGGCTTTTTAAACGTCTATCCTGAGGAAGAAACCCAGACTTCCGACCAGTGGCCCGGGTTATGGCATTATCCAATTTATTACCAAAAAGGGAAGAACCCTCAAAAGGGCCAAAGAGCCCGTTTGGTGGTGACAGCTGAAAGCATAACCCGAGACACTAAGTGGATGATGTCAATCGAAGCCTCCCCCAGAAAAGCCGATGCAAGCCATAACTCCTGGATAGGAGCGTTTTTTGCGACTTCATCTGAAATGTTCCTGAGGGTATCATCCACACCGTCCGTCCATACTTCCATGGCCTTGGACATTGCTGCTAAAGCCAATGCTGGCTTGCATGCCATACCAGCAGTGAGGTAAATTCTCTTTAAATCGGAATCAATCCGGCTGTCTAAGGCATCCTTGAATGATCCAGTGGAAGAGTCACATGCTTTACTAGTCTCATCACCGCTGCATCCACTAGTGGAACTGATTCTAGATACTTGACTTCATCCTCCTTTAAAGGGATATAACTTTAAAGCCGCGCACACACGGGCGGACTGTCTGGCCAACTTAGTCCACCGAAACACATTTCAGCGGACAGTCCGCTCGTGTGTGGGCTTCAGTGGACTTTTTCAGCGTGCAGTCTGGCGGACTAAGTATTTCGGAATTTCCGTAATACTGTCCGTCGGACTCGCATTTCGGCGGACAATCCGCCCGTGTGTATGCCAGTCCGCCGTACTTTTGAAATGAGCGGACTTTTCCCGCCCGGAGAAAAGTCCGCTAATTTCGAGCGGGTATCCAGGTAGGCGGGGCCCGTGAAGGAGATGTCGCTGGCCCTGCCGCCTGGTATGGACTTAAAGGGGAACCCCAACGCCGAAAAAAATCGGCGTGGGAGTCCCCCCCAAGTCCACAACAGACCCTTGTCCGAGCACGCTACCCGGCCGGCCAGGAAAGGGGGGCGAGCGAGCGCCCCCCCCCCCCTCCTGAGCCGTACCAGGCTGCGTGCCCTTAACATGGGGGGGTGCCTTGGGGAAGGGGGTGCCGCGCGGCCCCCCCACCCCAAAGCACCTTGTCCCCATGTTGATGAGGACAAGGGCCTCTTCCCGACAACCCTGGCCGTTGGTTGTCGGGGTCTGCGGACGGGGGCTTATCGGAATCCGGGAGCCCCCTTTAATAAGGGGGCCCCCGGATACCGGCCCCCCCACCCTATGTGAATGAGTATGGGGTACAATGTACCCCTACCCATTCACCTGTAAAATAAAAGTACAAAAAAAACCACAACACACAAGATAAAATACTTTATTGCACAGCTCCGGGGGTCTTCCGTCTTCGGGGGTCTTCTCGCCGGACTCCTCCGCTATCTTCTTGTAGCTCTTTTGCTAGCGGAGGAGTCCGGCTTTCTTCCTCGCCGCCGGCCTCTTCTCCCAACTTCGGGGGTCTTGTACCCCTCTTCGGTTCTTCTGCCGGGCCACCGCGCCTTCTTATAGCTCTTTTACAGGCGGTGGCCCGGTCTTCTGTCGCCGCCGCCGCCTTCCATTCTTCTTCTTCTTCTTCTTCTCCAGGAGATGTTGCCTCGACGATCTCTCCGGCCGGAATGCCAGGGACGCACTGCGCGGCCACTTATATAGGGACAAGGGGCGGTGTCACATGGCTTTATGTCACATGGGTTGGTGTCACATGGTGACCCCGCCCCCTTACGATGTCATAGTCCCCATGTGACATCAACCCATGTGACCAACCCATGTGACATAAAGCCATGTGACACCGCCCCTTGTCCCTATATAAGTGGCCGCGCAGTGCGTCCCTGGCACTCCGGCCGGAGAGATCGTCGAGTCAACATCTCCTGGAGAAGAAGAAGAAGAAGTAGAAGAAGAACGGAAGGCGGCGGCGGCGACAGAAGACCGGGCCACCGCCTGTAAAAGAGCTATAAGAAGGCGCGGTGGCCCGGCAGAAGAACCGAAGAGGGGGACAAGACCCCCGAAGTTGGGAGAAGAGGCCGGTGGCGAGGAAGAAAGCCGGACTCCTCCGCTAGCAAAAGAGCTACAAGAAGATAGCGGAGGAGTCCGGCGAGAAGACCCCCGAAGACGGAAGACCCCCAGAGCTGTGCAATAAAGTATTTTATCTCGTGTGTTGTGTTTTTTTTTGTACTTTTATTTTACAAGTGAATGGGTAGGGGTACATTGTACCCCATACTCATTCACATAGGGTGGGGGGCCGGTATCCGGGGGCCCCCTTATTAAAGGGGGCTCCCGGATTCCGATAAGCCCCCCGCCCGCAGACCCCGACAACCAACGGCCAGGGTTGTCGGGAAGAGGCCCTTGTCCTCATCAACATGGGTACAAGGTGCTTTGGGGTGGGGGGGCCGCGCAGCCCCCCCTGCCCCAAGGCACCCCCCCATGTTGAGGGCACGCGGCCTGGTACGGCTCAGGAGGGGGGCGCTCACTCGCCCCCCTTTCCTGGCCGGCCGGGTAGCGTGCTCGGACAAGGGTCTGTTGTGGACTTGGGGGGGACCCCCACGCAGATTTTTTTCGGCTTTGGGGTTCCCCTTTAAGTCCATACCAGGCGGCGGGGTCAGCGACGTCTCCTTCGCATGCCCCGCCTACCTGGAGACACGCTCGAAATGAGCGGACTTTCCTCCGCGTGTGTGGGCCAGTCCGTTCATTTCAAAAGTAAGGCGGATAGTATGGCGGACTTAGTACGCCGTATTAGTCCGCTCAAAAAGTGGTGTGTGTGGGCAAGTCCGTTCATTCGAAAGTATGACGGACTGTCCGTCGGATTGTCTGACGGACTAAGTTGGCCAGACAGTCCGCCCGTGTGTACGCGGCTTAAGACTTTTGAAAGCATACTATTCTTTTTCTCAACTTTACTCCATACATCCGTAATGACTTCACCAAGTTCAGACAGGAATGGAAAGTTGAGACGCTCCTTTTTAAGTTGCTTAAAATACTTCCTTTGTTTGGGAAGGATTAGCCACCTCATCTTCCCAGTTCAAATCCTCTCTGATAGCCTTTATCAGGGGGGGGAGAGTAAGGCAAAGTCAAACCCCACACAGGGATTATCTTCCTCAGATTCACTGTCTGATGCAGCAGCTGAAGGGTGGCTTGGTAGAGAGGACTCCCAGATCTCTTGAACATGCGACTCCCTCACTGGTGACTGAGGTGACTCTGACTGAGGCACAGGGGTCTGACTGGCCCCGATCCCTTTGAGGGATTCTTTCACCACCTTTTCCACAAGGGATCTTAGTTGCTGGTCCATACCCCCTCTCTCACTAGAGGCTTTGGAAAATCAGAGGTCACACAGGGATTTCCCAGTAGGAACTTGCAATCTGCATCCCCAGCAGGTACTGACAACTGAACAGCTGGAATGAGCCTTGGAGGAGTGAGATCGATCCTCGTTACAGCGCCCAGATCTTGAGGGTGAGCCGTGATGTTTAGATTTAGAATACGAATGCCGGTGGTAAGACTTTGAAGAATCGCTTCCTCTGTGCGTTGAGCTGCGTTTCTGTTCTGATCTAGATGGGCTAGTGCAAGACAGAGATAGAAGAGACATACAGATAAGGAAAGATAACAGACTGACTAAAACCAGACCCCCCCCCCACTTCCCCCCCAGACAGTATCCATTATGAGAGGGCTGGCCACATACAGGCGGAGGAGAGTCCATATCTCATATCTCTAGAGGTTTCCATAATTGCTGCAAAAATATACAAGTAAGGCTGAGAGCAGCAGACACACACACACACATGCCCACCCCCTCTTCCCAGAAGGCCACCTACCTCCACAGAAAAAATCCTGGACAAGGGGAAGTTGCGTAATAGCCTGCAAGCATTCCCAGAGCCTGCAGGCTATTTCCGATGTTTAAATAAGGCACCTTAGTGACCTTATCACAGCGTCGCGCCAGCGCTACTGCGCATGCGCGAATAGCGTAATTTTGCCGCTACCGCGCATGCGCGAACCAAGCCTCGTTCTCGTGCTGCACTCGCGCATGCGCAGAACGATCTTACAAACGAAAAAAAAAAAAAAAACAGCAAGCAAGCGGCGGCTGGAACGCAGGATAACCCAGCTGCCATGCCAGTAACTACAAACATATACACAGGAGAAACGAACGGAAAGGAAGGTAACAAGCAAGGAACAAACACAAACTGCTGCCATGAAAAAGAGGAACAATCTTACCGCTCCCACACGATCGTCTCCAGGCCAAAGGTAAGGAAAACACACCAGACTTCTCAGGGCAAAATAGGTCACCTGCTATTTAGCTGGGCTGTCCAACCAAATGCGCAGCCTGCCTGCCAATGGCTAGGTTTCTGGCTTCCTCCAGTGCTTATATCCAATGCCCACTCCATACCCCGCTAGTAGCTAGGGCTTAGCGGAGTCATGCGATTATCTCGTCCACAGTCGCTATTCGGCCAAACCAATAATGGAACCGTGTGGGAGCAATCTTCAGGTAGAAAGACCGTAATGGGTCCTACGGAGGAGGACAAAAAAAGAACACGGCCATGGGCAGGGAGCAAAGATTTATGGGAGTAGTGTCCTATAGGGTAGTGGAGGCGGGAATTAACCCACACGTTGCTGCCATGGAGTCTGTCAGGAAAGATATGTTTGTTTGTTTTTTTCCTTTACTATTCTATTTTCCAGATTTATTACCCCCATTGATACCTCTTCTTATTTACTATATGAAAAAGCATGCTTTTTCTCCTGTTCTAACAATTTTACCAATGCCTCCCTTTTTACCATTAATTCTTGTCTCTCTGGGATACCTTTGGTCTTGTCATTTGCTCTAATTCCTGTATCTCTCTATATAAAGTGCTAATCCCCCCCCCCCCCCTTTCTTCCTCCCTGCTTCGATTCCTATTAACATACCCCTTATGAAAGCCTTATACGATTCCCACATAATTGACCTGGGGGGGGGTTCTGATGTATCATTAACGGCAAAGAAGGCCTCCAGCTCCTGCTCAATAGCCCAAGTTTTTTGAGGGTTCTCCTTAAAAATGTATCTGGTTCCCTATTTGGGGAATACATATTTTCAAAGTTACATTCCATATTAAACAATTTTCTTTTTCTAAAAAGAAACCTTTCCTCAGGGTCTGCCAGACGCTGCTTTACTATGAATACCATTGTTTTATCAAACCTATGGCCACACCCCGCAAGAGGTTGGATGTTGAATCTCCATAGAACCACATGGGGAACAAGTGCGAGGACAATCTACACCAAGAGGCATGTGTAATGTGTGTTTCCTGGAAACAAATCACCAGCATGCTTCATCCTTGCTCTATATTTGACCCCAACAGCAAAAATTTGAGTCAACAGTCACCTGTCATTACGCCTTCTCCATAATAAATGGCACATGTCAGGGATGCCCCCTATCCCCACTCCTATATGTGCTCACCTTAGAACCTCTACTCCGCAGATTTAGGGCCAACCCAGACATTAAAGGGGTTGAAATAAAGGACTGGCAATACAAATTAGTGGCGTTCGTAGATGAAATCTTATGCCGCTTACACACAATCAAACAATCCGGCGGACTTGAGAATTGTCAATCCCCCCATGTGTGTGCTGTGGCTGACTTTTTTTACCCAAACTTGCAGTCCGGTGGACAATACGGCCGTGTATGCACGAGTCCGCGGTACTTTTGAAATGAACGGACTTTCCCATGCACGGTGGGACAAGGTATTTCAGTGCCCAGGGCGAGGATGCAAAAATGCCCCCCCCACACACACAGAGCAGGGGTTGGAGATAGTAGAAGCATTTGACGCACACATAAACATATGTGATGGTTGCAGAGTGCACCAGTATTACTATTTACATTTGTGATTGATCATCACAATGATCACAAAGCACATATCCAATTAGATTGCTTTGATGACGACTTGGTTCGCCGCCAATAATAAGTAACCTGGCTGCCCAAAGGTGATTTTTGAAAATTCTGAATAAGATGAGAATAAAGATAACAGGGAAACCAATTGTCATTGTTAGTACTTATACACAAGAACACAATGCTGTAGGTTAGCATACACTATACAATCTGATTGTACAATCTCTGCACAATCACCTTTAGATTTACCAAAATTTTATAATATATGGAGAAACCTAAACAATTAAATTAAGTAGTATCCATCCAATTAAGCAGAACTTTGTACTCCAAAAGATATTGTACAATCCGATTGTATACTGTATGGTAAGCTGTAGGCTTGCCATAGATGGATCAGTTTTTTTAGTCCATGTCGGATCAAATAAAACTGAGCAGATCCACACAACTAATGTGGATGAGGGAATCCTTTCCACTGAGACATTTATGTCAGCCCTGCAGATCAAATGACATTTTTTTGCTGGTTTGAGAGAAGTTGATCATTAAAAATGTACTTCACCTTTAGCAGGAATGGCCATAGATGGATGGAAACATTTCCAGTCATTGCTGGACCAGTGTAAAATTCTTATACCTGGGGTGTTGGGTAGCTCACTAAGTCTCCAGGTATATAAGTTCTTTAGGGCCCATTCTCATGTGGTGCAGACTTTTTTTTTTATGAGGACAGCAATGTATGAGCATTGTGTGCATCCCTGTGCCAGTGTCCTATTCACTTCTACACACATACATACAGTTGCTGTGTCCATGCAGCTTCATGTCCCAGTAGATATAACTGGGGTGCTGACATGGGGATGTGCACTATGTACCCAGTGTTGATAACAGTCAGCCCTGCATGAGAGACACATTTTTGCACCTCTTGTGAATGGACCCTTACTAAAAAGAACAGGTGTCTCCACAGCAATTAAAATGAAGCCAGAAAGTTACCTGTCAGCTAAGGCCGCGTACACACGGGCGGACTGTCTGGCCAACTAAGTTCGTCAGACAATCCGACAGACAGTCCGTTCAAAATTTGCATGAACGGACTTGACCACACACGATGAGCAGACAGTCCGCTGAAAGCGTGCGCGATGACGTGTACAGCACGTACGACGGGACTAGAAAAACGACGTCCTATACACTGCAATGCAACCTTCGGCCGTGTAAATCCTTTCTGAGCATGCACCATACTTAGTTCGTCCAACTTGCCTACACACGAGCGGACTGTCCGCTGAAACCAAGTTTGGACGGACAAAACCAAGTTTGAACGGACAAAATTTCGGAAATTCCGTAAGACTTTGTTCGTCAGACAGTCCGCTGAAAAAGTCAGCTGAAGCCCACACACGAGCGGATTGTCCGCTGAAACACGGTTCAGCGGACTAAGTTGGACAGACAATCCGCCCGTGTGTACGCGGCCTTAGAGACACAGAACACTCAGTTTGGCCATGCTGCAGAGAGGCGGAGGGGCACTACATAGAGGAGGAATGGGCTCCAGGATTGTTCAGAGCAGGGACAGATAAAAATGGGAGCCTAGGTGGGGGAGGAGGAGTGATCTCCCACCACATCTGGACACTGTGAAAGATAAGGCAGAAGAGATAGAGATGACTGGAGAGGAGGGAGAGAAGCTGCTGTTCAGGCAAGGAGAGGAGCAGCAAAGTTGTGCATCTACAATCAATCAGAAAAGCAAATATAGCGGAGGAGTCCGGCGAGAAGACCCCCCAAGACGGAAGAAGACCCCCTGAGCTGTGCCATAAATTATTTTAATCCTTGTGTGTTGTGTTTTATTTACATTTTTTTTCACAGGTGAATGGGTAGGGGTACATTGTACCCCATACTCATTCATATAGGGTGGGGGGCCGGGTTATTAAAGGGGGCTCCCAGATTCCGATAAGCCCCCCGCCCGCAGACCCCGACAACCAACGGCCAGGGTTGTTGGGAAGAGGCCCTTGTCCTCATCAACATGGGGACAAGGTGCTTTGGGGTGGGGGGCCGCACGGTCCCCCTTCTCCAAAGCACCCCCCATGTTGAGGGCACGTGGCCTGGTACAGCTCAGGAGGGGGGGCGCTTGCTCGTCCCCACCCCCTTTCCTGACCGGCCGGGTAGAGTGCTCGGATAAGGGCCTGATATGGACCTGGGGGGACCCCACGCCGTTTTTTCAGTGTAGGGCTTCCCCTTTAACTCCATACCATCGGCGGCAACATTGACTTCCTTCGCTAGTCCCGGCTACCTGGAGCCACGTTCAAAATGAACGGACTTTCCTCCGTGTGTGGGCAAGTCCGTTCATTCCACGTTCATTCCAAAAGTACGGCGGATAGTCCGGCGGACTAGGTCCACCCGACCTAGTCCGCCGGAAAAGTCCCGTGTTGTTTGTCCGCCAGACTAAGTCCGCCAGATATTCTGATCGTGTGTATGCAGCATTACTGTTTCTTAACCACTTGCCGACCGCCGCATGACGATATACGTCGACAGAATGGCACGGGCAGGCATATGGGCGTATATATACGTCTCTGCCTTCCCGCGGGTGGGGGCCCCGATCGGGCCCCCCGGTGCCTGCGGCGGTCGGTATTCGTTCCGGGATTAGGGGGCGGCCATTCATTCATGGCCACCCCCTCGCGATCGCTCCTGACGAATGGAAATGCTCCGTGACATCACTTCCTCTCCTGTAATGTAAACACAGGCAGAGGAAGTGATGTAATCTCTCCTCGTGTCGGTCTTTTTCGTTCCGGCACCGAGGAGAGAGGATCGGTGAGTTGCACCCAACACTACACATACAGTAGAACACGCCAGGCACACTTTTCACCCCCCCGATCACCCCCCAATCACCCCCCCAATCACCCCTGACCCCCCAGTCACAGTGACACCAATTGCATTTTTTATTTTTTTTGCATTGGTGTCATTTGTGACTGTAATAACTGTTAGGGCAGTTAGGGTTAGCCCCCTTTAGCTCTAGGGTGCCCCCCTAACCCCCCCCAATAAAGGTTTAACCCCGTGATCACCCCCCGTCGCCAGTGTCACTAATAAGCGATCGTTTTTCTGATCGCTGTATTAGTGTCACAGGTGACGCTAGTTAGGCAGGTAAGTATTTAGGTTCGCCGCAGCTTTTTATAGCGTCAGGGACCCCCATATACTACCGCATAGCCCCCTGATTGCCCCCCAGTTAACCCTTTCACCAGTGATCACCATATAACTGTTAGGCCGCGTACACACGGGCGGACTGTTCGCCCAACCTTGTTCGGCAAACAGTTTCATCAAACAGTCCGCTCAAAATTTGCATGAGCGGACTTGCCCACACACGAGCGGACTGTTTGACGAACAAGGTTGGGCAAACAGTTCGCTCAACTTTTGAAATGAACGGACTCGCCCACGTAAGGCGGAGGCAAATCCGCCCATTTCGAGCGCGTGTACAGGTAGGCGGGGCCCGCGAAGGAGACGTCGCGGGCTCCGCCGCCTGGAATGGGCTTAAAGGGGAACCCCAACGCCGAAAAAAATCGGCGTGGGGGTTCCCCCCAAGTCCACACCAGACCCTTGTCCGAGCACGCTACCCGGCCGGCCAGGAAAGGGGGGCGAGCGAGCGCGCCCCCCCTCCTGAGCCGTACCAGGCCGCGTGCCCTCAACATGGGGGGTGCCTTGGGGAAGGGGGGGCCGCGCGGCCCCCCCACCCCAAAGCACCTTGTCCCCATGTTGATGAGGACAAGGGCCTCTTCCCGACAACCCTGGCCGTTGGTTGTCGGGGTCTGCGGGCGGGGGGCTTATCGGAATCCGGGAGCGCCCTTTAAGAAGGGGGCCCCCAGATACCGGCCCCCCACCCTATGTGAATGAGTATGGGGTACAATGTACCCCTACCCATTCACCTGTGAACTAAAGTACAATAAAAAACACAACACAGAGAAAAAATATTTTATTGCACAGCTCCGGGGGTCTTCCGTCTTCGGGGGTCTTCTCGCCGGACTCCTCCGCTATGTGTGTGTAGCTCTTTTGCTAGCGGAGGAGTCCGGCTTTCTTCCTCCCCGCCGCCGGCCTCTTCTCCCGACTTCGGGGGTCTTGTCCCCCTCTTCGGTTCTTCTGCCGGGCCACCGCGCCTGGTCCGGTGGCCCGGTCTTCTGTCGCCGTCTTCCGTTCTTCTGTCGCCGCCTTCGGTTCTTCTGCCGGGCCACCGCGCCTTCTTGTAGCTCTTTTACAGGCGGTGGCCCGGTCTTCTGTCGCCGCCGCCGCCTTCCGTTCTTGTTCTTCTTCTTGTTCTTCTTCTTCTCCTGGAGATGTTGACTCGACGAGCTCTCCGGCCGGAATGCCAGGGACACGCTCCGCTGCCACTTATATAGTGACAATGGGGCGGTGTCACATGGTATATGTCACATGGGTTGGTCACATGGGTTGATGTCACATGGGGACTATGACATCGTAAGGGGGCGGGGTCACCATGTGACCAACCCATGTGACATATACCATGTGACACCGCCCCATTGTCACTATATAAGTGACCGCACAGCGCGGCTCTGGCATTCCGGCCGGAGAGATCGTCGAGTCAACATCTCCAGGAGAAGAAGAAGAACAAGAAGAAGAACAAGAACGGAAGGCGGCGGCGGCGACAGAAGACCGGGCCACCGCCTGTAAAAGAGCTACAAGAAGGCGCGGTGGCCCGGCAGAAGAACCGAAGGCGGCGACAGAAGAACGGAAGACGGCGACAGAAGACCGGGCCACCGGACCAGGCGCGGTGGCCCGGCAGAAGAACCGAAGAGGGGGACAAGACCCCCGAAGTCGGGAGAAGAGGCCGGCGGCGGGGAGGAAGAAAGCCGGACTCCTCCGCTAGCAAAAGAGCTACACACACATAGCGGAGGAGTCCGGCGAGAAGACCCCCGAAGACGGAAGACCCCCGGAGCTGTGCAATAAAATATTTTTTCTCTGTGTTGTGTTTTTTATTGTACTTTAGTTCACAGGTGAATGGGTAGGGGTACATTGTACCCCATACTCATTCACATAGGGTGGGGGGCCGGTATCCGGGGGCCCCCTTCTTAAAGGGCGCTCCCGGATTCCGATAAGCCCCCCGCCCGCAGACCCCGACAACCAACGGCCAGGGTTGTCGGGAAGAGGCCCTTGTCCTCATCAACATGGGGACAAGGTGCTTTGGGGTGGGGGGGGCCGCGCGCCCCCCCCTTCCCCAAGGCACCCCCCATGTTGAGGGCACGCGGCCTGGTACGGCTCAGGAGGGGGGGCGCGCTCGCTCGCCCCCCTTTCCTGGCCGGCCGGGTAGCGTGCTCGGACAAGGGTCTGGTGTGGACTTGGGGGGAACCCCCACGCCGATTTTTTTCGGCGTTGGGGTTCCCCTTTAAGCCCATTCCAGGCGGCGGAGCCCGCGACGTCTCCTTCGCGGGCCCCGCCTACCTGTACACGCGCTCGAAATGGGCGGACTTTCCGAGCGGGAACAGTCCGCTCATTTCGAAAGTACAGCGGACAAGCCCACACACGGGCGGACTGTTCGCTCAAACACAGTTTCAGCGGACAGTTTTTCGGAATTTCCGAAAGACTTTGTCCGTCCAACTGTCCGCTGAAACTGTCCGCTGAAAGCCCACACACGAGCGGACTGTCCGCCCAAACACTGTTCAGTGGACAAGGTTGGGCGAACAGTCCGCCCGTGTGTACGCGGCCTTACAGATGACGCTGGTTGGTTAGTTTTTTTTTTTTTGTTTCAGGGCACCCGCCATTTATTACTTAATAAAGGTTTAACCCCCTGATCACCAGGCGGGTGATATAAGTTTGAGGGTCAGATAAGGTCTGCGTCGCCCCAGCGTCAGGTTAGTGCCAGTACCGCTAACACCCACGCGCAAAGCATACACCTCCCTTAGTAATATAGTATCTGATCAGATCTATATTAGCGTTGCCAGCATTTTAGGTTTCCCAAAACGCATTGTTAGCGGGATCAGCCCAGATACCTGCTAGCACCTGCGTTTAGCCCCTCCGCCAAGCCCAGCCCAGCCCACCCAAGTGCAGTATCGATCGATCACTGTCACTTACAAAACACAACACACATAACTGCAGCGTTCGCAGAGTCAGGCTTGATCCCTGCGATCGCTAACAGTTTTTTTTGTAGCGTTTTGATACAGTCGCTGACAGGCTAGGTGCTTTTTTACCTGTGAGTCTCACTAGTGTACCCCTAAATTTAGAGCCCAAAATGGCAAAGCGAAGGTACACTAGTGAAGAGGCCTACACGTTTCTGAGCATGACAGATAGTGAAGAGGACGTCACTCATCTGTCAGATTCAGGCTCAGAATACGATCCTGTAGAGGACAGCGGCTCCATGACAGATAGCTCTGACGACGGAGATGAGGCCCCTGTTAAGAACAGGTGTGCCCAATCCCGAATGTATTCTGTTGTTCAGGTGCAGGAACCGCAGGTCATTCGTATGGAGCAGAGACGTACTAGAGCCGCTCATCCTTCTGGTGAACTGGCAAGCACCAGCGGCCTAGTACACCCTGGACGTACATCCAGCACTGCAGTAACACGTGGTGACGTGGCGAGTCCCATAAGTGCAGTTCAAGCTGGCGAGGTGGCAAGCACAAGTAGTGTCCCGCTGCCACCAAGAAGAAGACAAAGACAGGCCCGTCGTACCCATAGTGCCCTTCCTGCAGAATTGGCCAATCCTAATTGGGTGCCCACCACTTCTGCAGAACCCGTACTTCCCCCATTCACTGGCCAACCTGGCATTAACGTGGAAACAGTTGATTTTACGACACTTGACTTTTACTCACTGTTTTTCACCGAAGATCTCTATAGATCTATTGTGGACCAAACCAATTTGTACGCTGGTCAACACATCGCCACTATTCCCCAGTCCGCCCTTGCCAGACAATGGAAACCAGTTACGGTTTCCGAATTTAAAATCTTTCTGGGCCTCTCCCTCAACATGGGCATAACCAAAAAGAGTGAGTTGCGGTCATATTGGTCCACTGACCCAATTCACCATATGCGTGTGTTCTCTGCTTCCATGTCCAGGGCACGATACGAGATGATTTTGCGGTTCATGCACTTCAGCGACAATGAACTCTGTCGTCCTCGTGGAGACCCTGAGTACGATCGGCTCTACAAAATTCGGCCCCTGATAAACCACTTCAACCAACGTTTTGCAGACTTGTTTACTCCCGATCAAGTTGTCTGCGTTGATGAGTCCCTGATTACGTTTTCTGGTCGCTTGTCATTCAAACAATACGTCCCCAAAAAGCGTTCCAGATACGGGGTCAAGATGTATAAGCTCTGTGACAGGGCCACAGGCTATACACGTAGTTTCATGGTTTATGAGGGTAAAGATAGTCACGTAGAGCCGGAGAACTGCCCTGACTACATAGGAAGCGCTGGCAAGATAGTGTGGGACATGGTGTCACCCTTATTCGGAAAGGGGTACCACTTGTATGTGGACAATTATTACACAAGCGTGCCACTGTTTAGTTACTTGTTTGATCAGCAGATTGGAGCATGTGGCACCGTGCGACCTAATCGCCGGGGCTTTCCCCAGCGGCTTGTAGAGTCCCGTCTTAGGCTGGGGGAGAGAGCCTGCTTGCGGAGTAATAATTTGCTCGCTATGAAGTGGAGGGATAATAAGAATGTTTTCGTTCTTACCTCCCTTCATGCAGACACGACGGTCCAAATTCCTACGGCGACTGGTATTGTGGAGAAACCCCTCTGTGTCCACAAATATAACCTTAACATGGGAGGGGTGGACCTCAATGACCAGTTGTTGGCGCCGTATCTAGTTGCCCGTAAGGCCAGACGCTGGTACAAAAAAGTGTCTGTTTATTTATTCCAATTGGCTATACTGAATGCTTATGTACTACACAAAGCTTCAGGACGGATTGGATCCTTCCTTAAATTCCAGGAGGATATCGTCAGAGCCCTTCTGTATCCAGACGGTGCTCCACCTCACCTTCCCCTACCAGATGCAGTAAGCCGGCTGCATGAGAGGCATTATTCTTATGTAATCCCGAGTACCCCTACCCAACAAGCCCCCCAAAGAAAATGTCGTGTCTTCAGAAAGCGCGGATATAGGCGTGACACCCGTTATTGTTGTCCCCGCTGTCCTGACAATCCTGGTCTTTGCATTGGTGAATGTTTTGAACGCTACCATGAACTAGTTGAGTATTAGCGTAGGGTACAGCATTGCACGGGCTAGGCACACGTTCACAGGGTCTCCCAAGATGCCATCGCATTTTGAGAGACCCAAACCGCTGGATCCGTTACAACAGAAGTGTTAAAGTTACATAAAAAAGTGTTTAAAAAAAAAAAAAAAAGTAAAAAACAAAAAAAACAAAAAAAATATAAAATAAAAAAACCAAAAATAGTTGTCGTTTTATTGTTCTCTCTCTCTCTATTCTCTCTCTATTGTTCTGCTCCTTTGTACTGTATTCTATTCTGCAATGTTTTATTGTTAACCATTTTTTGTTTTCAGGTACGCCATTCAGCTGTAGCGTGGATTTATTTATCTTGACAGCAACAGCGTTTGCTCCCACGATACGTAAAGCCACGACTCCAGCGCTGTCGGAGGTGATTTCACCACCACAGTTAAAAAAGAGCATATATGCCGAAGCATGGGGGCATAAGGGGTGGAGGAGCGATTTTGCTCCTAATGCCGCGTACATACAGTCAAAATTCCGACGGAGGGCTTGCCCGTGGAAAAGTTTGAATGTATGTACGCGGCATAACTTTTTTGCGGGAGGATGCCCCCATGCTTCGGCATATATATATTTTAGGCACAGATTGTGTTAAATGTGTTATTTTTTGCTATTTTTTTTGTATTTGCTTTGCAGGTATGGTAAGTCCTACTGTTATACTGTAATGTTACTTTGTTTTATTGTTAACCATCATTTGCTTAGCAGGTACGCCATTCTGCTGCAGAGCGGATTTATTTATCTTGACAGCAACAGCGTTTGCTCCCACGATACGTAAAGCCGCGACTCCAGCACTGTCGGAGGTGATTTCACCACCACAGTTAAAAAAGAGCATATATGCCGAAGCATGGGGGCATACGGGGTGGAGGAGCGATCTGCTCCTACCTTTTGCGGGAGGATGCCCCCATGCTTCGGCATATATAATTGGTGCATGTATGCCCACCATTAAAAGTGGGTGGATGAAGGGTGGTATCTAATGGTGGGCATACCCACCGATCAATATTTTTTTTTCGTTCAGCCCACAGGCTGCATGAAAAAAAAATTACAATATATGCCCAACCAGTTCCAGCAACATACTGGTATGTTGCGGGACTTTGAGTGCTTATACCAGAATGATGCCTGCAGGTTTAGGTATCATCTTGGTATCATTCTTTTCAGCCAGCGGTCGGCTTTTATGTAAAAGCAATCCTAGTGGCTAATTAGCCTCTAGACTACTTTTACAAGCAGTGGGAGGGAATGTCCCCCCCCCGCACCATCTTCCATGGTTTTCTCAGGCTCTCCTGTCCCAACAGGGAACCTGAGAATGCAGCCGGTGGTTCCGCCAGCTGACCATAGAGCTGATCAGAGACCAGAATGGCTCCAATCATCTCTATGGCCTAAGACACCGGAAGCTACGAGCATTTCATGACTTAGATTTTGTGGGATGTAAACAGCGCCATTGGGAAATTGGGAAAGCATTTTATCACACCAATCTTGGTGTGGTCAGATGCTTTGAGGACAGAGGAGAGATCTAGGGTCTGATAGACCCTAATTTTTTAAAAAAAGAGTACCTGTCACTACCTATTGCAATCATAGGGGATATTTACATTCCCTGAGATAACAATAAAAATCATAAAAATATATATATATAAATGAAAGGAACAGTTTAAAAATAAAATAAAAAAGCAAAATAAATAATAATAATAAAAAAAAAAAAAACACCCCTGTCCCCCCCTGCTAAGGCGCAACATCGAACGCAAGCGTTGGTCTGGTGTCATATGTAAACAGCAATTGCACCATGCATGTGAGGTATCACCACGAAGGTCAAATCGAGGGTACTAATTTTAGCAGTAGACCTCCTCCGTAAATCTAAAGTGGTCACCTGTAAAGGCATTTAAAGGCTTTTAAAAATGTACGTAGTTTGTCGCCGCTGCACGTTTCTGCGCAATTTTAAAGCATGTCATGTTTGGTATCCATGTACTCGGCCTAAGATCATATTTTTTATTTCATCAAACATTTGGGCAATATAGTGATTTTTAGTGCATTAAAATAAAAAAAGTGTGTTTTTTCCCCAAAAAATGCGTTTGAAAAATCGCTGCGCAAATACCGTGTGAAAAAAAAAATGAAACACCCACCATTTTAATCGGTAGGGCTTTTTGCTTTAAAAAAACACTTCATGTTTGGGGGTTCAAAGTAATTTTCTTGCAAAAAAATATATTTTTTCATGTAAACAAAAAGTGTCAGAAAGGGCTTTTTCTTCAAGTGGTTAGAAGAGTGGGTGATGTGTGACATAAGCTTCTAAATGTTGTGCATAAAATGCCAGGACAGTTCAAAACCTCCCCAAATGACCCCATTTTAGAAAGTAGACACCCCAAGCTATTTGCTGAGAGGCATGTCAAGTCCATGGAATATTTTATATTTTGACAAAAATTGTGGAAAAAATACATTATTATTTTTTTTTTTTTTGCACAAAGTTGTCATTAAATGATATATTGCTCAAACATGCCATGGTTATATGTAAAATTACACCCCAAAATACATTCTGTTGCTGCTCCTGAGTACGGGGATACCACAAGTGTGAGACCTTTTGGGAGCCTAACCGCGTATGGTACCCCAAAATCCAAGCACCACCTTCAGGATTTCTAAGGGTGTAAATTTTTGATTTCATTCCTCACTGCCTATCACAGTTTCGGAGGCCATGGAATGCCCAGTTAGCACAAAATCCCCCCAAGTGACCCCATTTTGGAAAGGAGACACCCCAAGCTATTTGCCGAGAGGTATGGTTAGTATTTTGCAGACCTTCATTTTTGTCACAAAGTTTTGAAAATTGAAAAAAAGAAAAAAATATACATTATTTTTATTTTTCTTCATTTTCAAAAACAAATGAGAGCTGAAAAATACTCACCATGCCTCTCGGCAAATAGCTTGGGGTGTCTACTTTCCAAAATGGGGTCATTTTGGGGAGTTTTGTGCTATTTTGGCATTTTATGGCCTTCAAAACTGTGATAGGTAGTGAGGTGTGAAATCAAAAATTTACACCCTTAGAAATCCTGAAGGCGGTTCTTGGTTTTCGGGGCCCCGTACGCGACTAGGCTCCCAAAAAGTCCCACACATGTGGTATCCCCGTACTCAGGAGAAGCAGCAGAATTTATTTTGGGGTGTCATTTCACATATGCCCCTGGCATGTGTGAGCAATATATCATTTAGTGACAACTTTGTGAAAAAAAAAAAAAAAAAAATAAAAGTTTGTAATTTTCCCGCAACTTGTGGCAAAATATAAAATATTCCATGGACTCAACATGACTCTCAGCAAATAGCTTGGGGTGTCTACTTTCTAAAATGGGGTCATTTGTGGGGGTTTTGTGCCATCTTGGCATTTTATGGCCTTCAAAACTGTAATAGGTAGTGAGGCGTGAAATCAAAAATGTACGCCCTTAGAAAGCCTGAAGGCGGTTCTTGGATTTCGGGGCCCCGTACGCAGCTAGGCTCCCAAAAAATCCCACACATGTGGTATCCCCGTACTCAGGAGAAGCAGCAGAATTTATTTTGGGGTGTCATTTCACATATGCCCATGGCATGCGTGAGCAATATATCATTTAGTGACAACTTTGTGAAAAAAAAAAAAAAAAAAAAAAGTTTGTAATTTTCCCGCAACTTGCGGCAAAATATAAAATATTTCATGGACTCAACATGCCTCTCAGCAAATAGCTTGGGGTGTCTACTTTCTAAAATGGGGTCATTTGTGGGGGTTTTATGCCATCTTGGCATTTTATGGCCTTCAAAACTGTAATAGGTAGTGAGGCGTGAAATCAAAAATGTACGCCCTTAGAAAACCTGAAGGCGGTTCTTGGCTTTCGGGCCCCGTACGCAGCTAGGCTCCCAAAAAATCCCACACATGTGGTATCCCCGTACTCAGGAGAAGCAGCAGAATTTATTTTGGGGTGTCATTTCACATATGCCCATAGCATGTGTGAGCAATATATCATTTAGTGACAACTTTGTGAAAAATGTATAAAGTTTGTAATTTTCCCGCAACTTGTGGCAAAATATAAAATATTCCATGGACTCAACATGCCTCTCAGCAAATAGCTTGGGGTGTCTACTTTCTAAAATGGGGTCATTTGTGGGGGTTTTGTGCCATCTTGGCATTTTATGGCCTTCAAAACTGTGATAGGTAGTGAGGAGTAAAATGACATATGTATGCCCTTAGAAATCCTGAAGGCGGTGCTTGGCTTTCGGGGCCCTGTACGCGGCTAGGCTTCCAAAAAGTCGACCACATGTGGTATCCCCGTACTCAGGAGAAGCAGCAGAATGTATTTTGGGGTACAATTCCACATATACCCATGGCATGTGTGAGCAATATATCATTTAGTGACAACTTTGTGTAAAAAAAAAAATATATTTTTTTTTGTCATTATTCAATCGCTTGCGGCAAAAAAATAAAATATTCAATGGGCTCAACATGCCTCTTATCAATTTCCTTAGGGTGTCTACTTTCCAAAATGGGGTCATTTGGGGGGGGGGGGTTGTACTGCCCTGCCATTTTAGCACCTCAAGAAATGAGATAGGCAGTCATAAACTAAAAGCTGCGTAAATTCCAGAAAATGTACCTTAGTTTGTAGATGTGACAACTTTTGCGCAAACCAATAAATATACAGTTATTGACTTTTTTTTTACCAAAGACATGTGGCTGAATACATTTTGGCCTAAATGTATGACTAAAATTGAGTTTATTGGATTTTTCTAATAACAAAAAGTAGAAAATATCATTTTTTTTCAAAATTTGCGGTCTTTTTACATTTATATCGCAAAAAATAAAAATAGCAGAGTCAGTCAAATACCTTTAAAAGAAAGCTCTATTTGTGGGAAGAAAAGGACGCAAATTTCATTTGGGTACAACATTGCATGACCGCGCAATTACCAGTTAAAGCAGCGCAGTGCCAAATTGTAAAAAGACCTCTGGTCATTTACCAGCAAAATGGTCCGGTCTGAAAGTGGTTAAAGATCCCATCCCCAACATACTAAAAGATTTTTCTCTTTTCAATTCGCTCTCCAATCTTCAAATTAACTTTTCAAAATGCAGAGCATTAAATATCTCCCTTCCCACAGCCACTGCAACATTATGTTAAGCTAATTTTACCTTTGGATGGGATCCCCACGCTATCACTTACCTTGGTATCCATCTCCCAGTAAAATTGACAGACCTATATTCTAGGCATTTCTTTCTAATACTCAAAGTCATACAACATGATGATGATACAAAAAATTAACTTAAGTCTTTTTTCATGGTTTGGGAGGGCAGCAGTTGTAAAAATTAGTATCCTTCCTAGACTCCTCTACCTCTTACAGACTTTACCATTTAAAATTCGGTCGACATTCTTCTCCACCTATAAATAGGTCTGCAAAAACTTCCTCTGGGCCTCCAAACACCCTTGCATGAGTTGGGATAGGCTAGTGATCCCCAAATTGAAAGGGGGTATTGGACTTCCAGATGTATAAAAGTACTAATGGTTTTGCCACTTGGCTAGAATAGTTGACTGGCATGTCCATGCAAACACTAAAGCTTGGATTAGACTGGAAGAATAATTTTCCCACCTGCCAATCTGCCACCTACCGTGGATCAGACCCATCATGATACCTAAGGAAAGAGCTGTACACCCCCTAATTGGTCCTACCATACAGAACTTCCAGGATGTATGTAAAAGGATGAATCTTGCCTCTTCACCTAGACCCTTGACCCCTATTGACCAAAACCCAAACTTTTCCCCAGAGCTCATGGAGCTCATCCCACTTAGCCCACATACAGGGAAATCGATTAGGACAGAAACCTTCTTTGATAAGGGCAAGCTCTTAGATTTTCAAACCCTCTCCTCCCGATACCCTGATTAAACCATTCCTTTCTTCAAGTTCCTACAAATTAGACACTTCCTGAATAGTTCCAAACCACTCTCCAAGTGGTACAGATACCACACTCCCTTTGAAACAATCTGCACCAGTTCGGAGCCCCAAAGACACATGATTTCAGATATAAATTTCCTACTTTTCTCAGATAGCATCCCCAAAGACAATGCGACTAGCCAACAATGGGAAAGGGAACTCGCAATAGACCCCAGCAAAATTCTGTAAAGTCTGGGCCTACTGGTTACATTTCACATATCTCCATAGCTTGGCCTGGGGGTCCCCACAAAGTACCGGATACCTGGTCTGGACAATAAACTGCACACGCACACTTCACCCCCCTCACCTTGCCTTCCCCTTGCCTTCCCCCCATAACAGCAACTACCTTGCACCCACCATGCCTCACAACCCACTATATACAGAAAGATGTCAGCTATCTCTGGCCCTGGAGGTTCTTATTAGACGGAAGGAGGCATGGGACCTTGCTACAACTATATTTGTGAAAACAAGCCCTGGCTACCATTTGTGGCTGGTTAAAAATGCTATTTCAGGATATTCACTGTCGCTTCAGTGCCTTAAAAAAGTATTCATATCCCTTAAAAATTTCCACATTTTGTCATGTTACAACCAAAAATGTAAATGGATTTTATTGGGATTTTATGTGCCAGACGAACACAATGTGGCACATAATTGTGAAGTGGAAGGAAAATGATAAATGATTTTCAAATTATTTTACAAATAAATATGTGAAAAGTGTGGCGTGCATTTGTATTCAGCCCCCCTGAGTAAATACATTGTAGGGCCACATTCTACTGTAATTACAGCTACAAATCTTTTTGGGTATGTCCCTACCAGTTTTGCACATCTGGAGAGTAACATTTTTGCCCATTCTCCTTTGCAACATAGCTCAAGCTCTGTCAGATTAGATGGAGAGTAGGGATGAGTCGAACACCCCCCGGTTCGGTTTGCACCAGAACCTTCGAACAGACAAAAATTTCATACAAACTTTAGAACCCTATTAAAGTCTACGGGACTCGAATGTTTGAAATCAAAAGTGCTAATTTTAACCACTTGCTTACTGGGCACATAAACACCGTTCCTGGCCAGACCAATTTTCAGCTTTTGGTGCTCTCACACTTTGAATGACAATTACTCAGTCATGCAACACTGTACCCAAATGAATTTTGTGTCCTTTTTTTCCCACAAATAGAGCTTTCTTTTGGTGGTATTTGATCACCTCTGGGGTTTTTATTTTTTGCGCTATAAATGAAAAAAGACCGAAAATTTTGAAAAAAAAACGCATATTTCTTTGTTTCTGTGACAGAATTATGCAAATTGTTTAATTTTTCTTCATAAATTTTGGCCACAATTTATACTGCTACATATCTTTGGTAAAAATAACCCAAATTAGTGGATATTATTTGGTCTTTGTGAAAGTTATAGAGTCTACAAGCTGTGGTGCGAATCGCACAAAATTGATCACATCTGATGTACTGGTGGCCTATCTCGCTTCTTGTGACCCAAACAAGCCAGGAAAGTACAAATACCCCCCAAATGACCCCTTTTTGGAAAGTAGACATTCCAAGGTATTTAGTAAGAGGCATGGTGAGCTTTTTGATGTTGTCATTTTTTTCCCACAATTCTTTGCAAAATTAAGATTTTTCATTTTTTTTATTTTTCTCCACAAAATTGTCATTGTAATAGGTTATTTCTCTCACATGGCATTTGTATACCACAAATGACACCCCCAAAAAAATTCTGCTACTCCTCCTGAGTATTACAATACCACATGTGTGTGACTTTTTCACAGCCTGGCCGCATAGAGAGGCCCAACATGCAGGGAGCGCCATCACGTGTTCTAGGAGCATAAATTACACATCTAACTTGTTGACTACTTATTACACTTTTGAAATACCAGGACAATGACACGTGACACTGATGACAGATGGCACTGATACGTGGCAATGATGACACTTATACGTGGCACTGATGACACGTGGCACTGATGACAGATGGCACTAATATGTGGCACTGATGACAGATGACACTAATATGTGGCACTGATGACATGTTGCACTAATACGTGGCACTGATGACACGTGGCACTAATACGTGGCACTGATGACACGTGGCACTAATATGTGGCACTGATGACACATGGCACTAATACGTGGCACTAATACGTGGCACCGATGACAGATGGCACTAATACGTGGCACCGATGACACATGACACTGATGACTGATGGCACTGATAAGTGGCATTGATGACACGTGACACTGACAACAGATGGCATGTGACACTGACAGGTGGCACTGATGACAAATGGCACTGATACATGGCACTGATGACAGATGGCACTAATACGTGGCACTGATGACAGATGGCACTATGTGGCACTAATGACACGTGGCACTGATGACAGATGCCACTTATACATGGCACTGATGACAGATGGCACTGGGGACAAATGGCACTGACAACAGGTGGCACTGGGGACAGATAGCACTAACAGGTGGCACTGGGGGCAGGTGGCACTGGGGTGGGGTGGATTGCACTTGGGTGGATGGCACTGGGGCGGATGGCACTGGGGCGGATGGCACTGGGGCAGGATGGCACTGGGGCGGATGGCACTGGGGCAGGATGGCACTGGGGCAGGATGGCACTGGGGCAGGATTGCACTGGGGGAGGATTGCACTGGGGGAGGATGGCACTGGGGGAGGATGGCACTTTTTTTTTACACTTTTTTTTTCTCTGTGCACTGACGGCTGCTGCAGCCGTTCATCTCTCCCCTCTCACACTCGGTCTGTGTGAGGAGGGAGAGCGGCGCTGAGAGATGATCTCATATGTTTACATATGAGATCATCTCCCATTGGACACGCCGATCACGCTGTAAACGGCCGCTGTGATTGGCCGTTTACAGCGATCTGTGTTTGCCTGTCCCCGGGGGACACGGCGAACACAGAACTTCCGCGATGCGCTCCCGCGGCGGCGCGCATTGCGGAAGTAAACAATAGGACGTCCAGGGACGGCCAATTGCAGGAAAGCGCCCGCGCGCCCACTCTAAGGCCGTAAATCGGCTATAGGACGGGCGCGAGGTGGTTAAAGGTTAATATGTAAGATATGCAACAGACAACACCAGCAATAAGGGGTATCGTCAGGTGTATACTGTGCTGGAGGCACACAACACCGACTTTAACTCCTGCAGATGCCTGTATTAGAGAACACCAGCAATAAAGGGTAGATACAGGTGTATACTGTGCTGTGCTGGAGGCACACAACACCCACTACCTCCTGCAGATGCTTTTATTAGAGAACACCAGCAAAAAAGGGTAGATACAGGTGTATACTGTGCTGGAGGCACACAACACCCACTTTAACTCCTACAGATGCCTGAGAAAAGAACACCGTCCCTGCCTATCTTGCTCTTTCCCTGCACGCCGGAACACACTACACAAGGCCGCTCCGCTGGCAGCCTTATATAGTGTGGGGCGTGTACTAAACCCTCTGAGCTATAATTGGCCACAGGCATCTTGCCTGTGGCAAATTATGGCTCTCCTCGCTGCCGGAGCTGTGATTGGCCAAGCATGTGGGTTTTCGGTGCATGCTTGGCCAATCATGAGCCATAAATGCACTGCGATGACGTAGTGCATTGTGGGCCATTCGTGCCACACGAATTTGGTATAAACGGTCCACAAAGTTCTGAATTCGCCGAACAGACAAATGGCCGATGTTCGAGTCGAACATGCATTCAAGTCGAACACCGAGCTCATCCCTAATGGAGAGTGTCTGTGAACAGCAATTTTTAAGTCTTGCCACAGATTCTCAATTGGATTTAGGTCTGGACTTTGGCCCATTCTGATACGTAATTATGCTTTGATCTAAACCATTCCATTGTAGCTATGGCTGTATGTTTAAGGTTGTTATCCTGGTAGAAGGTGAACCTCTGCCCCAGACTCAAATCTTTTCTTCTAAGATTGCTCTGTATTTGGCTCCATCTACGTTTGCATCAACTCTGACCAGCTTCCCTGTCTCTTCTGAAGAAAAGCATCCCCACAACAAGATGTTGCCACCACCATGTTTGACGGTGGGAATGGTGTGTTCAGGGTGATATACAGTGTTTGTTTTCTGCCACACAGCATTTTGCTTTTATGCCAAAAAGTAAAATTTTGGTCTCATCTGACCAGAGCACTTTCTTCCCCATGTTTGCTTTGTCCCCCACATAGCTTCACACAAACTGCAAACTGGACTTCTTATGGCTTTCTTTCATCAATGGCTTTCTTCTTGCCACTCTTCCATAAAGGCCAGATTTGTGTATTGCACAGCTAATAGTTGCCCATTGGACAGATTCTCCCACCTGTGGATCTCAGCAGCTGCTCCAGAGTTACCATGGGCCTCTTGGCTGCTTCTCTAATTAATGCTCTCTTTGCCCGACCTATCATTTTAAGTGGATGGCCATGTCTTGGTAGGTTTGCAGTTGTGCCATACTATTTCCATTTTTCGGATGATGGATTAAACAGTGCTCTGTGAGATGTTCAAAGTTTGGGATGTTTTTTTTATAAGCTAACCTTGCTTCAGACTTCTCCACAGCTTTATCCCTGACTTGTCTGGTGTGTTCCTTTGCCTTCATGAGGCTGTTTGTTCACTAAGGTTCTCTAACAATCCTCTGAGGGCTTCGCAGAACAGCTGTATTTATTCTGAGATTAGATTACACACAAGTAGACTCTATTTAACCACTTTCAGACCGGACCATTTTGCTGGTAAATGACCAGAGGTCTTTTTACACTTTGGCACTGCGCTGTTTTAACTGGTAATTGCGCGGTCATGCAATGTTGTACCCAAACAAAATTTGTGTCCTTTTCTTCCCACAAATAGAGCTTTCTTTTAAAGGTATTTGACCGACTCTGCGATTTTTATTTTTTGCGATATAAACGTAAAAAGACCGCAAATTTTGAAAAAAAATGATATTTTCTACTTTTTGTTATTAGAAAAATCCAATAAACTCAATTTTAGTCATACATTTAGGCCAAAATGTATTCAGCCACATGTCTTTGGTAAAAAAAAAGTCAATAATTGTATATTTATTGGTTTGCGCAAAAGTTGTCACATCTACAAACTAAGGTACATTTTCTGGAATTTACGCAGCTTTTAGTTTATGACTGCCTATCTCATTTCTTGAGGTGCTAAAATGGCAGGGCAGTACAAAACCCCCCCAAATGACCCCATTTTGGAAAGTAGACACCCTAAGGAAATTGATAAGAGGCATGTTGAGCCCATTGAATATTTTATTTTCTTGCCGCAAGCGATTGAATAATGACAAAAAAAAAATTTTTTTTTTTTTTTTACACAAAGTTGTCACTAAATGATATATTGCTCACACATGCCATGGTTATATGTGGAATTGTACCCCAAAATACATTTTGCTGCTTCTCCTGAGTACGGGGATACCACATGTGGTCGACTTTTTGGAAGCCTAGCCGCGTACGGGGCCCCGAAAGCCAAGCACCGCCTTCAGGATTTCTAAGGGCATACATATGTCATTTTACTCCTCACTACCTATCACAGTTTTGAAGGCCATAAAATGCCAAGATGGCACAAAACCCCCACAAATGACCCCATTTTAGAAAGTAGACACCCCAAGCTATTTGCTGAGAGGCATGTTGAGTCCATGGAATATTTTATATTTTGCCACAAGTTGCGGGAAAATTACAAACTTTATAAATTTTTCACAAAGTTGTCACTAAATGATATATTGCTCACACATGCTATGGGCATATGTGAAATTACACCCCAAAATAAATTCTGCTGCTTCTCCTGAGTACGGGGATACCACATATGTGGGATTTTTTGGGAGCCTAGCTGCGTACGGGGCCCCGAAATCCAAGCACCGCCTTCAGGCTTTCTAAGGGCGTAAATTTTTAATTTCACGCCTCACTACCTATTACAGTTTTGAAGGCCATAAAATGCCAAGATGGCACAAAACCCCCCCAAATGACCCCATTTTAGAAAGTAGACACCCCAAGCTATTTGCTGAGAGGCATGTTGAGTCCATGGAATATTTTATATTTTGCCGCAAGTTGCGGGAAAATTACAAACTTTTTTTTTTTTCACAAAGTTGTCACTAAATGATATATTGCTCACGCATGCCATGGGCATATGTGAAATGACACCCCAAAATAAATTCTGCTGCTTCTCCTGAGTACGGGGATACCACATATGTGGGACTTTTTGGGAGCCTAGCTGCGTACGGGGCCCCGAAAGCCAAGAACCGCCTTCAGGCTTTCTAAGGGCGTACATTTTTGATTTCACGCCTCACTACCTATTACAGTTTTGAAGGCCATAAAATGCCAAGATGGCACAAAACCCCCACAAATGACCCCATTTTAGAAAGTAGACACCCCAAGCTATTTGCTGAGAGGCATGTTGAGTCCATGGAATATTTTATATTTTGCCACAAGTTGCGGGAAAATTACAAACTTTTATTTTTTTTTATTTTTTTTTCACAAAGTTGTCACTAAATGATATATTGCTCACACATGCCAGGGGCATATGTGAAATGACACCCCAAAATAAATTCTGCTGCTTCTCCTGAGTACGGGGATACCACATGTGTGGGACTTTTTGGGAGCCTAGTCGCGTACAGGGCCCCGAAAACCAAGAACCGCCTTCAGGATTTCTAAGGGTGTAAATTTTTGATTTTACACCTCACTACCTATCACAGTTTTGAAGGCCATAAAATGCCAAAATAGCACAAAACCCCCCAAAATGACCCCATTTTGGAAAGTAGACACCCCAAGCTATTTGCCGAGAGGCATGGTGAGTATTTTGCAGCTCTCATTTGTTTTTGAAAATGAAGAAAAAAAAAAAATAATGTATATTTTTTTTCTTTTTTTCAATTTTCAAAACTTTGTGACAAAAATGAATGTCTGCAAAATACTAACCATACCTCTCGGCAAATAGCTTGGGGTGTCTCCTTTCCAAAATGGGGTCACTTGGGGGGATTTTGTGCTATCTGGGCATTCCATGGCCTCCGAAACTGTGATAGGCAGTGAGGAATGAAATCTAAAATTTACACCCTTAGAAATCCTGAAGGTGGTGCTTGGATTTTGGGGTACCGTACGCGGTTAGGCTCCCAAAAGATCTCACACTTGTGGTATCCCCGTACTCAGGAGAAGCAACAGAATGTATTTTGGGGTGTAATTTTACATATAACCATGGCATGTTTGAGCAATATATCATTTAATGACAACTTTGTGCAAAAAAAAAAAAAAAAAAATAATAATGTATTTTTTCCACAACTTTTGTCAAAATATAAAATATTCCATGGACTCGACATGCCTCTCAGCAAATAGCTTGGGGTGTCTACTTTCTAAAATGGGGTCATTTGGGGAGGTTTTGAACTGTCCTGGCATTTTATGCACAACATTTAGAAGCTTATGTCACACATCACCCACTCTTCTAACCACTTGAAGAAAAAGCCCTTTCTGACACTTTTTGTTTACATGAAAAAATATTTTTTTTTGCAAGAAAATTACTTTGAACCCCCAAACATGAAGTGTTTTTTAAAGCAAAAGCCCTACCGATTAAAATGGTGGGTGTTTCATTTTTTTTTTTCACACGGTATTTGCGCAGCGATTTTTCAAACGCATTTTTTGGGGAAAAAACACACTTTTTTTATTTTAATGCACTAAAAATCACTATATTGCCCAAATGTTTGATGAAATAAAAAATATGATCTTAGGCCGAGTACATGGATACCAAACATGACATGCTTTAAAATTGCGCAGAAACGTGCAGCGGCGACAAACTACGTACATTTTTAAAAGCCTTTAAATGCCTTTACAGGTGACCACTTTAGATTTACGGAGGAGGTCTACTGCTAAAATTAGTACCCTCGATCTGACCTTCGTGGTGATACCTCACATGCATGGTGCAATTGCTGTTTACATATGCCACCAGACCAACGCTTGCGTTCCACGTTGCGCCTTAGCAGGGGGGGACAGGGGTGTTTTTTTTTTTGTTTTTTTTTATTATTATTATTTATTTTGCTTTTTTATTTTATTTTTAAACTGTTCCTTTCATTTATATATATTTTTTTATGATTTTTATTGTTATCTCAGGGAATGTAAATATCCCCTATGATTGCAATAGGTAGTGACAGGTACTCTTTTTTAAAAAAATTAGGGTCTATCAGACCCTAGATCTCTCCTCTGTCCTCAAAGCATCTGACCACACCAAGATCGGTGTGATAAAATGCTTTCCCAATTTCCCAATGGCGCTGTTTACATCCCGCAAAATCTAAGTCATGAAATGCTCGTAGCTTCCGGTGTCTTAGGCCATAGAGATGATTGGAGCCATTCTGGTCTCTGATCAGCTCTATGGTCAGCTGGCGGAACCACCGGCTGCATTCTCAGGTTCCCTGTTGGGACAGGAGAGCCTGAGAAAACCATGGAAGATGGTGCGGGGGGGGGGGGGGACATTCCCTCCCACTGCTTGTAAAAGTAGTCTAGAGGCTAATTAGCCGCTAGGATTGCTTTTACATAAAAGCCGACCGCTGGCTGAAAAGAATGATACCAAGATGATACCTAAACCTGCAGGCATCATTCTGGTATAAGCACTCAAAGTCCCGCAACATACCAGTATGTTGCTGGAACTGGTTGGGCATATATTGTAATTTTTTTTTCATGCAGCCTGTGGGCTGAACGAAAAAAAAATATTGATCGGTGGGTATGCCCACCATTAGATACCACCCTTCATCCACCCACTTTCTAATGGTGGGCATACATGCACCATTTATATATGCCGAAGCATGGGGGCATCCTCCCGCAAAAGGTAGGAGCAGATCGCTCCTCCACCCCTTATGCCCCCATGCTTCGGCATATATGCTCTTTTTTAACTGTGGTGGTGAAATCACCCCCGACAGTGCTGGAGTCGCGGCTTTATGTATCATGGGAGCAAACGCTGTTGCTGTCAAGATAAATAAATCCGCTCTGCAGCAGAATGGCGTACCTGCTAAGCAAATGATGGTTAACAATAAAACAAAGTAACATTACAGTATAACAGTAGGACTTACCATACCTGCAAAGCAAATACAAAAAAAAATCGCAAAAAATAACACATTTAACACAATCTGTGCCTAAAATATATATATGCCGAAGCATGGGGGCATCCTCCCGCAAAAGGTAGGAGCAGATCGCTCCTCCACCCCGTATGCCCCCATGCTTCGGCATATATGCTCTTTTTAACTGTGGTGGTGAAATCACCTCCGACAGCGCTGGAGTCGTGGCTTTACGTATCGTGGGAGCAAACGCTGTTGCTGTCAAGATAACTAAATCCACGCTACAGCTGAATGGCGTACCTGAAAACAAAAAATGGTTAACAATAAAACATTGCAGAATAGAATACAGTACAAAGGAGCAGAACAATAGAGAGAGAATAGAGAGAGAGAGAACAATAAAACGACAACTATTTTTGGTTTTTTTATTTTATATTTTTTTGGGTTTTTTGGTTTTTTTACTTTTTTTATTTTTTTCCAGCGGTTTGGGTCTCTCAAAATGCGATGGCATCTTGGGAGACCCTGTGAACGTGTGCCTTGCCTGTGCAATGCTGTACCCTACGCTAATACTCAACTAGTGAATGGTAGCGTTCAAAACACTCACCCTGACAAAGACCAGGCTGGTCAGGACAGCGGGGACAATAAGAACGGGTGTCACGCCTAAATCCGCGCTTTCTGCAGACACGACATTTTCTTTGGGGGGCTCGTTGGGTAGGGGTACTCGGGAGGACATAAGAATAATGCCTCTCATGCAGCCGGCTTACTGCATCTGGTAGGGGAAGGTGAGGTGGAGCACCGCCTGGATACAGAAGGGCTCTGACGATATCCTCCTGGAATTTGAGGAAGGATCCAGTCCGTCCTGAAGCTTTGTGTAGTACATAAGCATTCAGTATAGCCAATTGGAATAAATAAACAGACACTTTTTTGTACCAGCGTCTGGCCTTACGGGCAACTAGATATGGCGCCAACAACTGGTCATTGAGGTCCACCCCTCCCATGTTAAGGTTATATTTGTGGACACAGAGGGGTTTCTCCACAATACCAGTCGCCGTAGGAATTTGGACCGTCGTGTCTGCATGAAGGGAGGTAAGAACGAAAACATTCTTATTATCCCTCCACTTCATAGCGAGCAAATTATTACTGCGCAAGCAGGCTCTCTCCCCCAGCCTAAGACGGGACTCTACAAGCCGCTGGGGAAAGCCCCGGCGATTAGGTCGCACGGTGCCACATGCTCCAATCTGCTGATCAAACAAGTGACTAAACAGTGGCACGCTTGTGTAATAATTGTCCACGTACAAGTGGTACCCCTTTCCAAATAAGGGTGACACCATGTCCCACACTATCTTGCCAGCGCTTCCTATGTAGTCAGGGCAGTTCTCCGGCTCTACGTGACTATCTTTACCCTCATAAACCATGAAACTACGTGTATAGCCTGTGGCCCTGTCACAGAGCTTATACATCTTGACCCCGTATCTGGAACGCTTGTTGGGGACGTATTGTTTGAATGACAAGCGACCAGAAAACTTAATCAGGGACTCATCAACGCAGACAACTTGATCGGGAGTAAACAAGTCTGCAAAACGTTGGTTGAAGTGGTTTATGAGGGGCCGAATTTTGTAGAGCCGATCGTACTCAGGGTCTCCACGAGGACGACAGAGTTCATTGTCGCTGAAGTGCATGAACCGCAAAATCATCTCGTATCGTGCCCTGGACATGGAAGCAGAGAACACGCGCATATGGTGAATTGGGTCAATGGACCAATATGACCGCAACTCACTCTTTTTGGTTATGCCCATGTTGAGGGAGAGGCCCAGAAAGATTTTAAATTCGGAAACCGTAACTGGTTTCCATTGTCTGGCAACGGCGGACTGGGGAATAGTGGCGATGTGTTGAGCAGCGTACAAATTGGTTTGGTCCACAATAGATCTATAGAGATCTTCGGTGAAAAACAGTGAGTAAAAGTCAAGTGTCGTAAAATCAACTGTTTCCACGTTAATGCCAGGTTGGCCAGTGAATGGGGGAAGTACGGGTTCTGCAGAAGTGGTGGGCACCCAAATAGGATTGGCGAATTCTGCAGGAAGGGCACTATGGGTACGACGGGCCTGTCTTTGTCTTCTTCTTGGTGGCAGTGGGACACTACTTGTGCTTGCCACCTCGCCAGCTTGAACTGCACTTATGGGACTCGCCACGTCACCACGTGTTACTGCAGTGCTGGATGTAGGTCCAGGGTGTACTAGGCCGCTGGTGCTTGCCAGTTCACCAGAAGGTTGAGCGGCTCTAGTACGTCTCTGCTCTATACGAGTGACCTGCGGTTCCTGCACCTCAACAACAGAATACATACGGGATTGGGCACACCTGTTCTTAGCAGCGGCCTCATCTCCGTCTTCAGAGCTATCTGTCATGGAGCCGCTGTCCTCTACAGGATCGTATTCTGAGCCTGAATCTGACAGATGAGTGACGTCCTCTTCACTATCTGTCATGCTCAGAAACGTGTAGGCCTGTTCACTAGTGTACCTTCGCTTTGCCATTTTGGGCTCTAAATTTAGGGGTACACTAGTGAGACTCACAGGTAAAAAAGCACCTAGCCTGTCAGCGACTGTTTCAAAACGCTACAAAAAAAACTGTTAGCGATCGCAGGGATCAAGCCTGACTCTGCGAACGCTGCAGTTATGTGTGTTGTGTTTTGTAAGTGACAGTGATCGATCGATACTGCACTTGGGTGGGCTGGGCTGGGCTTGGCGGAGGGGCTAAACGCAGGTGCTAGCGGGTATCTGGGCTGATCCCGCTAACAATGCGTTTTGGGAAACCTAAAATGCAGGCAACGCTAATATAGATCTGATCAGATACTATATTACTAAGGGAGGTGTATGCTTTGCGCGTGGGTGTTAGCGGTACTGGCACTAACCTGACGCTGGGGCGACGCAGGCCTTATCTGACCCTCAAATTTATATCACCCGCCGGGTGATCAGGGGGTTAAACCTTTATTAGGTAATAAATGGCGGGTGCCCTGAAACAAAAAAAAAAAAAAACTAACCAACCAGCGTCACCTGTAACAGTTATATGGTGATCACTGGTGAAAGGGTTAACTGGGGGGCAATCAGGGGGCTATGCGGTAGTATATGGGGGTCCCTGACGCTATAAAAAGCTGCGGCGAACCCAAATACTTACCTGCCTAACTAGCGTCACCTGTGACACTAATACAGCAATCAGAAAAACGATCGCTTATTAGTGACACTGGCGACGGGGGTGATCACAGGGTTAAACCTTTATTGGGGGGGTTAGGGGGCACCCTAGAGCTAAAGGGGGCTAACCCTAACTGCCCTAACAGTTATTACAGTCACAAATGACACCAATGCAAAAAAAAAAAAAATATGCACTTGGTGTCACTGTGACTGGGGGGGGCAGGGGTGATTGGGGGGTGATTGGGGGGTGATCAGGGGGGGTGAAAAGTGTGCCTGGAGTGTTCTACTGTTAGTGTAGTGTTAGGTGCAACTCACCGATCCTCTCTCCTCCATGCCGGAACGAAAAAGACCGACACGAGGAGAGATTCCTTCACTTCCTCTCCTGTGTTTACATTACAGGAGAGGAAGTGATGTCACGCTGCCATTTCATTCGTCGGGAGCGATCGCGAGGGGGTGGCCATGAATGAATGGCCGTCCCCTCGTCCGGGATCGCTCCCGAACGAATACCGACCGCCGCAGGCACCGGGCGGGGGCCCGATCGGGCCCCCGACCCGCGGGAAGGCAAGGACGTACATGTAAGCCCTTATGCCTGCCCGTGCCATTCTGTCGACGTACATCGTCGTGCGGCGGTCGGCAAGTGGTTAATAATTAGGTGTCTTTTGAAGGCAATTAGTTTTACTAGATTTTAGTTAGGGTTATCAGAGTAAAGGGGGCTGAATACAAATGCATGCCATATTTTTCACATATTTATTTGTAAAATAATTTGAAAACCATTTATCATTTTCCTTCCACTTCACAATTAGGTACCACTTTGTGTTGGTCTATCGCATAAAATCCCAATAAAATACATTTACGTTTTTGATGGTAACATGACAAAATGTGGAAAATGTCAAGGGGTATGAATACCTTTTCAAGGCACTGTATGCATGAAGAATCTTCTCCCAGAGGTGAGGAATTTTCTCAGCCTTCTGAAACGAATGCATTAAGCAGTAAGACCCTACTTTTCTCTGGTGAGACCTCATCCAGGTCAGATACCAATAAGTAGACTGAAAATTGTTCAGAGATTCCAGGGCACTGCAGGCTGTCCAGGGTGCTGCAGAAATGTTTGTGGAGGCTGCCCATAGGGTTTCAGGTGTATTCATCACCATTGTTGAATCTTAGAAATTTAGACAGAGTGTTAAAATGTCACCATCTTTTTTGGCTCACACACACTTCCACTTTATCTCCTTCTACTATCTCTTAAAGCAGAAATTCCATAATTTTTTTTCAAACCCCTTCAATCCCAAGGGTAAAATAAATCTAAATGCCTAAATACAATTTTGCAACTTGAATAAGTGTTAGTAAAACTGTACATATCATCACAACTACTTAATGTGTCCAGGTGGATTATACCGGCTATATCCTGATTTCTTTATTATCAAAGAAAAAATGGCCCAAAATAGGAAAAAAACTTTTTTATATATATATTTTTAAATGTATCTGTATATATTTCTTGCTATTATCATAATTTACCACCAAAGAAAAACCCTAAATAAATTCTCCTGCTCCTAATGATTGCAGCGATATCAAATATATGTTATGTTATGTATGTTTGTTGTTTGTACCCGTAGCATAGCACTAAAACAATGGTGCACATTTTGCCTTTTATTTTTAATCCTGCCTAAAACACACTGACACTAACTAATGCTGATACCATTTTTTTTATTATACCTAAAATATGCTGACCATTGACCCTGACCTTGACCTTTGTCCCAGACCTTGAACCTAACACTGACCCTGGCAAACTTTGATCTTGTTATATTTTTCTTTATTTTTACTTTTTTTTTTTTTTTTTCTTACACACTTTGGTTTGTTTCAATTTCCTCTCTTGCAAGAACAGGGTGATACAATATATCTTTCTTCCTTATTCAGAAGAGGAAGTAAACACAGGGGGTGGCTCACAGTGACTGATTACTGTGATAGCCATTTAGAGGCTATCACAGCGATCAGGTAACCCTAAACTGACAGTCTCGGGTCTCGATCACTGCTATGAGATCTGGGGCTCTCATTGAGAGTCCGGTCTTTGTACAGGGAGCACAGAGGACAAAGGACAGAGGCTTAATTTAATGTTATAACATCATTACAAAACAATCAAGTTCTATTTGGTTTGGAGAGTAAAACTATAGGGCTTGGCCAACTACTGAAGGACTCTATAATGATCCCTAGGTCCAACATCCAAGTCCTGGAGCTCTTGGTAAACCCAAGTCCAGTAAACATTTGCAAAACTTGTTTCTGAGATTTAACAGCCCCATATGGCCCTCAAGCAAATTAGCTTGAGCCTTTCTGTTCCTTGACTCCATTAATCCCATGCTGTCTCTGAGCTCAGCTATCCTTAGGCAGGGCTGAAGGGGAAGTACCTGTCTTTTCAAATTAATCCCCTATTACCCTGTCCCAGGCTGACTCCCTACAATATACAATATATACTGAAAACTTTTTCTGTGCAAACAGATATCAAACCCACTCATGTTGGCAAAATTCATACAAATATAAAGATAAAAAAGAGAACAAACAAAAATAGTTTATTTCATAACTTTTTGAAACTTTAACACTTAGAAACCAGCTGCTAAAAAAATAACATGCTGTTTAGTTAGCAGACCTGCTTAAAGAATGTTTTTTTGGCAAAGAAAACCAAAACAACATACAGAACTGTTATCGTAAAGCTAGAATTCACGAAGTGGCAGATGTAGACTTGCGGGAAGTTGTGAATGCGCCAACTGATACAGGTCAGATAAAATCTAACAGCTCTATTAGCACGACTGAAAACTCCCTGCGGATATGTTGGACTGATTAATTAGAAACTGCTATTATGCTCTCTTGTACTTTTGTACCCTCTTTATGAGAGAAGTGTTAATTTTATTATGAAAAACTTCCTCTTCAAAATATATGTAGCAGTTATATACAACTTAGATAAAACTTTGAAAGCTTATTCAGTTTCGTTTTTCTCACTGTAATAATTACTTATAAAAAACAATTAATTAGAAATTAATTAAAGCAAGAAGCCAGGGAGAAAGAAATTAATATAGTCCTATGGGAAGGCTTTTATGGTAGAGTTAAGAAGTAGAGGCATGACCTCTTGTGGCCTGGTAGGAGATCGAAGTGTCCCATCAACATTTATGGTTGCATTTTAGTGATGTAATAATGTGTATGCAATTTATGTATGTACATGTTGGTATCCATGAAGACCCTTCAGATGTGTCCTTCCTTAGGACAGTCATAATTAAAACACCTTTTGCAAAACAAATTAAACAACTGTTCTTATGAATAAGTAAATCCATTTATCAGCGTCGATGCACATTGCTCAGTGGAGAGCAACACTGAAGAAACCTCCTTCAATATCAACCTTATAAAATAAAAAATAAAATTAAAATTGCATTGGGCAATTAGTTTACCTGTCCTCCCAGCTACCCTTGACACAGTAATACATCAATTACATCAATGGGCATATTAAGATTTTAACAGATGCCCCTGACCAGTTTTTCTATAAGTAGGGAAATTTTGCCCAACTGGAAGCTGAGTTTTCCATTGCTATTGGTCTCCTTGGGGCTATGCACAGTGCACACTGACTTTGGTTCTTTTCCTCTCTTTCAGCGTCAACTCTGATTAGTAAAAAGAACAATGGCCTAGAATTATCAGTCCTCCTATTCTCCTTAGCATGTTTGGCACTATATTAGCAGATACCTTCAGAAGTTTTGATTGCAAGGCAACACCATTTTCCAGATGTGAGGAAATAGATCCCCAAGTCCTGGAAATAATAATGTGATAATCATTTGATTGATGAGCACCATAAGATTATAACAAGATAAACTTGTTATGCTGGATGGGAGTTTTCCAATGCAATTGTTTCACCTAAATAAAGATGGAATTGGAGGTGTCCGCTTATTGAACAAATATACACTATATTACCAAAAGGTATTTGGAACCTGCTTTTACATGCACATGAACTTAAATGGCCTTCCAGTTCAATATTGAGTTGGCCAATCCTTTGCAGCTATAACAGCTTCAACTCTTCTGGGAAGGCTGTCCACAAGGTTTAGGAGTGTGTCTATGGGAATGTTTGACCATTCTTCCAGAAGCATATTTGTGAGGTCAGGCACTGATGTGGATGAGAAGGTGTGGCTTGCAGTCTCCACTCTAATTCTTCTCAAAGGTGTTCAATCGGGTTGAGGTCAGGACTCTGTGCAGGACAGTCAAGTTTCTCCACCCCAAACTCACGCATCCACGTCTTCATGAGCCTTGCTTTGTGCACTTGTCCAAAAAATTTGATGGAGGCTGGTTTATGGTGTGTTTTTTTTTCTGGGGTTGGGCTTGACCCCCTTGCTCCAGTGAAGGGAACTCTTAAGGCATCAGCATACAAAGACATTTTGGACAATTTCATGTTCAACTTTGTGGGAACAGTTTGGGGATGGCCCCTTCCTGTTCCAACATGACTACACACCAGTGCATAAAGCAAGGTCCATAAAGACATGGATGAGCGAGTTTGAGGTGAAGGAACTTTACTGGCCTGCACAGAGTTCTGACCTCAACCCGATAGAATACCTTTGGAATGAATTAGAGTGGAGACTGTGAACCAGACCTCGTCCACATCAGTGCCTGACCTCACAAATGCGCTTCTATAAGAATGGTCAAACATTCCCATAGACACGCTCCCAAAGCTTGTGGACAGCCTTTCCAGAAGAGTTGAAGCTGTTATAGCTGCAAAGGGTGGGTCAACGCAATACTGAAATCTACGAACTAAGACTGGGGTGCCATTAAAGTTCATGTGCGCGTAAAGGCAGGCATCCCAATTCTTTTGGTAATACAGGCATACCCCACTTTTAGGTACATAATGGGGTTTATTTACTAAAGCTGGAAAGTGCAAAATCAGGCTCACTTCTGCATAGAACCCAATGAGCTTCTAACCCCAGCTTGTTCAATTAAGCTTTGGTAATAAAACCTGGAGGCTCATTGGTTTCTATGCAGAAGGGAGCCTGATTTTGCACTTTACGGCTTTAGTAAATAATCCCCATTGTGTACTTAAAAGTGGGGTATGCCTGTATAGTGTATGTGGTTGTGTGATACAAGTCTATATGTACATCTCTGCTGAACTCTAAACAGATATAAAAAATACCCAGGACAACAGGAGCAGGCGTAGAAGGGGTAAGTTTTGAGACAGGAGGGGCTCTACAGTATTAATTAATCCAATAACTGGGAGCTGGCTGACAGCAAGAGAAAGCAGAACAGAATGCTGTCTAATCACAAGGTGTGGGGGGGTGCAGACTTTAGCACTCCCAGCAAAAATGCCTTCTCTCCAGAAGAATGAAATGAACTTTGTTCATGCATTATCCAAGGTCAGCATTTAAAGGGATTGTAAAGTGAATTTTTTTTTTTTTTTAAATAACAAACATGTTATACTTACCTCCACTGTGCAGCTCGTTTTGCACAGAATGGCCCTGAACCTGCTCTTCTAGGGTCCCTTGGTGGCTGTCTCTGCTTTCTCTCGCAGGTACTTCTCACGTTCATGCCAGCTCTCTCGCATGGTGAGAAGCACCTGCGGGCATCCCGTGATACAGCCGGCGGCTATAGCCGCTCGCTGTATCACAAGGCCCCGGCCCGGCGTGCTGCATAATTGGATGTGATTGACAGCAGCGCAAGCCAATGGCTGCGCTGCTTTCAATCCATCCACTCCAGCCAATCAGCGGCCAGGCTGATCGGCGAAGAGGATGGCGGGGGCGAGCGTGGGACTTTCGAGGGGTCAGGTAAGTAAAATGGGGGGATTGGGGACGCCGGCAGTGTGAGATGTTTTTTCACCTTAATGCATAGAATGCATTAAGGTGAAAAAACATTTACCTTTACAACCCCTTTAAGGTCTGAGCAGATCTTTGGGTCAGAGTTGGCAAAATCAGGTACATTCTGGTGAGTGTGCAGTTCTTGATTCTGTTTACAAATGTCTGACACAAATTACCCCTTTGCTTCAGTTTCTCACCTTGTGGCTTGCTACAAAGTTACAATATTTAAGCTGATGACATCATCCCAGTTTAGGCAAAGTCACAAGGCAAAATATTTAATTTAGCTGTATTTCTAGAGTTTCTTATCACATTTGCATCCTGGAACATAAGAATAACAGGGATACACTGGTCTTATGCTGAAATATATATGTGTATCCAGTAAAGATTTGTACTTGGTGCAACATCCCTTCTCGGTTTTTCCACCATTATGTTAGTGTGCAAAAGCTTTGGATGTAGTTAGCAACGCTACAACTGTTGAAGTGTTCTGGGATACTTCAAACTTCCAGGGATCATTTTAAACACGTTAGTTAGCTTTTGTTTTGTTAAAGTAAATTGTACTTGAACAATTTAACACTCTAGTGGGAGATATGTGATGTTCTAAATGCTTTGTTAATTTAAACTCTTTTGAGTTGCTTTTGCCTTTTGAATTGAAAGCTGTAGTGAATTAGCATCGGTTAATGCATTTTTTTCCCCTGACAGTATCTTAAACTGACTTAATTCATCTACAAAGGCCATGCATGTTTTCTTCTATTTGGGAAACCAGGTACTTATTTTTTGATTCATCTTAGAGGCTTTTTTAATTATATAAATGGCAAATATACACAGTCATCTTATTTTTAGCGCACCATTAATTTCGATAAATTCACCATTATGTCATATTTATAAAGTAGCTAATGGTGATCTGCAAAACTATCCTTAAATATGGTGTACTGGCCTTAAAAGGAAAACAGTCAAATATCTAGGCAATGCAGACTAGACATGGGCGCCGTCAATAAATTCGTTTCGTTCTGTTCCGTTTCGATTCGTAATAAAATTAATTCGTACTTCGTATTTCGTGTCCGAAATTCTGTTCTGTTTCGTACGAAATACGAATTGTCGTTAATGTGTACGAACGTTTTTTACGATGAATTTAAAGGCAAAAACATTGCTCATTATGCTTATTATGACTTGCAGAAGACTTCTGTGATAGAAGTCAATGTAAGTTGCCTGAAGACATCAGTGAAGGACTTTCATCCTCTCTGGGCAGGCTGCCAAGAAAAGATCAAAGTGATACAATGTTTCTTCTTCAATGGGCTGAACTCCGTGTGTAGAAGTTCTCAGTTTAATCATTTAAAGACTAAATCTTTTCTGACACTTGTTGCTTACAAGTAAAAATCCAGTATTTTCTGCTAGAAAATCACTCAGAAGCCCCAAAAATTATATATATTTTTTTAGCAGAGATCCTAGGGAATAAAATAGCGGTTGTTGTAATATTTTATGTGACGCGGTATTTGCGCAGAGGTCTTTCAAATGCAAGTTAACCCTTTTTTTTTCGGTCGACCTCTAGGGAGCAGTGACATTAGCAGCGTGACATACAGCAATGACACCTGCACCGTGATAGAGAGCACTGACATCAGCAGCATGACATACAGCAATGACACCAGTACCGTGATAAAGGGCTAACTTGCGTTTGAAAGACCTCTGCGCAAATACCGCGTCACATAAAATATTGCAACAACCGCTATTTTATTCCCTAGGGTCTCTGCTAAAAAAGTATATATAATTTTTGGGGCTTCTGAGTGATTTTCTAGCAGAAAATACTGGATTTTTACTTGTAAGCAACAAGTGTCAGAAAAGATTTAGTCTTTAACCACTTGCCGACCGCCGCACGACGATATACGTCGGCAGAATGGCACGGGCAGGCATATGGGCGTATATGTAAGTCCCTGCCTTCCCGCGGGTGGGGGGCCCGATCGGGCCCCCCCCCCGGTGCCTGCGGCGGTCGGCATTCGTTCAGGAGCGATCCGGGATGAGGGAGCAGCCATTCATTCATGGCCACCCCCAATAGAAATGCTCCACGACATCACTTCCTCTCCTCACAGGAGAGGAAGTGATGTAATCTCTCCTCCGTGTCGGTATTTTTCGTTCCGGCACCGAGGAGAGAGGATCGGTGAGTTGCACAAACACTACACAATACAGTAGAACATGCCAGGCACACTCACACCCCCCCTTTACCCCCCGATCACCCCCCCAATTACCCCTGCCCCCCCCCAGTCACAGTGACACCAATTGCATTTTTTTTTTTTTTTGCATTGATGTTATTTGTGACTGTAATAACTGTTAGGGCAGTTAGGGTTAGCCCCCTTTAGTTCTAATGTGCCCCCCCAACCCCCCCAATAAAGGTTTAACCCCGTGATCACCCCCCGTCGCCAGTGTCACTAAGGCTGGGTTCACATTGCAGCGGTTTATGAGAACGAATGTGATTCGCACCGCACTGCAGTGCAAATCACATCCGATCTCTGTGCGATTCGAGTTCAGCCATACAGATAGTATGGCTGAATTCGCGCCGCACCCGCCGCAAATTCGCACGGGACCCTTTTTTTGGTCCGCAGCAGAATCGGATCGCATGGGTGTTCACACCATGCGATCCGAGTTTGCAGATCGCACTGCGATATGCGAACTGATCTGGGGGTGTCATTAACATTTCACTGACACTCCCAGCAGTTCGCATAGGGCAGTGTGAACTGCCGCCGGGAGGCATGCGATGCTGGAACCCGCCGCGGATTTGTGGCGTTCCCGCATCACTCCAGTGTGAACCCAGCCTAATAAGCGATCATTTTTCTGATCGCTGTATTAGTGTCACAGGTGACGCTAGTTAGGCAGGTAGGTATTTAGGTTCGCCGCAACTTTTTATAGCGCCAGGGACCCCCATATACTACCGCATAAAGCCCCCTGATTGCCCCCTAGTTAACCCTTTCACCAGTGATCACCATATAACTGTTACAGGTGACGCTGGTTGGTTAGTTATTTTTTTATAGTTTCAGGGCACCCGCCATTTATTACCTAATAATAAAGGTTTAACCCCCTGATCACCCGGCGGGTGTCATTTGTGACTGTAATAACTGTTAGGGCAGTTAGGGTTAGCCCCCTTTAGTTCTAAGGTACCCCCCTAACCCCCCCAATAAAGGTTTAACCCCGTGATCACCCCCCGTCGCCAGTGTCACTAAGGCTGGGTTCACATTGCAGCGGTTTATGAGAACGGATGTGATTCGCACCGCACTGCAGTGCAAATCACATCCGATCTCTGTGCGATTCGAGTTCAGCCATACAGATAGTATGGCTGAATTCACGTTGCACCCACCGCACCCGCCGCAAACTCGCACGGGACCCTTTTTTTGGTCCGCAGCAGAATCGGATCGCATGGGTGTTCACACCATGCGATCCGAGTTTGCAGATCGCACTGCGATATGCGAACTGATCTGGGGGTGTCATTAACATTTCACTGACACTCCCAGCAGTTCGCATAGGGCAGTGTGAACTGCCGCCGGGAGGCATGCGATGCGGGAACCCGCCGCGGATTCGTGGCGTTTCCGCATCGCTCCAGTGTGAACCCAGCCTAATAAGCGATCGTTTTTCTGATCGCTGTATTAGTGTCACAGGTGACGCTAGTTAGGCAGGTAGGTATTTAGGTTCGCCGCAGCTTTTTATAGCGCCAGGGATCCCCATATACTACCGCATAAAGCCCCCTGATTGCCCCCTAGTTAACCCTTTCACCAGTGATCACCATATAACTGTTACAGGTGACGCTGGTTGGTTAGTTATTTTTTTATAGTTTCAGGGCACCCGCCATTTATTACCTAGTCTCACTAGTGTACCCCTAAATTTAGGGGTGTCTACTTTCCAAAATGGGGTCATTTGGGGGGGGGGGGGTTGTGCCATCTTGGCATTTTATGGCCTTCAAAACTGTAACGCCCTTAGAAAGCCTGAAGGCGGTGCTTGGTTTTCGGGGTCCCGTACGCGGCTAGGCTCCCAAAAAGTCCCACATATGTGGTATCCCCGTACTCAGGAGAAGCAGCAGAATTTATTTTGGGGTGTCATTTCACATATGCCCATGGCATGCGTGAGCAATATATCATTTAGTGACAACTTTGTGAAAAAAAAAAAAAAAAAAAAGTTTGTAATTTTCCCGCAACTTGTGGCAAAATATAAAATATTCCATGGACTCAACATGCCTCTCAGCAAATAGCTTGGGGTGTCTACTTTCTAAAATGGGGTCATTTGTGGGGGTTTTGTGCCATCTTGGCATTTTATGGCTTTCAAAACTGTAATAGGTAGTGAGGAGTGAAGTCAAATATTTATGCCCTTAGAAAACCTGAAGGCGGTTCTTGGCTTTCGGGGCCCCGTACGCGGCTAGGCTCCCAAAAAATCCCACACATGTGGTATCCCCGTACTCAGGAGAAGCAGCAGAATTTATTTTGGGGTGTCATTTCACATATGCCCATGGCATGCGTGAGCAATATATCATTTAGTGACAACTTTGTGAAAAAAAAAAAAAAAAAAATTAAAGTTTGTAATTTTCCCGCAACTTGTGGCAAAATATAAAATATTCCATGGACTCAACATGCCTCTCAGCAAATAGCTTGGGGTGTCTACTTTCTAAAATGGGGTCATTTGTGGGGATTTTGTGCCATCTTGGCATTTTATGGCTTTCAAAACTGTAATAGGTAGTGAGAAGTGAAATCAAAAATTTACGCCCTTAGAAAGCCTGAAGGCGGTTCTTGGCTTTCGGGGCCCCGTACGCGGCTAGGCTCCCAAAAAGTCCCACATATGTGGTATCCCTGTACTCAGGAGAAGCAGCAGAATTTATTTTGGGGTGTCATTTCACATATGCCCATAGCATGTGTGAGCAATATATCATTTAGTGACAACTTTGTGTAAAAAAAAAAAAAATTTTTGTCATTATTCAATCGCTTGAGGCAAAAAAATAAAATATTCAATGGGCTCAACATGCCACTTATCAATTTCCTTAGGGGGTCTACTTTCCAAAATTGGGTCATTTGGGGGGTTTTGTACTGCCCTGCCATTTTAGCACCTCAAGAAATGAGATAGGCAGTCGTAAACTAAAAGCTGCGTAAATTCCAGAAAACGTACCTTAGTTTGTAGATGTGACAACTTTTGCGCAAACCAATAAATATACAGTTATTGACTTTTTTTTTTACCAAAGACATGTGGCTGAATACATTTTGGCCTAAATGTATGACTAAAATTGAGTTTATTGGATTTTTCTAATAACAAAAAGTAGAAAATATCATTTTTTTTCAAAATTTGCGGTCTTTTTACGTTTATATCGCAAAAAATAAAAATCGCAGAGTCAGTCAAATACCTTTAAAAGAAAGCTCTATTTGTGGGAAGAAAAGGACGCAAATTTCGTTTGGGTACAACATTGCATGACCGCGCAATTACCAGTTAAAGCAGCGCAGTGCCAAAGTGTAAAAAGACCTCTGGTCATTTACCAGCAAAATGGTCCGGTCTGAAAGTGGTTAAATGGTTAAACTGAAAACTTCTACACACAGTTCAGCCCATTGAAGAAGAAACATTGTATCATTTTGTTCTTTTCTTGGCAGCCTGCCCAGAGAGGATGAAAGTCCTTCACTGATGTCTTCAGGCAATTTACATTGACTTCTATCACAGAAGTCTTCTGCAAGTCATAATAAGCATAATGACTGAGATCCGGAATTCTTAAACAAAAGTTCGTATTCCGTACAGAATTCGGACGCACGGCAATTCGTATTTCGGATCCTCCCGAACGTACAAATTTTGAGAAATTCGTACGAATTTGAGATTCGTACGAAACGAATCGCACATGTCTAATGCATACTGAGTACATGATGATGAAATGCACAAAGAGAGATTAAAGATAATAATGCAGCACCTCCAACTAAGGAATATTAAAAGCTTAAAAGGTAAGTTCACCTTTTTACACTTTTATTTATTTATTTTTTTTTCTAAATTCCAGCTTCCCTGTGCACCAATATAGCATTAATGTACTTTTTTTGCAAAAAATATCAAAGCTTTTCATTAAATTTACAGTCATTTACTTTTCATGTCCTAATCCACGTTTCCAGATGTTTCCATTAGTAATGTCTTTCTTCCTGATCAGACTTTAGGTCATGACACAGGAAGGCGTTTACCAGCTGACCCAATTAGCACACACCCTGCATCATCCACCCACCAATTCCCAGGTGCACATTTTTTAAATGAAATGCAATCAATCAGTGATCACTCTTCTCACTAAATACACAATCAGATTGCATAGTGTATGGCCATGTTTATACACCTAAAATTATCAGTTACGCCTTCAGTGCAATTGAAATCAACAGGCTGCCCTATGATGATGTGCTAATGAGGTCATCTGGTCAACTCCTTCCTGTGTCTTGACCTAAAGTTTGATCAGGAAGAAAGTCATTACAAATGGAAATGTCTGGAAACATGGATTAGGACAAGACAAGCAAGTGACTGTAGATTTAATGGAAAGCTTTTATATTTTTGGAAAAAAAAGTACGTGAATGCTATATTGGTGCATAGAGGAGCTCTAATTTAGAAAAAAAAGGTGTGCAAAGGTGAACTTAGGTGGGAACACCCGTCAAATGGTTTTATTGTGTGGGAAAAACTACCCTACTCAGCACCCATCACTTAAAAGAGTGATTCACTGTTGAGATTTACACTCAGGTGACAGCAGTATTTTTTCACTTGTGTTTTTTTCACGTACTTATTTCACATTCACCTGGGAAGCATGACCTATTGGAGGAGTACTCTTCGGGGGACAGGTAGCGCCACCCTCCCCTATTCATATACACTTTTACCCTTTAAAGCATGTGCTATCAAAACACAATTCATAATGTGCTAAAAACATCCATGATGTTTAAACATGATAATAAAAAATAAATCAGTGTAAATGAGGACCAATGCAAAAAAGTCCAAAATATGTGAGAAATATCACTGCAAAGAAAGTGTCTTCCACCAGCTATTGGAAATCCTCTCCACCACGCCTGAGCAACAGAGCTAAAATACACTCGCAGACATTAAAGCTGCCAGAGGAAAGCAGCAATGCACACGTTTGTGTCAATAGGATACTTCACACGTGGTCATCCAGCTCCATTCTCACAATGGACATACCCCACAGTACTGCTTCTCACCACTAGGGACAGTCAGAAGGTTTGCTTGATAAAACAGAGCCATCAGTTCCAACCATAGAGATGGTAGTGTGGAGCTCTTGCCCTAATGCATTTCATGTGCTTGCACATCTTCAGGGGTTTAGCTTTAGTGAGAATTTCATGTCTATAAGGGTCATGCAACTGGACAATGGAGGGAGAGTTGTTCCTTGTCTTCATCAGAGTCACTGTAAGGGATCTCGTGCAGCAGGTGCTCATTCTTATGCACGTGTGCAGAGTCATGAGCATAGAAGCCCAAGATGAGCAAGGACTACAGTAAAATGCATATGCAAATGGCAATGGTACATGTGGGCACCTGTTCATTCACGTAGATGTGCATATGCATCCACAAATTAGAGTGCCCAGCAGCCTATTTAAACCGAGAGTCTGCCTGGCCTCAGTGCTGGATTGTCTTCAGCTCTGGTTCATATGTTGCTGATTCTAGAAAGTCTCCTAACCTTGTTCATCATGACCTGACTATGTCTGACACCTATCGTGGCCTGTTACATCTGCTGCTTGCTTATGTTACCAACCTTGGCTTGGATTTCTGTCTACGAGTCCCCTTCATGATTTAGTACCCCACCACCAGCACGTTACTGATGTCTGACTGTTCCTGACCTTGAACCTGATCCTGACCCTGCACCTGTCTGCCTGGCTGCTGCTTAACAAGGCTTGTGACCAGACTCCATACAACCACTGGAAGGATTCCTTTGTCTCCAACCTACAGATCACTACTGCAGCATCCTGGCACCTGCACCTGCACCCTTCCACTGCCCTAGTAATCCATGTCTCCACTACCAGGGGTGCTTAGATGGGAATTGCACAAGAGGCCACCCTTGTCATCTTGGGCTCAACAGTCAGGTACGTGATGATGTTCAGATTATTATGAACATGAGCATACCAATTCGTGTTTAGAACCACATCCCAGAATTAGGTAAAGAAGCATAGATATTGGGACTTTATAGGTGCAAATAAATTAAAAGGGATATGAAATATAATGTATAAAAGATTCCTTTATTTTGAGAAACAGGATAAAAATTAATTAAATAAAAAGGCAGATGAAAAGAAGAGGAAATACAGGTTGTGGCTAGTACAATGATTTACAGCTTGAACAACACAGCAGTGTATGATGGACTTCCCAACATGTTTCACCCCTAAATCGGGCTTCCTCAGGGGATGCTGGTTATTTTGCAGTGTATGATGCCTTCTGTAACTCCTAAGCGCATAGAAACCAGAAACTGGCGGGATATCTAAATGTATTGCTGTGCTAGAGAAACCGCGTGCCACAGGCGACCATAGATGGCATAAATAAACCAGAAAGACAGGTTCTGCAGCAGGCTAATGCCAGGAGCCACACACCACCAAATATTCCAATCACTTGAAATATCTGTGTGATAGAGAGCGGCATTCATGTGTCTCCTGGTTCTGCTGCAGCCTACTAAGGAAAGGGGATGGGGAAAAAGTGGAGGAAAACAAAGCTATGGAATAAAGAAAGCTAAATAAAGTTATAGAAATAAAATATATTATCAATTGGTTCATAATAGTGTAAAATTACATTCAAAGTCCATTCCGTTTGGAATTTTGGTCTCCAAGTTAAAGATACAATATACTTCTCTTTTACTTAGTAAGGCGATCACCTACAATAATGGGGCTGTTAATCCATTGTATAATTTGTACACTAAGTGAACTAGTGCTATAAAGAAAACCAAACTGGCAATTGCAATGACATTTTTCCTTGTAAGTGTCACATTTGCTTTAGTAAATTGTACACATCCTATAAGTGTGCTACTTCACAGGCAGGTTCAGGGACCCCCCCCCCCCCAAACATGTTATTTAAAAGCATTGGGCAGTTTTAATTTCTAATGCATTATAATTGCCACCCCCCTCCCCTCTCCTCCACCACCACCAGGGAAGTGCCAAGCAAACATGCCATTTGTTAGACAATCACTTGTCAATTAACCTTGAATATGACCACTTTTTTTAAGATTTGTCTTCCATTGACTTCAATGGGGTTTGGGGTAATATGCAGAACTTCATTACAACAAACCTCCTGCAAATTGAACCCAGGCATACAGTGGGTAAAATAAATATTGAACATGTCCCCATTTTTTTAGGTTATTATATTTCTAAAGGTGCTATTGATATGACATTTTCACCACATGTCAGTAACAACCCATGTAATCCATACAAACAAAGAAACCAAAACAAACAAGTTCAGAAATTAATATATGTGTAATAAAATGGAATGACACAGGGTAAAAGCATTGAACACATGAAGAAAGGGATGTGCAAAAAGGCATGGAAAGCCAAGACACCAGCTGAAATCTATCAGTAATTATAAAGCCATCCTGCCACTTGTCAGTGCAAATTAATATCACCTGGTTCAGTCTCAAATGATGGCCAATAAAAAGGTGTCTCATTACCATGGTGTCACACAAGAAACATCTCATGATGGGTAAAAGCAAAGAACTCTGAAGACTTTCACAACCTCGCTGTTGCAAAAACATATTGATAGCAGAAGGTTGCAGAAGGATTTCTAAACTTCTGAATGTTCCAGTGAGTATAGTTGGGGACATAATTCGGAAATGGAAGAATATGATTTCTTTGTAAACTGGCTATGCTTTCTTTGTAAACCAGGTGTTCCTCGCAAGATTTCTGACAGAGGAGTAATAGAATTATCAGAAGAGTTGTCCAGGAGCCAAAGACCACTTGTGTAGAGCTTCAGAAAGACCTGGAATTAGCAGGTACAATTGTGAAGTACCTTAATCCATGCAACTACAGCGCTATACACCTGTGATACCAAAACTCTGTGTAAACATACATATCAATCATATATATGATGGTAAGTGTTATCTGGCAATCCATGTACATTCTAAGCATTAAACCGAACTATACAGAAAATAAGTCTGTACCAAAGTGCTATAAGTAAAATAAATATATCTGAAAAGTGTCCATACATTTCATAAAATTCATATAAAGTGCTCAAAGTGGCAAAGTGCTTTATGCATAATAAATAACCATGCATAATATTGAATCTTGTTCCAGTGAGGTTCCACGGTGACATGGATCCCCTCCTATGTTTCGCTACTCACCGATGAGTCAAAAAGGCAGTGGTAATGTAAGAATAAGTGGTTTCTCCTTCACTCCTCTTTCTTCTTTACATATGGTCATCAATTAGGCATCAGCAGGTGACTTCACAAGACCAGGCACATATACTGTATATGTATAAACTCTCACTCCTCCACTTCTCCAAAGTAATTCCCAGGCTCAAGGCAGCGATTGCGTCATATGGAAAAGGTTGGAAGAAATCCTCATAGTGTAGTACTGTAAAACTTTATTAAAACGTATAAAAACGCAATTGCACTTACATTAATACAGGTCATAAAAGCATGTAAAACACTCCAAATGGCTGCCTTTGCGTGCAAGTGGGCTGTATAAGTTAGTCAATGGCTGTCCTCGCTTGGCGCGTTCATCCCCTCTCTTCTCATGTGGTGAAAATGTCATATCAATAGCGCCTTTAGAAATATATTTACCTACCAAAATGGTGACATGTTCAATACCTTTATTTTACCCACTGTATATGCAAAAACTTGCAGAGATGCTAGATGCAACCATGTTGAACAAGAACAGTTGACATGTGTATATGTTAATAAACACTGGGGATCCAGTGGTAGAATCAGATGAAGTTGTATCAGCTTTTACTGTAAAATTCAAGTTTGGTCTAAACCTCTATGTTAGTCAGAGGGTCTGCTGATCATATTAAAGGTTCAGTAGGCTTAAAGAGGAAGTAAACCCTGATGGGTTTACTTCCTCTTTGATTCCCTGCAAAAGTAAAGCATAATGGACTACTATGCATCGCATAGAAGTCCATTATGTGTCGCTTACCTGACACAGGAGCCAGCAAAGTCACCGATGTCCCCTGTATTTCCGAGCATCCATCTTCTTGGTGGGTCTCCGTGGGTCTCACTGCTCCGGAGCTGTGATTCGCCAGAGCAGCGATTACGTCACTCCCGCGCATGCGCATGGGAGCCGACACTCGTGGCATATCGCCGCGACCTGCGGCTTACCCAGTGCGTCTGCGCGCTGCTGTCTGCGGCGCATGTGCCGTAGACAGCGGTGGCTGTCTTCAGGTAAATATCTCCTAAACCGTATAGGTTTAGGAGATATTTCTTGGACCTACAGGTAAGCCTTAATCTAGGCTTACCTGTAGGTTAAAGTGGTTTGTAAGGGTTTACAACCACTTTAAACTAGTGAGCTGTCCTTGGCTTTACTTTCAGAATTCCTGATCTTCATATTTGTTCCAGTTCAATGTTACAGACACTGCTAAAGCCATTAGGATTACTATGCCATCTATGAAACTGTCATTTTCTTAAAGATAGATTATCAATGGCAGCATACAAATTCTCCAAGTACAGGTTTCCTTTAACCAGTCAGACCCTGGAAAGTTGGCCATAGGAATCTACCAGGATTTATTGGCTACTACTATAATACAGGCATACTCCACTTTTAAGTACACAATGGGATTTATTTACTAAAGCTGGAAAGTGCAAAATCAGGCTCAATTCTGCATAGAAACCAAGGAGCTTCTAACCCCAGCTTGTTCAATTACGCTTTGGTAATAAAATCTGGAAGCCCATTGGTTTCTATGCAGACGTGAGCCTGATTTTGCACTTTCCGGCTTTAGTAAATAATCCCCATTGTGTATTTAAAAGTGGGGTATGCCTGTACTAATATAACAATTCTCCGAGAAAACTCATTCAATAGTAGTTTTGGAGTCGAACTATATACACCAGAAAGTATTGTTCCCCCAAAGCCCTCTTATGGATAGACATGTTTGTTTGCAGTAAATTTGAAATAACAATTTTATCAGATTGGACCATGAGAAACTAAAATAGAGTGCAGACTTCCTTGAACAGCGAACTGAACAATAAAAAAAATGATTATTTCAAATGCTAAAGTAAACTGAGGAAGCAACCTTTATAAAAAGCCTGAATAAAGAAATGAACATAGCATGCCAGAAAAGCTTTTCCAAATCTAGTTAAATTGCCTTTTTGACCCAATTCATAAATAGAAACCTTAGCATATAAAGACAATGCAACGTTTCAGGTGAAAAGATGGATTTTATTCTTTTTGAAAATCTTACAATTATTAAACCAGTTTGTTGGAAACAGAACATTCTGGTATGATTTTTTTTAAGTGTAGCATTGCTTCTAACAATATTATGTTTGTTAAAAGAAATAAAAAAAAAGAATATGTTGAGTTGTGGATATACTTGGCTGCTGTTAATGTTTCAACATAGCTCCAAAATCTTTTGAGGTGTTTTACCGAGCTCTGTTATGCCGCGTACACACGAGCGGACTTTTCAACATCCAAAGTCCGACGGAATGATTCCGTCAGACTATTCGATCGCGTGTGGGCTGCAACGGACTTTTGATTCGCAAAAGTCTGACGGACTTTAGAAAATGGAACATGCTTCAAATTTTTCCGACGGAACTCCGCCGGACCCGGTCCCTTCGAAAAATTCGCTCGTGTGTATGCTATTCCGACGGACTAAAACCGACACTAGGGCAGCTATTGGCTACTGGCTATGAACTTCCTTATTTGAATCCAGTCGTACGTCATCACGTTCGAATCCGTCAGAGTTTGGTGTGATTGTGTGTGGCCGAGTCCGCTCAGTCGAAAAGTCCGTCAGAACTCTGTCGGAACTCCGGCAGAACTCCGGCAAGACTCCTTCGGAAGTCTGTCGGACATAAATCCTCTCGTGTGTACGGGGCTTTACAGATACTCAAATTCACTGTGTGCTAATAGAGACAATCAAAGAGATACATGGAAAGAAAAGAATTGAGGCAAAACAGCAACATTTTCACTTTTTTAACACTGTTTTATTGTCTCTTTATTTTGCTATTTGGACTCTTTTTTTGTACTTTCTAAAAAGACAACAAAAATCATCAAAAATACACAAAATTTAAATGACATACAATTATATTGATTTTTAGGCCGCGTACACACGCGGGGACTGTTCGCCCAACTTTGTCCGCTGAACAGTGTTTCGGCGGACAGTCCGCCCGTGTGTGGGCTTTCGGCGGACAGTTTCAGCGAACAGTCCGCTGAACAAGGTTTTTCGGAAATTCCGAAAAACTGTCCGCTGAAACTTTGTTTCAGCGAACAGTCCCCTCGTGTGTAGGCTTGTTCGTCAAACTAAGTTCCGCGTATGCTCAGAAAGGATTTACACGCCAAAAGTTATAATGCAGTGTATAGGACGTCGTATTTTTCATCCCGTCGTACGTGCCGTTCACGTCATCGCGAACGGTTTCAGCAAACTGTTCGTTCGTCGTGTGTGGCCATGTCCGTCCATGCTAATTTTGAGCGGACTGTTTGCTGAAACTGTTTGACGGACAAAGTTGGGCGAACAGTCCCCGCGTGTGTACGCGGCCTTACTTTCTATTTGTTCTTCTTTACTGAGTGAATAGGGTTTCTATTTATAAAAACCCAGTTATTAGGCTCCGTTTACACTGTCCTCATTTTAGCTTTTCAGAATGAAATGTATGAGTTCTGTTTTCTATACAGCACACTGTTAAAAAAAATCTATTGATAATATTTTTTATCAATGGATTTCTTTATCAGTGAGCTAAATAGTAAATTAAATTGACTGATTACACATTATGAAGGCAAAATCAAGACACAGTGAGTGACTCTTCAAATGGTCAGTGTACAATCAGTTCAAAGAATATGTTTCTTAACAGACTAAACTAATTAAATGAGGCTGGAGTTAAGCGGATCAAACATCAAATGAAATCTCACTAGTTTAGCAGGAGCTGTCCAAATTTGAATCTATCTATGTTTAGTCTAGACATGTGCATTCGTTTTCGTCCGAATGCATTTTCGTCCGAATTTCAGGTATTTTCGTTTTCGTTTTGACAAACGATAACGAAAGTGCAGATTCCGAAAAACGAAAGATCCGACATAAATAAATGCTTTTTTTCGTTTTCGTTGTTACAACAGTTCGATATAGAATAGGAGATTCGAAGTGGCCGTTCGATATAGAATAGGAGATTCGACGTGACTCCATATGTCTATTGAACCTGTGGTCGAATGTGCCTAAGTTTCGTTTACCTCTATTAGTCCTATTATATAGAAAAGCTTCGACAGAGAGTAAATATTCGACATAGAGAGAACAGAATCGACAGAGAGAAACGATACTGGAATTGGGTGGGGGAAGTAAATTAAAAAAAAATAATGATAATATTCGACGGGATCGTTGCACGTTTAAAATAATATTCGACGGGATCGTTGCACGTTTATAATAATATTCGACGGGATCGTTGCACGTTTATAATAATATTCGACGGGATCGTCGCAACTATACGACACTGCAATCGTACATTTCGGCAATCGAATGCTCCGCCTATAGGCTATATAGTTTAGCAGCTCCATCGAATCTTCTTTATCCATTCGACAGATACCATAAGCCTTCCAAGACAGATTCGACCGTAATTCATGTGGATTTTCGGACGAATGCAATTTTTGCACGAAAAACGAAATAAATAAAAACGAATTTCGGGAGTAACTAAATAAATAAAATTTACGGACGAAAACGAAAAAACGAAACGAAATATTCTAGTCTGCACATGTCTAGTTTAGTCCTGTTCAAAAGCAGTTGTCTATTAATCAACTGCTCACAGACTGTCTTTTTTGGAAGACTTTAGTTTAATCAGTTTTGGAGCCAACAGGCTGCACCACTGATCTGTGTATTCTGACAGTGAGGAAGACCAGCTGACTTCTCCGCTGTCACAATACAGTGAATCCTTTTTTTTTTTTCATTCTGCCGACTGAGCCATGTATGGCAAGCAATAGGCACTTTTGTCAGTTTCTTGTTGTGCAGCAGGGATGGCAATAACAGTGCAAACATTTCATGACCATTGTATTTAAAGAGACAGAAAATAACTTATTTAGTATAGTTCATGGAGCAAAAAAAGTCACCTCTAAGCCCTTGTACACACGGTCGGAGATTCCGACAACCAAATCCGACAAATTTTTTCCGTCGGATTTTGTCCGACGGATCTTGTCCGAAACTGTTGCATACACACGGTCGGACAAAGTTGTCGGAAAATCCGATCTTTCAGAACGTGATGACGAAATTTTGTTACGATGGGACTACGTTTAAGCTAGTAGCCATAAGCTTTGATGTAGGAATTTGATCTGAGCATGCGTGGCACTTTGGAATTGTCTACACATTACCGGAGTATGTCCGATCGGAGCATTTTGTCGGAAAATATTTCCGGCAAGTTGGAAAATTTGGTCCGACAGATATTCCGACGGAAACAGTCCGATGCAGATCACACACAGTCGGAATATCCGACAAAACGCTCCGATCGGACACATTCCGTCGGAATCTCCGATCGTGTGTACAAGGACAAAGACTGAAAACTAAGCAATCAAAGACCGCTGAGTGCTCAGTTCTTGGTCTTCAGCCTGTAGAGAGCTGGTGACTGTCAGTCACCGTCTCTCTGCTCCGCCTCTACGGTGCTCACTGGAGTGCTAGGCTGTAGAAGAGGTGGGTGCAGCAGGCTCAGGCTCTTAGCAACAAAACAACCATGTAAAAAATGACTCCACGGCTACATCCCAGTAAAGAAGACTAAAGTGGGGATTTACACCTATAAATAGTCCTCATAATAGTCATAGCATACCGTCACCCCAGAGATTAAAGTGTAATCAACCATAGAGGTGTGTTCCTCTGAATTAAATTGAGCATACAAAAACAGGAGGAAAGAGAGGTTCCCAAATAATTCTTTAACCACTTCCCGACCAGCGCACGCCGATGTACGTCGGCAGAATGGCACGGGCAGGCATATTGGCGCACAGGTACATCCAATCTTAAATGCCGCCCTGCCATCACGAGCACGCTGATGTGAGGGCATGGACTAACTACCAATGAGACTACTCTCTCTGTTTCGTCCCGCTCTTCTCTAGAAATTTCGCAAGTACTCATGAGACTCACGGACACATCCTAGTTGCTTGACAGTGATAACACAGGGCACTACCATGACAAAGGATAAACACAGTATTTTATAAAAAGAAAATGCAATTTAACTATAACCCCAATAGAGTTTAAATTTACTTTAGCCACTCTTTCTACCTTGAATCTATAGAATGTTTTCCATTCCAAAGCTTAGACTTTATAACATAATAACTTTTGTAATCTATCTTAAACACTTCACCTCTGGAAGGTTTACCCCCCTTCCTGACCAGGCAATTTTTTTTGTGATACGGCACTGTGTTACTTTAACTGATAACTATGCAGTTATGTTGAACTGTACCCAAATAGAATTTATATCACTTTCTCCCCCAAATAGAGCTTTCTATTGGTGGTATTTGATCACCTCTGCATTTTTTTTTTTTTTACACTATAATCAAAGAACAACCAAAAATTTGAAACAAAAACAATATTTTTTTTTTTTTACATTCTGCTCTAAAACCCATCCAATAACATTTTTTAAACAATCTGATTTCTTCATCAATTTAGGTCAATATGTATTCTGCTGAATATTTTTGGTAAAAAAAAAAAAATTCCAATAAGCGTATATTGATTGGTTTGCGCAAAGGTTATAGCGTCTACAAACTATGGGATATTTTTAGAAAAACCATATAAATACTCATGCTATGTGGTGAATAATAAATTCAGTCCCCTGCAAATCATTTACATTTCTAATATTACAGCACTTACAGTGTTGGCAATTCATATAATATAAATAAATGAATATTTAAAGTGACAAAAAATATTTTAAAAGTCCAAATATTGTGAAAAATGTCCTAATCAAAATAGCGATGCAATCGATAAGTATATTATCCTCCTATAAAGTGCTTGGTGCTCCAAATTTCATAGAAAAAAAGTAGACATGTGCAGAGTGAAATATTTTGTTTCAGAATTTTGTTTTCGTTCAAAAAATTAATTAATTAAATTACTTCCGAAATTCGTTTTTATTTAATTTGTTTTTCGTTCAAAAATTGCATTTGTCCGAAAATCCACATGAATTACGGTCGAATCTGTCTTTGAAAGCTTATGGTGTCTGTCGAATGTATAAAGAAGATTCAATGGAGCTGCTAAACTCTATATAGCCTATAGGCGGAGCATTTGACGGAAATATACGATTGCAGCCTCGTACAGTTTCGATGCTCCCATCGAATATTAATATAAACGTGTGTGTTTTTTGTTGCTTTGTCGACTCTCCGTCGTTCATGTTGAATGAATGGTCTAAGTCTCACGTGTCAGGTGTCAGATAGTGAGTGACTCATACTAACGAATATGGCGGCAACCCATTGTGAGAGCGACATGGAGGGATTGGAGGACGTTTCTGGGCCATCTACAAGTGTTTCTGTATATATATTATATACTCGTTCAAACAGAAACTGGTGGACTGGTGATAGCGATCACTAATCAGATAGGTAACAAGATTCTATAATAATAAATCCCCCCACAACACAGGCAGCCTCTGAGGCTATCACAACAACACTAGCAGCAACACTAGTATCACTATTATTATTATTATTATTATTCAGGATTTATATAGCGCCAACAGTTTGCGCAGCGCTTTATAATATGAGGGCAGACAGTACACTTACAAAACAAATCAATACAGGAGGGATCAGAGGGCCCTGCTCATTAGAGCTTACAATCTAGAATCACTATAAGGTTCTCACACTAACACAATAGCAGCAGATTATTAGGAAAAAGCTAAGTTGAACTGTAGCTTGCTTCACTATTATTCTGCTGCTGTGCTTATTTCCTAATAATAATTCGGGTTCTCTGACAAGTGACAATTCAAATGGACCAGCTAAGATTGACTGTCTTCTGAAAGGATTCATTTTGTGTGTCTCTCTCTGCTAGCAATTGTTAGTGAAAGTAAGTTGGCTGTACGTGTGTACTTAGTTCTAGCTATTTTACTGCTCCTCCTCTTTGGTTACAATCAGCCAATAACATTCATCATCATCATTATTTTTATTTTACTTCCCCCACCCAATTCCAGAATCTTTTCTCTCTGTTGAATCTTTTCTCTCTATGTCGAATATTTTCTCTCTGTTAAATCTTTTCTCTATATAATCTTGGACTAATAGAGGTGAGGTTAGGCACATTCTACCACAGGTTCAATAAACACAGATTGTTATTGTCAGAGTCACGTCGAATCTCCTATTCTATATCAAACGAAAATAAAGCATTTATTTATGTCGGATCTTTCGTTTGTCGGATTCTGCGCTTTCTTTATCATTTGTCAAAACGAAAACGAAAATACCTGAAATTCGGACGAAAATGCGTTTGGACGAAAACAAATGCACATGTAAAAAAAAAGTACTGAAGAGCTCCAGGTAAACATGATGTGTAGTGTGCCACACTCCCCTCTTCTATCCCTACTCACCAGAAAAAATGAACCCTCAGCTTTTCAGTCTGGGTCACACAAACTCATATCTGGCCGTGGGGGTGCCACAGGACATTTGGGTATCCTTAAATGGGGTCTCCAAGTTGCTGTTCCTTAGATGGAGATATTTTCCTTCTTAGATATATGGGATCCTTCGATATGGAATATTTTTATTTATTTTTTCTAGTAATGGCAGCGATCAGCGACTTATAGCGGGACTAATATTACAGCAAACAAATTCAACACCTAAAGTGACACTTTTGACACTTTTTTTGGAACCAGTGACACCAATATAGTGATCAGTGCTAACAATATACACTGTCACTGTACTAATGACACTAACAGGAAAGAGGTTCACATCAGGGGTGATCAAAAGGTTGACTGTGTGCCTAGCTAGTATTTCAATGTACTGGGGAAAGGGCTTTTACTAGTGGAAGACATGGATCTGTGTTTCTGCTTTACAGAGATACACCCAAGCAGGCTCTCTCCTGAGCCGCTGCTCTGTGTGTGTGTCCACTCTCTCTCTTCATTAGCTCACTGGATGTCATTGTCTCAGCCAATGAGGAGGGAGAGTACCTGGAGAGCCGGGGCTGGTGTGCATATTGCTTGCGATGGGATTCAAGTACGTATTAGGGGGACTACTGCACTGAGAAGGTTTTTATATGAAACTGTTCACCATAAAATAAGACCTCTTGTTACTAAGAAGGCCAGATAGTACTAGTTATGAAGTCAGATCAGAAGTCAGGGCTGGGTAAAGTACAATAGTATATATAGTGTACACAATGCTTTCCATGGATCCACAGGGCCCAAGATTTTGTTCAGATTCTGGAACAATCCTGCAGGATCTAGGACAGTTGGAAAGTATGCAGGACTGGTGCAAGCAGGTGCTTGCACACAGAACTGATGTGTTCTAGCACAAAAAATGACTTCTTGTATTACATGGTTATACTCAAAGCCAAAGTTTGCCTTACATTTTGATTTTCTTGTTACATTTCACTGCATACAGAAAAAAATATATAATCTGTTTGTGTAAATTGTAAGTGTAGCATTAAGATAAAATCAAGTTGGGTTTACACAGAAAGCAATTAGCACGGTGTTGACATTTTCACAGGTTTGCTGTTGTCAAAATTCCAAATGACATTACACTCATGTGAGTCTTTGATGCTCACGTTGTAAACGCAAATGTCATCCAAAGTATCTGACGTATTTGTTGCGACCTGGGGGTTAATGGGGAGTTTTTTGTTATTTTAAATTAAACTGCTTGTCATTTTTTTAAACTGACTTTTTTTTACACTATTTTAATGGCAGGTCTGGGTAAGATCAATGATCTGTTGCTGCAGTGGGATGCTTTATTTAACCTCTCGAGTCTAGTACGTCCAGATTCTGAAAAGGTTGAAACCAGTTTACAGCTGCAGTTTTTTTTTTATTCTACAGAGCCTTCTGTATTCAGAACATATATAATGCTCTGTGGGTTTTAAGTAATTTATAGCAAAAAAATTCTGATTTTAACGTGTGCATTAAAAAAAAATGAAAAAGTTGCTCCAGAAAGAAATGTGTAAAAAATGGTTCCTGAACTCTAGTGATATCACAGATGACTTCATAGCATCTCCCCCTTTAAACGTTATACAAAATCATTGCACTGCATTGTTAAAGAGTAGTGATGGACAAACTTCCGATGGAACGTTTCGCGAACACGATCCACGAACGTGCCCAAATGTTTGCGGTTCGCGGCGGACCCCATTCACTTTAATGGCAGGCGAACCTTAAAAACCTCCAGGTCATATTTTCAGCCACAAAATACTTACTAGCTGTGCACACAGTCCCACAACATGGACACTGACATACCAGAAGTATTAAGTGAATCTGGGATTGACAACGACAAGTATTCTTTTGTTATCTGTGAAGTTTTGTCAATTCAGGAGCACATGAAGGCCATGGAGGAGAGGCAAGGTCAGGCCAGGTTATGAAGGGGGTGCAGGAGATGATCAGTGCCACAGTCAGGGCAGCGCAGTCCTGTGCCAGTGTCCCAGTGTGCCAACCTGTGCTTGAGCCCTCCCTCTGCCCGGCCCTTACCCCACCTATGCAGGGCTCCACTGCGGTGGTCCGGAGGTGCCAGTCCAGTGCTGATCCTCAGCCGTGGTGCTGACACTGCCTGCTGATTGGCTTCTCCGCTGCTATCTTCCTCACTAACACCAGCACTGAGATAGAACACTGACACCAGCACCGTGATAGAGACTGAGCACCGACACAAGCACCGAGATAGAGAGCACTGACGCCAGCACCGATATAGAGAGCACTGACACCAGCACCGTGATAGAAAGCACTGACACCAGCACCGAGATAGAGAGCATTGACACCAGCACCGAGATAGAGAGCACTGACACCAGACCAGTACTGTGATAGAGAGCACTGACACCAGCACCATGATAGAGAGCACTGACACCAGCACTGATACCAGAAACTCGCTGCGGGACACAAAAATATGACACCGCTCAACCTCTTCAAACAGGAGGGTATGGGCATATAGTACAGTGTGCTTTTTTGTACAAGTGAGCCAAAGGTAGAAAAAAGGTCTGTGTGCTAGATTATATAAATCCTTTATAGAGTTATGCATATACATGGTCTACTGGTCAAATGTGTTGAATTCCTCAGAGATCCATGCCTCATTAATTTTTATAAATGTGAGGTAGTCAACACTGTCGTAAGCTAGGTGAGTATGCTTATCGGTCACGATCCCCCCTGCTGCGCTGAACGTCCTTTCGGACAGGACACTGGACGAGGAGCAAGCCAACACTTCCATTGCAAATTGTGCATGCTCTGGCCAGAGGTCAAGCCTGCCCACCCAGTAGTCCAGGGGTTCATCACTTCCTAGAGCATCCACATCGGCCGTTAACCCGATGTAGTCGAACACCTGTCGGTCTAGGCATTCCCTGATGCTGGATCCGGGTGACACCTGTCAATGGGTCAGCTGAAAGAATGATCTCATATCAGAAGTGACCAACACATCTTCAAACCGCTCTCTTCTTGCAGGCGCTGTTGGATTGGTACCCGCAACTCTTTCTCTGGTAGTGGGAAATCCTCTGCCAGCGCATGCAAAAGCAGAATGCAGCATTTCTCTAAGTAAGGCCTGGAAGTGCTCCATTCTGACAGCCCTCTGTGATGGTGGTAACATTTCCGCCATTTTGTGTTTGTACGAGGGGTCTAAGTACGTTGCCACCCAGTACTGGTCCTTGGAGGAGTCAGCCGAGGAGGAGAGGGAGGATGGAGTAGGAGGAGGAGAAGAAGAGCCAGGCCTGCATGCAATCCGTGGCGGTAAAACCACATCTACACGGGTGCCACAGGTTACATGCTTGACGGCCGTCAGAAGGTTCACCCAGTGGGCAGTAAAAGTTATATAACTTCCCTGCCCGTGTTTGCTAGACCACATGTCTGTGGTCAGATGTATCTTGGCACCGGAACTGTGTGCCAGAGATACATCCACTTGCCACTGAACATGGCCATATAGCTCAGGGATGCCCTTCTGTGAGAAATACTTCCTTCCTGGGACCTTCTATTGTGGTGTTCCAATGGCCACAAATTTTCGAAAGGCCTCAGAGTCCACCAGTTTATATGGCAGTAGTTGGCGGGCTAACAGTTCTGACAAGCCAGCGGTCAACCGTTGGGCAAGAGAATTATCCGGTGTCATCATTTTTTATGCTCGGCCCACGGAAGCCTGCCTTTTTCCAGAAAAACGTGAGGATGGCATGATGGAAGGTGGAGTGGAGGACAATTCTGAGAGAGGAGAAGGAGAAGTAGAAGAGGCTGGATGGTGAGAGCCTGGAGTGTGGCTTTGTGGGTTCCGTTGCTCCCACTGGGCTCGGTGATGGCAGCTCATGTGCCTTGTTAAGGCGGTCGTCCCTAGGTGAGTGTTGGGCTTACCGCTTATGCGTTGACTGCAAAGGCTGCAGATGGCAACACTATTGGCCGCAGCGGTCACGTTAAAAAAAGCCCACACTGCGGAGCCATGTGCCGACGTCCTGGGAGTGCTAGATGTGACTGTACATGGTTGATGCCTCTCTCCTGATACATCAGCAGCCTGGTTTGTCCCTCATGTGCAATGTAAGTTCCGCCTGCTTCTCCTCCCTATCTGCTGGTCCATATCTCCCTCTGAATTCCCCTCCTCTTCCTCTCTTGTGGGCACCCACGTGACATCACTAGACACGTCATCATCGATGTCACCTTCCCCATCGCTATAATTAGAGATCCCAGAGTAGGCAGCAACACTGGGGACCAACCTCCTTGGGCTGATCTGGGTACTGTCGTCAGACTGCTGAGTGGTGGTTGTTGCTACCTCTTCTTCCTGATCCAATGCCAAGAATGGCTGCGCATCGGCAATGTCTTGTGATGGATCGGAAAATAATTCCTGTGACTCAAGCGGAGGGTATATGGTGGTGGTGGTGTTGGTGGTAGTGTCTTTGGGGATGCACACAGCAGAGAGTGAAGAAGAGGGTGCTGATCGAGAGGATGAGGAGGGTGCAGAAGAGTAAGGCCGCGTACACACGCGGGGACTGTTCGCTGAAACTGTCCGCTGAAAACAAGTTTCAGCGGACAGTCCGCTCGTGTGTGGGCTTTCAGCGGACAGTTTCAGCGAACAGTCCGCTGAACAAGGTTTTTCGGAAATTCCGAAAAACTGTCCGCTGAAACTTTGTTTGAGCGGACAGTCCGCCCGTGTGTAGGCTTGTTCGTCAAACTAAGTTCCGCGCATACTCAGAAAGAATTTACAGGGCGGAAGCGCTCGGTCTTGTAAAACTAGTGTTCGCATTGAAGCTAGCATATTCGTCATGCTGCTAATTTTGTGTTTTTTTAATATAGCCCGTTCTTTTCTTCTTCGTAATGCAAGAAAAGTGAAGTAGCATTGCTGCTTATATTCACACAGAGTTATACTACATGTTTTTATTCATCCTCATCCTATGATTAATCTTCCAATTATAGAAACAATATATTCCAAATTAAAAAAACAAAACATAAAAAAAACCTCAAAAAAAAAAAAAAAAAGACAAAAAAATTTATATATATATATATATATATATATATATATATATATGTGTGTGTGTGTGTGTGTGTGTGTGTGTGTGTGTGTGTGTGTGTGTGTGTGTGTGTGTGTGTGTGTGTGTGTGTGTGTGTGTCTATCTTAAAAAAATATATATATATATATAAAATAAAAAAATAAAAAAAAATGTATATATATATTTTTATTTCTGAAAAAAAAAATATAGAATTTATCTATTACTATATATTTTTGGAACTACTATTGTCATATATATATATTTTTTTTTTTTGTGGGGGGTTTGAAACAAGATGGACTTGCATTTTTTTTGGGCCAAGCAGGACTATGCAAGTAGAGATAGATAGATAGATAGATAGATAGATAGATAGATAGATAGATAGATAGATAGATAGATAGATAGATAGATAGATAGATACCCAAACCAGCATTTTAGCTTACACATGATTGCATGTTCAAAATCAGCAGAGCTTCCCCTCATTTCAAATGTTAAGCCTCAAATTTACAGCGACTGCACTTCCAAGTGCACTTGCAGTGCTTTAAAAATTGCACTTGAAGTTAGCATATTTATATTAACATGAACGTGTGTTTTGTAAATAACCCCCAGAGTCTTTTGACGTGTATCTGTCTACTCACAAATAAACTTTGTTTTTTAAGCCAAAAAAAAAAAAACATACAATATTTTTTTGAAATAATACATTTTTATTTTTCCTCAGAACAAAAATAAATCAAGAGGGAGGCAACACTGGAGACAATTTTGACGTTTGTGAAGCCTTTTGTCCCCCAGGCACACATCAAGTGAGTGGCCACCAAAATTCCGAACCTGTGTAGCATGTAAATAGGGAGCACAACCAGGTCCTAGAATCCCAAAGACCAGGAACAGCAGCAGATGAGATCTATGTCCCCAGACTGTGGTACTACAACAGCCTGCGTCTTCTTTCAGAGCAGACTGAAGCCAGGCAGTCACTTCCGACTCTTCCGTCTAGTCTTCCCTCCACGCATCGCTGGATGCTGTGTCTCTGGTGGTGGACATGTGGTAGGAGGAGGAGGAGGAGGAGGAGCAGTAGGGTCTGCGTTATAAAGCTTGGTGGTGGGTGTGAGCTCACCCTTCAGACCCCGTTGGATGGCATCAAAAAATATTGCTTCACACAAGTTTTGCTGTGGTTTGTCCATTTCAAGTAGCTTACTAGCCAGATAAGTGCCATAGGCCTCCTCCGGATTGGGGGGTTTGGACAGAACTTGTGTGGCTTGGTGTATAAGCGCCAATGACTCCTCCTCTATACGGGTCATCCTCCTGGGCCTTTTGCTGGCTAGGCGGAGGGGAGGGACCTGGCTTTCAGTCCGACTCCTGCTGGGCCCAGCTAGCTCTTGTGTGGGGCTGGTCCCGGCCTCCTCCTGGGTGAGCTCATCCTGTGTAAAAAACAAAGAAATCAATAAATAAAATATGTCTATATTTTGAAATCATCAATCACTAACAATTTTACAGTTCTCACTTGCAAATACATTTGTCTTGAAATACAAAAGGCTATCATTTTGACACCACCATTTTTCCATCAGTTCACCAAGATTTGAGCCACATTTGTGGAAACTACTGTATCCTTCTATCTAATTTAATTTGTGATGAAATCCTAGATTTGGAAGCAATTCAAACATTGAACTTTACAGCATTAAGATTTGAGCAATCCAAACTTTAGAAACGAAAATATACCTGGCTCCAGCTGGGCGCATCAACTTCGTCCAGCAAGGAAGGGTCTGGATCTTCCAGGGATGGCTCACCTGAGGCGGAGGGAAGGGTGGAGGGACGGGTAGATGGAAGAGTCGAAAGTGACTGCCTGGCTTCTGACGTGTCATCCAGAAAACGCAGCCTGTCATAATACCACAGCTTAGGTACATAGACCTGACCTGCTGCTGATCCTGATGTTTGGGACTCTAGGATCTTTCTGCGCTCCCGCCTATACACGCTACGCAGGTTCTTAATTTTGGCGTTCACAAAGTCAGTGTCTGCCTGGGGGAGTCGGGTTTTCACAAACGCCAAAACTGTCTCCAGTGTCTTCTTCCGGGCAGCACGGCTTGAATATTGGGGGTGTTTTGAATCCCAAAGACTACTGTGCGACTCAATTAAGTCCAGAAATGTTGAGAGGAAGGCCTCCTCCTTAAAGGGGTCTGGGGTATACCTTTGCATTTTCTGGACAAAAAAAAAAAAGTCAGACCAAATGCACACTATATTGTGACAATGTAGGCGAGACACACACTACCACACACGCTACCCCCCCACACACACACACTAACCCCCACCCCCCCCCCCCTATACACCCACCTCCACCCCCACACTACCACACAAAACACCAATCCCACTCAACCACCAACCCACATAAAAATCAATTAAACATCAATAAGACTAAATTTCAATATACACATTCCTAATGCAGACTTTAAATTAAACAAAAATAAAACGACAACTATCTTACCGTCGCGTGCAGCACTCGCTGATTCCGTTCGGATAAGCGTACGGCCTCGCGGTAACGCTTTATATACAGTACATGCGCTCAGGCTCCGCCTGCGTCGCCCGCCCCTGACGTTCCTTGTGACCGTATTTCCCCGCCCCTTTTACCCTCGTTCCGCTGTGGGTGAAGGATAGGAGAAGATGGCGGACGCTAATTCAATTAGCAGCGTGAGCAGCGCAGAGGGAAGCCATGGACCCCATGCTTCTGGAGCAAGGAGGAGATACAAGGCCACCAATATGGCCTTTGAAGAGATGGTGGAGATGGTGGCTATATTAAGAAGGGAGGACTACGATGGGGAAAATGGCCCGTACCCCAAGCCCAATGTCAGGAAAAGCGGCATCTTGGATGAGGTTGTCACAACTTTATTCCACAAATTTGGGGTACGAAGAAGCAAGGACCAGCTGCGTAAACGATGGTCGGACATCAAGTCCAGGGAGCCGGAGCAATATCATCGGATCATGAAGGCCCTGAAAAAAAGTGAGTAAACTGCGCTTTTTCCATAACTGTCGGACATAATCGTTCGTGTACATACCGTATCTGAATCCGGCGGATTTGATCCTAATCATTCGTGTAGGTACCTTATGTGAATCCGGCGGGTTTTATCCTAATCGTTCGTGATCATACCGTAGGTGAATCTGGCGGATTTGATCTCAATCGTTCATGTAGGTACCGTTTGTAAAACTGGCGGATTTGATCCTAATCGTTCGTGTACATACCGTATGTGAATCTGGCGGATTTGATCCTAATCGTTCGTGTACATACCGTATGTGAATCTGGCAGATTTGATCCTAATCGTTCGTGTACATACCGTATGTGAATCCGGCGGATTTGATCGTTCGTGTAGTTAATAGTTCATGTAATGAGCTCATATGGTTGTTCGTATATGTGGGCGTAAATAGCATGAATTTGTATATGGTGTAAATTTATCTGGTGTTGGATTAGATTTTTATTAGTTATTATTTTTTTGGTATTGTTCATGATAAACTGAATTGTCACGCTCAGTTTATAGGAAATAAATTTTTACTAAAGTTTCCTAAATTTATTCAGTGCAATGTAGACTCAATCAAAAAAAAAAAAAAAAAAGATAGATAGATAGATAGATAGATAGATAGATAGATAGATAGATAGATAGATAGATAGAATGCTGGTTCAACATCTGGACTGGGAATCATTTAGTGTAGTTTGGGACATCATAGAACATTTTTTGACATAATCACACACAGGTACTCCAGGGGATGATTCGAGTGTGTCCGTCTGTGAAACTTGGACAAAAGATATAAAGTATCACAGTTTGGTTAAAGGCTAGGTTCACATTGCTGCAATGTACGAGATCAAATGTGATTTGCAACGCACTGCAGTGCAAATCACATGTGATCTCTGTGTGATGCGATTTCAGCCATACATATAGTATGGCTGAATTTGCATCGCATCCGGCCCAAACTTGTACATGGCCCTTTTTTTAGTCCACAGCCGAATCGGATCACATGGGTATTCACACCATGTGGTCCGATTCCTGTCCGAGTTTAAAGATTGCACTGTGAAATGAGAACTAATTCGGAGGTGTCAATAAAACTTTACACTGATACTCCCAGCAGGTCACATAGGGCAGTCGAACTGCACATGCGATGCGTGAAACCACAGTAGATTTGCTGCGTTCGCACATCACAGCAGTCTGAACACAGCCTAACTAAAAAAAAAGTCATTTTAAGGATGTATTAAACTAGGATCTTGTAATAACCAGCTAATAATTGTACACCACTTCAAACCAATGTTTCATATTCACATTTCGGAACTCAAATATCACTATGCTTAAAAGTATCCTTTATTTTTTTTATTTTATTTTTTTTTTTCTTTTCATTCTCATAGGGGAACAAAGACTCAGACAAGAGGCGGAGCAGCCCATGACCCCCCGACCTCGCCAGCCTGATTGGGCACTTAGCCCCAGCCCTGCGTCGGTATTGGAGCTGCCCAGTCCTGTGTCTGCGAGGGAGCAGCCAAGCTCCGTATCCTCCGCTGGACCAAGCTCCGTAGCTCCACTGGATGAGCCGAGCCCAGGGCTAGATGTGGAGGAGGAAGAGCAGGTGGAGTTACACACCCCACAAAGTGAGTGTCTGACAACCCAGCTTAAGGTAAACAATTAATGGCTGTATATTTTAACCAATTTTTTATCTACACATGTTTTTAGGTGATCTGGTTGTGGTAGAACAAGTCGCGGACCCATTTACCAGTGATAGTGCCCAGAGGATGATTGGTGACATCATGGCCTGGAATGGGCAGATTGACCGTATGGAGAACCAGATTCTCAACATACAAAGAGAACTGATTACTATGAGGCAGGGAATGAAGAACATGATCGATGTTTTAGGGAGAATCTAAGCCCCTTTTCCCTAAAACCCAATCGATCATGTTCTTCATTCCCTTGGAACAACGTTTTTAATGTTTTAAAAACATAGTTTTTAGAGGCCAAATTTTGAAGATGCACACGGTGTGTCAACATGTGCTATGTGCCATCAGAGGATCGCAATGGACACATTTGGTGTTTGCAAACCCTTCCTCATTCTAGTATGTGAGAGGAAGGGATTGCACACACCAAACACGTCCATTGATCACTCATGATGGTACATAGCACATGTTGACATTACCATTTTTTGGTGTGCATCTTCAAAATTTGGCTTTACCCCTTGTTTTATGTAAATAGTTAAAAATCTGATTTTATTTTTTTATTTTTGTGATAATTGTTCTATGTTTACAAAAAAAAGAAAAAAAAAAAAAAAAAAAATCCCCCCAAAAAAAAAAAAAACAATTTAAAAAAAAAAAAAAAAAACACCAAAAAAATATCTAAAACAGAGGCATTAGTTGGCATGTGCACTATTAAAAAATCAAAAAAAAGATGTGTGTGTGTGTGTGTCTACTTCTTTCAATACTCAATACCAGTTTGGGAAGTCATTTTGTGTTTTCTGTCACAAAGGGCCTTATTTCCTATTGTCAAAAACCACTTTGCAATACAAATGCACTAGGACAGGAATATGCAATTAGTGGAAATCCAGCTGTTGCAGAACTACAAGTCCCATGAAGCATAGCAAGACTGACAGCTACAAGCATGAGACCCAGAGGCATGATTGACTTGTAGTTTTGCACCAGCTGGAGGTTGGCCAATTGCATATCCCTGAATTAGGACAATGCAGGAGACAAGCAACGTGAAAAGCAAACAAGAACCAAACTTAAAAATTTGAACAGACAAGACATATTTCAAGGAAAATACATTTTTATTGCTCAGCTGGCATTGGAATAGCCCCCCTACCATTAAAATAGCTGACATAGCGGTCACACACCTCACGTGCTGTTTGGGGGGCTAAGCCAGGAAGGGCATGATCCAGCCCTGTCAGTTCTGGAAATATGAGTCCGGTCTCAGGCCCAATAGGCTGCAGGTACTGGTTACCTGAAAATTTACGTAGAAAATTGTGCAGAATGCAGCAGCACAGAATCACATAGTTCAGTTTATATTCTGCAAGGTTGATCGCTGTCAGTAACAGACGGAACCGGCTGGCCATAATGCCAAAGGCACTCTCCACAACCCTTCTTGCTCTGGCCAGCCGGTAATTAAAAACCCTCCTCTCCGGGGTGAGGGTCCTTTGGGGGAAGGGTTTCATAAGATGTTCACTCAGACCGAGCGCTTCATCAGCCAGAAACACAAACGGTAGACCCTCCACATTCTCGGCATCTGGTGGCAAGTCCAGGCCACCAGTGATGAGACGGTGGCAGAACTCGGTCTGCCTAAAGACTCCTCCGTCAGACATCCGGCCGTTCTTCCCCACATCCACATAAAGAAAGTCACATTGTGCCGACACCACCGCCATTAGCACCACACTATGGAACCCCTTATAATTCCAATAGTAGGACCCCGAATGTGGTGGGGGCACAATCCTCACGTTTCCCGCCGATCACCCCTCCGCAGTTGGGGAAGTCCCAACGGGCAGCGAATTGGGAAGCCACAGTCTGCCATTCCTGTGGCGTGGAAGGACACTGGGGAGTCAAACACAGGGGGAAAAAAAAAATAGTCATTAAATAAAAACAATTCATAACAACTAAAACACCAAGCCCCAATATAGCACGAACTCGTTCCCGAGTACGTCCACTCTCCATGGCTTTGAAACGGTCGGCTGCACAGACAAGCTCAACTGAACGCACTGAAGAACAGCCAGACCTATGAAGAACGACCTGAAACACAGAAACGAGCAGACCAGAAGCGCCTAATAACAGGTACAACTGATCCACGCGTACCGAAAGGCAGATATAAACCTCACAGGTAGACTGCGCCGCAGTGAACGGACAAATTAAGCTGAAGTCTAAAAATCGCGAATCGTCTCTAACCAAACTTCTACTAACGCAAAGTCAGCAGAAGGAGCCCAAAGGGTGCTTTGCTGTGTCTTGTACTTCCTGTTTCTAGTCCCGTCGTACGTGACGTACGTCATCGCGCACGGTTTCAGCGGACTGTTTGTTCGTCGTGTGTGGCCATGTCCGTCCATGCTAATTTTGAGCGGACTGTTTGCCGAAACTGTTTGACGGACAAAGTTGGGCGAACAGTCCCCGCGTGTGTACGCGGCCTAAGGCTGAGTGAGCCACTCAACCAAGTCTGGTGCCTCCTTTGACGTAATCGAACGCACCTTCTGCAATTTGCCACTTTGGCTCAAGCCTGTTTCTCCTACCCTACCCCTACCACCCCTGTGGAAGTACCTGCTTCTTGCTCTGCCTGTCATTTTTCAAATGACCCTGTGACAAAAGGCTCTAGAGAAGTGCAGTATGTATGTGGAAGAAGGTATATAACACCCCGCTTCAATCTGTCATTTTGGGGGGCCACTGGTCTATCACACCAGTTATAATACTTTTTTCTAATTACGTTTGTCACTCTTTGTAGTATCGCTGCAGAACCGCTCAGCAGTCACAGTGCTGCACAGTGGAAATGCACTATACTATGCTTTCTATATTTGAAAGTATTTTATACGTGTATTACACCCCTATATGCTGCACACCAAATAGTACACCTATACCAGTCCTTAAAATGACCTTTGTAGACCTAATAGTAGCTAGCTAGTAGCTAGTGAATTGCAGACTGTCCCTGCTCCAAACACCAAACTGTCCCTATACGGAGAAACGACAGCTGCAGAATTGGTCAGCAGCACTGCATGCAGTGCACTATAATATGCTTTCTATATTTGAAAGAAAGTATATTATACGTGTATTACAACCCTATATACTGTACACCTATACCAGTCCTTAAAAGGACCTTTGTGGACCTAATAGTAGCAAGCTAGTAGCTAGTGAATTGTAGACTGTCCCTGCTCCAAACACCAAACTGTCCCTACACTGAGAAAAGACAGCTGCAGAATCGGTCAGCACTGCAATGCACTATAATATGCTTTCTATATTTGAAATAAAGTATATTGTAAGTGAATTACAACCCTATATACTGTACACCTATACCAGTCCTTAAAAGGACCTGTGTGAACCTAATAGTAATAGCTAGTGATTACTGACTGTCCCTGCTCCACACAGCGTCCTTTCCCTACACTGACAAAAGACAGAATGTAAAATGGCTGCCAGATCAGGTCTATTTAAAAGGTAGGGAGTATGTCCATGTGCTGAAATGTCTCAATTGGCTGTCCTGTACCCCATGATGGATGTGTCATGGGTCAAAGTTCTTCACAATGTAAACGAATATGTCCACCGCGAACAGCATCAGAAGTCCGCCGGTTTGGCAAATCGCGAATGAGCAAAGTTCGCCACGGACCGACCACCGGGCGAACCACAAGGCCATCTCTATTAATGAGTACACTGTTTGAGGACTGCAGCACGGAAGCTGATTATTTTAGTTTCTAGGCATAATGCTGGCATGTAGCTGTCCCTGGCAGGCAGTGATTCCAGCATTAAAGTTCACCGGGAGTTGCTGAACCCACTGAGACTAGCTGCCAGTTTGAAAATGGTGTTGGGCCAGATAACCATGAAACCAGTGCTGTTCTAAAATGGTGTCTTCAACTCAAGTTGAAGAGCAATTCTAGGCAACCAATTGGTTAGTAAGTAACAAAGCTTGCTCGGTTGCCCTTTAACTAAATTTAACAAAGCCTGATTCCTGTGTTGCCAAGCACAAACAAGCTTTCAAGGTAACTGATTAGTTCTGATATTGTTAAATTATTAATTGTGGAACATGATGGGAGAGGAGTCTGTGAGGATCAGAGATTATAGTGCAGGAAATAAGAACAAGCAGTAAGAATCCATTAGGACAGTGAGGAATGTGAAAAAACAGTGCAAATTAATAAATTCAAGGCTACATGGGAGAGAAAGCAACAAAAGTCAATAAAGAAAAAGGGTGGGCAATATGGAAGCCAATATGACCACAAAGCGGAATGTAGAGGAGGCTTTTGAGATTCAGAAACAATGGAGCAAGATAGGAGTAGATAGAGGAGGCAGAATAGCCCAATAATGAACAGTGAATGCAAACTAGGATGGAGGTGGAAACCAAGGATCAGTGATGACTGAGAGGAAACCTAAAAAGGAATTTTTGTTAAATGGGTTGTTATTGCACAGGATCAGGGGGTAGCATTGTAGAAGATAGCATGGCACATGCTGTGGTAGAGTAAGCATAGTTTGGGTAAGTTTAAGGCAGTAGGAGAGAATTGACAATGAAGGTGATGAGGTTAAAGAGTATACGTGCAGCCTATGTGTATTTTGACTTTAGTGAGTCAAACCTCTCAACACTAGGGCTGGGGAATACAGTCATAAAAATACACTAGCTTAAGACACCAACGTTAATACACCATGGTTCATGCAGCCTATTAGCCACAAGCTAGTGAGACTTGGAGGTTCTCTTGCCAGTCAATGAAGGCAAAAGAAGAAACACCAAAACAGTGTCTTCTAGAGGCTGAACACCTGATATATATATATATATATATATATATATATATATATATATATATATATATATATACTGTAAGATATACATATCACTTCAGCTTTTGTATCGCTGATACACTAAAGTCCTTATTTCTAATGTTTTCTTGTGGATATCAAGCCGTTATTATTATTTTTTATTTTTTTATTTTTCAAAGATTTTATTGGAACAAATAGGGTAGCATACATATTTACTTACAAATCATTTTGTAGACATAAACTGAAATCAACAACATGTTCAAAAGAAGCAGAAATTGTACATCTTCCTTAATTTGCTATATATGGGTTTGATAAGTTTTCACATGCATTTCTGATGAAGGAATATCCAGACCGGAGAGGACCTCTTGTAGAGGTTGAAGATGATACTAATGGTACTTCTGGCCACTTTGAATATAAAACTGAGATGTAGAGGAGATAATATCAAGAGCGTCGCAGGTCGAGTTATATCCCCTACATCCGTGACATGAACAAGAATGAATGAGGGAATAAAGGAGAAGAGTCCTAAATGCTATTGAGAGGTCACCATACATTACAGGTCTCTTGAGATATATACCTCTAGCTAAGCAAGTAAACTTCATCCTATCGATCCGTTTATATATCGTAAGTACATGGTGTTGATTATAGAGGGAAAGAATAGTCAATCGCAAGTAAGATTCACAAGTAGTGCAAAGGTCGGAGAGGGACTGGAGGGGGGGGGGAGGAATGTAGGATGGGACGGGGTGGGTTGGGGCGTTGGGGTTGGGGTAACAAAAAGAGGAAAGTAGGATGGGAAGAGGATAAAGGGAAAAGGGGACATAGAAATTCGTAAGTTAACCATGCTTAGTGCTCAGTGGGGTTGAATCAGATCATTAACTTCAGGAAAGAGCAAAGTGAGGGGCTTTAATTGTGGAATATAAATTATTACCTGAGAAAAGAAGCGAGAGGTGTTCAGGCACGACCTAAAAGAATATCCTTACATTCGGAAGTGGATTCGAAGTATTTCCAGCAGGCCCATTTTTGGATAAATTTCTGAGGGGTATCGTTGGAAATATGTATCAGCTCCTCCATTTCAGCTATCTTTTGGACTTTCAGTATCCAATCCTTCGTGGATGGACTAGTTTGGGATTTCCACAATAGTGGAACACATTGTTTTGCTGCGTTGATAAGATGAATGGTAAGTGATTTTCTGTAAGATGTGTTATGTACCGTAGTATGATGTAAAAGAAATTGGGCCGGAGTGAAAGGTAAATCATAGGTAGTGATCTTTTGTGTAAGATTGTGGATATCTTTCCAATATGGTTGAATGTTGGGACATTCCCACCAGATGTGTAATAAAGTGCCTCTGGATAGGAGGCACCTCCAGCATGTCTCTGGGTTGCTTGGACTGCATTTGTGTAAGAGCACTGGTGTTCTGTACCATCGTGATTGAAGCTTATACCCGTTCTCTTGGGTGGAGACGTTAAGTGAACCTTTATGTATGTTTAGAAAGATATTCTCCCAGTCCTCAGGCGACAAAACTATCCCTAATTCCTTTTCCCAAACGGCACAGGCTTTGGAGGTATTGGGTTTAAGACTTAGGAATAAGAGTGAGTATGTTTGAGATATTAGGTGAGATTGGGGTGTCTTAGATGTACATAGCGATTCGAAAAGTGTTAACGGTCTCGAGCAGTCTTGGATTTTAGCAGTGGCCCTTATGTAATGTGTCAGTTGTTGAAAGGTCCATGCAGGTATGGGTGGTCTTTGGTGAATCGTGGCTAATTGGGCGGCCGTCAATAGTCGTCCGGAAGAGTAAAAGTGTTGTAGTAAAACCTGGTCAAAAGTCCAATTACTTTGAAGAAAGTTTTCTTGCATCCCTGGGGGGAAGTCTGGATTCAGCTTAATCGATGTCAGCAGACCCGGTACGGAGGAAACTAAGTTTTTTGCACATTGGTTGCGGAAGCACTGCAATGTTGGGGCAATGAGAGGATGTGATTCGACTTCTTTCCTATAAATTGAGTACCTCATCCACGGGAGCGATCTTAGAGGAAGTTTGGTGAAGTTCGTTTCCAAATTTACCCAGTCTTTCATCTGTATGTGAATATTCCAGTCTACAATTCTGGTCAAGTGTGTGGCTACATAATAATTGTGCAGGTCAGGTAATCCTATTCCACCCAGATGCTTAGGTAGAGTAAGCTGTGAGTAGTTAATTATGGGCCTGTGCATACCCCACAAAAATGTAGTGCAAATTGATTTATATGTTTTAAAAAAAGCAGGGGGGAGATGTATCGGTACAGTTTGCAATACATAAAGAAGGCGTGGAAGGACGTTCATCTTTATAACAGCAGCTCTGCCAAACCATGATAAGGAGATTGTAGTCCAACGTTTTAAATCCATAGTAATTTTTTTGAGGATGTCCGGATAGTTTACATTATAAAGGTCAGCAAGATTTTTTGGGATTTTGATGCCTAGGTAGGTTATGTCTCTATCATTCCAATAAAATGGAAAGTTGACTTTACACAGAGCCACCGTCTCAGGGGTTAGGGAAATGTTGAGTGCATACGACTTATCAAAATTAATTTTAAGGTTGGAAATCAGGGCGAATTTGCGAAATTCTGATAAAAGAACTGGTAGGGTAGTATGGGGATTCGAAAGGAACATCAAGATATCATCCGCATAGGCGGCTATCTTGCGGTCCCTGCCACCTGTATTGACCCCTGTGATGTCAGGGTTTTGTCTTATGCAGTTAAGTAGGGGTTCAAGCGTCAGTATAAATAGGACCGGAGACAGGGGGCATCCCTGTCTTGTCCCGTTTCCGATGGAGAAGGCATCTGACAGGGTACGGTTGACTCTAATTTTCGCTGAGGGGTGTCGGTAGAGGGATTGGATAAAGTTGAGTAATTGTGGTCCAAGGCCAATGTGACCTAAGGCCGCGTACATATAGTCCCAGGCTACCCTGTCAAATGCCTTCTCCGCGTCCAGGGATAGAAAAAAGCTTTTTTGTCTAGTTGTCTGGATTATATGGTGAATATTGATGGCTTTTATGGTATTGTCTCGGGCTTCCCTGCCCGGGACGAAACCAACTTGATCCGTTGTTATTAGTGAGGGAAGAATCGTTTGAAGTCTGTTAGCCAAGATTTTAGAAAATATTTTCACGTCTACATTAAGCAATGATATTGGCCTGTAATTAGCTGTTTGCGTGGGGTCTTTGTCGCTTTTTGGTATAACTACTATATGGGCCTCTAACATTTCAGGTAAAATATGATTTTGCGTGTTTAGGGAATTGAATGCTTTTATGAAAGGGTTTCTCAAGGTGTCTGAGAAAGTCTTATAATACACCGTCGGTAGTCCGTCGGGACCTGGACTCTTGCCCACTTTTGTTTGTTTGAGAGCATTATCCCATTCTAAGTTGCTGATGGGAATGTCCAGAGTATCGACAAGGGCAGCATCAGTCAAACGTGGGCAATGTTGTGTCAAAAATTGTTGCATCAATTGTGATCTGGACAATTGGGACGTGGTTGAGTCGGTGTCTCTATGTAAATTGTACAATTGTGAATAAAAGTTCTCAAATTCTTTTGCGATTGCCTTGTTACTAGTGATCTTGGACCCTGATGGAGAATGCAAACAATGGACATTAAATTTAGCGTTGTGATTTTGCAGGGCTCTGGCCAGAAGTCGGCCGCTTTTATTACCAAATTCATAAAATTGTTTTTTGGACAATAGAAATTTTCTTTTTATACGTTTGTTCAATTCTGTTTGGATGGAGGTACGGACCGATTGTAGTTCTAAGAGAGTCTGAGCAGCTAGAGTTTGCTTGTGTACTTTTTCCAACTTTCTGAGATTGTCAAAAAGTTCCGAAAGATATGCTTTTTTGTCCTTTGCTATCTTGGCAGAAATGGAAATCAGTTTTCCTCTCATTACACATTTGTGGGCAGCCCACTGTGTCATGGGCGAAACGTCAGGAGTGTCGTTACATTTGAAGTAGTCATCCATGCATTGTTGCAGTTCAGCAACATGAATAGAGTCTGTGAGGATATGTGGGTTCAGTGTCCATATCCGTGTGCTATCTTGAATCGCAGGGAGTGTCAATGTAATCGATACCGGGTGATGGTCGGAAGTGGTCATGGGTTCAATCCTCGCTGCGGAGAGAAGGGGGAGGTCAGTCTGGGTAATAAAGATGTAGTCAAGTCGAGAATACCGGTTGTGGGGGGCCGAGAAAAATGAGAAGTCTTTGTCTGTGGGATGTAGGGTGCGCCAAGTATCATGCAACGTAAGTGACTGTAAGGTTAGTTTAATTTGGCGGAGAGCTCTGTACGGTAAATATGAGGTACCTGTCGAGGTGTCAATTAGGGGTTCCAAGGGCACATTGAAGTCTCCACCAAGTATAACTATTCCAGACTGGAACGTTGCAAGTTGGGAAATGGTGTCCCGAAAAAAGGATACTTGAGCTGAGTTCGGACTATAAATATTGGCTAACGTTATAGGTCTATTTTGCCATGTGCCTTTTAAGAAAAGAAATCTACCCTGAGTATATATCAGCGAATCCGTAACCTGTATGGGTATATTTTTAGACAAAAGTATAGAGACCCCTTTTGTTTTTGAATTAGGCGTTGTCGCATGATAGCTGTGTGGGTAATGTCGGTTGTATAGTTTTGGTGTCGCCTGAGAACTGAAGTGCGTCTCCTGTAGGAAAACCACATCCGCTCGCATACTCTTTAGACTGTTTAATATACTCGTTCTTTTTTCAGGAAGATTTAAACCTTTAGCGTTTAAAGAAACCAGTTTCAGAGAAGAAGGAGCAGATCTGGTTGTCGAGGAGGTCATGGTGAGCAAAAATTAGTGCGGTAAATTAGCTAAAAACAGAACTATCACCAGGTATCGCTTGATCTATCTTCTTATGGCCTGTAGAGGAATACGGGGTGGGTATGTACAAGGGGAAAAGGGAGGGGAGGAAATGGAGGACAGGGAGGAGAGGGAGAGGGAATAGGGTAGGTAGGTATCCACCCACTGGATATCCGATCAGATAGAGAAAGGATATCCCCCGGGAGGAGAAATATATCACTGGGGTCGGTAGTCACAAACTGACTATACCGACAAAGAAACCCAGTAAGGGTCAGGTGAGTCACTGAAGAGCCACCTGTGTGTAGGAGTGGTTGGCGGACAGAGAGAAGTTGTACGTAAGTTTAGTGACTAGGGTCCCGAGAGATCTATGGTGCTACATATCGGGACCGAACCTCAGCCTATTAATTAGAATCAGAATAGTAAGGGGAGGAGCCGACTCAAAGACTATTAGTGATTTTGCAGGGGGGAGGAGATATCCTCACTAATGGAAGGGGCTAGGAGTAGGAGACCGTCTGTGTGATAACCTTTAAGAGGGGTCTAAGCCATAAAATAAAAAGGAAAATGCTGGTTATAACCCCTTAAGTTTAAACGACAGTAACCTATCTAAAGTAATAGGTGATTTGAATTTATTGAAGATCTGTTTATCCTTATTCTTCATGCAATTTCTGTAATCTCCTTAATAACCAACGAAGTGAACTTTAACAAAACCAAGGTAGTCCTACCATCTGATCCTTTTTGAACCCGACTTCTGACATATGGTCAACTGTTGCAGTAGAAATGTAGAAATTTCTACGGTATTTTTCCTTTTAACTGCCTGATATGTGTTGCCTACACCTATCAGACCTCATACTATAACATTAAGACATTTTTGTAAAACTATGATCTGCTGTGAATGCACGGCTCCATGTTAGGTGGTTAGTGTAGACAGACAGAACCATCTGTAAACAAGGATGTGGGCCTCTTACATGTATATAGTTGTACCTTAATGCTTAATGGATACTTATGGTGGGTGAGAGAAATGCAGTAGTAGTATACATGACTCAGTGGAAAGGGGGAGGACTCGGAGCCGAGCATTACACAGCCGACCATTCTCCAATAGTGGTCATAACACAGGAATCGGTAATATCATATTAGATCAAGTTGCATTTCAACATGGGTCAAGGAAAGGCAAATCGTGAATCAGAGCCTCCTATAACATTAAGAGAGTAAATACAAGAACTAAACCCAAACTTTGGAAGCTTTAAGTGTTCTCAGTTCTCACAAACCTGCAACAAAAGCAAATTTACTACCGTAGACCAGATTGCGGTAAACCTTGTGCGAAGCGGATCAGTTAAGACTTGTCATTTTGAAGGTAATAGAGAGCCAATAATAGCGGCATCCTCTAGCATACCATGCTAATACTCTGGTCGACAAACATATTCTTCAGTAATATTGAAACGATGGGAAAGAGGGTAAGTATATGGTAGGAAGTCATAAATATGCCGTATGAGATGACGATCAAAAGGTCAGGATCATAAAAGAGTCACTTAACTTGTATCAGAACTTGAAGCCTAAGGGGATGCGATCGCCTGTGCATTACGCCCGTCTTTGCCTCCTATGATCCGGGGATGCCGTGGGACTCGGATTCCTCAGAGGTCCCACAAGATGTTGCAGAGATGGGGGATGGTGTTGTCTGCGGCGACGATTCAGGCTGAAATTTCCCGCTTCGGCGACTCCATCTATTGATTCTGCTCTGCGCAGCGGGGAGAGGCGGAAATCGCTGTACCAGTCCGGAACATCAACTATTGGAATGTGGAGAGAAGTGCAAAAGTGTTCCAGATCCTCCGGAACTTTAAGATTGAAGGAATGACCGTTTGCAGAGGCTGATAAGCAAAACGGAAATTTCCATCTGTATGGGATTTCTCTAGCTCTCAGAACATCCAGCAATGGTTTGAGCTCCCTTCTCCTCTGAAGTGTAATGCTAGATAGATCTTGAAAGATCCTGAGTTCTGCGCCTTGATGTATCAGTCTCCCAGAATTTCTAGCTTTCCTCATTATTTCCTCTTTGAGGATAAAGTCATTGAGACAACAAATCACATCTCTAGGTGGATCAGCTTCTCTACCTCTGGGGCGTAAAGCTCTATGTATACGCTCCATTGAAATTGGTGTGTCAGGGGGTCGATCGAGCAGGCCATTAAAAACTGCCGTAACTTCTCTCAGAAGTTGAGGGGAGTCGATAGATTCGGGGAGTCCTCTTACCCTTAAGTTGCGCCTCCTGCCGCGATTATCGAGGTCCTCCAAATGTCTGTTCATGTCTCTCAGGTGAATTGCGTGCGATTCGGAGATTTGTTGAACCTGACACAGGGCCGCATCATGGCGGGCCTGTGTCTCTTCCACCTCCTCCACCCTGACAGCCATGTGATGGAAGTCCTCCCGTAGCTCTGAGATGGCAGCTGACATTGCGGATTTGATGTCCGCAGCTACTGCGCGGAGGTCAGCCAGGCTCAAGGCATGATGTGTGTCTGAGGCGGCAGGGGGATTCTGAGGGCTGCGGCTTCTGGATCGAGGTGCCGTTCTGCCGAGTGACGAGGCCTCGTGAGCTGCGGCCTGCGCATCCTTATGCGCTCCCCGAGTCCTGGATCGGAAGATATCCGGTATGTGCTGCTGGGAAGGGGGATCTGCCCTCCGAGGTGACCCGGAGCAGATCGCTGAAGCATTCGGCGGTGTGCTCCCCATTTTACCCCGTGAGATGTCGGTCAGGCTGATGAAAGCTGGATCTCTGTAGCCGGGAGCTCCGAGTTAGGCAGCCATCTCTCTTCGGCGCCAAGCCACGCCCCAAGCCGTTATTATTGATAAAAAGCTACATTTGGTGGCTTAAAAATGGGATACAGGTTTTTTTCCCCAATTGTGCTTAGTTAGTATTTATGTTGACTTTGTTTTAGCCCTTGTTATGGTTTATAATTTACGGCAAATATTTGCTATTTCACTATACTATTTAATAATTTAGTACAACGATAATACAATTATTGTACTCATTCTTTACAGTGGAAATGTCGGAGAAAGCACTTTTACCAAATTCTCTTTCTTCTGTGTAGGTGTCCCCTTAGGAAAAGACACTTTCCTGTGGCATACTTTCTATATAATGCAGCAAGAATTGTCATCGTACAGTTGACAGTTGGAAGATGTGTTCTGTTCATGTGTTAAAAGAAGCTGAATGATGAGGATTTTTGTGACGGGGCATTCGATTTTGTTTAGCGTTTTAGTGAGGTGAGCTGGTCCATGTCCTTTAGAGCTGCAGTCATCAGTCTCGTTTGGCTCATAAAGTATCTCGTCCTTTACATTTACAGTTTTTTAAATTGTTCATACAAGGTATGTTGTGGTAGTTTATGCTATTAAACAAAGAAAGTAATACAACAAAGAAGATTGTAGAGTACATGCAGAAATGTGCACTTCCTGCAGGGTGTAGGCTTTACACTTGATAAATCTAGAGGAGCAGGTGGTCCTGTTAGGCTTTGAGATCTGGCATTAAAGTAAGTAGAGCGTGAATCATGGCAAGGGTGAGCATTTAGGCTGGGCAAGCCAGGAATTCCACTTTTTTAGGAATGTGGGGACTTGCAAGTGGGCTCTGGCATACATATATTCCATTAAACAGTGATTGTTTAGTGATAGCATTACTTCAGTGATAGATGGAGGATTTAGGGATTTCCAGTTTCAAGCAATAGCCAGACGTGTGGCAGTAATGAAGATGTGGGATAGAATGGTGTGGGCCCGAGGGGACCAGTGGTCAAAGTCTAGACCTAAGAGAACCATTTGTGGAGATAAGGAAATAGAGGTTGAAAGGATAGAGGAGATAAATCCAGTTGGGGTAGACCAGAAGGGCTTTAATTAGGGGCAAGGCCACCATATATGTGGGTTCCACGATATCCACATTCTCTCAAGGGGGTAAGTAATGTAGAGGGGTAGATCCTTGCCAGTTTGGTTGGTGTCAGGTACCAGTTATTTAGAAGCTTTTGTTTCTCAGTGCAGTATGCATCTGGAGACTTGTAATGGTCTTTGAAGGACTTAAAGCCATTGTTGTGGTGTATAGTTGCAGTTTATAAGGTTTTCCCAGTGTAGCATTGCAGAAGTTTTAGATTCGACTACAGGGTCAGTGATGGGCTTGTAGAGATAGGATATGCCTCTCTAAAGGGGGTGTCAGGATTAGTGATGGACGAACTTCCGACGGGACGTTTCGCGAACGCGAAACGCGAACGGACACAAACGTTCGCGAAAACGACCGTTCGCCGCGGGCTCCATTGACTTCAATGGGAGGCGAATTTCGCAAACCTTTAGGTCGAATTTGCGGCCACGGGGTAATTATTAGGGGGTAGCACGTAGTCCCACCACCTGGACAATAGCATAATACATGTATGAGGTGAATTTGGGATCGATAACTACAAGCATTTTTTTTTTATTTGGGAAATTGTTCTGACAATTCAGGACTATGGAGCTAATGAAGGCAATGGAGGAGAGGGAAGGTCAGGGACCAGGGTAGGCAAACAAGAGGGTGCAGGAGATACAGAGCACTGACAGCAGCACCGTAATACAGAGCACTGACATCAGCACCGTGACATACAGCGCTGACAGCAGCTCCGTGACATACAGCGCTGACAGCAGCTCCGTGACATACAGCGCTGACAGCAGCTCCGTGACATACAGCGCTGACAGCAGCTCCGTGACATACAGCGCTGACAGCAGCTCCGTGACATACAGCGCTGACAGCAGCACCGTGACATACAGCGCTGACAGCAGCTCCGTGACATACAGCGCTGACAGCAGCTCCGTGACATACAGCGCTGACAGCAGCTCCGTGACATACAGCACTGACAGCAGCTCCGTGACATACAGCGCTGACAGCAGCTCCGTGACATACAGCGCTGACAGCAGCACCGTGACATACAGCGCTGACAGCAGCTCCGTGACATACAGCGCTGACAGCAGCTCCGTGACATACAGCGCTGACAGCAGCTCCGTGACATACAGCGCTGACAGCAGCTCCGTGACATACAGCGCTGACAGCAGCTCCGTGACATACAGCGCTGACAGCAGCTCCGTGACATACAGCGCTGACAGCAGCTCCGTGACATACAGCGCTGACAGCAGCTCCGTGACATACAGCGCTGACAGCAGCTCCGTGACATACAGCGCTGACAGCAGCTCCGTGACATACAGCGCTGACAGCAGCACCGTAAGCAGCCCCAGGAGGAAGTCAGCACAGCACAGGGATGGTGTGATCCCCTCATAATAAGAACCCCCAGGAGGAAGTCAGCACAGCACAGGGATGGTGGGAGCCCCTCATAATAAGAACACCCAGGAGGAAGTCAGCACAGCACAGGGATGGTGGGAACCCCTCATAATAAGCAGCCCCAGTAGAAATATGACACCGCTCAACCTCTTCAAAGAGGAGGGTAGGGGCATATAGTACGGTGTGCTTTTTTGGGTCAGGGAAGTGAGCCAAATGAATTAAGAAGGTCTGTGTGCTTGATTCCAAAAATTGTTTATAGACATATACATGGTCTACTGATCACATGTGTTGAATTCCTCCGAGATCCATGCCTCATTCATTTTTAGAAATGTGAGGTAGTTAACACTGTGGTGAGCTAGGCGAGTACGCTTATCGGTCACAATCCCCCCTGCTGCGCTGAACGTCCTTTCGGACAGGACACTGGATGAGGGGCAAGCCAACAGTTCGATTGCAAATTGGGCAAGCTCTGGCCAGAGGTCAAGCCTGCCCACCCAGTAGTCTAGGGGTTCATCACTCCTCAGAGCGTCCACATCGGCCGTTAACCCAATGTAGTCGGACACCTGACGGTCTAGGCGTTCCCTGATGCTGGATCCGGATGACACCTGTCGATGGGTCGGCTGAAAGAATGACCTCATATCCGAAGTCACCAACACATCTTCAAACCGGCCTCTTCTTGCAGGCGCTGTTGGATTGGTACCCGCAAATCCTTCTCTGGGAGTGGGAATTGCTCCTCTGCCAGCGCACGCAAAAGCAGAATGCAGCATTTCTCGAAGCAAGGCCTGGAAGTGCTGCATTCTGACAGCCCTCTGCGACGGCGGTAACATTTCCGCCATTTTGTGTTTGTACCGGGGGTCTAAGTACGTTGCCACCCAGTACTGGTCCTTGACCCTCATGCTTTTTATACGGGGGTCCCTATTAAAACACTGGAGCATGAAGGCCCCCATTTGCACTAAAGTGGAAGCGGTGTGGTGGCCTGGCTCCTGCTCATCATCCAGGATAATGTCGTCCTCTTCATTCTCCTCTCCCCATCCTCGCACAACAGGGATCCCAGAAAGGTTTAAAGCATGCTCTTCTTGCTCCTGCTCATCCGCCCCGGCACCATCCTCCTCTGACTCCTCATCAGACTCCTGTTGTTGACTTGTCTCAGATAGAGTAGCCCCCCCTGGGAATTCATCCAGCATTGCGACTTCCTCATCTTCCCGCTCCTGCTCCTCCACAGCCTGATCAATGACACGACGCAATGCACGCTCCAGAAAGAAGGCATAAGGTACCATGTCACTGATGGCGCCATGGCTGCGACTGACCAGTTTGGTGATCTCCTCAAATGGCCGCAGAAGTCTGCATGTGTCGCGCATGAGCAGCCACTGGCGCGGTGAAAAAAAACCCAGCTCCCCAGAACCGTTTCTTTCGCAGAGTTCATACAGGTAGACGTTAACTGCACGTTTCTGCTGGAGCAGCCTATCAAGCATATAGAAGGTTGAGTTCCATCGCGTCGGGCAATCGCAAATAAGACGTCTGACCGGCAGATGGTGTCGCCGCTGAATGTCAGCAAGGCGAGCCATGGCCGTGTAAGATCTTCTGAAATGGGCCGAGATTTTCCTTGCCTGCCGCAAGATGTCCTGGACCCCAGGGTATTTGACAAGGAATCGCTGCACGACCAAGTTTAAGACGTGTGCCATGCACGGCACGTGCGTGATTTTGCCCTGTTTCAATGCGCTAAGCAGATTGGCACCGTTGTCACACACCACTTTACCAACTGTCAAATTGAGCGGTGTTAGCCACTCATCTGCCTGTGAACGCAAAGCTGAAAGGAGTGCCGGGCCAGTGTGGCTCTTTGCTTCCAGGCACAACAGACGCAGCACGGCATGGCAACGTCTCACCTGGCATGTGGAATAGGTTCTGGGGAGCTTGGGCGGTGCAGTGGAAGAGACGCTAGCAGCGGAAAAGGAGGAGGCAGCTGAGGAGGAGAGGGAGGAGGATGGAGTAGGAGGAGGAGAAGAAGAGTCAGGCCTGCATGCAATCCGTGGCGGTAAAACCAAATCTACACGGGTGCCACGGGTTACATGCTTGACGGCCGTCAGAAGGTTCACCCAGTGGGCAGTAAAACTGATATACCTTCCCTGCCCGTGTTTGCTAGACCACGTGTCTGTGGTCAGATGTATCTTGGCACCGACACTGTGTGCCAGAGATACATTCACTTGCCGCTGAACATGGCCATATAGCTCTGGGATGCCCTTCTCTGAGAAATACTTCCTTCCTGGGACCTTCCATTGTGGTGTTCCAATGGCCACAAATTTGCGAAAGGCCTCCGAGTCCACCAGTTTATATGGCAGTAGTTGGCGGGCTATGAGTTCTGACAAGCCAGCCGCCAACCGTTGGGCAAGAGGGTTATCCGGCGTCATCATTTTTTTACGCTCAAACATTAGGCCCACGGAAGCCTGCCTTTTTGCAGAAAAATGTGAGCTTGGCGTGATGGAAGGTGGAGTGGAGGACAATTGTGAGGAGAGAGGAGAAGGAGAAGTAGAAGACGAGGCTGGACGGTGAGAGCCTGCAGTGTGGCTTTGTGTGTTCCGTTGCTCCCACTGGGCTCGGTGATGGCTGCTCATGTGCCTTCTTAAGGCGGTCGTCCCTAGGTGAGTATTGGGCTTACCGCGACTAACGCGTTGACTGCAAAGATTGCAGATGGCAACGCTATTGTCAGCAGCGGACACGTTAAAAAAAGCCCACACTGCGGAGCCATGTGCCGGTGTCCTGGGAGCGCCAGATGTGACCGTACATGGTCGATGACTCGCTCCTGATACATTTGCAGTCTGCTTTGTCCCTGCTGTGCAATGTAAGTCATTGCTGCTTCTCCTCCCTATCTGCTGGTCCATATCTCCCTCTGAACTCCCCTCCTCTTCCTCTCTTGTGGGCACCCACGTGACATCACTAGACACGTCATCATCAACGTCACCTTCCCCACCGCTATAAGTAGAGTAGGCAGCAACACCGGGGACCAACCTCCTCCTTGGGCTGATCTGGGTACTGGCGTCAGACTGCTGAGTAGCGCTTGTTGCTACCTCCTCTTCCTGATCCAATACCAAGAGTGGCTGCGCATCAGAAATGTCCTCTTGATATGGATCGGAAAATAATTCCAGTGACTCAAGCGGAAGGTATGTGGTGGTGGTGGTGGTGGTCGTGTTGTTGGTGGTAGTGTCTTTGGGGGTGCACATAGCAGAGAGTGAAGAAGAGGGTGCAGATCGAGAGGATGAGGAGGGTGCAGAAGAGTAAGGCTGAGCGAGCCACTCAACCAAGTCTGGTGCATCCTTTAAAGTAATTGAACGCACCTTCTGCAACTTCCCACTTTGGCTCAAGCCTGTTGCTCCTGCCCTACCCCTACCACCCCTGCGGAAGGGCCTGCCTCTTCCTCTGCATGTCATTTTTTAAATGACCCTGTGACAAAACTCTTAGTCCCTATACCGCTGAAGGACTGCTGCAGTATAGGTGAGCGGTCAGCAGTGGTGCACGTCAACCCTATCTATTGTGGACCGATAGCGGTCCTTACAGAACAGCAGACTGTACCGCACTCAAGCCTATGTACCGTAGCACCCTATACCAAGTTACCAGTCCTTATAAGAACTTTTGTGGACCAAGCAGGTTGTGTATTAGTGTTTAGCAGACTGTACGTCAGTCCCTATACCGCTGAAGGACTGCTGCAGTATAGGGCAGCGGTCAGCAGTGGTGCACGTCAACCCTATCTATTGTGGACCGATAGCGGTCCTTACAGAACAGCAGACTGTACCGCACTCAAGCCTATGTACCGTAGCACCCTATACCAAGTTACCAGTCCTTATAAGAACTTTTGTGGACCAAGCAGGTTGTGTATTAGTGTTTAGCAGACTGTACGTCAGTCCCTATACCGCTGAAGGACTGCTGCAGTATAGGGCAGCGGTCAGCAGTGGTGCACGTCAACCCTATCTATTGTGGACCGATAGCGGTCCTTACAGAACAGCAGACTGTACCGCACTCAAGCCTATGTACCGTAGCACCCTATACCAAGTTACCAGTCCTTATAAGAACTTTTGTGGACCAAGCAGGTTGTGTATTAGTGTTTAGCAGACTGTACGTCAGTCCCTATACCGCTGAAGGACTGCTGCAGTATAGGGCAGCGGTCAGCAGTGGTGCACGTCAACCCTATCTATTGTGGACCGATAGCGGTCCTTACAGAACAGCAGACTGTACCGCACTCAAGCCTATGTACCGTAGCACCCTATACCAAGTTACCAGTCCTTATAAGAACTTTTGTGGACCAAGCAGGTTGTGTATTAGTGTTTAGCAGACTGTACGTCAGTCCCTATACCGCTGAAGGACTGCTGCAGTATAGGGCAGCGGTCAGCAGTGGTGCACGTCAACCCTATCTATTGTGGACCGATAGCGGTCCTTACAGAACAGCAGACTGTACCGCACTCAAGCCTATGTACCGTAGCACCCTATACCAAGTTACCAGTCCTTATAAGAACTTTTGTGGAACAAGCAGGTTGTGTGTTAGTGATTAGCAGACTGTACGTCAGTCCCTATACCAATGAAGGACTGCTGCAGTATAGGGCAGCGGTCAGCAGTAGTGCACGGCAACCCTATGTATTGTGGACCGATAGCGGTCCTTACAGAACAGCAGACTGTAACGCACTCAGGCCTATGTACCGTAGCACCCTATACCAAGTTACCAGTCCTTATAAGAACTTTTGTGGACCAAGCAGGTTGTGTGTTAGTGATTAGCAGACTGTACGTCAGTCCCTATACCAATGAAGGACTGCTGCAGTATAGGGCAGCGGTCAGCAGTAGTGCACGGCAACCCTATGTATTGTGGACCGATAGCGGTCCTTACAGAACAGCAGACTGTACTGCACTCAGGCCTATGTACCGTAGCACCCTATACCAAGTTACCAGTCCTTATAAAAACTTTTGTGGACCAAGCAGGTTGTGTGTTAGTGTTTAGCAGACTGTGCGTCAGTCCCTATACCGCTGAAGGACTGCTGCAGTATAGGGCAGCGGTCAGCAGTAGTGCACGGCAACCCTATGTATTGTGGACCGATAGCGGTCCTTACAGAACAGCAGACTGTAACGCACTCAGGCCTATGTACCGTAGCACCCTATACCAAGTTACCAGTCCTTATAAGAACTTTTGTGGACCAAGCAGGTTGTGTGTTAGTGATTAGCAGACTGTACGTCAGTCCCTATACCAATGAAGGACTGCTGCAGTATAGGGCAGCGGTCAGCAGTAGTGCACGGCAACCCTATGTATTGTGGACCGATAGCGGTCCTTACAGAACAGCAGACTGTACTGCACTCAGGCCTATGTACCGTAGCACCCTATACCAAGTTACCAGTCCTTATAAGAACTTTTGTGGACCAAGCAGGTTGTGTGTTAGTGATTAGCAGACTGTACGTCAGTCCCTATACCAATGAAGGACTGCTGCAGTATAGGGCAGCGGTCAGCAGTAGTGCACGGCAACCCTATGTATTGTGGACCGATAGCGGTCCTTACAGAACAGCAGACTGTACTGCACTCAGGCCTATGTACCGTAGCACCCTATACCAAGTTACCAGTCCTTATAAGAACTTTTGTGGACCAAGCAGGTTGTGTATTAGTGTTTAGCAGACTGTGCGTCAGTCCCTATACCGCTGAAGGACTGCTGCAGTATAGGGCAGCGGTCAGCAGTAGTGCACGGCAACCCTATGTATTGTGGACCGATAGCGGTCCTTACAGAACAGCAGACTGTACCGCACCCAAGCCTATGTACCGTAGCACCCTAGACAGACCAAGTTACCAGTCCTGATAAAGAGCTTTGTGGAACAAGTGAGTTGTGAATGATTAGCAGACTGCAGCAGAAGGGCAGCAGTCAAGTATAATATTCTTTCTATATTTGGAAGAAAGAATATTATACGTGTACAAGCCTATTACCGTACCACTGATACCAGTCCTGAAAAGAACCTTTGTGGAACTAATAGTAACAGCAAGTCTTTAAAATTATCCTCACTGCCTGACACACTGCTTCCTGCCTGTCCCTATACAAATTGGCAAAAAAGAGTAGGCTGGAACGATTAGCTGGAACAGCTCTTTTGTGGACCTGATAGTAACAGCTAATGATGATGATGATGATGATGATGAAGAAAGACTAATCTGGCTGAGCTGTCCCTAAAATAGCAGCATACAGCGCTCTGTCCCTTTATCTAAACTGACAAAAGAAACTCAGGCTGCTGACCTAACACCTATACCAGTCCTGAAAAGAACTTTTGTGTACCAAATAGCTAGCGTTTTCTCTGTCCCTACTCCACACAGGATCCTTTCCCTACAGTGACAGAAGAAAGAATGTAAAATGGCCACCGGATCGGGTGTATTTATAGGTTAGGGGGAATGTCCAAGTGTCCATGAGCTGTCATGTCTCAATTGGTTGTCCTGTAACACATGATAAACGTGTCACGAAAGGTTAAAGTTCTTGTATACATTAAACACGTAAGTCCGCCGGGGCGAACGACGGAAAAAGGCGTTCGAACCCGCGGACGGCGAAAGTCGGAAATTCGCCGCGAAACGACCGCCGGGCGAACCGTTCGGCCATCACTAGTCAGGATATCCAAGGAGTTAACAAGCAGCTGTAAAACAGTTCAGTCATCAACTTAAAAGGCTTTATTCAGCAAAATGCAACAGAAAATTGACAGGTTTTGTCTTTATAGGCAGTTCAAACAGCACAAAAACTCTTCTTATCAGTATAAGACAGTCCTTTTAAATCATACTCAGCATTCCAGCCACGGCATATAGCATAGCAAGTCCCAGCTCAGGCAAGCTCACCCAGTAGGATCAAGTCATAAGCAACAAGGGTCCTTCCAGCTTCAAGCTCCTCTCAGCTCTGATAGCTCAACCACCATTCCTCTCCAAACACACTTCTCCTGTCTGAAATTTTCAACTCAGCTGACAATAAGCAGGTCTGAAGGGGAAGTACCTGACCTCTTCAATTAACCCCTTCTTAACCCTGTCCCAGGCTGACTCTCCACAGGGGTTTTTCTGTGTCATATAATTTCAGAAGGTGTCAGAAAAAAGAGATTCTCTGACCATGATGTGCGGGAGAGGGCAGAGCGAATTCTGAGATATTTGAAAAAGTATTTTGAAGGGATGTAATGGCTCTTTTGCAGGTGTTGGAAAGAAAAAAAGTGTGGAAGTGTGACAGAGATCTCCAATTGTTTGGAGGCCAGCTGACAGCCAGTTTGATATTGGGATATCAGGTGTGATAGCTTGCATTGTGTCGAGGTGTATAAAGTACTCAGATAACATTGTTGTCCATAGTATTGCAAAATTAGAGCACTGAGGAGCCTCTTGGGGCAAGTTGCTTCTATTTGGAGCCAGGTATGTTGTAGATCAGGCTTCCACCGGTGTTTAACTTGGTCAAGAATGGTTGCCTTAAAGTGCGCTGAAATGTTTGTGCACCCATTTCACTGATAGATATTGGTGAGCACAGGATAGAGCGTGGGATTGCAGGATAGGTAAAGTTTGAAATACATATAGTACATGTGGTAGTAGGTACACTTTGGTTAGTGCAATGCATCCAGCCCATGAGGCTTGAATATTTTGCAAGTCCAAAGCTGTTTTTTGAAGTTTAGAAATCAAATGTGTAACGTTAAGTAGGAGTAGACGAAAGGTAGGAGTAATCAGGAGTACAGTATGCCTAAATAGGAAAAGGTAGAGTCAGGAGCCCACAAAAAAGAGGTGTGTTGAGCAATGCTACATTTAGTATTTAGGTCAATATTTGCTCCTATCATAGAGCACTTGGAATAGTTGATCTTGCACATTGAGGCTTTGATAAACAGGTCTAGAGTATGATGGAGGTGAGGGAGTGATTGTGTGGGGTTGGTTATGGAAAAGATCACATCATCAGCATAAAGGCCAATTTTGTGATGGAGGTCACCAACTTTGATGACAGATATAACAGGGTTGGTGCAGATGGAGTGGGCCAGTGGTTCCATGATGAGGGTGAAGACTAGAGTGGACAAGGGGCAGCCCTGACGAGTTCCATTAGTTATATGGAAGGGGTCAGACAAAATTCCCGACGTTACAACTTTAGCCCTAGGGGAGGAATAAAGTGCCATGTTTGCTTTCAGGATCAGACCAGAGAAGACACATTTTGTCAGAACTGCTTTTAAAAAGTTCCAGTCGACTCTGTCAAATGCCTTCCCTGCATCCAAGGACATGAACAGAGAAAGCATTCGATGGTGCTCTACCCATTATAATAAGTCTCTGTAGAAATGAGTGCTGTTGGACGCTTGCCTACCAGCCACATATCCCACCTGGTCAGGGTATACCAGGTGTGGAATTATGGAGAAAAGTTGCATGGCTAGAAGCTTGGCATACAGTTTTGTGTCAGTGTTTAATAGGGAGATAGGCTTGTAGCTGGCTGGGTCATCAGAATAGGTGGTAGCATTGCGTTTCATTTTTTTTGTGAGCCCCAAGTTTAATTAAAAGGCCTTGAATACATGCCTTATGTGCATTCCAACAGACTGTGGGGTCAGACACAGAGCCAGCATTGGTCAAAAAGTCATTTTCGATCTTAGATGTGACATGTTTTTGGAGATAGGGGTGAGAAAGAAGAGAAGTATTGAGTCTCCACATGGTTCCCTTTTGCGTTGGGTGAGGAGGGAATGGTTTGAGCAGTATTGGGGTGTGGTCAGACAATGTAATAGTGTACATTTTGACATCATTTGGAGGGTGTGTTTGTCTAGCAGAAACATGTCTATTCTGAAATAGGACTTTTGAGTGTGTGAATAGAAGGCAAAATCCTTCTCAGTGTCATGAATGCATCTCCAGGGATCATATAAGTCTTCAGATTGGAGTAAAGAGGAGAGAGCAATGGATTGTTTGCGAGATGGGTTTCAGGAGTCTAAATCTGGGTCTACTATTTGGTTAAAGTCGCCACATATAAATAGCCACCAGCCTTGGTGGGTTTTCGGAGAATAGATATTGACGATAGTCGTAATGTGATTGTTAATGGAGGCATGTAGGATAACATATCTTCCATAGGGATCGCTCTCAAAATGGAGCAATTGGAACACTATTATGGAACGTATCGCAATGAGGACACCTGCTTTTTGGGGGGGGATTAGCAGAAACTGTTTATGAATGCAAGGCGGTGGTTTGCTAGAGGATAAGTGAGTTTCCTGCACACATATGAGGTCGGAGTGAAGTGAGAGCTGAGAGCTTCTTTCCATAGCATATGTTGTTTAAAGGGGGAATTAAGGCCAATAACATTAAAGGAGGTGATGTTGATAGCCATGAGAAGTATTAGTAGGACCAAAAAAATAAAAAAGAGAGGAACATCTGCTATTGTCGCACACAAAATACCTGAGTAAGCATTCTAAATTACAAAAATGAACTCTGAGAACAGTTAGTACCATAGTATAGATAACTTAAAAAAAACAAGGAGTTGAAATAAACGTAAAACACACTTTTTAACTCAAAAAATAGCGCTTAGCACTCTGTAGTACCAAGGGGGATAAGTACAAACAGAACAAAAAAAAAGAAAAGCACTGAGCACAGGTAGGTCAATTGTCACAGATCAGCTGCGGAGCTGATCTGTGTCTCACCTTTACTGCTGCAGGTCGGCTGGCATCTGTTGTTCCACTAGCTGGTGTTCAGCTCGGTGTACTCTGCAGCTATGGGTGTCGCTGCCCATCACCTGTTGCCTAATATATGTTTCCTTCCTGCTACTTCCTGTCCAGCCCCTCATGTGCTTCTCTATTTAAATCCCTTTCAAACCAGCTACTATTGCTTGAGCAACATTTGTTTCTGAGCTCCCTTGTGTAACCTGTTTTACCTGACCTCTCGTGAACTGATCTCTTGTGTACCAACCCAGCTTGTTCTGATCATGTTGTCTGCAGCCCGCCCTGACCTTGGCTCACTATCCGGCTCTCCTTCGCTTCATCCTCCATCCTTGTCTAACAGTGTCTTCTGGTACTTCTCTAGCGAGCAGGGTGAACCCGGGGGTCGTGACCTGGGGTCAGCACGCAGCTAAGCCCAAACCCTCATGAGGGGGTCCCTGGCGGAACACTGGCTGGCTCTTAGATTCCTTGCCCTGGGGAATCCCGTGTCACCTGCTCCCCTGTGGGGTCACCGTAAGTAGTACCGTGACATCAATACCCAATCTGGGACAAGTCTGTTGCAGAGAGGAAAAGCAATGATTGGGTTGCTTTTTAGGGAACAAGGGCAATTGAAAGTAGAGTTGGAATATCGATGGCAGTGCAGGTTAGCAAGTTGGTGCATGGGTTGGTATTGTTGCGGCCATGACCGTGGAGTTGCTGACGGCATGGCTCGGGATCAGGCAGAGGTGAGGAGATAAGGCCCCAGTTTAATAGCCTTTTTATACCTTCCTTGAGTGTGTAGATATTTGTTGTTTGCTTTTGAAAAGTCACTACCAATTTGATAGGATAGCCCCATTTGTATGTAATGTTACAATCTCTGAGAATTGCGGTGACTTGGGCAAATTATCTCCGCTTCTGGGCGGTGGCAGCTGAGAAATAGAGGAGCAGGGATCCGGTAATATAGTGGTAGAGCGTGAGGCACGCCTACCCTTAAACTTGATATTATTTCTCCTGGAGCCGTCCTCGAGATCTGCCACTTTAACTTGCAATAGACACATTTCCTCAGAATGTTGGTAGAAGGCTTCAGAACCCTCATGGTGAGGTTATGTTCTGTAATCTGCCTTTCCAGCATGTCTGTGCGTTCCTCTACATGTTCCAATCTTGTGTGTACAGAGGATAAAGATAAGTGAAGCTCATTGAGTAAGTCTTTCAGTAGAGAAAGGAGCATAAGTTGAGGGCTTTCTCTGAGGCAGGTTGGTCACTGGCTGTGCAGCTAGGTGTTACAGATCCTCATCATCATGAAGAGATCTGTCAGGGGCATCCCAGTGCTGTTTTTTGTACAGTGGGGCTTTATTAAGTGAAAGCACTGGTGACTATGCAGCCCACTTACCTCTGTCAGTAGGGGCTGGAGCGGGCTCCGTGCTGTCCATATTCTCTGTGGTAAGAGCAGGGTCCTGTGTCTAGCTGCCTGTCGGCATAGACGGAGGAGAAGACGCCGCTCCGGCACAATCTTGTCTGTGCTGCATGGCCAGCTGTGTGAAAAAATATGTGGGTTGGCGTGACTTGTATGGGCAGCAGTGTTTCCTTTTGGGCATACCGTCCATTCACCCTGTGTATCAGCTCCCCTTTGGCAGACGGTTGCTTTGTGTCCTGAGGATGAGCGGAGCTTATGGATCAAGCAGCCACCTTGCTACATTTACCTTTTTTTTATCATATATACTAGTAATAGGAATGTTATGTCAAAGTGTACCATGCCCTTTAAGACCATAATTATACCATAACTACAGATACAGACGTATATTATACCGTACATTGATGGTGGAGAAGTGACCTCTTATGTTTTTGAATAGTGGAAAAGTATCATCTTGCATTAGTGGTCAGTGGTGAAGTGTCTACATCATTTCTGGTGCGTGTCCCCTTATATTAGTCTCCATTGGGTAAGTTCCTTCCTATGTTGATACATTATGGATAAGTTCCTTCCTCACACAGGCAGTCAGTGTAGTTCCCTCTTGTGTTGATGTTCAGTTTAGTGTTCCTTCTGTTGGTGGTAAGTGTAGATTCCCCGTCCACTTGTAGTCAGTGTAGTGCCCCCTTACATTGATAGTCAGTGTAGTACCCCCTTACAATGATGGTCAATGTAGTGTCTCGCTATTGTCCACGTTGGTGAAATATCGCTGCTAGCAATAAAGACTTTTATTTTGATTTATATGTGCCACATGTGAATACAAAATGAAACAAGATTAAATGTAGTGCCAGTAAACACACAATGTCATCAGGGGCAGTCCCTGATGAAGTCTGTTTTAATGAAACACGTAGTGCCAGGCTTACATGCATTGATGTCACATGCCTGTGGCTCAAGAGTTGAGCAGCGATAAACAAGTGAGTTTACTGAGCTATTTTTTTTTCATTAATTTTTTTACTGCACGATCCAATTTATTATTATTATACAGGATTTATGTATCGCCTGCAGTTTACACAGCACTTTACAACTTGAGGGTAGACAGTACAAATACAATACACTTTAACCACTTCCCGCCTGCCATATAGCAAAATAACGTCCAAAAAGTGGTTCTGTTATCCTGACTGGGTGTCCTATGATATCTAGCAAGATAAGCCACGATCACGCACCCGCAGGGGAGCATAGCATGGTGTGGTATGTAGTCTGACATACCGCATCTCTGATTGAGGTAAAGGGCCTATGATATAGACTATTTACCATGTGATAAGCTGTGTCCAATCACAGCTGATCACAGTGTAAACAGGGAAAGATGTGTATCGATTTTTCCTCCACTCACACTGACAGGCGAAAGAAGAGGAGATCAGCTGCTCTTCTGACAGGGATGGCTTGTGCTGAGTGATTATCAGTGCAGCCTCCCCCAAGATGCCCACCCATGTCCACCAGGTATGCCCACCCATGGCCACTAGGGATGGCACTTTGTGCCAATCAGTGATGTCTGCCAGTGCCTCCTGATCAGTGATGCCTATCAGTGCCATCTATCAGTGCTGCCCATTAGTGCCCACAAGTGCCCATCAATGCTGCCTATATGTGCCCTCCAGTGCCACCAATCAGTGCCATCTATGAGTGCCACCCATTAGTGCCCACCAGTGCCCATCAGTGCACATCAATGCCGCCTATATGTGCTCTCCAGTGCCACCTATCAGTGCCCATCAGTGCTGCTTATGAGTGCCCATCAGTGCTGTCTACTAATGCCATCTATAAGAGCCCATCAGTGCTTCTTATCAGTGCCGCAAATCAGTGCCTATCAGTGCTGCATATAAGTCCCTTATCATCAGCACCACCTTATCTACAAAGTTTTGTAACAGAAACAAAGACTGACTTTTTTTTCACATTCTTTTTTTGTAGTGCAAAATTTTAAAACCCCAGTGGGGATCAAATACCTCCAAAATAAAGCTCTATTTGTGGGGAAAAAAATGATAAAAAAATTTGTGTACAGTGTCACATGACACTGAAACTCTGTTTAAAACAGGCTGCACTATAGGAAAATGCAGGAAGCAGGTAGGGTACCTTAGTCTCCAACCCTTATAGGTAGTGCCTAACAGAAGGCCCCCAAAATCTGGGACATACTGTATATGTACGTACCACCTAATTATTGTATGCGATTGCAGTGAGACATTTTGGCTTTTTGCCAAAAGACCAATGAACTTTAAGAATGAACTGCAAGCTATCTGTCATCTACTGTACAGCTGTACCCAGACATACAGTATCTCACAAAAGTGAGTACACCCTCACATTTTTGTAAATATTTTGTTATATATTTTCATGTGACAACACTGAAGAAATGGCACTTTGCTACAATGTAAAGTTGTGAGTGTACAGCTTGTGTAAGTTTTCTGTCCCCTCAAAATAACTCACCCCTAAATAAAAAATGTCCAAATTGGGCCCAATTAGCCATTTTCCTTCCCCGGTGTCATGTGACTCGTTGGTGTTAAAAGGCCTCAGGTGTGAATGGGGAGCAGGTGTGTTATCACTCTCACTCTCTCATACTGGTCACTGGAAGTTCAACATGGCACCTCATGGCAAAGAACTCTCTGAAGATCTGAAAAAAAGAATTGTTGCTCTACATAAAGATGGCCTAGGCTTTAAAAATATTTCCAAGGCCCTGAAACTGAGCTGCAGCACGGTAGCCAAGACCATACGGTTTAACAGGACAGGTTCCACTCAGAAAAGGCTTCATCATGGTCGGCCAAAGAAGTTGAGTGCACATGCTCAGCGTCATATCCAGAGTTTGTCTTTGGGAAATTGATGCATGGGTATATACATTGCTGCGGAGGTTGAAGGGTTGGGGATGTCAGCCTGTCAGTGCTCAGACCATACGCCACACACTGCATCATATTGGTCTGCATGGCTGTCATCCCAGAAGGAAGCCTCTTCTGAAGATGATGCACAAGAAAGGCAGCAAACATTTTGATGAAGACAAGCAGACCATGTCCTGTGGTCTGATGAGACCAAGATAAACTTATTTGGTTCAGATGGTGTCAAGCGTGTGTGGCGGCAACCAGGTGAGGAGTACAAAGTCAAGTGTGTTTTGCCTACAGTCATGCAAGCTGGGGCTGTATATGTGGGGAGCTACTGTTCATTGAGGGAAGCATGAATTCCAACATGTATTGTGACATACTGAAGCAGAGCATGAGCCCCTCCCTTCAAAGTCTGAGCCGCAGGGTAGTATTCCAACATGATAATGACCCCAAACACACCTCCAAGTCAACCACTGCCTTGCTAAAGAAGCTGAGAGTAAAGATGATGGACTGGCCAAGCATGTCTCCAGACCTAAAACCCTATTGAGCATCTGTGGGGCATCCTCAAATGAAAGGTGGAGGAGCGCAAGGTCTCTAACATCCAGCAGCTCCGTGAAGTCATCATGGAGTAGTGGAAGAGGGCTCCAGTGGCAACCTGTGAATCTCTGGTGAACTCCATGCCCAAGTGCTGGAAAATAATGTTAGCCACACAAAATATTGACACTTTTGGCCCATTTTTGACATTTTCACTTAGGGGTGTACTCACGTTTGCTGCCAGCAGTTTAGACATTAATGGTTGTGTGTTGGGTTATTTTGAGGGAACAGCACATGCACACAAGTCGTACACTCACTACTTTACATTGTAGCAAAGTATCATTTCTTCAGGGTTGTCACATTAAATATAATAAAATATTTACAAAAAATGTTAGGGGTGTACTCACTTTGTGGGATACTGTATATGTTTTTCAGTTGTGTATATAACTTTTTGCTTGGAGGGCTGTTGAATGTCTATTGGCTCAAAAAATTGAGTTATTAAAAAAATCAGCAACATAAGCTGTTGAGGAAAAAAAAAATAACAGGAATAACAGATTGGTTGCCGCAGTTTTAACACCCTTTTATCTGGTTCTTCAGTTTTCATCAACATTCCCCATGGTATTCATTATTAAGAGCTAATTCTAGCAACAGGGGCTATTTTCACTATAGAATGTGATAGGATTAAATGAAAAATGACTCCAAGAAATCCTTACGAAAATTACTTCTCTTGAAAGAAGGAGACAGCAAGAGCTACTGCCTTATTAACAGCGATGGGCAAAAAAACACTAAACCTTCCTGCCATCTGTTTTTTAACCCCTTTAGCTTATGCTATTTTAGAGTTACTGGCAGGGTACAGACACTCTTTCTTTCTGCAGACACAGACTATCAAAAACATGTCCTTAACCTTCAGGGACGGAGTTCCTTACAAAGCCTGTGGCAGCACATACATGCAAACTGATATCAGGCAGAGGGAACAGACAAGGATCTTTCCCCAGTTTCTAATTACTTGTCAAACAGAGTGTGCTGCCTGCAGACAGCCGAGCAAAAATTATGTCTGGTAAATTATTCAGTTAATATTTACATACCGAGATCTTTAAACAAATGTAAAAGAAACAGATCTAGAACACTTCTTCTTCTTCAAAAAAAAAAAAAAAAAGACACCTTTTCTTCATTCTCTGTATAATGAACAGCAGTCCCTTGGTAGGAAATAAATTATTATTTTCCAGACAGTGACATCTCCATGCATAGTTGCCTACTGTTCTAAATTCCTAGGGACAGACTAAGATTTCAAAGATTTGTCAGCTCACATTTTAGTCCTTTCTAATGTACATATATTTTTTTAAATTGTCCAAGTGCAAAATACTGGGACAATACGACTTCTCTGGTTCTTTATTATAAGTGTTTTGTTAACTTTCCATTATAGTATGTGTTGTATGTGGCTATGTAGGAAGTGACATCATTTTCTAAATTTCTGAACTTGATTAAAGGGCAACTAAAACCAAGAACAAACATGTAATATGTTGCAGTTTACCAGTCCTTAGAATTTGTTTTTCTTTTCTTCAGAGGCCTAACTAGAACCTTCATGGCCCCAGGGCAAGAAACCATGATGGGCAAACCTTCCATCCAAGCCCTCAGCTTCCAATTTTGGGAGGGTGTCCATGGACATCCTCCCAAAACCATGCTTCCCACATGCCCCCTGGGGCGTGCATCTAGCGCAATCACAGCGGTCTTTTACCATGTGATCAGCTGATCACATGTAAACAGACTTTCCGGTTATTCGCAGCCCTTTTCTCCCACGCTGTGTCTGTGTTAGGAAAGGACTGCTGTTAACTGTCAAGAATGTCAGTAGAGTGTTTACACTTATAATCAGTGCCCCAATCATCAATGCCATCTATTAGTGCTCATCAATGCCACCTATTAGTGCCCATCAATACTGCCTATCAGTGCTCATCAATGCCGCCTATCAGTGCCCATCAATTCCGCCCACAAGTGTTACCTATCAGTGCTCATTAATGCAGCCAATTAGTGCCCATCAATTCTGTCAATCAGCACTGCCTATCAGTGCTCATTAACCACTTTAGCCCCGGACCAATAAACACCTTAAAGCGGAAGTCCACCGGGACTCCGCGTTTTTTTTTTTTTTTAAAAGCCAGCAGCTACAAATACTGCAGCTGCTGACTTTTAAATACTGACACTTACCTGTCCAGCGCGCCCACGATGTCGGCACCCGAAGCCGATCGCTCGCTCGTCTGTCGGGTCCTGCCGCCGCCATCTTGGGTATGGGAATCAGGAAATGGAGCCTTTCGGCTTCATTTCCCGGTTCCCTACTGCGCATGCGCGAGCCGCGCGGCGCAATCCGGACGGTCCCCGCTGCCTCTGGGAGCTGTGTGTTTCCCAGCAGGCAGCGGGGCACTTGCTGAAGGGGGCGGGCGCTTGCGGAAAGGGGCGTAACGTACGCCCCTTTCCGCAGAGAGCTAGCCCGGAAGTGGGTGCAGTTACCTGGATTATCCAGGTAACTGCACCCCCCTCCCCCCTGAAAGGTGCCGATTGTGGCGCCGGAGGGGGGGGGTTCCAATGAGCGGAGGTCCATTTTAGGGTGGACCTCCGCTTTAAGGACCAGAGGTCTTTTTACAATTTCGCACTCTGCTGCTTTAACTGGTAATTGCGCAGTCATGCAATATTGCACCCAAACGAAATTTGCGTCCTTTTCTTCCCACAAATAGAGCTTTCTTTTGATGGTATTTGATTGCCTCTGCGATTTTTATTTTTTGCGATATAAATGGAAAAAGAGCGAAAATTTTGAAAAAAAATGATATTTTCTTCTTTTTGTTATAAGAAAAATCGAATAAACTAAATTTTAGTCATACATTGAGGGCAAAATTTATTCAGCCACATGTCTTTAGTAAAAAAAATGTCATTAAGCGTATATTTTTTGGTTTGCGCAAAAGTTATAGCGTCTACAAACTAGAGTACATTTTCTGGAATTTACACAGCTATCTCATTTCTTGAGGTGCTAAAATGGCAGGGCAGTACAAACCTCCCCCAAATTACCCCATTTTGGAAAGTAGACACCTCAAGGAAACTGTTGATGGGTATGTTGAGCCCATTGAATATTTTTTTTTTTGTCCTAAGGGATTGAATAATGACAAAAAAAAAATAAAAATTTACAAAAAGTTGTCACTAAATGATATATTGCTCACACATGCCATGGTTATATGTGGAATTGCACCCCAAAATATATTCAGCTACTTCTCCCGAGTATGGGGATACCACATGTGTGGGACTTTTTGGGAGTCTAGTCGCGTACGGCACCCCGAAAACCAATCACCACCTTCAGGATTTCTAAGGGTGCAAATTTTTGATTTTACCCCTCACTACCTATCACAGTTTCGAAGGCCATAAAATGCCAAAATAGCACAAAACCCCCCAAAATGACCCCATTTTGGAAAGTAGACACCCCAAGCTATTTACTGAGAGGCATGTTGAGTCCATGGAATATTTTATATTTTGCCACAAGTTGCGGGAATATTACAAACTTTTTTTTTTTGCACAAAGTTGTCACTAAATGATATATTGCTCACACATGCTACGGGCATATGTGAAATGACACCCCAAAATACATTCTGCTGCTTCTCCTGAGTACAGGGATACCACATATGTGGGACTTTTTGGGAGCCTAGCCGCGTACGGGACCCCGAAATCCAAGCACCGCCTTCAGGATTTCTAAGGGCATAAATTTTATATTTTACTCCTCACTACCTATCACTACCTATCACAGTTTTGACGGCCATAAAATGCCAAAACCCCCCCAAATGACCCCATTTTGGAAAGTAGACACCCCAAGCTATTTGCCGAGGGCCATCATGAGACTATTGAATTTTTTTTTTTTTTTGTCCCAAGGGATTGAATAATGACAAAAAAAAAATAAAACATTTTTTTTACAAAAAGTTGTCACTAAATGATATATTGCTCACACATGCCATGGTTATATGTGGAATTGCACCCCAAAATATATTCAGCTACTTCTCCCGAGTATGGGGATACCACATGTGTGGGACTTTTTGGGAGTCTAGTCGCATACGGCACCCCGAAAACCAATCACCACTTCAGGATTTCTAAGGCCGCGTACACACGGGCGGACTGTTCGCCCAACTTTGTCCGCTGAACAGTGTTTGGGCGGACAGTCCGCTCGTGTGTGGGCTTTCAGCGGACAGTTTCAGCGGACAGTTTGACGAACAAGGTTTTACGGAATTTCCAAAAAACTGTCCGCTGAAACCTTGTTTCAGCGAACAGTCCGCTCGTGTGTAGGCTTGTTCGTCAGGATTTCTAAGGGTGCAAATTTTTGATTTCACCCCTCACTACCTATCACAGTTTCGAAGGCCATAAAATGCCAAAATAGCACAAAACCCCCCAAAATGACCCCATTTTGGAAATTAGACACCCCAAGCTATTTACTGAGAGGCATGTTGAGTCCATGGAATATTTTATATTTTGCCACAAGTTGCGGGAATATTACAAACTTTTTTTTTTTGCACAAAGTTGTCACTAAATGATATATTGCTCACACATGCTATGGGCATATGTGAAATGACACCCCAAAATACATTCTGCTGCTTCTCCTGAGTACAGGGATACCACATGTGTGGGACTTTTTGGGAGCCTAGCCGCGTACGGGACCCCGAAATCCAAGCACCGCCTTCAGGATTTCTAAGGGCATTAATTTTTTTATTTCACTCCTCACTACCTATCACAGTTTTGAAGGCCATAAAATGCCAAGATGGCACAAAACCCCCCCAAATGACCCCATTTTGGAAAGTAGACACCCCAAGCTATTTGCTGAGGGGCATGTTGAGACCATTGAATATTTTTTTTTTTGTTCCAAGGGATTGAATAATGACAAAAAATAAAAATATTTATTTTTTTTACAAAAAGTTGTCACTAAATGATATATTGCTCTCACATGCCATGGTTATATGTAGAATTGCACCCCAAAATATATTCAGCTACTTCTCCCGAGTATGGGGATACCACATGTGTGGGACTTTTTGGGAGTCTAATCGCGTACGGCACCCCGAAATCCAATCACCACCTTCAGGATTTCTAAGGGTGCAAATTTTTGATTTCACCCCTCACTACCTATCACAGTTTCGAAGGCCATAAAATGCCAAAATAGCACAAAACCTCCCAAAATGACCCCATTTTGGAAAGTAGACACCCCAAGCTATTTACTGAGAGGCATGTTGAGTCCATGGAATATTTTATATTTTGCCACAAGTTGCGGGAATATTACAAACTTTTTTTTTTGCACAAAGTTGTCACTAAATGATATATTGCTCACACATGCTATGGGCATATGTGAAATGACACCCCAAAATACATTCTGCTGCTTCTCCTGAGTACAGGGATACCACATGTGTGGGACTTTTTGGGAGCCTAGCCGCGTACGGGACCCCGAAATCCAAGCACCGCCTTCAGGATTTCTAAGGGCATTAATTTTTTTATTTCACTCCTCACTACCTATCACAGTTTTGAAGGCCATAAAATGCCAAGATGGCACAAAACCCCCCCAAATGACCCATTTTGGAAAGTAGACACCCCATGCTATTTGCTGAGGGGCATGTTGAGACCATTGAATATTTTTTTTTGTTCCAAGGGATTGAATAATGACAAAAAATAAAAATATTTATTTTTTTTACAAAAAGTTGTCACTAAATTATATATTGCTCACATATGCCATGGTTATATGTGCAATTGCACCCCAAAATACATTTTGCTGCTTCTCCTGAGTACAGGGATACCACATGTGTGGGACTTTTTGGGAGCCTAGCTGCGTACGGGGCCCCAAAAACCAACCCCCCCAAATTACCCCATTTTGGAAAGTAGACACCCCAAGCTATTTACTGAGAGTCATGTTGTCTGAACGAAAAAAAAGAGATTGATCGGTGGGTATGCCCACCATTAGATACCTCCCTTCATCCACCCACTTCTAATGATGGACATACATGCACCATTTATATATGCCAAAGCATTGGGGCATCCTCCCGCAAAAAAGTTATGCCGCGTACATACGTTCAAACTTTTCCATGGGCAAGCCCTCCGTCGGAATTTTGACCGTATGTACGCGGCATTAGGAGCAAAATCGCTCCTCCACCCCTTATGCCCCCATGCTTCGGCATATATGCTCTTTTTTAACTGTGGTGGTGAAATCACCTCCTACAGCACTGGAGTCACGGCTTTATGTATCGTGGGAGCAAACGCTGTTGCTGTCAAGATAAATAAATCCGCGCTGCAGCTGAATGGCGTACCTGCTAAGCAAATTATGGTTAACGTTAAAACAAAGTAACATCCCAGTATAACAGTAAAACCTTACCATACCATACCTGCAAAGCAATTGCCAAAAAAAACTGTAAAAAATAAAACATTTTTTAACAAAACCTGTGCCTAAAATATATATATGAATAAGCATGGGGGCATCCACCCGCAAAAAAGTTATGCCGCGTACATACGTTCAAACTTTTCCACGGGCAAGCCCTCCGTCGGAATTTTGACCGTATGTACGCGGCATTAGGAGCAAAATCGCTCTTCCACCCCTTATGCCCCCATGCTTCGGCATATATGCTCTTTTTTAACTGTGGTGGTGAAATCACCTCCTACAGCACTGGATTCGCGGCTTTATGTATCGTGGGAGCAAACGCTGTTGCTGTCAAGATAAATAAATCCACGCTGCAGCTGAATGGCGTACCTGAAAACATGAAAAATGGTTAACAATAACACAGTAAACAGTAAAGTATAAAAAATTAGAGAGAAGAGAGAGAGAGAGAGAGAGAGAGAACAATAAAACGACAACTATTTTTGGTTTTTATATTTTATATTTTTTTTGTTTTTTTTATTTTACTTTTTTTTTTTTTTTTATACACTTTTTTTTTGAACTGTAAACTGTAACGGTTCAGGTCTCTCAAAATGCGATGGCATCTTGGGAGACTCTGTGTTAGTGTGCCTAGCCTGTGAAATGCTGTACCCTACGCTAATACTTCACTAGTTCATGGTAGCGTTCAAAACACTCACCCTGACAAAGACCAGGATTGCCAGGACAGCGTGGACAATAAGAACGGGTGTCACGCCTAAATCCGCGCTTGCTACAGACACGACATCTTTTTTGGGGGGCTCGTTGGGTAGGGGTACTCGGGAGGACATAAGAATAATGCCTCTCATGCAGCCGGCTTACTGCATTTGGTTGGGAATGGTGAGGTGCAGAACCCTCTGGATACAGAAGCTCTGTGACAACCTCTCTTTGGAAGAAAAGAAAGGTTAATGTCCCGCCTGAAGTTTTGTATAGCACAAAAGCATTCAGCAAAGCCAATTGAAATAAGTAAGCAGACACTTTTTTGTACCAGCGTCTGGCCTTACGGGAAGCTAGATACAGCGGCAACATCTGGTCATTGAGGTCCACCCCTCCCATATTTTTGTTATATTCGTGGACACAGAGGGGTTTCTCCACAATACCAGTCGCTGTAGAAATTTGGACCGTCGTGTCTGCATGAAGGGAGGTAAGAACGAAAACATTCTTATTATCCCTCCACTTCATAGCGAGCAAATTATTACACCGATAGCAGGCTCTCTCCCCCAGCCTAAGACGGGAATCTACAAGCCGCTGGGGAAAGCCCCGGCGATTAGGTCGCACGGTGCCACATGCTCCAATCTGATGATCAAATAAATGACTAAACAGTGGCACGCTGGTGTAATAGTTGTCCACGTACAAGTGGTACCCCTTTCCGAATAAGGGTGACACCAATTTCCACACTATCTTGCCAGCGCTTCCTATGTAATCAGGGCAGTTCTCCGGCTCTACGTAACTATCTTTACCCTCATAAACCATAAAGCTCCATGCATAGCCTGTGGCCCTGTCACAGCACTTATAGAGCTTGACCCCGTATCTGGTACGCTTGTTGGGAATGTACTGTTTGAATGACAAGCGACCAGTAAACTTAACCAGGGACTCATCAACGCAGACAACTTTTTGGGGAGTAAACAAGTCTGCAAAACATTGGTTGAAGTGGTTTATGAGGGGCCGAATTTTGTAGAGCCGATCGTATTCAGGGTCTCCACGTGGACGACAAAGTTCATTGTCACTGAAGTGCAAGAACCGCAAGATCTGCTCGTATCGTTTCCTGGACATGGAGTTAGAGAACACAGGCATGTGGTCAGCCGGATGCGTGGACCAATAAGCCCGCATCCTCATGAATTTATGTGTACCCATGTTGAGGGAAAGGCCCAGAAAGGTCTTAAATTCGGAAACCGTAACTGGTTTCCAATCTCTGGCAAGAGACGGCAACTGGGGATTAGCGGCGATGTGTTGACCAGCATATAAATTGGTTTGTTCCACAATAGATCTATAGAGATCTTCCGTGAAATACAGAGAATAAAAATCGAGTGGCGTAAAATCATCTGTATCCACCTGAATACCGGGTTGGGCAGTGAATGGGGGAAGTACTGGTGCTGCAGAAGTGGTGGGCACCCAATCAGGATTGGTGAATTCTGCAGGAAGGACACTATGGGAACGACGGGCCTGTCTTCGTCTTCTTCTTGGTGGCAGCGGGACACTACTTGTGCTTGCCACCTCGCCAGCTTGAACTGCACTTCTGGGACTCGCCACGTCACCACGTGATACTGCAGTGCTGGATTTACGTCCAGGGTGTACTAGGCCGCTGGTGCTTGCCAGTTCACCAAAAGGATGAGCGGCGCTAGTACTGGCTCTATACTCCATACGAGGGACTTGCGGTTCCTGCACCTCAACAACATCAGAAGATCGGGGTCGGGTACGCCTGACGTTAGCAGGGACCTCTTCTTCGTCGTCAGAGCTATCTGACATGGAGGCGCTGTCCTCTACAGGTTCGTATTCTGAGCCTGAATCTGACAGATCAGTGTCTTCCTCTTCACTATCTGTCATGCTCAGAAACATGTAGGCCTCTTCACTAGTGTACCTTCGCTTTGCCATTTTGGGCTCTAAATTTAGGGGTACAGTAGTGAGACTCACAGGTAAAAAAGCACCTAGCCTGTCAGCGACTGTATAAAACGCTACAAAAAAAACTGTTAGCGATCGCAGGGATCAGGCCTGACTCTGCGAACGCTGCAGTTATGTGTGTTGTGTTTTGTAAGTGACAGTGATCGATCGATACTGCACTTGGGTGGGCTGGGCTGGGCTGGGCTGGGCAGAGGGGCAAAACGCAGGTGCTAGCAGGTATCTGGATTGATCCTGCTAACAATGCGTTTTTTTAGAACCCTAAATTGCTGGGCACGCTAGTATAGATCTGATCAGATCAGATATTGATCTGTTCGGATACTATACCACTAAGGGAGGTGTATGCTTTGCGCGTGGGTGTTAGCGGTACTGGCACTAACCTAGCACTGCCTGGGGCAACGCAGACCCTTTCTGACCCTAAAACCAAATTTATATCACCCGCCGGGTGATCAGGGGGTTAAACCTTTATTAGGTAATAAATGGCGGGTGCCCTGATGCTATAAAAAGCGAACTACCTAACCAGCTTCACCCGTAACACTTATACGGTGATCACTGGTGAAAGGGTTAACTAAGGGCAATCAGGGGTTAAAACCTTTATTGGGTATTTATATGGGGGTACCTGAAGCTTTATAAAAACCTGACGGGGAACCTAAATAACTAAATAACTAACTGGCTAACCAGCGTCACCAGTGACACTTATGCAGCGATTGCTGGTGAAAGGGTTAACTCTAGGGGCAATCAAAGGGTTAAAACCTTTATTAGGTTATATATCGGGGTACCTAATGCTATAAAAACCTGGCGTTGAACCTAAAAAAAAACTAGCTTCCTAGCGGGACCAGTGACACTATTGCAGCGATCAGAAAAACGATCGCTTAGTGACACTGGTAAAAGAGGGTGAAAGGGTTAACTGGGAGGGCAATCAAGGGGTTAAACCTTTATTAGGGGGGGTAGGGGGCTACCCTGGACCTAAAGGGGCCTAACACTAGCTGCCCTGACACTTTTTACAGTCACAACTGACACTAAATGTAGTGATCAATAAATAAATGAACACTGCATTAGTGACACTATGACTGGGGGGGGGGGGGGCAGGGAGCCCATCGGGGGGGTGATCGGGGGGTGACTGGGGTGAAATGTGTGCCTACGTGTACCTATGTGTCAGTGGACTGTTGGTGCACTTACTTGTGTGTCTTCACTCCGCGCTGTCCGGTCAAAAAGACCGCCACGAGGAGTGTGACATCACTTCCTCCTCCTGTGTTTACATTTTCACAGGAGAGGAAGTTCGTCACTGGCCAGGAGCGATCGAGAGGGGGTGGCCAGAAACCAACGGCCATCCCCTCATCACGGATCGCCCCTGCACCGAATCGGACCGCCGTATCAAGCGGGAGGGGGTCCGATCGGACCCCCCACCCGCTGGAAGGCAGGCACGTACATGTACGTGCTTGTGCCTGCCTGTGCCATTGTTTGACGTACATTGGCAATACGGCGGTCCTTAAGTGGTTAATGTCACCTAACAGTGTCCATCAGTGCCCCCTATCAGTACTCTTCAATGCTGCCCATCAGTGCCCATCAGTACTGCCTAAGTTCTGATTATCAGTGTTCCTCATTGCCACCTATCAGTGCCCATCAATGCCACCTATCAGTGCAGCCTATCAGTGCACATTAGTGCCTCCTATCAGTGCTGCCTATCAGTGCTCATCAATGCGGCCTATCTGTGCCCATTAGTGCCTCCTATCTGTGCCCATCAATGCCTCCTATCAGTGTTCATCAGTGCCTCCTATCAGCGCCCATCAGTTCCTCCTATCAGTGCCCATCAGTGCCTGCTATCAGTGGCCATAAATGCCTCCTATCAGTGCCTTCTATCAGTGCCCATTAGTGCCTTCTATCAGTGCCCATCAGTGAATCCTATTATTGCCCATCAGTGCTGTCTGCCTTCTCAGGACAGCACAGCTCTGAGCAAGAAGTGTATGTCCCTCATGGAGACTCCGACAGGGGAGCAGATCGGCTGTGTCCTCTCTCAGCCTGTGCGAGAGAGGACAGGACGGACGGAGAGAGAAATATAACTGTCAATGCCGAAGTCTCCATAAAAGACACACTCTCCACTCAGAGCCCTGTGAATAGCAACCCCAATGCCCCCCCCCCCCCCCACAGTGATGGAATGCTAGGGTCCCATTGCAAGTACGACTGTTGCAACCCTGATAATTCCGCAACTGCTTTTCTTTTTACTTGGTATTATTCCTGTTGGTAACATCCTTCCTGTCTAATGTCGGGTACACACGATCAGAATTATGGTCGGAAAAAGGTCTGATGGTTTTCCTGACGGAATTCCGCTCAAGCTGTCTTGCCTACACACAGTCACACCAAATTCTGACCACCAAGAATGCAGTGATGTACAACACGTACGACGGGACTAGAAAAGGGAAGTTCGATAGCCAGTAGCCAATAGCTTCCGTCTCATAGTTGAATCTGAGCATGCGTGAGTTTTTGCACGTCGGAATTGCATACACACGATCAGAATTTCCGATAGAAAGTTTTTCTGTCAGGAAAATTGGGAACGTTCTCAAATTTTTGCTGGCGGGAATTCGGCCAGCTAAATTCCGATGGAGTCTACACACGGTCACATTTTCCAATGAAAGCTCTCATCGGTCTTTTGCTGGCCAAAATTCCGATCATATGTACGTGGCATTAGAGTGGAAACACTCATTCACTGTACGGTATCTAGGGAGGAGAAACATGGTCACCCTATTTCTGATTTGGACTACTAACATCTCCCCCTCTTCTTATCTCCATAGTATAGGGGGAAATGTTCTTTGGTTTACAGAAGATAGTAGAGAAGGTTGATAACATTGTCTGAGATTTCTATTCAACACATAGGGAGTTACAAAAACACAGCACTTCTGGTCAGATTCAATTGCCTTTTTTCTGTACTTGAAGAAAATTTACTTAGTTTGAAAAAGAAAACTGTTGCAGCTAGCACATCTATGCATTGTTAAGCTCAAGGCCTCATGCACACAGGGTGTTTTGACAGCTGCTGTTTTGAGTGCAAGGCAGTTTTTTCTACAGCCAGTAAACTCCCCAGCATGTTATCCTATATGTCCATGCACACATGGGGGGATTTACTAAAACTGGAGCACTCATAATCTTGTGCAGCTGTGCATGGTAGCAAATTAGCTTCCAAATTCAGCTTGTTCAATTAGGCTTTGACAATAAAACCTGCTTGGGTTCTATGCAGAGCAGCACCAGATTTTGCACTCTCCAGTTTTAGTACATAACCCACATAGACTTTTATCAGCATTTTTTGACAGGGATTTTCAGGCTGGAAAACAACCCTAGAACTATTGTGTTGTAGATGTATTGAATTGTTCAGCTGTAAAACGTTCTAATGCTGAAGAATGTTTTTTTAGCCTCGTGTTTTTGTGGAAGTATAGTTTTAATTAAAAAAAAAATGCAAATGCGGCAAAAGACTAATACAAAAACACTGCAAAACGCAGTAAAACTCACATTAACGTCCAGTGTGCATGAGGCCCAATAATAAAAAATTTTCATTATGTTTTTGAGTTTAGATACATTTAACTCCTTCCTGCTCAGCCCCAGCATCCCTTTAACATGGTCTGTACTGCTAGGAACGGGAAGGATTGGTGATCATGTGAGCATCCTGATTGGCTGCTCCCTGAGGTTGCTTCAGTTCGTGCCTGGTGGGGTTGTATGATATGGCATTGCACAAGAAGTTGGGGGATGAGATTTGGAATTGCCTTCATCATGTGTTAATGGCTGAAAACTTTGCATATTTGCTAGCAGAAATAAGGAACAACTTAAAATACAATGCAGAGCTTTTTCCCTAGTCAGCTGGGTTGCAAGAGCCAATATTTATAGGGAATCAATACCTGCTCCATATTTGTATAAAATGTTGAGCTCACAGCAACCATATTTTCAGTGTGTGTTGGAGCCAAAAGGAAAGCTGAAATTATGTGTACCGAGAGATTTGTTTTTAAATACAGTTTTTTTATGCATTTATATCTAATTTTTGGCATTGCTAAATGTCCCCCATGGCAATGCCTGGCATCTCATGCCTTTGTTTGACAATAGCTTGTTTATTAGCCCTACAAATGGTTAGAATTAAATAACAAGAGTCAAACTTGAAACGAGATTTTCAGAATTGTAATGCCCCGTACACACGACCAGACTTTTCAACATCAAAAGTCTGACGGAATGATTCCGGCAGACTATTCGAACGTGTGTGGGCTGCAGCGGACTTTTGATTTGCAAAAGTCTGACAGACTTTAGAAATGGAATATGTTTCAAATTTTTCCGACAGAACTCTGCCGGACCCAGTTCCTACTGAGAAATCCGCTCGTGTGTGTGCTAGTCTGATGGACTAAAACCGACGCTAGGGCAGCTATTGGCTACTGGCTATGAACTTCCTTATTCTAGTCCAGTCATACGTCATCACGTTCGAATCCGTCGGACTTTGGTGTGATTGTGTGTGGCCAAGTCCGTTCATTCGGAAAGTCAGTCAGAACTCTGTCAGAACTCCGTCAGAACTCCGTCGAAAGTCTGTCAGACTTAGTCCCTCGAAAAGTCTGATCGTGTGTAAGCGGCATTAGAGAACCAAGCCCAGGTAGATTGTCTCATACCTACCACCAGCCTGCACTGGTTAGAGAAGGGATGTCAAAAGACAGCTAAATATTGAGATGATGGGGCAGCAAGGTAAATCTGCAGCTTAACCCTCATATGCTGGCAGTCTCCATAGAGATGGCAGGGCCTACCTGATAGGAAATTAAGAGAAATCTCTACAATAGGGATGATTCAAATGCCAACCCTTTCTCTCTCCAATAAAATAAAAGGGGGTGGGCTTTAAGTAGGATATTACTAAACCCTAACTCCAGACAATTTTGTTGAGTTTACATTTGTTTTGGGAAGAATGAAGAGTTAAGTCTTTATTATTAATTCCTCTCCCTGCCACATCCATACAAGAAATAAGAGAAGTAGATATTACTGGGACAAGAAGGCACAGATAGCAATAAAAACATCATCATAAGTTCTAACCCCTTCTTATTCTATTGAAATATGTTTTTGTTTTTGTCTGTGTCCCCATTTGAGGGATATCCTACCACTTTCTGTCCTGGCAAGAAGTGAGTGGAAATCTACCCAACAGGGATGCAGATGGCCATTAAAAGCTCACATGGGGCTCTAATCCTTCCCATTACTGCAATATCTAAAACAAATTAAAACATTTTGGCTGAAGCTGGGATTTAAAGGGAATTTGTTATTTTGCACTTTCTAGTAAAAAAAAAAAAAAAAAAAAAAACACCCATTAATACTTATTTACACACTCTGCTGTTCCTGCATTTTGACATGACAAAGAGGAGAAAGAAGTTAAAAAATATGTTCCCTGGGTGCATGCGCGGCTTCTGACGATGGCGAACATCTTATTTGTCTGCTCTGATCTACTGCCGCCTTCTCCTACTCCCGCACAGCTACCCAAAGCTCAAACCACCAAGGGAGTCTTCCTCACATCCCTCTCCGGGCAACCCATGGTGAAGTTTGGGTACAAACAAACGGCCCCTTTACCTACCACAGAGCTGTGGCCTTCCCAGACTCTGGACCTCTTCCTCCGTAGGCCTGAATCCCCGGCCTCGAGTATGCAGAGTGACTCCGTGGACCCGCTCAAGGCAGACAGGAATGCTTATCCACAGATCCCATCCACTCTAATAGCAGGGTTGTCGACCCCCCTAACAGTAAAAGTGCTGGACACAAAGGTGAAATGCCTCCTGCAAAGCCTGGCACGCAATATTACCTGGGAAGTAGGAAAACTAGCTCAAGAACTGAGAGGTGAAATAGCATACTTTGGGGGACCTACTGACACGCTTGAAAACAAGTTTGATGATCTGGTACAATATGTCCATGTTTTAGAAGAGGATAATGCAGCCCTAAAACATTCTGTCTCCAAACTCCAGTCCCAGAAGGAAGATCTGGAAAATAGGAAACACCACCAAAATCTGTGAATTCGGGGGGCATCCCTGAGTCGGCGGGTGATGGAGAAATTCGCCCTTACTTTAATAGCTTTTTTAGACTTTGATGCGAGTCTCTTTAATAGCATAGCCCCTCTCATTCCTGACAAAGACTGCCATCTGGATTGGGCTCAAAGATCACTGGCTCCTAAACCCCCCACAGGAGCCAACCCCAGGGATATCATAGTATGCTTCCATTACTATGATAGCAAGGAAGCTCTTGTGTTGGCCACCCACAACAAAAAACAGATTGGAGTTTAAAGGCACAAAGATACAGATCTTTAGTGATTTACTTGCCCATAACTCTCGCCAAACATTGCAGTTTCTGCCCAGTGACTTCCCATCTGTAAAACCACCAGCTTACATATTGTTGGGGCTTCCCCTTTCGCTTATCAGCTTCATGTGATGGTATTCAATATTCCATGAGGGATCTCCAGGAGAGTGAAGCGTTCTTCTGCAAGTTAGGCCTCCAACCACTTCCAGAAGAGGGCCCAATACCGCTCCCTGCAACACCTAAGCCCCTGTCTGCTCCTGGCTGGATATGGACCCTGGCTCGTCAGAAATCCCTGAAGACCTTTTCCACCCATTAACGACCTCCTTCTTCCAGACACTCAAACTGAAGATCTTCTTCAAAACGGTTTGTTCGGCTTTGATTTGGGCCATGTCCCATCCAGCTTCCCCAATCTGGATCTTTTTGTCCCATGCCTATGGGTTAATTTTATAGTTTATTTTGTTTCAAACTTTACATTTGTTTTATTTTCTTCGCTAGAAGATAGCGGGAATCTTCCAGTCAGTTTGGAGGCCCCATGCACCTATCCTGGATCCACAGCAGCGGCCGTGGACTCCTGGGAGGTTTTGACTTCTCAGATTTTCGATTTTTGACTTGTGTTTCTATAGGTCTTTTTTTTTAACCTATTTTTCACTTTTTGCCTGAACTGTTTTAATTCTATTTGCACTACTGTTTTTTACTGTTTTTTTTTAATGTTTTTATTTTTATTGTATACAGAAATACATGGGTATACAGATGTATAAGGTATACAATTTCAAATGCATTGTCGAGAAGATAGATGCCAATATTCATTCTCGAATGTATAACGTATATGTAATCAAGGTTTGTGAAAAACAACGTTTAAACAATATATGTGCATAATTTGAAGTATAATAAAACTGTTACCAGCATGATGCGGGTGATTGAACAGAGTGTTGTAGTTTTTCCAATGTATGTATTAGGGAGCTTGTCGGTTATAGTGTTTGTGAGAGTGTATGTTTTTTTGTAGGATGTTCAAGGTATCTGTATGTGTGATAGTGCTTGATAAATCTTGGTTTCATTGCATCTTCCACAGTTTTGGCCAAGTGTATCTCTAAGTTTCTCATAGGGTTGCGGTCTCCGGACCACTAGCAATCCCTACCAAGTATGGTGGTTTAATTAGGCCTTTTCTGTGGTCAGGATAATCTGTCACAACTATAAGGAAGATCTGTTGTAGGTAGTGGGAATATGGGGGATACAGGAGGATCTCTATTTAGGGGTGGATGGCGCTATCTACTAGGGATCGTGGGAGAGGTGGGTATGCAAGGAGAGGGGCAGTAGGGGTGAAATTTGTCGCCCGTGGATGGCTAAGTGTGTCCTTATCATATCTGGTGGGTAAATGGGTTGGGTAGGGAATATCTAGGGATATGGATGGAAAGTGATATGCAAGGGTGATTCCTTCCTCCTCTAACCTGACAATAATTTTCAGCAAATTTTTACCAGCATACTAATTGGGAATAATCATTAGATGCCTGTAAGTGGCACCAACATGTTCAGGTTTTCTGGAATTTGGTAGGTGTGTCTCTGGCATGATGAATCAATTCTTCCATGTCTGCAATGTTGTTAATGTGTCTAAACCAATCCACGATGGTTGGGGAATGCACATTTGTGTTGCATTTATTAGGTGTGGAGATAGGGATCTATGGTATTGCTGTTTAGGAAGCATTTGAACCGGGGAGAACTTTATTGGATATGTGGTTATTAGAATAGTGAGACGATGGGCTTCTGTCCAAAAGGGCTGAATTCGGGGGCAGGGCCACCATATATGTAGGAGTGAACCATCTTTGTCTGCGCACCTTCAGCAGTTGGGGGGCACAGTGGGGGAAATTTTATGTAGTCTAAGGGGTGTTTTGTACCATCTGGGACCTTAAATCCGTTTTCTTGTGCAGACACATTGGTCGAACCCTTATGGATGTAAGAATAGATATTTTCCCATTCCTCTTCTGAAAGGTTTATAGAAAGATCCCTTTCCCATCTATGACTTGCTATGTTATATTTGGGATTGTGGTCAGAGAACAAAAGAGAATACATGTCTGAAATGAGGTGTCTCTGCGGTTTTGTTATTTTTCAAAGTACTTCAATGCGTGTATATGGGTGAGTACACCCCTCACATTTTTGTAAATATTTTATTATATCTTTTCATGTGACAACACTGAAGAGATTATACATTGCTACAATGTAAAACAGTTAGTGTACAGCTTGTGTAAATTTGCTTCACTCTCTCATACTGGTTACTGGAAGTTCAACATGGCACCTCATGGCAAAGAACGCTCTGAGGATCTGAAAAAAAGATTTGTTGCTTTACATAAAGATGGCCTAGGCTATAAGAAGATTGTCAAAACCCTGAAACTGAGCTGCAGCACGGTGGTTTAAGGCCTCATGCACACGAGACGCTGTTAAACGCGTGTTCAGATGCAGTTGGACACTTTTTTCAACTGCCCCTGAACTCATTCAATGTTTTCCTACGTGTCCATGCACACAGTCTCATTTTTTGCCGCTTTTATGCAGTTGCGTTTAACCGCGTTTTTCCAGAAGCAAAAAAGTGGGTTTAGACGCAAAAATTTCCACGTTTCAGACGCAAAACGCAGCTAAACACGGCTAAACGCGGCACCCGCGTTTAGCCGTGTTTGCGTTTATAAGCGTTTTTAAAGGAACCCATATCTTGGGGCCACTTATTGCCAGGAACCCCAAATGTGGTATGCAGACGCTGTGGAACTAGCACTACAACAATAGGGGGCCCCAAAGTCGGGTCGAAAAATATCATGCACTTTTCTGCACCAGAGAATGACATTTTGTGACCTGATTTTGGGGGCCCATATCTTGGGGCCACTTATTGCCAGGAACCCCAAATTCGGTATGCGGACACTGTGGAACTAGCACTACAAGATATCCAAATTTGAGGTTCCTATCACCAAGTGACCCCGAGATAGGGGGCCTCAAAGTCGGGTCGCAAAATGTCATGCACTTTTCTGCAGCGGAGATACATGGCCTCAAAGTCAACTGTGACCATCTGCGGCAATGTAATTTGGTCATTAGGGTTGGGTGTTATAGTAAGTGGTTATCCGTTAGGGTTATTGTTTAGGATTAAGGGTTGGATTAGGGTTGTTTAAGGTTAGGGTTAGTGTAAGGGATAGGGTTAGTGTTAGGGAGTAGGGTTAGTGGTTAGTGTTAGGGTTATTGTTTAGGGTTAGGGGTAGGGTTAGTGGTTAGGGTTAGGATGAATGGTTAGGGTTAGGATTCTGGATATTTTAATAAGGCATTAAAAAATATTATACTACCATATACAGCAGCAAAGAATTAAAATATATCAATACATATTTCACGATAAAAATATATAAAAAAATTGGCCAAATAAATTTAAAACAATTATAAAAAATCGAATTAACATAGATTTCCTTTTTAATAAAACAATTTGAAACTAGAAAAAATGAATTAAAAAATAGTAAGATTAAAATAAAAAAAAAAGTATTTTAATATTGTTTTATATTAGAAATCATGAAAACATTTAAAAAATTGCCACAATAAATTTTTAGATATTTTAAAAAATTGTATAATTTGCTATAAATAGACATTATTTTTTTTAAATAAAGGACAGAGAAAAAAATTCTCCTGATGGTTACCAACAGACATTCCTCTGGTGACACACTGTTTCTCATATTGGTGTCCATGAATGTCAGACCAGGTCGTACTTTTTCTAAGAGCAGATCAAATATGACAATGGACATCCAGCTAAAATTAAAAAAAACTTGTCGGGGTAGGTACGCAGCTGCACATACATGTTTGTGAAATATCCAACAGACATTCGCTGTCCCATCAACGGATGGGTCCAATATTGACGAGCTCTGACTCTGAACCTTTTAACGAAATTTGCAACGACGTTGCTGTCTCATCAAGAGCAACATCAGGAGCATTTCCTGACATATATTCAGTATGGGATCCATTTCAAAATATCTACCACAGAAAGAGAGGCAAATTCAAGTGTACAACTGCTCTCTATGCTGCTGCTGCTCACTCTGATCAAAATAGCAGAAATAGTTAAAAAAAACATGCTTTGAGAGCTTGGGGAGGGTCTACATGATGTTATCTTTATAAACGCAAACGCGGCTAAACGCGGCATGCAAACGCTTTTCAGCTTTTTTTGAGCAGAGTTTTCACCTGCGTCTCATGTGCATGAGGCCTAACAGGACAGGTTCCACTCAGAACAGGCCTCGCCATGGTTGACCAAAGGAGTTGAGTGCATGGGCTCAGAGTCATATCCAAAAGGTTGACTTTGGGAAATAGATGTAGGAGTGCTGTCAGCATTGCTGCAGAGGTAGAAGGGGGGAGGAGGTCAGCCTGTCAGACCATATACCACACACTGCATCAAATTGGTCTGCGTGACTGTCGTCCCATAAGTAAGCCTCTTCTAAAGATGATGCACAAGAAACAGTTTGCTGAAGACAAGCAGACTAAGGAAATGGATTACTGGAACTATGTACTATGGTCTGATGAGACCAAGATAAACTTATTAGGTTAAGATAGTGTCAAGCTTGTGTGGCTGTAACCAGGTGAGGAGTACAAAGACAAGTGTGTCTTGCCTACAGTCAAGCATGGTGGTGGGAGTGTCATGGTCTGGGGCTGCATGAGTGCTGCTGGCACTGAGGAGCTATAGTTCATTGAAGGAACCATTAATGCCAACATGTACTGTGACATACTTAAGCAGAGCATGATCACCTCCCTTCAGAGACTGGGCCCCAGGGGAGTATTCCAACATGATAAGGACCCCAAACACACCTCCAAGATGACCACTGCCTTGCTAAAGAAGCTGAGGGTAAAGGTGATGGACTGGCCAAGCATGTCTCCAAAATCCTGACCTAAATCCTATTGATCATCTGTGGGGCACCCTTAAACGGAATGTGGAGGAGCGCAAAGTCTCTAACATCCACCAACTCTGTGATGTCGCCATGGAGGAGTGGAGAAGTGGCAACCTGTGAATCTCTGGTGAACTCCATTCTCAAGAGGGTTAAGGCAGTGCTGGAAAATAATGGTGCCACACAAAATATAGACACTTTGGGCCCAATTTGGACATTTTCACTTAGGGGTGTACTCACTTTTGTTGCCAGCAGTTTAGACATTAATGGCTGTGTGTTGAGTTATTTTGAGGGGACAGAAAATGTACACTGTTATACAAGCTGTACACTCACTACTTTACATTGTAACAAAGTGTAATTTCTTCAGTGTTTTCACATGAAAAGATATAATAAAATATTTACAAAAATATGAGGGGTGTGTAGTCACTTTTGTGAGATACTGTATGACCAGAAGGGAAAGGGGTGTCCTGACGATTGTGTGATCAGGTTGGCTAAAGTTAGGAAGGAGTTTCTCGTAAAGAAGTGTTCAGCTCACATGGCAGATTGGGGCCAAACACCTGTGAGGAAGGTGTCTGTGAGACCTGGTGGGAAGTCTTGGTTTTTACGGATTGGCGTCAGTGGGCCCGGTGCGGAGGATATTTTGAATTAGTGACATGCATGTTTGAATATTTGTAGTGTGTTGCCATTTAGAGGGTGTTGTTTGCATCCTGGTGATATATATGTGGGAGTGGTTCATGATAGTTGGCGCAACAGTAAGGTAAATAATGTATGTTCGATGTCTACCCATGCTTTGGTGGTAGAATAAACATTTATGATGCTTGCTAACTGGCATGCCTCCTTTTAACTTGGGTAATGTTAGTCTCTCAAAACTCAATCTTGGGTGTGCTTTACCCCACACAAATACTGTGAAAGCTTTACGGACAAAGGCAAAAAAAGGCTTGTAGTCGTTTTTGGGCACTGCCTGAAGGACATACAATATTCTCGGGAGGATGTTAATTTGGACTATTGATGCTCTACCAAACCATGAGAAAAGACCGGTCGACCATGATTTAAAGTCTTTTTGAATGTTTTGGAGGATCGGGATGTCATTTTTGGTATACAGGTTGGAAAATTTAGAGGGTAACTGGATCCCTAGGTGATAGGTGATTACGTCCTGACTCCATTTGAAGGAGAAGTTCATTTGACATTGTGGGAGCATGTCATTATCCAGGGATATATTCAGTGCGTCTGATTTTGTGAAGCTTATTTAGAAGTTGTCATACTTTTGAATGTGGCAAAGTCTTTGAGTACATTAGGTAACGTAATGTGCAGGTCCATGAGGAATAAAAGGATGTCTTCGGTGAAAGACGCTAGTTTATAAGTAAGCGATTGTGACCCCTTTAATGTCGGGGTTAGACCTGAGGCATTGTAGTAAAGGTTCTAGGGTAAGAATTAATGGAGCGATAGGGCAACCGTTCGATATAGGGTAGGCATTTGATAGGTGGCCATTGACTTGGACCTTGGTCGTTGGGGAGGAGTATAGAGCCAAAATAAATTGCAGCATACAATCTTGTATGCCAAACATTTTGAGAGCGTCCAACATATAGTCGCAGGCCACTCTATCGAATGCCTTCTCCGCATCTAGGTATAAAAAAAAAACATGGGGTGGTGTAGAAGTCAACCATCTGTGTATATTGATTACTTTTATGGTGTTGTCTCTTGCCTCTCTGCCTGGTATGAAGCCCACCTGGTCTAATGAGATGAGTTTGGGTAGTAATGGCAAAAGATGATTGGCTAGGATTTTGGCGTAGAGTTTGAGGTCCACATTCAATAAAGAAATCAGTCGATAATTGGAGACTATTGAGGGGTCCTTATTAGGTTTTGGGATTACTGTTATGTGTGCTGTGTGGATGTCATGGCATCATTTTTAGAAAATGTGGTCGAAGTGTGTCGGTAAAGGTTTTGTAATAACCCATCCAGGCCTGGACTCTTTCTCATTTTTAACTGTTTAAGTGCTGAGTCAACCTCTTCAGAGGAGATGGGGTGCTCCAGGTCTCTTGCCTCCAGGTCAGACAGTCATTTGGGGCTATATTTCATGAGGAATTCTTTGATCAGTTGTGTGCATGTAGAGTCTTCTGGATGTGTGTTCGTGGGACCTAGGTTTGTATAGGTGGGTTCAATATTTAACAAATTTATTTGCTATCTCATTATTGGTTACTATTTTACGTCCTGTTGAATTGGTTAGAGAGTGAATTGTTCTGGATGCTTTCTTAGATTGGAGGGATTTTGCTAGGAGCTTTCCAGAATTGTTACAGTATTTGTAGAATATCTTTTGGGTTAGTATATAATTTAGTTTCTTTTTTTATTGAGTTCCTCCAGTAGCTGTGCCCTGGTTTGGACAAGTTTGTAGTGAGGATGCTGCTTGGGTGGATTTATGTGTCCGTTCTAACATGTGAATACATCATCATCAGATTTTTAATGTAAGCCTGTCTGTCTCTTTTGTGTTTCACAGAGATTATGATTAGTTCCCCTCGTATGGTGCATTTGTGCACTTCCCACGTTAGCATTGGTGATATATCTGAGGAATTATTTTCTCTGAAGTATTGAAGTATTTTTCTGTTTTTTTCAGGTTTGATCGTGCTGTCTGTGAGTAGGGAGGGGCCTAGGCACCATATCAAGGATTGCTTTGGGATGTCTGGGAACGTTATGGACATGGATATAGGGTGATGGTTTGATAAGTACATGGGGTCTATAATAGCCGCAGTGCGCATCATCAGATCTCTTTTGCGAGATGAATAGGTAGTCAAGTCTAAAGTAGAGTTTGTGGGGGGCTGAGTAGAATGTATAGTCTTTCACATTAGGGTATAGCATACGCCAAGAGTCATGTAGCGTTAGGTCCTGGAGTTGAGATTTGATTGTGCATAGTGCTTTGTATGGCATCGTCACGGTTCCAGTGGATGTTTCATGCCAGGGGTTAAGGGGAAAATTAAAGTCTCCGCCTAGGATGCCTTCCTGAAAGGTTGAAAGTAATTGTAGTGTCGATCTAAAGAACAGGACTACACTTGGCACTCATTCGCTAAACTCCCAAAGAGAGAACAGCAAAGAGTCTTAGATTGTGAGGTGCCTGGCTTCCACCCAAGCTGCCTAAATCTTGTCAAACTTTTGGGGGCAATTCTGACCCATATAAGTGAGTTTGTATAGGGGTAGTATCTCATTTACCTGGGCCCGCCACTCCTTTATTGTAGGGGGATCTGCTAGCTTCCACCTGAATAAGATCTCTTTCCTGGCATAATAGGCTGTGTAGAATATAAACAGTTCGGTGTGTTTGTTAGTAGCTAGATTATCTGTTATGCTAAGTAGGAATATCATTGCTCTAGGCGCAGTCCCACCACTCCATTTATATCGCTCACCACTGCGTTCCAATAGGTCTGAAGGACTGGGCATGACCACACTACATGGAAGAAAGTTTCCACCGACTGCACTTAGGACACTTATCCTCAACTATATATAGTAGACAGTCTATGGGGGGTGTAGTACGCTTTATGGAGGAAGTTTAACTGCACAAACCTGTCCCATGCTGAGATCATAAGGGGAATGCACTGCTGCCAACCCTCCGACCAATCCTCCTTAGTCAGCTCCGGGATGTCTAATTGCCATTTGTTGAATAGTGGAAGCAGTTTAGATGCGTCTTTGCATGTGAGTCTGAGATATATGGAAGATAGTGTACGGTCTATCTCAGAAGCCATCAGTAGGGATTTGACTGAGTGTGTAGCAAGGTTTATCCCATTAAGGAATTAGGCATGAGCCGCATGTCTAAGTTGTATATACCTGAAAAACATTCAGGGGGGAAATTGGTGTTTACCCTTCAGGTCTGCAAATGAAAGGAGGCATCCATCCATGTAGATTTGCGCAATGTCCAGACCTCGTACCTTGCCCAGACCTGGGGGTCTGGAACAGACTGGAAATGCGGCATTGTGGGGTTGCCCCACAGGGGAGTATATGGGGAAATGGTATTGGGATCATTGAGGTGCTTTGTTACCTGTTGCCAAACCACAACCGCTGTTTTCATGGGTGTGGTGAGTTGGGAACTATACCCCGGGCCTCTATATACCAGGTTAGTGAGCTCAGAATAGGAACCTAGAATTGCAGCCTCTAGGTTAATTGCCGGGTCTGTGTTATCTTCCCTTGAGTTGGAGGGCTTGCTTCACCACATCAAAGGACTTGCGCTGCCTCTGGGTGTCCACCGAGAAGTCCGGAAAGAACATTAGGCAGGCTGCCTCATGTCGGAACTCCGCCTCGTGGAGCACCAGGTCCCGGTCTCTGAAATTTAGCAGCCGAAAAATAAATGTGTGGGGTGGAGCCCCGGGGGGACCCCGAGCAGGTGGCATCCTGTGGGCCCTCCCCGCACCCTACTCCATGGCAAATTATGACGAGAAGCCTGAGGGAAAGCCTGAGGGAAGCCTGAGGGAAAAGTGAGTGGAGCAACCGCTCCATATAGGCAGATGTGTTGGAGCCTTCTGACCGCTCAGGCAGCCCGATGATTCGCAAGTTGTTACGGTGATTACGGTTTTCAGAATCCCCAGCCCTTGCTTCTAGGTGCTTCATCCTTACTTGCAGGGTGTGCAGAGAGGCCGAGTGATCCATGACCGCATCCTCCGTGTCACCCGGTGCTGCACTTCGGTAACATGCTGACGCACTTTCTCGAAGTCTTGCCTGATAAGACCAATCTCTGTCTGCACAGTGTCAATCTTTGTGGTAAGGGCAGATAGAGAGGATTGACAGCCTGTAATGGCCTGGATCAAAGCGACAAAGTTGCTCTGCTCTGTGAGAGCTGGCTCCTGACCTTCAATCTGAGTTGCCATGCTGTGTTTCTTCCCCACGTGTGCGGCGGCACCTCTGGAGGCGGTCTGGGCTGTTCTCGGGCTATGATGGTCAAAACGCCACCGGCTCCTTGTCCTCATCCACAGGGGGAGTTGGAGAGGTAGTCCAGGTATCCAGGAGGATTGTCAGGATGGGATAAAATGATTTATTTCCTGTGATGGCTGCAGAGCTCACTGACTAAGCGTCCTGTTCTGTTGCCATCTTGGTCACGCCCCCGTGAAGGGAACCTTTCGCAGAGAGGTAGCAGCCTTCCTCATCTAGACATGTATCTGAAATTTGAAAAGGTCATTGTTTTACAAAGAAAATGGAGACCCCTTAGGATTTAGAAGCTTGGTTGGTCGCATGTAGGGAAATTGGGCGTTAGAGTTTCAGAGTGGAGTCTGCTGTAAAATGTGTTTCCTGTAGGAAGATAATGTCGGCCTTGTTTTTGTGCATTGAGAGAAGTAGTTGGGAGCGTTTTTCCTCAGGTGTTTAAGGAGATGATTTTAATAGAGGGTATGGCATTTTTGGGAGACGTTGGTGCCATTGTGTGTGTAAGTATTGCTTCTGTCACTTTTGTATGTGGGCAGTATTGGCTGAAGTAGGGTTAGATAGTGTCAGAGGAGGAGGGGGAGTTAGGAAGAAAGGGCCTGTAGTTGATAGGGTGGGGGGTTAAGATAGGTTGGGGCGAGAGATGCGAGAGGTGATACAAGGGGGAGGGGAAGCTGTAAATGTGCCTTGTAAGGAGTGAGGTTAGGTTGTTAAGATGTGGATACAGTTAAACTCAGAAGGATATCCCATCACTAGCAAGAGCCTGCTTTCCAGTCCCAATGCTCTAGACACCTGGTCTTTGGCATAGCTGGAAGTGTTCAGTGATATGGTGTGATTTAGCAAGCGATTTGTCACGGGGGTAGTATTGTTTACCACTGTGGCTGGACGAGACTACAATGGAGAGAAGTTCACTTAATCTATGGGGTGCGACCCGCCATGCAGAGAAGTTATAGAATCTTGATTGAGGAGGTTGTGTGTGTGAAACCAAGGGTGTGTAGGCGGGTATCGTGTCAGTGTGAGTGCCAAGTAGCATTGCAGAGGGGAGAGTGATGTACGGGATCTTGGAGAGAGTGCGTGGCAGGTAGGTTACCGTATGTGTGTATGGTGATGAACAAGCCCATGGAACAAGTTAATATGCTTAAGAAGCTCAATTAGAATTTAAGATTTATAAACATAAAATAGTACAGCTAATAATCTACTGTAATAACATTTAGACATGTTAACCAGGAGATATAAGATGCGTTAGAAGTAAGTAACCAGAGTGAATAAAGTGAGTAAATCCATTGTCAATTGGAGATGTTGAATAAAGCTTCAACCTGTTGCCTAGAGTTGAATTTATAAAATAACCCATTTGGGGGTGGCTCCCAGGTTCCCTTTTCTGGACCTATATTCATTGAATGGGGGTATTGGGGGGATTCCTTGGTGCCTGGAGGGGAGTCGTTTGGGTTCACTAGGTGAGCTATGTAGAGAAAGTAAAGCCTGGAAAGATAATGGTCGGTAACCTGTGAGGCATAAATTGCTATCGCTGACCATTCTATGTGAGTTGTATGCGTCACTTGGTATCGATTGCATTACCAAATGTGTAGCTTTTTCTATGCTGCTCAAGATGTGTCTGTCTGCTGAGGACTCCTTTGAGGGATTCTGCTGGGGGAATCAAAGAAGTGATGTTACCCATTTTCCTAAGACATTAGTAGGGGAGGGTGTAAAGTGCAGTTCTCGTGTAAGATCCTGGTATGTGTGTCTGGACACACATTACTATAGGGATTCATGTTGTGCATTGTGATGGTATTCCTAGGATTTGTATGGTAATCGGTCTTCTAAGTTTTACTGGATGGAGATACATGTAGCCCCCCCCCCCCCCCCGCAGCGTTTGAGGGCTCCAGGCATTGGTTAAAGGCCCATAGACCTTGTATAAATAACTTTGGGCTTGAAATCATAATGCAAAGATTCTTTAGTCTAGGTTTCTGGTATTCTGTCCCTATCGGGATGTGTGTTATTAAAGGAGGGTATGCCTGTGCTGATGAAATAGGATTTCACTGACAAAAGACTTCTAAAGATATACCTGATAGGTGTCGGCCATTGAAAAATCTATGTAATTGTTGGAGTCTGACTCTCTGACATGGCTCAGAAGATGGCCGGCGGGGGCAACCGTCCCATAGGGATAAGGTGATTTGGTGGGATACTTATGATGTTAGATATTGTGCGGTAACTCTCAGGAATGGATTGAGAGATGTGGTCATGAGAAGTTTAGATGGAGTATGAGCTCTGTACCAACCAAGGTGGTTAGAGTGGCGTGTGCTAGCTTTATGCACCTAATGAAAGTCTCTTGGGGCGTTAGAGTTCCAGAGAAAGGAGCCAAGCTCCCGCGGGTCATACTCCGAGCCTAGCCCACCTAGGTGGGGTGTTTGATAGTATAGCCATCACATTACTTCTTAGCATATACAAAAGAGGGACGATAGAATGAAAATAAAATAAAGAGGTGGGATAGGGGGTAGATCCTGTAGGCATATTCCATTAGACAGAGACCTTAATTGTCCTGTAAGAGGAAGGATTACAATTTTCCTAGGTAGTAACATATATTGCTGGAAATATCGTAGCTGTATGGTGGGGCAGATAGTTTGGCTAGCAGTCCAGGCAAGACAGTTAAAAGCGAATACAGTTTCAGCAGAAGGTGTAATCAGGTTCTGGTTAGAACTGTCCCTTAAAAATGGACTTAAAGCAGGGGAAGTTTCAAATCCATGCAGGAGCCATGTCACATATGATGTGAGAACAGAGGGTCCGGGTGAATAATTTGAGTGGAGGCAATTGTATAATGGGTATCACGGGTAGAAAAAAAGAAAACAGTTTTAACAAAACAAGAAGAACTTAACTGAATCCTGCGGTCATTGCTGTGTTTGACTAACAATCATGGCGAGCTCTGCGGGTTTGAGGGGCTTTCATGGGACTTTCCCTGGCAGGTGCTAGGAGTGGATTGGTGAGAACGTGCTTCTGAAGGCGATCGTTGTCTCTGATAGTGGTTTCCATGGGTTCTCCTCTGGGTTGTGTGTGTGTGTGGGGGGGGGGGGGGGGTACAGCATACCATTCAGGTACTTCCATCAACGGGATATCCAGAGTTTCACAGAAATGGCGAAGGTCTTCTGGCACCCTGAGGAGAGCTTTGCGGCCTTGTGATGTTGTTGAAAAGTAGAAGGGGAATTTCCACCTGTATGTAATCCCCTTCTTGTGGAGAACTTTGAGTATGGCCTGGAATTTTCTGCGTTGCTGGAGTGTAATGTTAGAGAAATCTCGGAACAGGTACAGCTCTGTGCCATTATGTGATAACTGTGTCTTGTTCTGAGCTTTTCTCAGGATTTCTTCTTTGAGGTGATAGTCGATTACGTGGCAGATGACATCCTTGAGTGGGTCAGAATCCCTGCCTCATGGTCAAAGGGTGCAGTGAAATCTTCTTATTTCTATCAGGGATACAGGGGATCAGCCCGAGAGGTTGTTGAAGAGGCCTACTACTGTCGTTTGTAGTTGGTCTGTGTCAACCGTTTCTGGGAGGGGACACCCAGATTGTGGTGCCTGCCACAGTTGTCAAGGTCTTCCATATATCTATTTAGGTCACAGAGTTGCAGTGTGTCAATGACTTGTTGGGCCCTGCGGATCGCATTGGTCTGTGATGCCGTCACTTTCTTTACCTCCTGGACCCGTCTTGCAAATGCCTGTATGTCTATGCGGAGGTCCATGATTGCCGATGTCAGTGTCTCCTTAATGTCAGCTGCAACTGAGCGGTAGTCGTGGGCTGTTGGTTAGGTGTCAGGAGGATTTCCCTGTTATTAGGAGATGAGCGTGTGTGGGATGTTCCCGCTGGTTCCTGGCTTGTAGGCGACTGCCTACTTTGTGAGGGCACCATATTGCCCGTCTGTGTCTGGAACATTTTAGGGATGTTCTGGGCCAGTCTGCTGCCTAAATTGTGGGGAGAACGTAACTGTGATGCGGAGGAGCTGTGGGAGGATGTCCCCATGGTTTCCAGGCAGGTAACAGTGTGTATTACCCCAGTGGAAGTCAGTAGAACGCCTCCGAGGGTAAGTCAGGACCCTTTGTTTCTTTCTGATGATATATGCTTTTTTACGTCTTTCTTCCATCAGATACAACATGGACTTTTTTGGGGGTTTTTTTTGTGTTGTTGGTTTTTATTTATATTAGCTATGCTTCAATTATATTACAGTATAATGGCTTTGCGGATTTTAACCTATAATGTGAAGGGTTTGAACTCCATTCATGAAAGATAGTTGGTTTGAAGGAGTTCAAATTCTCAGCAGCCAATGTAATTCTAGTCCAGGAGACCCATTTCTGTCCAGGGGGTTACTTTAACCACTTGCAGACCTTTGCACACTGATATACGTTGGCACAATGGCAGCAGTGGGCAAATGGGTGTACCTATACGTCCCCTTTAATTGGCAGGGCTAGCGAACACGCACGCACCCGCTGCATACAGCGCGACCATGTCCGCAAGACCTGCAGCCTCCATGTCCACCGGTGTCCCGGCCATCGTGTCACAGAGCTGCAGAATGTGGAGATGCCTATGTAAACAAGGCATTTCCCTGTTCTGTCTAGTATTCGGGAGCAGTGTTAGCTGAAATGTGAGTTGTAGCCCATCCCCCCACAGTTAGAATCACTTCCACACATTTAACCCCTTGATCACCCCCTAGTGTTTAACTCCTCTGCCAGTATAATTTACACAGTAATCAGTGCCTTTGTATAGCACTGATCGCTGTATAAATGGCAATGGTCCCAAAATAGTGTCAAAAGTGTCCAATGTGTCCGCCATAATGTCGCAGTCATGATAGAAATCACAGATCACAATCATTACCAATAAAAAAAATGAATAATAAAAATTGACATTTTTTTTAACAAAAATATGTAGAAGAATGCATATTGGCCTACAGTGAGGAAAAAAATAGTTTATATATATATATATATATATATATATATATATATATATATATATATGTATATTTTTTTTTGGGGGGGGGATATTTATTATAGCAAAAAAGTAAAAAATATATATTTTTTTAAAATTTAGTTTTTAGCGCAAAAAATAAAAACCACAGTGGTGATCAAATACCACCAAAAGAAAGCTCTATTTGTGGGAAAAAAAATCAATTTTGTTTGGGTGCAATGTCGCGCAATTGTCAGTTAAATCAACACAGTACCGAATCACAAAAAGTACTCTGGGGGGTAAAATTTTCCGGGGCTGATGTGGTTAAAATTGTCGTTTTCCTACCTCTTTGATGGCCTCTGACCCTTCTGGGAAAGCACCGGTAGCCATATTGATTAAACATTCCTGTCCCATGATAGGTAAATCACAGCTTAGGAAGACAAACCTGCTGTGGGGGTCCATTTAGGAAGATTTCACTCCGAAATGGACACCCGTGGCAGGTTTATCTTCCTGGACTGTGAATACCTATCATGTTCATTTACCTTAATGAATGTTTATGCCCCTAATTCAGATAAGATACAGTTCCTCAATGATGTGCATGGTAAGCTTGGAAAATTTTCACAACCTTTTACAATTATTGGAGGTGACTTCAATATGACCATGTACCTTAGAAGAGACAGACGCACACTTTTTTATCCTACTAAATTGATTGTTAATCTACCTTCTTCCCAGTGTTGCCAATCCCCCAAAGTGAAATTTACTGGCAGGATGCCAAAAATGGCTCCAACTTTTTACAGGCAAAAATCATGAAAATTCCTGACAGACATGCACTTTTTTACTGGCACTGCAAAAAAGTACCTAAAATTACCGTTTTCAGTACTAAACAGTGCAAATATCAATATTTAAACTGTAAACATCTAGCTAGTGCTATTAGCAATGTGTTTAACTTAACCCTTTCATGACTAAGCCTATTTTTGGAATTTGGTGTTTACAAGTTAAAATCCATATTTTTAGCTAGAAAATTACTTGGAACCCCCAAACATTATATATATATTTTTAGCAGAGACTCTAGAGAATAAAACGGCGATTGTTGCAATATTTTATGTCACACGGTATTTGCGCAGTGGTGTTTTAAACGCAACTTTTTGGGAAAAGGGACACTTTCATTAATAAAAAAAAAAAAAACAGTAAAATTAGCCCAATTTTTTTGTGTAATGTGAAAGATAATGTTACACCGAGTAAATAGATACCAAACATGTCACACTTTATAATTGCGCGCACTTGTAGATTGACGACAAAGTACGGTACCTAAAAATCTCAATAGGCAAAGCTTTAAAAAAAATTTATGGTTACCAGGTTAGCGTTACAGAGGAGGTCTAGTGCTAGAATTATTTCTCTCGCTCTGACGATCGCAGCGATACCTCACATGTGTGATTTGAACGCCGTTTACATACGCAGGCGCGACTTCCGTATGCGCTTTCTTTGCTTTGCGAGCTCGCGGGGACGGCAGGCGCTTTAAATTTTTTTTTTTTTTTTTTATTTATTTTATTTATTTTAAAATGACTAAATTGTTTAAAAAATAAATAAAAAATTGATCACTTTTATTGCTGTCACAAGGAATGTAAACATCCCTTGTGACAGTAATAGGTGGTGACAGGTCCTCTTTAAAAGACCCCCCACCCCTCCTTTACACGGCGATTCTGAATACCGAGTATTTTTTTAAAACCGGCGCCATTGCCAGCCGAGTAAACGGGAAGTGACGTCAGGATGTCGCTTCCGTGTTTACGATGAGGAGACCGGAACGAAGCCGATTACGGCTTCGTTCCAGTTCCTCCGCAGCAGCCGGAGGCGTCGGATCACTGATCGGTGCTCCCGATCGAGCGGGAGCACCGGTAACAGCGGCGAGAGGCGGCGGGAGGGGGGGCGTCCCCTCCCACTCCTCCGGCATAACAGCCGAGCGGCTTTTAGCCGCATCGGTTGTTATGCCTGGATAGCCAATCGCCCGCTGCAAAAAACGGTACCGGGATGATGCCTGCAGGTGCGGGCATCATCCCGGTATAACCCCCGGAAGCCGAGTACGCATATCTGCGTACGCTCGGCGGGAAAGGGTTAAACAAAAGTCAACAAACATATTTCTCCATTGACATGAAAGTCAGGTTACTTTAACCCAGCCAGCACTGGGTTCCCCCTTACATCAGAGTCTGCAGGATTCCCCTTTACAGTGAAAGGGAACTCTTACGTAAAGGGGATCGCTGCAGATCATGATCTAAAGGGGGGGGGGCTCAGTTGACTAGAGACCACCTTATATCAGAGTCCACTGCAGAGTCCACTGCATTCCCTTTACATCAGAGTTACCATTTACATTACTTGCACTGTTGTAAAGTGTATGAAACAAAACCAACATGCATCTGATTGTGCGACTATAAGGGGAAGTAGCAGTGAGGCGAAGGTTTTTAACGAATGAATCGAGATCCTGGCTGAAGTTTGAAGCACAAAGGACTCGATCTGTAGTGACTGCCGGACTTGGGGAGGGGGATGACAGGCAACATGCGAACGATACCTGTAATGCTGAAATGAGGGGCGCAAAGCAATGCATTGTTGGTATGAGTGGATTCGACTCAAGCGACAAGTGTGGGAAATGAAATGAGTAAAATGTTTGCTGTGATGTATGCACAAATTGGCATGTCGGGACTGCGATAAACGATGTGTCGGACGACAAGTGACGAGTCAAACTGTGGAGCATGGAACGAAAAGAGACCAAGCTAACTGGGGACAAAAACCAATGGGGCACACCAGAACGAATCGGTGCATCTCAGGTGCGACCAATTAGAATCGGGGCACGGTATATGACAGTAATGAAATGTATGTCATGACAGAGGCACAAGTCGGTCATGCCACGACTGCGACTGACAACGGACCAGACTCTGGAGCATGCACTGAAATGAGGCCAAAACCACTGAGACACACTGGAACGAATCTGTGCTTCACGGATGCAACTGGACTCGAATCGGAGCGTGGTACATGACAGTGAAATGATTTTAATTGCCATGACAGAGGGATGAATCGATCATGCCGCTGTTGCGACATGACCACGAATTGGACTCTGAAGCATGTACCGAAATGTGTCTGAAATACCTGGGGCACGCCGAGATGAATTAGTGCATGATGCGACATGATTCGTATCAGAGCATGATACGTGACAGTGAAATGATTTCCCATGACAGAGACATGAATCAGAGAACCGAAACCCGACTCTGGAGCATCTAGTGAAATGAGGCCGTAAACAACTGGGGCACACCGGAACAAATCGAAACATCGCGGATGCGACTGGATTTGAATCGGAGTGCAGTAAGTGACAGTGAAATGAGCGAAAAATGTTTGCCATGACAGAGGCACAATTCGGTCGCGCCGCGACTGTGACTGACAACGAACGGGACTCTGGAGCATGTACTGAAATGAGGCCAAAAAATACCTGGGGCACATCGGAACGAATTTGTGCATCGTAGATGCGACTGGATTCTTATCGGAATACGATACGTGACAGCGAAATGATTTCCCATGACAGAGGCATGGATTGGTGAACCGCGACCTGCAACTAAAAACGACCGTGACTCTGGAGCATGTACTGAAATGAGGCCAAAAAATACCTGGGGCCGGCCGGAACAAATTGGTGCATCGTAGATGCGACCGAATTCGTATCGGAACGTGATATGTGACAGTGAAATGATTTCCCCTGACAGAGGCACGAATCTGTGAGCCGCAACCTGCGACTGATAACGAACGGGACTCTGGCGCATGTACTGAAATGAGGCCAAAAAGACAACTGGGGCGCACCGGGACAAATTGGTGCATCGTGGATGTGACTGGCTTTGAATCAGAGCACGGTAGGTGAGAGTGAAATGATTTGAAATGATTGAAATGATTTGAAATGGTTGAAATGGTTTGGAAATGGTTCAGCCTTGATATGGCACTGATCGGTGTCCAGTAAATTCACGAGTGACATCGATTTGTCTGTGGAGCATACAGTGAAACAGTGAGACACGCCTAAAGGAAGCTGTGTCTTCGCGTCGGTGTGAGGTACATAAAAATGAAGAAATGTTTGGTATAATAACGTTACGAGTAATAGGCAAACGTTGCGGCTGTGTGTAGGGTTTTACGAACGATTCGAAGTTTGATATCGAGGTTTAGTGACAAGATATCTAAAAAATGCGTGAAATGAAAAGTCAACCGAAAACTCTAACTGCGACAGCCGAGCCAGACGCATTGTATGTGAATTGCGAACGGAAACGAGAGGCTCGAAAAACCACGAACGTGGGAACTCACGGACGCTAATGAGTTTCGAAGAGTCGGCCTAGTGACATTGTACCGCGCACAGGAAACCAACAAAGACCACAGGAGAGCGGGCTGGTTAAATACGCCCCGGGCTCCTCCCATAAATTAAAGCCACCATACTGGCCTTCCTACTATATATATATATATATATATATATATATATATATATATACTCACTTCTATAATCCTTAAACGTATACACAAAGATCAGATGGGCTTTGTTTCCTCTAGACAAAACAGTGACAACACCAGACGCACCATTGACCTCATAGATTTACACAACAAGGCTTCTTGCCCAGCCCTTATTCTAAGTTTGAACACTCAGAGGGCCTTTGACAGGATTGGCTGGTCCACTCTTGCACGATTTGGATTGAAAGGCCCCTTTATTGCAGCTCTCCATGCTTTATATTCCTGTCCCACTTCCAAGGTACAGTTGTCCTCTTTCTTATCCCCATCTTTTTCCCTTAGCAATGGTACTAGGCAGGGTTGTCCCCTATCTCCCTTACTTTTTATATTGTGCCTAGAACCCTTAGCCGAAGCTATCCGTACTCATCCTGATATCTGCAGAGTTTCTTTACGGCAAAAGGAATTAAAATGTTCCCTCTTTGCAGATGAAATTCTTTTACTATTGACAAAACCCCATACCTCCCTCCCCAATCTCCACGGTCTGCTTTCCGGTTAAAAAGTAAAGACAGCAAAGACGGAAGCTCTACCCATACATATATTTTTTCCACTCCCCTCCTTACCACATTACAAAACAACTTTTCTTATCACTGGTGTTCTTCTTTGAAATATTTAGGAATACACCTAACTGCATCATACTCCACTCTCTATCATGATAATTATACCCCTCTTTTTGCGGAAATAGGTCGACTTCTACATCAATTAAGATCCCTATACTCCCAAAATTGTATACCTTTTCAAAACTTTACCAGTAATGGTTTCTATGGTACAGCTCAAAAATATCCAAAAGTCCTTTCTCAAATTTATCGGGGGGTAACAAGGCTCATCAGATTGCTAGCACTGTGGTATTTACCCTTCGTTCTTATGGAGGGCTGGGAGCCCCAGACGTTATCAAATACTATTATGCTACACATCTCAGAGCAGCCATCTCCTGGACAGCACATTATCCAACCATCAGATGGTCGGAATTGGAATTACGTGTAACAGCCCTGTACATCCTTGCTCTATGCTCTGGTCTGATTTACACATGTCTATTACACAATTTAGAAGTCTATGTCTGAGCCCGATGTTGTTCACGCTTTCTGTATGGAGGAAATGCTTCAGACAGTTCTCTCTCTCTCCTCAATATACTTCTCAACCTGGATATTCCGGATAGCTTGTCATACAGCCGCATGTACCCTTGGTCACGAGCCAGAATTTTCCAGCTTCGTAACCTGATACACCCCGTGACCCATAAATTGATTTCATTCCATGAACTTCATAACAAATTTGAGATCCCAAAGAACCTTTTTTTCTCTTATCTCCAAATCACACATTATTTTTGCTCTAAATCGCTGTCCCTATCCTTGGAAAAACCTACTGCATTTGAATTATTATGTACTCAGGGCCCACATCTATATGGTCTCAATTCCTTTATATATAAAATTCTTCATGAATCTATTCCACTTACAGAAGTCCCCCACACTTATATGCGGAAATGGGCCAAGATCATTCCGACGCCTCTTTCTCTCTCACAATGGCAAATCATTTGGAACTCAATATATAAAGACTCTAGATGTGTGGAGCAGAGAGACAGCCTATAAAATCCTCATGTTCTGGTACAGAACCCCAGAAGTTCTCCATAAATATGATCCCTCTGTTCCCCAAACATGTTGGAGATGCATGATAGTATGCACTACCATATTTTCTGGGATTACCCGATGATCCTCCCTTTTTGGAATTTGGTTCAATCCCTTCTTCAAGATCTTTTTGAGATGGACCTACCTCTAGAGCCAGTCCATTATGTGTTAGGTCTCCCAATCTCAGGGGTCCCTAAACACACCAAGAAATTGATATATTTTATCTTATTAGTCTCTAAAAGAGTAATACCCACTGGGTGGTTATCTTCTAATCCTCCTACGCAGTCCCAATTTTTACAAACTGTAGCCCATATACGCAGGATGGAACATATGACAGTAGTCACTCATGACTCTTCATCACATTTTTCAAAAATATGGGACCTGTGGGATAATTCCCGATTCATCTCAGAAGGAATTCCCTACACTCCAGATTGAAGATCTTCTTTCTAATTAGCTTGTTCAGGTGTTCTTCCCCTATTCTCATCTACATTACAGTCATATTGTTCAAATACATGGTGTAACCCTTTCCTTTCTTTGTTTTTCTTTTCATGTCTTGAAATGTTATAGTTCTCTGATACATTGTTTCTCTGGCCTAAAGGTGGAGCCAAAATAGGGTTATGAGATATTCACCTCACCATATTCAGCTGGCTCCATCTGCCTATTTTCCCGATTTCCCATCTTTTTTATATGTGATATAAGCTCCTTTTCTGAATGGTTATATCTTACTTATTTTTTTAACTGTTTAGGTATATCTTTATTTAACAAGATATGCTCTTTTGAATATGATTCTTTGATTTCTCTTTTTATTGTTCTTGAAAACCAATGAAATATATATATATATATATTTATATTTATATATATTCCCCTAACATTTCATATTCCTGATATGTGCCTGCTGTATCATGTACTTGTATGAAAAAGTATACTATTCTCTTTGTATTGCTTCTTTTGTGTGAAATCCCTCATGTTCCCGCCAGTCCCTATTAAAAACAGACCATTAGGCATAAGAGCAGTGGCAGGTTTTCTGGCTGTGCAGGAAACTCAACCTACTCCCTTCCAATGATCAGACACACACACACACACAAGTGTTCATTGGTAAGACCAGTGTGCTACTGTTTCTCCTCCTCCAGCTCTACAAGGTGAGGGTTCACATATACTTTAATCCTGTTTCATCTGTTTAACATCATCTGACTTGGGGCTTACACAGGATAAAGACTCAGATTTCTCAAGAAGGAACAAAGTGGCATTTTTTTTCCTTTTTTTTTTACAAGAGAACTTGAAGTGACAGACTTAGGCCATAGTAGTATTAAGCTGCATCTACACTACAACGTTTTGAATTGTGGGTAGATTTGCCACGGATCTGCCTGCAATTTGACAGCGCCAAGGTGTGAATGACAAAATGCGGGACTTGCATTCGAGATGACATTCATTTGAATGACATCTCAAATTGCGGCGTGGGTCTGCCGCAACTGTTGCACGATAAATTGTGCTGCAATCGCGGTCACCGCTACTTTTGGGTGACATGCGTCCCGCGATGTGGGTTGCTACGATTGCAGCACGTTTTATCGGGCAACAATTGCGGCAGACCCACACCGTGATTTGAGGTTTAATTTGAATGAATGGCATTTGAATGCGAGTCCCACATTTTGTCATTCACACCTCTGCGCTGTCAAATCACAAATCTGCCCATGGTTCAAAATGCTGTAGTGTGAATGCAACCATATGGTTGTACCCCTTTTGTAATTGTACGTGTACCTAGAAGCCACTTAATAAAAGTACACAGGGCCTAGAGACTCACATTGAAAACCACCAGCATTGGACTTCCAGCAACGAGAACATATATTGTATGGACTGGGGCAGACAAGCCTAAAATATCAAATTGACATTAACTAACCTTTTAAATACAATTATTTTAGTCATTTTTCACAGTTAATCCTCATTGTTATGTTAGGTATTAGGCTGTATTTTGATGTCTGATTGTAGCTTTTCTTGTGATTTAGATTCAGCTCTAGAGTTGATCAGCTTTGAGAGACACACATCATTTGTCTTTCTGCACACTCCAGTGAAGCATTAACTATAGCTGTCCTTTCCATTTTCAGTTTTTCATGCCGCATTTTAGGTGGAATTGTTCATAGTATCATCATCACCTTTCGGAAGAAGTGCGCCTTACATTTCAGACCTCTCACACTTGTTAATATCCACGTCAATTTATCATCATGTCAGATCCTGGTCACTCACTCATTTAAATCCCTGAACCTTGACAGCCTTGCAATTCAATGGAACTACAAACTCCTACTAATGTGAGTCATAAATTATTAGCATCTTCAATTATAAATTATAGTCGGGAACATGGTCATTTTTTGGTAAGACACATCATGTAACAGAATATTTCCAATCCATCAGGCAATTATAGTTGGTGACACCATGCATTTTTTTCCCAATACTTTGAAGACAGTTTTGATGATTTATTGGGAACCTGAATTGTATAAGAAAGTATATATATTTTCATTTTTCTACAAGACCTTACAGGTGTGAATATGTTCAAGTATTAGGATTTATTACTATACTTTTATTATATATCAAAACTGAATGTTTGCCATGATGCTATCATAATAACACTGTTCTAGGCTAGACATTAAAAAATGCTGTACACTTTAAAAAAAGATTAGAATAAGTTTAACCACTTTCAGACCGGACCAATTTGCTGGTCAAAGACCAGACCACTTTTTGCGATTCAGCACTGCGTCGCTTTAACTGACAATTGCGCGGTCGTGCAAAGTGGCTCCCAAACAAAATTGACGTCCTTTTTTTCCCACAAATAGAGCTTTCTTTTGGTGGTATTTGATCACCCCTGCGGTTTTTATTTTTTGCGCTATAAACAAAAATAGATTTAATAATATTTGATAATAAATTTTGAAAAAAACGCATTATTTTTTACTTTTTGTTATAATAAATAGCCCCCAAAAATATATAAAAAAACATTTTTTCCCTCAGTTTAGGCTGATACGTATTCTTCTACATATTTTTGGTAAAAAAAATCGCAATAAGCGATTATTGATTGGTTTGCGCAAAAGTTATATTGTTTACAAAATAGGGATAGTTTTATAGCATTTTTATTAATCATTTTTTATTTTTATTTTTTTACTAGTAATGGCGGCGATCAGCAATTTTTATTGTGACTGCGACATTGTGGGGGACCCATCGGACATTTTTGACACATTTTTGGGACCATTGTCATTTATACAGTAATCACTGCTATATAAATGCAGTGATTCCTGTGTAAATGACACTGGCAGTAAAGGGGTTAACCAGTGGGTAGCAGTGTAGGGGTTAAGTGTTCCTAGGAGCGTGTTACTAACTGTGGGGGGGTTGGGCTTTCATTTAGTGAACACTGATCTCTGCTCCAATCACATGGAGCAGAGATCAGCGTCACTAGTTGCTAGGCAGAATGGAGAAATGTTGTTTACAACGGCACTTCTCCATTCGGCCGCTCCGTGAGACGATCGCGGGGATGCCCGCAGCGATCGAGTCCGCGGGTCCCGCGACTGGACTCACGGGGGTCCCGACCAGCGTGGGAGCGCGCCGCCCGCGGCGTGCTCCCAATGACAGGGCGGCAAATTTAAAGGGACGTACATGTACGCCCATTTGCCTGCCTATGCCATTCTGTCTACGTACATCGTCGTGCGCTGGTCGGCAAGTGGTTAAATTAACATCTTAGGCTGAATAACAGGTTCTCTATACCATAGGAACATGTAAAGAGACACAGTCATGAAAAAAGCAAAATTGTTGCAGATATGAAGTACAAGTTACCTATACCTGCAGCAGCCTCCAAATTGTTACAATTATGGCCAAATACCAGACTGCCAAGGCTTTGGAAATTCCTAATATTACCTTTGTTCGTCCAGCCCTTCCAGCTTCCTGGAGATTCCTATTTACCAATCAGACTGTCCATTATAGAAGTGACTCAATAGAAAAGGATGCGGGAGAAAGGCAAGCTTTGGCCCTACCTGAATAGTAGCATTCAGCCACAAAAGCAGCATTTTGTAGGCTACTGCACAAATGTGCAGCCACTTATAGGTGCTGCACTTTTTAATTGCAGTAGTTTTATGTTAAATCTCTTTAAAGTTCACCATACATGAGAGTCATGTCATCCCACAGCAGGGATGAGCCAAACACCCCCTAGTTCAGTTCGCACTGAATGTGTGCGAACATGCGAAAACCTATGGGACGCAAACATGAAAAATCAAAAGTGCTCATTTTAACCACTTTAGCCCCGGACCAATTTTCAGCCTAAAGACCAGAGGTCTTTTTACAATTTCGCACTGCACTGCTTTAACTGTTAATTGCAGTCATGCAATGTTGTACCCAAACGAAATTTGCGTCCTTTTCTTCCCACAAATAGAGCTTTCTTTTGATGGCATTTGATTGCCTCTGCGATTTTTATTTTTTGCGATATAAATGGAAAAAGACCGAACATTTGGAGAAAAAAAGATATTTTCTACTTTTTGTTATAAGAAAAATCGAATAAACTAAATTTTAGTCATACATTTAGGGCAAAATTTATTCAGCCACATGTCTTTAGTAAAAAAAAATGTCAATAAGCATATATTTATTGGTTTGCGCAAAAGTTATAGCGTCTACAAACTAGAGTACATTTTCTGGAATTTACACAGCTTTTAATTTATGACTGCCTAGCTTATTTCTTGAGGTGCTAAAATGTCAGGGCAGTACAAACCCCCCCAAATGACCCCATTTTGGAAAGTAGACACCCCAAGGAAATTGCTGAGGGGCATGTTGAGCCCATTGAATATTTTATTTTTTTGTCCCAAGTGATTGAATAATGACAGAAAAAAAAAAGTTTAGAAAAAGTTGTCACTAAATGATATATTGCTCACACATGCCATAGTTATATGTGGAATTGCACCCCAAAATATATTCTGCTGCTTCTCCTGAGTACGGGAATACTACATATGTGGAACTTTTTGGGAGTCTAGCCACGTACGGCACCACCAAAATCCAATCACTGCCTTCAGGATTTCTAAAGGTTGCAAATTTTTGATTTCACTCCTCACTACCTATCACAGTTTTGAAGGCTATAAAATGCCAAAATAACAGAAACCCCCCCAAATGACCCCATTTTGGAAAGTAGACACCCCAAGGAAATTGCTGAGGGGCATGTTGAGCCCATTGAATTTTTTTTTTTTCGTCCCAAGTGATTGAATAATGACACAAAAAAAAAATAAGTTTACAAAAAGTTATCACTAAATGATATATTGCTCACACATGCCATAGTTATATGTGGAATTGCACCCCAAAATATATTCTGCTGCTTCTCCTGAGTACGGGGATACCACATATGTGGGACTTTGGGAGTCTAGCTGCGTACGGCACCCCGAAAACCAATCACTGCCTTCAGGGTTTCTAAGGGTGCAAATTTTTGATTTCACTCCTCACTACCTATCACAGTTTCGAAGGCCATAAAATGCCAAAATAGCACAAACCCCCCCCCCCCAAATGACCCCATTTTGGAAAGTAGACACCCCAAGCTATTTACTGAGAGGCATGTTGAGTCCATGAAATATTTTATATTTTGCCACAAGTTGCAGGAATATTAATTTGTTTTTGTTTTTTGCACAAAGTTGTCACTAAATGATATATTGCTCACACGTGCTATGGGCATAAGTCAAATTACACCCCAAAATAAATTCTGCTGCTTCTCTCGAGTACGGGGATACCACATGTGGGGGACTTTTTGGGAGCCTAGCTACGTACGGGACCCCGAAAACCAAGCACTGCCTCCCGGATTTAAATATAAAGCGCTACCAAAAAAAAACTGTTAGCGATCGCAGGGATCAGGCCTGACTCTGCGATCGCTGTAGTTATGTGTTTAGTGCTTTGTAAGTGACAGTGATCGATCGATACTGCACTTGGGTGGGCTGGGCGGAGGGGCAAAACGAAGGTGTTAGCAGGTATCTGGGCTGATCCTGCTAACAATGCATTTTTTTGGAACCCTAAACTGCTGGGGACGCTAGTATAGATCTGATCAGATCAGATATTGATCTGTTCAGATTCTATACCACTACGGGAGGTGTATGCTTTGCGCGTGGGTGTTAGCGGTACTGGCACTAACCTAGTGCTGCCTGGGGCGATGCAGACCCTGACCCTAAAACCTAATTGATATCACCCGCCGGGTGATCAGGGGGTTAAACCTTTATTGGGTAATAAATGGTGGGTGCCCTGATGCTATAAAAAGCAAACTAACTAACCAGAGTCACCCGTAACACTTATACGGTGAACACTGGTAAAAGGGTTAACTAGGGGCAATCAGGGGGTTCCAATTTTTATTAGGTAGTATATGGGGGTCCCTGGCACTATATAAAAATCTGACGGGGGAACCTAAATAACTAACTGGCTAACCAGCGTCACCAGTGACACTTATACGGTGATCGCTGGTGAAAGGGTTAACTAGGGGCAATCAGGGGGTTAAAACCATTATTGGGTAGTATATGGGGGTACCTAGCGCTATAAAAATCTGGCGGTGAACCTAAAAAAATAACTAGCTACTTAGCGGCACCAGTGACACTAATGCAGCGATCAGAAAAATGATCGTTTAGTGACACTGGCAAAAGGGGGTGAAAGGGTTAACTAGGGGCAATCAGGGGGTTAAAACCATTATTGGGTAGTATATCGGGGTACCTAGCGCTATAAAAACCTGGCGGTGAACCTAAAAAAATAACTAGCTACTTAGCGGCACCAGTGACACTAATGCAGCGATCAGAAAAACGATCGCTTAGTGACACTGGCAAAAGGGGGTGAAAGGGTTAACTCTAAGGGCAATCAGGGGGTTAAACCTTTATTGGGGGGTGGTAGGGGGCTACCCTGGACCTAACACTAACTGCCCTGACACTTTTTATCTTTACAACTGACACTGAATGCAGTGATCAGTAAATAAATGATCACTGCAATCAGTGACACTGTGACTGGGAGGGGGAGGGGGGGCGATCGGGGGGGGGGGGGGGGTTTGTGTGCCTATGTGTGCCTACATGTCAGTGTAGTGTTGGTGCACACTTACTTTTAGTCTTCTCCTCGTAGTCCGGTCAAAAAGACCGCCCCAAGGAGAATGACATCACTTCCTCCCTGCCTGTGTATGCAATACACAGGGGGAGGAAGCTTCTCATTCGCCAGGAGCGATCGAGAGGGGATGGCCAGAAACCAACAGCCATCCCCTCATCCCGGATCACTCCTGAAGCGAAACGGACCGCCGCATCCGCTGGAAGGCAAGCACGTACATGCCATTGTGATGACGTACAATGGCATGCGGCGGTCGTTAAGTGGTTAAAGGCTTATATGCAAGTTATTGTCATAAAAAGTGTATGGTCACCCGGGTTTCCGCCCCAGGGGACATGTATCCATGCAAAAAATAGTTTTAAAAACTATCATTTTTCAGGAGCAGTGATTTTAATAATGCTTAAAGTGAAACAATAAAAATTAAATATTCCTTTCAATTTCGGGCTTGGGGGGCACCCCTTATTCTGCCTGTACAGTGGTGCTACTGTTGGACTATTTTACAGTCCCGCAGGCAAAATGAAAAATTTTTTGCAAGGAAGAATGTAATTTACATTTCTGTAATATATTGCTGGCTCCCGGTAGTATAGATAAAAATCAAGGGAAAAAATGATGTGGGTCCCCCCCCCCATCCCAGTCTATACTAGGCCCTTTGGTTCTGGTATAGATATTAAGGGTAACTCCACGGCAAAATTTTAAAAAAAAAACAGCGTGAGGTCCCCCCAAAATCCATTTCAGGCCTTTTTAGTCAACTCAAGACTCAATAGTGAACCCTACGGTCTAAGACTGGGATGCCATTAAAGTTCTTGTGTATACAAAGGCAGGTGTCCCAATACTTTTTGACAATATAGTGTAGGTATGGCTCATTCAAGTTTATAAAAGGTTAGTGTGCAGAAAGGGTTGGCAACCTTGCACAGAATATTAAGAAAAATAATGACCTGCTGAGAAAAGGAGGAGGGGGTGTCACAGGTTAGGGTATTGGGGCTAGGGTGTCCTGCTACTTGTCCCTCACCACCCCAAACTGCAAACAGGCCACATGAGATTTCTCAGGTTACTTCCTGGCCAAGGTATAACTTACATAAGGGCTGTGCCCACCTTCTGCTCTCCAGATTTTTTATGGTATGAGTAAGCACTGATTGCGGTGCGAAATGCGTCAGTCCTGTACCCTGGTATTCCTTTTGCTGTGGATTTTTTTATTTTGTTTTGATGTGACCCACGTTGTTTCAATTAAAGATGTGATTTCAAGTCTTTTTCCAGTGTGCAGCTATCCAGAGTTTTGTCCTGCTTGTTTGCTCAAAGTGAAAAAGCACATTACCTAATATGGGCAAGTTGCAGGTTCACATTAACGAGAAAAGTTTTTGTATGTTCAGTGAACTTATAGAATATTTTTATTGAAATGTTCATGTTAGCTTTAAGGCTAGCCATATACATTTCTTACCCAACCTCCTAGACCCGCACCATTAGGAACACAAGATAGCCATGTTCATGTATCAAACCCCCTTTTATTTAACCACCCGGGGATCATAGTGCCACCCATTAATGTTTTTCATAGTTTAGTGCTACAGGACCTTGAGAAATTAACAAAAAACCCCATATCAATCCAGATATTAAAGTAGGATTGAAACAACTCTGTGAATGGAACAATGTGATCATCTGCCCCACAGACAAAGGCAGGGGGATTGTCATATTGGATAAGGATGACTATATGAAGGAGATGACTAGGATTCTCAGTGATCCTAGTACATTCAGTCTTATTCCGATGGGCCCTACCACCAATTATAAGAATGCCCTAATAGATTTAATTAACAAAGGTTTTTCCTTGGGGATTCTTGATAAGAAAGACATGTTTTCTTATCCTACTAGCTCCGCATATCCCCGCTATATACTACCTTCCTAAGGTACATAAGGACCCAGTCAATTCCCCTGGCCATCCTAAAGTCAGGGGGATTGACCCGCTCACTTCCCAAATTGGTAGATATGTGGACTTCCATCTTCAATCAATAGTCAAATTGGTCCCTTCTTATCTCAAGGATACTCAAGACACCATTCGACTTCTCGAATCTGGACTTCACAGCGGATGTTGCCGCACTCTATATGCGTATACCCCACGATTCGGGCTTTTCCGCTGCCAAATACTATTTTTCCAAGGTTGCTGCTCTCTCTCTGGTACAACAGAATTGTATTATGCAACTCCTCAGGTTTGCAACCCAACACAACTATTTTTGGTTTCAAAAACTATTTTATCTTCAAAAGAAAGGTGTGGCTATGGGTGCCCTAGCCTAGCAAACCTGTTTATGGCCCAGTGGGAGGAAGAGGATGTCTATGCCCTCCATAGACCCGAGTTGGTCCTCTGGGCTAGGTATGTTGACGACATCCTCCTCCTATGGAATGGTGAACGTGAGTCTTTGGACTTGTTTATGGCTTCAATTAACCTGAATGATACTTGTATTGTCTTGAGTTATTAGGCTAGTCTCACCACTAGGGATGAACTTAATGTTCAACTCGAACATCGGCTGTTCGACCGTTCACCAAATTGCGAATGTTATGGGCCGTTCGCACCAAATTCGAGTGGGGCGTCACAGCCCATAATTCACTGAGGCATTGCAGTGCATTGCTGGCTGATGATTGGCCAAGCATGCACTATGACCTGCATGCTTGGCCAATCATGGCGCTGTCTGTCTAGTGAGCTGTAATTGGCCAAAGCCAGGGTGGTTTTGGTCAATTATGGCTCAGGGGGTTTAGTGTGTTCCAGAGTGGTGATAGAGAGAGAGATAGACAGTATCACTGCAGTCAGTGTATTGTGTATATATATGCATCCTAGGTGTTGTGCGTGTGTATATATACTGTAATTACTACAGCTGCCTGCAGATAGGAATACAGTGTATATATATATATATATATATATATATATATATATATATATATATATATATATATATACGTCCTTAACTTGGTGGGGCAGCGGTTCTTGGCCGTTCTTTCAGAATGCACATTCAGTGCTGCTGGAGACTTTGTAACTGATCACAGGGTGCGCCTGTCCACCGACTCGGTTGATCGACTGACCTTCATAAAAATGAATCAGTCTTGGATCACCATCAGCTACCAAGCACCTGATGCTGATGTAACCAAATTTTTTTTTTTTTTTAAATGTCAGATCCCTTGAAGATTGCCTATGCTGATGCTGATTGACTATCCTGTTATGCTGACTGACTATCCTCTTCCACCTCAATGATCATGCTGATCATTTGTAAGAACATTTTTAGATCTGGGTGCCACCACCAGCGGCTAACGCCCAATTTTTCAGCCCCTGTTTAACAGTGGCGTGTAATTACAATTTTTCATGCAATATTTTGCAGGAGGGTTCGTTGCTGTGCTCAACTACAATATTTGTGGGTGGTTGCAGTGTTCTGGCACTAGCACCAGTGCCTAAGGCCCAATTTTTCAGCCCCTGTTTAACGGGGGGGTGTAATTACAATTTTTGATGCAATACTTTGCCGCAAGGCTCATTCCCGAACTCCAACTAGAGTATCTGTATGGGGTTGCAGTGTTGTGGCACCAGTGCCTAGGGCCCAATTTTTCAGCCCCTGTTTAACAGGGGAATGTAATTAAAATTTTTGATGCAATATTTTGCAGGAGGGTTTGTTGCTGCGCTCAACTACAATATCTGTGAGTGGTTGCAGTGTCATGGCACCAGCACCAGTGCCTAAGGCCCAATTTTTCAGCCTCTGTTTAACGGGGGCATGTAATTACAATTTTTGATGCAATACTTTGCAGCAGGGCTCATTCCTGCATTCTAACTAGAGTATCTGTGAGGGGTTGCAGTGTTCTGGCACTAGCACCAGTGCCTAAGGCCCAATTTTTCAGCCCCTGTTTAACAGGGGCGTGTAATTACAATTTTTGATGCAATACTTTTGCGCCCACCAAGAGTAACTGTGAGGACTTACAGTGTTGTGGCACCAGCACCACCACCAAAGGCCCAGTTTTTCTACCACTGTTAAACAATGGCATGCAATTACAATTCTTGATATAATAGTTCATAGCAGGGTGTTCCAGCGCCCACCGAGAGTAACTGTGGGGGCTTACAGTTTTGTGGCAAAACCAACACCTTAGGCCCAAATTTCTGCAGAGCATATAAGGTAGGTAGGGATGAGCCGAACACCCCCTGTTCGGTTCGCACAAGAACCTGCGAACAGACCTAAACTTCGTGTGAACTTTAGAACCCTATTAAATTGCTCATTTTAAAGGGTAATATGCAAGTTACTGTCCTAAAAAGTGTTTGGGGACCCGGGTCCTACCCCAGGGGACATGGATCAATGCAAAAAAAGTTTTAAAAACAGCCGTTTTTTCAGGAGCAGTGATTTTAATAATGATTAAAGTGAAACAATAAAAGTGTAATATTCCTTTAAATTTAGTAGCTGGGGGGTATCTATAGTATGCCTGTGAAGGGGCGCATGTTTCTGGTGCTTAGAACTGTCCCTGCACAAAGTGTCATTTGTGCAGGAAAAAAAGTCTTTTAAAATCACTTGCGGCTAAATTGTCGGCTCCCCGTAATACAGAGAACACTCAATGAGTGTTCTCTGTATTAGCCGACAATTCATTCATTCATTGATAAAAAAAAATTAAAAAAAAGCGTGGGGGTTCCCCTAAATTCAATTACCAGGCCCTTCAAGTCTGACATGGATATTAAGGGGAACCCCGTGTCAAATTTTAAAAAAAAATTGACGTGGGGGTCCCCCTAAATATCCATACCAGACCCTTCAGGTCTGATATGGATATTAAAAATTGACCAGTTCAAAATGAAAGATTCTACTTAACAACAAACCTACATTTCCTGTCTTGTTTGTACCGCCTGTATACTGCTGTTCAGAGTATATGGGGGGGGGGGGGCACGCCTTTCCTCTTTTTAATTTGTGTGCGGGGTTCCTCTTAATACCCATACAAGACCCAAATGGCCTGGTAATGGACTGGGGGGGGGGGGTACCCATGCCGTTTGTCTCACTGATTTTCATCCACATTGCCGGGACCAGACATTACATTAAAGCGGCAAGTCGTTTTAGATGACTTTTATTACTTTAAAAATGTCATTTTGTCCAGGGACTGTTCTAAGCACGGGTAACACTTGCTACTTTGCAGGTATACTATAGACACCCCCAGGTACAATATTTAAAGGTATATTTAACTTTTTTTTTTCACTTCAAGCATCATTAAAATCACTGCTTCCAAAAAAACTGCAGTATTTAAAACTTTTTTATGCATTGATACAGGTCCCCTGGGGCAGGACCCGGGTCCCCAAACCCTTTTTAGGACAATAACATGCCTATTAGCCTTTAAAATGAGCACTTTTGATTTTGAGCATTCAAGTCCCATAGACTTTAATGGGGTTCTAAAGTTTTCACAAATTTTCGGTCCGTTCGCAGGTTCTGGTGCGAACCAAACTGGGGGGTGTTCAGCTGATCCCTACTCACCACCATTCATTTTCTTGAACTAAAAATATCAGTTGTTGATCAATAACTTGAATTCAAGACTTATTTCAAGTCTACCGACTGGAATAGATACGTTTCGGTTGATAGTTGCCACCACACACAATGGCTTAAATCTGATCCACATAGCCAGTTCCTGCGATTATGCAGGAACTGTACAAGGATAACTGATTATTTTTCTCAGTCTCAAGTTCACAAAGACAGATTCTAAGAAAAGGGCTATAGACCCACTGATCTGGATATTGAGATTAATAGGGTATTTCTTGTTGACAGAAATTTCTTGTTGATGGAACGTCCTAAACCTGTCTTGGATGACATGCCTAGATGGTCTTTTTTCACTCCCTATTCTGTTTAATCCAGACAGAAGAAGAAAAATTTTAAGAAATATTGGAAAATTTTTCAGAGTGATAGATACTTGGGTTCAGTCCTTCCGAAACAGGCTGGTGTACTGTTTGGAGGGGCACAGTCAATACAGGGACAGATTGCACCCAATGTGATCGACCCCCCAAAATGGTTTCTTTCTTCCAGCAATGTAAGGGCTATTATCCCTTTCGGAAGTGTAATGTGTGTCTTCGCAACATTGGTGGGAGACGTAAAACAGACACATTCCCTTCAACTGTCACAGAACGTTCCTACCCCATGAAGCATTTTACTACTACCATGAGATTCATTCATTATCTATTGACCTGTCCTTGTAAAAAACAGTACGTGGGACGTACTATCATGACATTTTCCATACATGTTAATGAACATCTGGCTAGTATTAAGAAAGAAAAAATTAACCATAGCATCCCTCGTTATTATTTAAAATCCCATAACAAAGATCCCATGGGAACACATTTCCAGATCATTGATAAGTTTGTCCCCCACAGGAAGGGAGAGACCCATCTTCGCAGAGTCTCCCGTCTTGAAACTTATTGGATACACAAGCTTAAGTCCTACTCGCCGTTCAGGGTGAACGTCGAGTGGGACATTAACTCTTTCATTAATCAAGCTTAAAATTCCTTCTTCTTTTCTTTTTTACATTATATATGTTAGTTAATTATCAGTACTATATCTCCTTCACATCTGCTCACACGTGTTTGTTTGCTCTTCACTGTTTTTCCTAGGTAGAAAATAATGTTGTTCATTTCCAGTTATACACAGATGAGCCATGTCACACATACCTCTTTTGCTCCAGGTTTGGAGGCACATCTTTGCCACCCCTTCTTTGGGCGCTGATGGACCCAACCTATGGGAAGATCAGACCAGCTGAAGTCTGGTGAAGTTTATCTTATCCCAGGGCTGAGTGTGGAGGTGTTTACCCAGATCTTGGGTTTCAGTGTTGCACAGCACACAAGGCTGTATCCTGGTGAAACTAATTTGGACGCCCGATTGGGTGCCGCCATGTACACCTCTCCGTTGCATTGTGGTGGGTGGCATCCGGTTGTGTGACCTGTGTTCTTGCACTTTCTTTGGCCCTCTGGTAAGATCTTGGGAGACTATCTTGGGAGACTATGTTATTGTTGTGACTATTTATTGGAGGCGTTGCAGTTAAATGGTGCTAGGTTTGGCGCTGTGGGACCGGATTGGTCCTATATCACTTACTATGGCAGTTAGAGATTGGCTGCTGTTGGCCACATGGCTACTGTCAGCAGGTCTGTCAGGTGATCCATCTCACCTCACATGGCTTGTTTGGACATGTGATCCAACCGTCTTTGCAATCGTGACCACTTCTGGTCACGTGGCCAGCGGCATCCGGTTACGATTATGTGACCAGATTTGCCTTTCTTCATTGGTCTTTTTGGGTACATGACCTGGGAGTGTGGAGATTGGTCACTGTCAGTCACGAGGCCATTAACCCCAGGTTCGCCAAGGGTACCATTTTCTTTGCACTGGTTATTGGTCATGTGACTTGAGAGTTTGGAGGCCGTGATTGGTCCTTCCTCTATATGTGGCTGATTATATCCAATTTTCACAGGCTCTTTCACAAGAAGTTTGCCTCGTGTTAGCCACACTATTTTCGGATTAACTTTCTACATGTAAAGAAAAACTAAGGGGTAAAGGTGCGCTATGGACCCTAGATGTATTAAAAATACACACAAAAAGCAAAATCTCAAGACGCAGTGGAGTGTAAGGTGATTAAAATTAATAAAAATAGAAAAAAACTATAAAAAATTATAACTGCAAAATACCAACGTACCAAAAAATATATATATATATATATACCCTCGTGGTAAGAACAGGGGCTGCCACTACCTTGGTAATCACCCTGAAAGGGTGAATGTCATAGATGTATATCAAAGGGGGTAGTCACGGCGCACACCTGCTGCTATTTTGTGCTAATTACAGATATTCACTAATCAATTAGTTGTGTGTATACCAAATTTTGTGCAAATATGTAAAAAGTGAAAAAAATTATAATGAATAGAAATAAATAAAAAATAAATAAAAATAAAAATATACTGATAATAAATATATACGTAATGATAATAAATGAAAAATAACAGAAGTATATGCGTGATGACCCACAATTTCACTAACAATATGGGCAAAGATATTCCATGCTTGGTGCACAATATTTAGATAAAGTGCTCAATACTCATAAAAAGTGTATAGTGCAAAGCATTAATATAAAGTGCTTATTGAAAAGTGCATAGTGCTCCAAAAAATTCCTAAAAAAATTTTGAAAAGCCAAAAAAGTATCAAAATGTGATCGCACTCTTCATGCAATTATAAAATCGCTAGGTGGAGATATGCAGAAAAAACGGTTGAAAAAAATTTATATTAAAAGTCCAACATCAGGATACCATAAACAATGAAATTTCATTAAAACAAATGAATGAAAACAAAAAACAAAAAAACAGAAAACAAAAAATATATAAATAAAAGTTCTTCTTAAACACAAAACCTTCTTAAACGAAAGTGACAATGTGCTTCAAGATTCCTGGATAACAACCGGTGCGATTGTGGTGTAAAAGGCAGTAATCCGCACTCACCAGCTCCCCATCCCCTTATGGGGTTACAGTGCCTTCACAGTGTGAGCCCCTGTGTCGCTATGTATAGCTGGTCCGGTTAGGTATCATGAGCTGCCATCCCTCCCCTTTCCAATCTACACAGTAGAGCCAAAAGTGAAGCACATGGCAGCTCATGACAAGTGTCAGGGTAACAACTGAACTGAGATAGGGCTCAGGTAGGAACTCCCTGGATACCTAACCGGACCAGCTATACATAGCGACACAGGGGCTCACACTGTGAAGGCACTGTAACCCCATAAGGGGATGGGGAGCTGGTGAGTGCGGATTACTGCCTTTTACACCACAATCGCACCGGTTGTTATCCAGGAATCTTGAAGCACATTGTCACTTTCGTTTAAGAAGGTTTTGTGTTTAAGAAGAACTTTTATTTATATATTTTTTGTTTTCTGTTTTTTTGTTTTTTGTTTTTTGTTTTTATTCATTTGTTTTAATGAAATTTCATTGTTTATGGTATCCTGATGTTGGACTTTTAATATAAATTTTTTTCAACCGTTTTTTCTGCATATCTCCACCTAGCGATTTTATAATCGCATGAAGAGTGCGATCACATTTTGATAATTTTTTGGCTTTTCAAATTTTTTTTAGGTATTTTTTGGAGCACTATGCACTTTTCAATAAGCACTTTATATTAATGCTTTGCACTATACACTTTTTATGAGTATTGAGCACTTTATCTAAATATCGTGCACCAAGCATGGAATATCTTTGCCCATATTGTTAGTGAATTTGTGGGTCATCACGCATATACTTCTGTTATTTTTCATTTATTATCATTACGTATATATTTATTATCAGTATATTTTTATTTTTATTTATTTTTTATTTATTTCTATTCATTATCATTTTTTTCACTTTTTACATATTTGCACAAAATTTGGTATACACACAACTAATTGATTAGTGAATATCTGTAATTAGCACAAAATAGCAGCAGGTGTGCGCCGTGACTACCCCCTTTGATATACAACTTTCTATATGTGTCCGGGTCACTGTGGAGCTGGTATCTGACCCTGCGTGACCCGATTCTCCTTTCACTATTTGTTCATGAACCGATGCTTGGAGACCATATGTTCAGGTGACGGGCCTTCCTCCAATCATCGGCCTCAGAATTGTGGAAGTCTAATTGATTCTCGATTATTGATCTTTCATTCATCATTTTATAAATATGAGCAATGTGAGGGAGCTAGTGTAAGCCCCAGTCGAAAGTCCTTTAGGACTAAATGCATCAGGAATGGCTCTCTGCTTCCCACGTTGCCCCTTTTCTCTTTTATTCTGTAATCACAATTTTTATCTCATTGATGTATGCCAGTTTTTAGAAATAAAAAACCTACCTACACTATATGGAGGCATTTTTTCTTTTCACAACCTTTTGGACATGAGTGCCTTTGTGGTCCAGTCCGGAATTCCACGCTAGAATTACAACCATGGTGTTTCCTACATCTGAGGTCCGGTTTGGTGGTTACCTGTATACCCCTTGGAGTTGTGTTTGGAGGTCCTGGGTTCCTTGGAGTACTGTCAACTTGCCAATCTCAGCACCCTTGCCTTAATGACTTGAGTCCACCTGTTCCGGTAAGAGTAGATATACTTCCCCTTTTTTGGCTGAAGATGTACCATTTCTGATGTTCTTCATGCCGGACTGTGCCAGTGTACTCCATCCCTGATTAGCCATTATTTGATGATGGACTTACATGGATCCTTTTTAGGACATTTCCATCCATTGGACTTTTTCACATTTCCATTTTGTCTTTCATTTAAGATTGATTCACATATCATTTGCACAGTGGTGTATTGGTTAGCACTTTCACCTAGCAGCAATAGGGTCACTGGTTCAAATCCCAACCACAACACCATCTGCCTGGAGTTTGCATGTTCTCCCTGTGCCTGCGTGGACTTCCTCCCACACTCCAAAGACATGCTGGTAGGTTAATTAGACCTTGTCTAAAAAAAAAAAAAAAAAATTGGCCTTAATATGTGTGTATGTGTATGTCAATGTTGTATGTGTTTGTAAGCATGTCAGGACCCTATGGGGTAAAGGACCACGCAAAGCCGCAGATGGACCCTGGTGGCAAGAAAGCACCCTGAGGCGATTCAGTTTGCATAGGTAGCGCTATACAAGTCACTCACTCACACTCTTTATTCTTTAGCGCTACATTATTTATCACTCCCTAGCCATATACATGCAAATCTTAGCACTCTTTCACATGTGTGATACAAATAGGTGGCTGAGGCCCTCCCACCCTATGTGAATAAGTATGGGGTACATTGCATCCCTACCCATTCACCTGGGGGAAAAAAGTGTTGATAAAAAAACACTAGACAGGTTTTTAAAGTAGTTTATTAGGCAGCTCCGGGGGTCTCTTCCGTCTTCGGGGGTCTCTTCCAACTCCTCCACTCTCTCCAGCCTCTTCTCCTGCTCTCTGGCCTTCTCTCCCGGTCTCCGGTTCTTCTCCCGCTCCCTGGTTCTTCTCCCCGGCTCCTCCGCTATCTTCTACTCTTTTTCTAGCGGTGGCCCATGCTCTTCTGTCTTCTTCTTCCCTCTTCTGTTCTTGCGATGTTGACACTATGCTCTCTCCCATTGTAATGCTGTGTACACGGTGTGCAACGACTTATATAGGTATGGGGCGGAGTCACCATGTGATGTCACCTGGTGACCCCACACCTTATGATGCCACAGTCCTGGGGCATGCTGGGACTGTGACATTATAAGGGGCAGGGTCACCAGGTGACAACACATGGTGACTCCGCCCCATACCTATATAAGTCGTTGCACACCGTGTACACAGCATTACAATGGGAGAGAGCATAGTGTCAACATCGCAAGAACAGAAGAGGGAAGAAGAAGACAGAAGAGCATGGGCTACCGCTAGAAAAAGAGTAGAAGATAGCGGAGGAGCCGGCGAGAAGAACCAGGGAGCGGGAGAAGAACCGGAGACCGGGAGAGAAGGCCAGAGAGCCAGAGGCCAGAGACCCCACCCCATGCCTATATAAGTTGTTGTGCACCATGTACACAGCATTACAGCGGGAGAGAGAATCGGGTCAACATCAGAAGAAGAGAAGAGGGAAGAAGAGAGAAGAAGATGGTGGAAGACACCGGGCCACCGCTAGCAAAAAAGCAGAAGATAGCGGAGGAGCCCAGGAGAAGAAACAGAGATCGGGAGAGAAGACCAGAGAGCAGGAGAAGAGGCCAGAGGAGTCAGAAGAGACCCCGAAGACAGAAGAGACCCCTTGAGCTGCCTCATAAACTACTTTTAAAACCTGCCTAGTGTGTTTTTTTATTGACAGTTTTTTTCCCCCAGGTGAATGGGTAGAAGTACAATGCACCCATAATTATTCACATAGGATGAGGGGGCCGGGATCTGGGGGGCCCCCTTATTAAAGGGGGCTTCCGGATTCTGATAAGCCCCCCGCCCGCAGACCCCGACAACCAACAGCCAGGATTGTCGGGAAGAGGCCCTTGTCCTCATCAACATGAGGACAAGATGCTTTGGGGTGGGGATCCCGCAGGATGCCCCCTTCCCCAAAGCACCCACCCCCATGTTGAGGGTATGCAGCCTGGTATGGTTCAGGAGGGGGGTGCTCGCTCGTCCCCACCCCCTTTCCTGCCCGGCCGGGGCTGTAAGCTAGGATAAGGCTCTGGTATGGACCCTGGGGGGACCCCCACGCAGTCTTTTTGGTGTAGGGGTTCCCCTTAAAATCCATACCAGGCGAGGGGGCTCGCTAGGTGTCAATCTTGCCGATAAAATCACGAGATTGACTTCCTTTTCTAGTCCCATCATAACTCATCATGTTCAAAATGAACGGACTTTAGCCCATGTTTGGGCAAGTCCGTTCATTTGGAAGTCCGTTGTAACTCCGTTGAAAGTCCATCGGGAAGACCGGCGGACCTAGTCTGCCGGAAAGTCCGGTCATGTGTGGGCAAGTCCACTCATTCGGAAAGTCTGCTAGAAGTCCGTTGGACCTAGTCTGCTGGAAAGTCCGGTCATGTGTATGTGGCATAAGGAAACAAAGCCTAATGTTCCAGGAAGTGAGGAGAGCCATTGTTGGACAAAAGGCAGGATGTGACATCACACCTGAGGCGGGTTGGTTGTTATGATAATGCATTTTTCTCCTTTCTCCCGCCTCACACCTGACGTCACACCTCAGATGTGATGTCATACCCTGCCTTGAATCCCACAGTGGCTCTCCCCACTTTCTGGAACATTGGACTTGGTTTCTTCACTGACAACACACTGTTTAATGGCAAAAGAAGCTCTTCCGGTAGGCTACTTCCATCTAATGTGGCATGGCTGCAGATAAGCTATTTGATTTTATATTGATGTCAGTTCGAATTTGGCTTTTTAATCATAATAAACCCATTAATGCTGCACTTAGCTGGCACCCCTTTGTGTTCCTTTTTTGTAATTTCAGAGATTGGCTCCTGTCTCTGGTGGAGCTTCCTAGTTAAGTACAACACTCTGCCTATGGAATTTTTATTAACTCTTTATGAAGTACCTATGCCACACAAGCATATGTTCACATTTATCTAGGGGGGTAGAAACTAACTCATGTGGATGGTGCATTAGCATTTGTTTGCCTCTGCAGTGTTATCCAAACAGTATTATCATCATGGTTAAATAAACAGGATCTGGACAGCTACACTCTTTTGATCCTCTGTTTTTAGAAGATTTATACTAAAGACTGCCTTTTAAGGCAGTCTTTAGTATAAATCTTCTAAAAACAGTTCAACAAACACAAAGATAATGAGCAGACAGGGTTGACGCATTTCATGCTTATCATCCTGCCTAGGTCACTTCTGTGCACTACAGACCACCTTCCCCATGTTATGGATTTGAGAGGTGTTCTGGTAATCAAAATGAGCAGCTTAGGATGACAACACTTCTCTTTCAGATATACGGCGTGGAAAGTGAGCATTGTCACTTTAGGACAGGAAAAATGTTATTGGTAGGATCACCAGATGAAAACAAAGAAAAACAAATGTCTCCAAAAAGAATACTAATACATCTAAGGACTGTTAGGCTGCAATATATTACATGTTTGTTCTCGGGCTTAGGTATACTTTAACTTCTCAACATGAAAATGGCCCTTATCCATTTTGTTCTAATGTTTGCTTTCTTTGTTTAACAGCAGAGTGCAGTTGAGAACATGTGAGGACTCTAAGGAGAGGAAGCCCCGAAGAGCCCTGGCATAAAACTGTCAACATGCATGAACTTGCTCTATAAAAACAAAATATCTTGCAAGCAACAAACAATGTGCATGATAGATTTGCCTGGGAGGCAGCAGCATTTTTTCCGAGAGATACTGGGCAAAAGACCTTTCCATCGGAGCCTGCCTGCTGCTGAGTTCTGGCCAAGGCCCCGTGTCTTTAATAAGACTCTGTTCTGATTCATTGTGACAGCAGTGGCTCCTGTGGAGAAACAGTAGCTTGGTCTTATAGAACTAATTATGACCCAGGGAAACAAGGGAAAAATACTTTTTTAGCCAGGTGTTACCCAGCAGGACTCTCCAAGAGTCACACCATTTAATTAGGAGCCCCGCTGTTTGATAATTAGAAGTAACGTGAGCACAGCCATGTACCAGCAAGTGACGTATGGTGAGAGCAGCCCTGATATACTTGTCTGGGTAAGTAGAAATTAAAAGGCAAACCAGCCATACAGCGCACATGGCCTGGTCAGGAAAGGATTGGGGCAGGGCACAAGCAGCTTGATAGCTGGGACTAAGGATGCATAGGGGTCCTATCTCAAAATGCAAAATACAACTCATTAAGGGAAAATCACGGACCTCTGAGGATCACTAATTTATGAGAAACAGATAACGTTTTGTTAATTAGTTTGTGTCTGTCTTCATTCAGTGGAAGAAAAATAAGTTGTCGCCTCGTCTTTGGCTCGGGAGATTAGTCAAAGTACAAAGAAGAGACAGATGGTTATGATTTAACCTAAGATTCTTAGATATTGTGACAACAGCGCATCTTATACTGATTATTGATTTTTTCTTATTACATCTGAGCATGCAATTTCTTAGTTTGTTTCAAGCTGCCTTGTGATGTGTTATAGAATGATTCATTCTTGCTGTTTGAAATAGAATGGTAATTATTCAATATAATTAAGAAGTTGATGACATATTTTATTTTTCTCATATTTATGGATGTTAACCCTTTTATGACAAAATTGCATGGATTTATCCCTTCAGAGTCACCACTGAGCAAATTAAAAGGAATTTCCATATCAACTTACATAGTTATATACATAAGGCCCCTTTCACACAGGGCTGTCCGTATTTAGCATCCACTTGCTCAGCGGGCATCACTCCATTGATCCTCGCTGAGCCAGTGGATGACAAGTCCATCTCTGCACTCTGTGCAGGAACGGACCTGTCAGAGAGTCCGCTCTCCCCTATGAGGGGATCTGATGATTATGAACCACCTATCCGTTTTCATCCAATCCGATCTGCCAGGCAGATGGAAAATAGGGTTTCCATCCATCTAGGTTTTGAGGAGCAGATCGGATCGAGGCCGATTGGATGTCAGCAGACATGTCACATGTCTGACATCTGTCGCTCCATAGAGCTGTATGGAGCGACCATTCAGATCTACCTAAAAAACTGACAGGCGGATCTGAACGGTTCGCACATGTGAAAGAGGCCTAAGGGTTGATTTACTAAGAATGGAGAGGGCAAAATATGGTGCAGCTCTGCATGGAAACCAATCGGCTTCTAGGTCTTTTGTCAAAGCTTAATTGAAGAAGTTGAAGTTAGAAGCTGATTGGCTACCATGTACAGCTGCACCAGATGTTGCATTCTCCAGTTTTAGTAAACCAACCCTATAGTTACATAGTTGGTTCGGGTTGAATAAATACACCAGTCCATCCAGTTTAACTTGTGTGCCTGTGTGTTTATGTCACTATTTTTTTTTATATCCCTGTACATTGCGTTAGAAATATGTAAAAATGTCTGGAATGTATCTACAATACCTGTACCTCCTTACCACCCTGTAAAGAACCGCTTACGCATTTTAGGATTGAACCACTTTTTATCCAACTTCATTGTGTTGCAACATGTCTTTCCTAGTGACCTTAGGTTAAATAGTTTCCTCCTAATGTTAGAATCACCATTTAAAGATTTGTATATTGTAATCATATCCCCTCTTAAACATTTCTTCTCCAGGGAGAATGTGTTTTTATTGTATGTAGTTGTCTCTAATAATTGAGGTTCTCCAGGACTCTTATTAGCTTTGCTACCCATATCAGGACTCCCTCCAGTTCCAGTATATCTTTCCTAATGATTGGTGACCAGAACTGAATTGAATATTCAAGATGTGGCCGAACCAAAATTTTGTAAAATGGTAGAATTATAGTTTATCTCTTGAGTAAGCTTGAAATATTGAATCTGGTGGTCTTTTTTACCATTTATTTATGCACAACCTATCTGATGTAAGTGCCTTTGACTTTTTGTAGCACTCCTGCTCTCTGGATAGTTCAGGATGACACGATGTGGACATCGTAACATCTCAGAGTGGAATCCTTGGATTATTGTAGGGTTAAAAGAAAGTTGGATGCCTGCCACTTTAATCTTTTCTTGAGTGTATTCATTCATTGAACTCTGGAGAGAGGGTTAAGGTCATAGGATACCCAAAAATATCTCTAGTCTTCTAGTTGCAATCAATAAAGTTGTTGGCTCTTTAACCAAGCAACCAAGAAGATTGAAATTACTCTTAAAAGTATGGGAATGGTTTTTTGTTTTTTTCTGTTTGAAATTTTCCTCAGAGCTTAGTAAATGTGGTGACATTTACTTTGCAGAAAATACCCAGTCACCTGCATGGAAAAAAAAGCAGCATTTTTGCTAGCATATGACTGGATAATGGAAGTCAGCAGAGCGCCACCGCATTTACTGAGCTGGGGAAAATGACCTTGCAAAGTGCAACTTCCATCCCTCAAGATTTTGTACAGTGAGACCTTTTTGCAATGTTAACTGGCAGCAGCATTTTCAAAGCTCAACGGGACGCTCTTCAGTACAGAAGACTCAACCAAAAATGCTCCATACAGGCAGCCATTTCCCTGATCTGTTTCTTTTGGATATTCTTTCCAGTTGGGCAGCTGAAATTCTCTAAAAAGAAGGCATTTCACAATGGCGTTCTCCCCAGGCAGAAGCCCAGGGAGAAGCCCGGGAAGAAAAAACCCTTCTGAAAGGTCACACCGAATATTTGTTTTCTTTCTTTCATCACAACATGCATGATCACTAATTCGGACTAGTGTAAAATGACTTTATGAGAGTTATTCTTCCCTTGCGCTCCTTTTTCTTTTTCTGTGAGTAATCAATGGCCCTGTGTGTAAACTACTGGCCAATAAATGGATTTCCCATTGATAAAACTCAGACTCCAAATGAGTCATCATATGATTGAATCACTGAATGGGATTATTTACAAAACAAAGTAACTAACTGCTGTAAAGCCGTAAAGTGTTATTAAAACCAGGACCCTGCATTCACTATCTCTTGTCTCCCACACTACACAGAACATGAAAATGCAATTATTTTAATATAAACTGCTGAACACCTTTTCACATCAGTGGTATATAGCAGTCTTGTGACTTCTATCAGTGTCTGGTTAAAGCTTGTAGGAGGAGTTTTCATTCTGCTCTGAGCGTCCTATGAGGATGCATGATCACTGACCCTCTGTCTGAACAGTGCTGATTGGCCCTGTGCTGCTAATATGCACTCTGCCAAAAAAAAATAAACTCTCTAGCAATACACACCAAATTGAGCATGTGCAGAGTGACTCCAATGCTCTGTTCTATTAGAGATGGATTTGGGACAGCAAAAGAAGGGGAGGATCAGAGAATATGGGATCAAACAGCCCTTGTGCACACTGCAGGTGAGTATAACATCCATGTTTTACTGCATATACAGACTGATTTTACTGTTGTGGGTTTAGTAACACTTTAACCCCCCTGGCGGTGTTCCAGAGTCTGACTCGGGGTGGATTTTTCATACCAAAAGCGGTATCCCCGAGCCAGACTCGGGACTGCATCGCTGGATCCAGGAGGAGGTTTACTTACCTTCTCCCTCGGATCCAGCGTTGTCTCCCCGCTGTACGAGCGAGCTGTGTCTCGCTCGATGCATTACATCGCCGCATACATCGATGCATTACATTCCAGGCATAAAGAACAGTTTTTATAATATAAAACTGCATGCAGGGCACTGGGCAGACCACTAGGGACAAAGGGGATGTGAAATTATTACATACAGCAATGTAATCTGTAAGATTACATTATACTGTATGTATACTGTGTGTTTCACTTTTTGAATTTGGCGCTGATCTCCGTCCCCGCGCGTCGCAATGCTCGCAGGGAACGGAGCCCGGCTCTGTGATGAATAGAGCGGAGGACGAGCCGCTCGTACAGCGGGGGGACATCGCTGGATCCAAGGGAGAAGGTAAGTAAAAGTCCTCCTGGATCCAGAGATGCGGTCTCGAGTCTGGCTCGGGGTTACCGCTTTTGGTATAAAAATTCCACCCCGAGCCAGACTCGGGAACACCACCAGGGAGGTTAAGATGCCCGCTTAAAGTGAAGTTCCGGCTGAGATATGACTTTTAAGATAAAAAATCCACAAGAATACTCATGCCTTGTGCAATGTAACAAAGATATGCTGTAAACTATGCCCGGTTTTCTATCTGTGCAGCATTGTTTTCTTAATTAGTGAAGTTTCTGCACAGCTCTGCCATCTTCATTGTGGGCATCTGAAGCCACAGTGTTCTTCCTGTATTCCATGCATGCTGGCTACCCAACATGCACCTGCTGATCTTGCGCATGTGCAGTGTGGTGCAGTTTTGGTCAGCTTGGCATGGCACAGCCATGCCAAGCTTGACCAAAATTTTCCATAGATGCCAATGTTAAACGCTACTGGACCCATGCAATGCCAAGCTGGCCAAGAATTTCCATAGTCACTATGCCAAGCTTACCAAAATCTCCCAGGAGCCAATGCAAAACCGGAAATGATGTACTGCGCAGCGGCCCCCTAGAGGAGGAAGTGAAATTAGATGTATGCATAAATCAGGTAAGTGAACATAAAAAAACAAATACATTGTCAATTCATTTTAAGGATGCATATTAGTGCTGCATGGTGAGGAGTGAAAAATGTGGGTGGAACTCCGCTTTAAATGTTTACTTGAAAAAATGGACTAGAAGCTATGCAAATATTTTCCTATTCAAGGATAAAAATAGGCATTTATTTTAAATGTTATACCAGATGCTTCTAATCTGCACAAATGAAGTATGCTTCTCAGACAGAATACTGAATTTCCCCTTCAACAACAAACAAATATTTTACCTATTCCATAAAGACTGTCATTTTTATAATAGGCGCTAATTGCATATCAGACAGAAGCGGGGTCACTTAGCATACAAAAGTGCAAACTTTCCAAGCTACTTTCTGAAGTGTCTGATTTGATTATCAAGCTTAATCATATTTACAGAAAATACTATTTATAATCCTTACGAAATTACATTTTTTTTTTCTTGCATCAATGATTTAAAATAAAAGAAATTATGAGTTATATTTCTGTGGTCTTTTAAATCCACACTGCAAATGTGAAATGGAAAGAAGTGACTGGCTGTAAGCAGCGATTCCAGAAAATGTTAGCCTTAGCCAGACCATTGACAGGGCAAATTTCATTCCTGGAGCCACGAGTTGAAGACAACCCACTGGGAGAAGACAGTGATTATCGCTAGCTGCTATAGCAGAATCTGACATGCTGGTTGTACCCAAGTTGATCAATCGATTATAGTCAGCCTGAGCATTAACCTCCCTGGCGGTATGATTATGTCAGAAATTTTGTACCAAAATTGGTACAATACTTTTGCATGGAAATTTGGTGTTATGTATTATAGGCCTGTAATTCTTAGTAATTACTTACTAAAACCTGACCAAACAAGACTCTAGTAGACATCCCAGATGTGATAAAGTTTGAAACACAAAATCATGAATTATAATCTATTAAATAATATAATTTTATTCAATAATGTAATGCAAAATAATGAAATTTGTCAAACAAAGAAAATTCAATAAACATCCTGAGTGTGATAAATTTTGAAACAAGGTACAGCACACAGTCCAACATCACAATCCGGACAATAGAACCAGCTTTCTTTTCAGACTTTTTTTCCACTGCTATCTCTTTTTGAACAGCAAACCACGCACATCCTGGTAGGTGCTGCCTTTTTTGCGGTTGGTGGTATGTAGTCCATAAAGTAACGATCTGTTAGGCGTTCTGGGTTGACAACGTCAACAGCATGTCATCCAGGTCTGTTCACAGCTCCTGATGGTGTCTGGTGTTTGACAAAAATCTGCTCAGCCACCTTCCAGGTAAAATCGGCATGAATAAGAGGCTTGTCACTCTTTTCTCTGTATAGAACATATGAATTCCAAAGGCATTGTTCCAGAAGATGCCGGAAAATCTTTTTATAATATTTTTTTTGCTGTTTGCGCATAGCCAGATAAAATGTCATTGCCTGATCGGCTCTGTCGACACCTCCCATAGTGCAATTATAGTCTATCATGACTTGTGGCTTCAGCACATCTTTCCCACATTTGGTGTGGACCATGGCAATGGATGTATTGTGCACGGTACTCATGAGACACACGTCCTTCTTGTCTCGCCATTGCATTGCCATCATCTTACCCTTCTGCCAGGCAACCATTTCTCTGGTTTTTAGCTTTTTCCTGGAGAACATAGATGGCATGTCATGTCAGTTAGGCCTAGCAGTACCATACGCATCGGTCTTGTTTTGTAGCAAAACCTCAAACAGTTCCGGAGACGTATAGAAATTGTCCATGGTCACACAATATCCCTGGTTCAGCAATGGCTCCAGCAGTGTAGCCGCTGTACCTGGGGTTGAACTTCATGCCTTTACCGGTGTAAATTACCGAATTCCAGATGTACCCAGTGGGTGACTGGCAGAGCATGTAGGATTTTATGCCAAACCGTGCTCTTTTGGATGCAATAAATTGTATCCAGCTCAGGTGTTCCTTGTAGGCCATCCAGCTTTCATCCACGCAGACGTCCCTTTCTGGCACGTAGGTCCGCTGGAAATTGGTCACGATAATTTGCCATACCTCCCAGATTTTTTTTTTAGTTTGGGTGCAGGATGTGTGGCCTCATCAAACTCTTCATTGTTTGTGAAGTGGAAATACTTAATGATGAGGGAAAAATGGTATTTGGACATCACAGCGCCAAAAAAACGGAGTGGCCAGTAATTTATTGGTGGTCCAGTACCATTTCTGGAGTGGTTTCCCCACCACCCCCTGAAGAATAATGAGTCCCAGGAACTGCCAGATGTCCTCTTTGGTCACTGGTTCCCACCTTCTGCTTCGGGAAAACCTGGCATGCAGCGTAGCGGATAGCTGTTCTTGGTAGCGATTTGTCTCTGTGACATTTTTTTCAGTTACATCCTCAGTGAGGAATAATTGCAGGTATGCCAGAGGGTTGTCACGCTCGACATCTACCTTCATCCCAGGTGATCCAGTGAAGAGGAATCTTGGCGGCGCTACCTGGTCCATATCACAGTTGATAGGGCACCATTTGCGCACATCGCTGAGGTCAGGTGCAGGATCATCACCACTGTCACTTGTCAGATCCGTGTCAGTGTCAGACGACAATTCTCCCCACGACTCACTATCGCTAAATTCTGCAAGCAGGGGCGTGGCTTGGCGCACATCGGAAATGGCCGCTTAAGACAAGAGCTCCAGGAGACCCACAGCCCGTAAGCTCTCCCTTCGGTCTATTTCAAGCCGCATCATGCTGAAATTACTTAGGGCGCTGGGTCTCCGTATTGGTTGCTTATTCACCTGTTATTTTAGTACTTTAAATTTTGGTTCACATCAGTGATCTATTTGCTCTGTTTAAGCTGTAGTTTACATTCCTCGTGTGGAGTTCCTCCCACGTACCCCACAAGCGGCCCGCAGGGCACTTTGGTGTTGCCTTGCAGTTTGCCCGCACATTGTTTTTGCCTGTAGCCGCAGTGAGCGCAGGCCGTATCTTGCCTTTTTGTGATATTTCCCCTTCGGGGGGCTACCTGTTTCCTCCTCTTTCCTGTCTTTGACTTTCCTTTCTCTATCTTTTCCTCTGAGGTTCTGTCCTCCTCTCACCTCTATTTCTCTTCCCTTTCCGCGGGCCGGGTGGTTCCGGGGAGCAAACGCACGAGAACTCATGGCCTACGCGGAGTTGGGAACCAGACCGACATTGGTCTCCCACAACGTCCGCGGCCTTAACATCCCGGAGAAGCGCACCTCAGTCCTCAGGGAGCTAGGCAAGGTTGGCCCCCTATTTGTCTATTTGCAGGAGACACATTTTGTTCGTCACTCGCACCCTAAACTTTGGCACAAGAACTACCCTCAGGCATTCTATGCTTCGAATTCTCAAGCTAAGACTAAAGGAGTTGCCATTTTAATCCATAGAGCAGCGGGGTTCGCGGTTACACAACTGTTAGCTGACCCTGACGGCAGGTACATATTTGTTAAGGGGACATGGGGCAACGTTTCGCTGACTTTGGCCAATGTGTATTTCCCCAATAGTGCACACAAATCCTTTTGCAGACATCTGATAGAGGAACTGAAGGGTTTTGCCACGGGCTGTATCCTCTTGGGAGGTGATTTCAATCTCCCCCTCGACCCGTCCCAGGATACTTCCTCTGGCAGATCAAGCATTCCTTATTGCACTCTGAAGTACATTAAAAACCTTTTACATTCTTTAACCTTAATTGATGCATGGCGCACGTTGAATCCCAGTGGCAGAGACTTCACCTGTTATTCAACGCCCCATGATAAATACTCACGTATTGATTATGTTTTTGTGACTCAAAGAGACCTACAGAACTTGAGGGACGCCCGGATAGGCATACAGTCCCTCTCAGACCATGCCCCCATTTCCCTTTCCCTTGACCACCTTGGAGACAGGCCTAAGACGTGTATGTGGAGGTTGAATTCGGCCTTGCTAACGGATCCAGAACTACTCCCCAAACTGACTGACGCTCTAAGACATTACTTCCTTGATAACGCTTCCGAAGAGCTCTCCCCCTTGACTATTTGGGAGGCCCACAAGTGTGTCATGCGGGGGGAGCTCATCCGAGCAGGGGCGTCCCGTAAACGGGTAGCCGCCCAACAGCTTCGCACGCTAACTGATAAAATAGCACTTTTGGAACTTCGCCATAAGGCAACCTTAGATTCCCTACAGGCCCAGGAGCTGTTACAAACCCGTCAGGAACTTAGGGATCTGTTAGAGACAAGGAGCAAACGCACCCTCTTCTTAAAAAAAAGAATCTACTATGAGAAGGGGGACAAGGGGGGGAAGATGCTAGCCAGGGCATTGAAGGACGCTTCCCTAGCCAATAATATCCTAGCTATTAAAAGAACCGACGGCACTCTGACAAACAGGACCGACAAAATTGCGGAGAGCTTTCATAAGTTTTACTCCCGTCTCTATAGTGTTCCTCCCCGGCATACTCCGGGGGGACAGCTAGGAGATAGGAACCATATTATAAAAGACTATCTGGTTCAGAGCGGTATGCCGACTCTTTCCCCAGAAGCTGCTGAATCGTTGGAACTCCCCATCTTGTCCGAGGAGCTTTTGACAGTGGTTAAGGGCCTTAAGGCGGGCAAAAGCCCTGGCCCGGATGGGTTCACGGCTCACTATTACAAGGTCTTTTTCAACCTTCTTGAGAACCCTCTCCTGTAGGTTTTTAATTCGCTCAACGAACCACGCAATCTACCTGAAACTTTTCTGGGCACGCATATCACACTACTGCCTAAACCAGGGAAGGATCCCTCGGTCTGCTCTAATTATCGCCCGATTTCCCTCTTAAATTTAGACTTAAAAATCTTGTCGAAAATAGTGGCGAATCATCTGCGGTCTTTTCTGCCACATTTGATAGGCGCTGAACAGGTGGGGTTCATGCCGGGGAGGGAGTCCAGGGACAATGTGACTAAAGCTCTGAATTTAATACACCTTTGTCGCACCACAGACGTCGAGGGCCTTCTCCTGTCTACGGACGCGGAGAAGGCCTTCGACAGGGTCGCTTGGGACTACCTGTTCCTAACCTGTAGCCACATTGGCCTACGACCCCATATGTTCTCCTGGATCTCCTCCCTCTACCAGAACCCTACCGCCCAACTCAAAATCAATGGCACCTTGTCGGAACGGGTGTTTATTCACAATGGTACGAGACAAGGATGCCCTTTATCCCCCCTATTATTTATTCTATCCCTGGAGCCCTTTATTCATACCATTAACAACTCCCCCGCCATTGAAGGCTTTCGGGTTGGTCCGAAGACCTACAAGGTAGCTGCGTATGCAGATGATTTATTGTTTTTTCTGGTTCAACCCCATTCCTCAATCCCCAATCTACTTAAGGCTTTTTCTGACTTCGGTTTTATGTCAAACCTCAAAATTAATTACACTAAATCTGAGGCGATTAATCTTTCATTGCCCCCGGCTTCGCTTCGTTTGGCCCAGCAGAACAGCTCCTTCAGGTGGGTTGCGGATTCGTTGACTTACTTAGGGAGTCTGCTCACCCCACAGCTCCCGACCATTTACACCAAAAATTTTGTACCCTTGCTACGACGGCTGGAAATAGACTTGTCTAAGTGGTCACTTAAACATTTTTCCTGGTTCGGCAGGGCAGCCGTCATTAAAATGCTAGTAAAAGGGTCTTGTATTTACTCCACACTCTGCCTGTAGAACTTCCAGCGAGTTTTTTTAAGCATTTACACTCTATTTTGCGGAAATTTCTTTGGGCGGACAAGAAACCTTGCATTTGTTTGCGCACCCTGACGCGTCCTAAGACAGAGGGAGGCCTAGGGTTTCCCGACTTTAAACGTTACTACCAGGCGACACATTTCGCACGTATTATTGACTGGCACTGTCACGCTAACGGTAAGGACTGGGTCTCCCTGGAAGAAAGTTTCTCGCGAACGCCTCTTTAATTTTGGATCCCTTGGAAAAAATGCCCAGCTGGCTTGACACAACACCCTTTAATTAAAACCACTCTAAAAAATTTCCATAAACTCGTGGCCGCACACCAGATAGCGTCAGTCCCAGGGCCTATGTCCCCCTTGACCCAGAACCCAGACTTCCCCCCGGGCCTGGAGCCAGGGTCCTTTTTATGCGCAGATTCCTCTCCTATTCTCATTTCCCATTTTGTTTCGGCGGGTCGGACGCGCATGTACAACGATTTGCGGGACGACGTCTCCCTTCGAGCGCTACCCTTTTGGAGCTATAGACAAGCTTGCCACTACATACTGACACCTGCGCGAAAACATGCCGTGATGAGGGATTTCACCACCTTCGAATCCCTATATCATAAGAGCGAACCAGTGGCGAAAACCACGTCCGTCTTGTACACACTCTTACACAGTCTTGGGGATCGGGACACACCCAAATTTAGGGCTCAGTGGGAATCGGCCCTCCAAACCAGGTTTACGGACATGCAATGGCAGAATGCTTGTATACTAGCACATAAGTGCTCTATTAGCACTAGATTGCAGGAGAATTCATATAAACTCCTCTCACATTGGTATGCCACTCCGGACAAAGTGAAGAGATGGTACCCGCTGTCCTCAGACCTGTGTTGGAGATGTGGCGAGGCTAAGGGTGATATGCTACATATATGGTGGGATTGCCCCAAGATAGGTAGCTTCTGGGACCAAGTTCTGGGACTGATTAGGAAGATTACAGACACTAAGATGACTCTCTCACCAGCTTGTTGCCTGCTTCACATCTCTGACTTCCCACTGGGGAGATATAAGAGATCCCTAACCAAACACCTTTTGATGGCAGCGAAATCGTTGATCCCCAAATACTGGAAATCTCAACTGACACCGTCAGTGAAAGAATGGTTGGGCGCGGTTAACTTTATTTACTCGATGGAGGAGACGCTCGCTATTGCGGATGAAACAGCTGACAGATTTCACACTACCTGGGCCCCATGGGTACTTTTTAGGTATTAGGACGCTTTTTCTAGATCCACTGGGGGCTGATTGTGATACTTTTTCACTGGGTGGATTGTGGCTATCCGGTTTCCCCCCCCCTCCAGGCTTGGAGGGGAGGCGCTGACAGATACCCTCTGTGGACAGGGGGGTTGCTCCCCGGGGTCACCTGGCCCTCTCTCACTTTTCTCTAATATGGTTCACACCTGCACTCTCCTCTTTTTCCTCCTTTCTCTTTTTCTTATCGCTTCCTTCTTTCCCCCTTTTCTGTTTCTTTCTTTGTATTTTATGGTCAAGACCTCAGATACCCGGTTACTGATTTCTAAGTATAATTTTGATTGATTGACATATTCTCAACCTGCTTATGTATACACTATGCTTCGCAATTGTTTTACGCCGGAGATGTTATCCAGGTGCAAGTATACATTTTCTTTTCTCTGGAGGATAAGTTCAGATTCACTGTTTATCTGTTGATATTTGGCTGTACATGGCGAGATGATGTAATCTTTGTCTTTGATTGTATCTGTTTATTGACTTAATAAACTCTTTTAAATTGAAAAAAAAAAAAATTCTGCAAGCAACTCCGTGTCGCTCCCGCTGTCACTCAGCTGGTCCAAAGGCGATTTTGTAGCGAAGTGGCACTTTTTTGATGCCATGTTAGATTTTATTGGGTATTTTATTGGAGGCAAGAGGCACTGTACAGTTATCAGTCAGATAAAGAGATGATACAGTGTAATCCTCTCAGATTACAGTGTATCACCTCTTTTTATGTGTTTGTGTTATGTTTCACTTGAAATTCCCGCCCAGTTCCGCTCCCGATGCGCCGCTGCTGCTCGCAGGGAACAGAACCAGGAATCTCGTGTCGGCGATCACAGGGGAGGACAGTGGAGAACATCGCTGGAGCACCAGGAGAAGGTAAGATCTCTCTGCAATGTCACCCCGAGCGTGACTCGGGATTACCGCTTCTGCAAGAAAAAATCAAACCCGAGTCACGCTCGGGGATACCGGCAAGGAGGTTAATCTCAGCCCGTTCCTGCTGAACTGGTCAATATTCAAACCTTCTATGGCTGGCCTTAGACTTCAGAAGGCTCTTGCTTATGCCTAGTACACACTGGTAATTTGATTTTGTTCAACTTGGCAGGGCTAAACGAAAAAAAAAACAGACAGCTCAGGAGGAGTTGATGTACTAATTATCTGACGTTAGTACAGCAATCACCTCTGCTGTTCTATTATGTTGTGATCAGCCCCCAGAAGACTCTGGTCAGCGTGCTGATCGGGAGGAGATCGGTAGACCTTTTTCAGTCATGCCTTATCGATAGAAGTTGGCTGGACCAACTGTAGTACACACGGCTGAATGTCGGATGTTTTTTATTGAACCAGCTGATGCCATCAGACATTCCGCCTGTGTGTACCAGGCTTTGAAAAAAGGTTGAAGTCATCCTTATAATAGTTGTTGCTTTTGTAAACCCTGTAGAAACGTGTCTTTTTTTTGGAAGAACAATGGAAGTCATACTGGGGAGATGATAAGGAGAGATGACAATAATGGAAAATGATCCTTCTTTCATTGCTGATTAGGTATACCTGGAACAGATGGGGGAAATAGTTACTAGTATAAAGAGGGAGTTGAAGCAATGTACGTGACAGAAGGTACAATGTGTAGCTGCCTTGTAAAATTTTATTGAAGACAGATTTTGGTCAACAGTGATAGCACACTTGTGGGAGGTCATGGAGCTCCTATGTCTACTGAGAAACCGACTGTGATAAGAAGGGGTGTATCTCTCTACAGAAATACCCATGGAACAGTGCAGATCAAGGTTCATGCTCTACCACTAGCAATTATCACCATAATTGTTCTCCTGATATACCCTTAATGGTAATGTTGAGGGGTCCTCTTGCACAAAGCAAAAAGTTAATTCCTGTTCTTTTTTTGGAGGCTTATATCTCGTAAAAAATTAACGATAATTCCAGACTAGTTATTAAAGTAAAACAAAAGCAATTATATACTAAGCCAATGTACACACGATAGGTTTTTACGACAACAAAACCGTGGATTCTGCTTGATTCCGGGCATGTGTGGACTTTTGTGCATCGGAATTGTGTACACACGCTCGGAATTTCTGACAACAAGCCTTGTTGTCTGAAAATTTGAGAACCTGCTCTTAAACAGTTTTCGGAAATCCTGACAGAAAATGTCCGATGGAGCATACACACGGCATACACACGGTCGGAATTTCTGACAACACGCTCACATCGAACATTTCCCGTTGGAAAATCCAATTGTGTGTACGGCTCAATAGTGTACTGCAGCATTATGCAGAACACCTTCCAATGGACAACGTAGTCTCCACACTGCTTTGAATGCATATGTAGTGTGGAGTACACTCTGGTGTCCAGTGGACAGTGTTTTTGCCCAGATGAAAAAGAATGACATCACAAAGGATATAGTTAAAAAACATACCCTATGTTAGTTGGGACCACACATAAATAATTTTCAAAAAATTTGGAGTTAAACCTACAAGTCCTTTTTCACAATTGTTTTTTATTCATATTACCAAAAAGACATAATATAAAGGTTAGAGATAAGTGTGGTGGATCATATAATGTTTAAAGGTAAAGTGTAGTAAAATTTGGATAATATCTTCTGCAATTTTTCTTTCCATGCAAATAAAGATTTCTTTTGGTGGTGTTTAATCACCACAGAGCTTTTTATTTTTTGTTAAACAAATGGAAAAATACCAAAAAGTTTGAATAAATAAAACATTTTATTGTTTGTTATAAAACTTTGCAAACAGGTAAATGTTTCGCCTTCAGTGATGTACGCTGATGAGTTCACCAAAAAAAACCCCCAAAAAACGGTGTAATTCACCCACTCCAGGCAGAATTCAGACAAGAAAATGTATCAGGCTGCTATTGCATGGAAACCATGTAGTACATTGGTGAGGAGACAGGAAAATGAGGCCTTGGAAATTCCCTCTATCTCTCCAGCCCCCATCTGATTTTTTTCCAAAAAAGTGTAAGGCCGCGTACACACGGGCGGATTGTCTGGCCAACTAAGTTCGTCAGACAATCCGACAGACAGTCCGTCCAACATTTGAATGAACGGACTTGTCCACACACGATGAACAGACAGTCCGTTGAAAGCTTGCGCGATGACGTGTACAGCACGTACGACGGGACTAGAAAAACAACGTCCAATACACTGCAATGCAACCTTCGGCCGTGTAAATCCTTTCTGAGCATGCGCCATACTCAGTCCGTCCAACTTGCCTACACACGAGCGGACTGTCCGCTGAAACCAAGTTTGGACGGACAAAACCAAGTTTGGACGGACAAAATTACGGAAATTCCGAAAGACTTAAGGCCCATACACACGATCAGACTTTTTGACAACAAACATGCAAATTAGCTGTTTTGGAGCAACATCCGACTGTGTGTACACTCCATCGGACAAACTTTTTTGGTTTTCATCTGACTTTTGTTGGCTGTGCGAACGGACAAACTTTCTGGCAACAAAAGTCAGACGGAGCAAAGTCTGATCGTGTGCACAGAAAACCATAGGACTTTTGTACAAAGTACAAACAGGCATGCTCAGAACCAATGCAAAAGATCAGACAACAATACAGAAGTTGACCAAAGGTGGCGGTAAAGAGCAGAAAAACCACGTGATTTGGTGAAAGTTGGCTGAAAAAGTCCTGCTGTGTGTATGCAATACAAGTTCAGGGCCGACGCCCTTTGTACAAAAATCCAAGGGAAAGTTTGTACAAAGTCCTATCATGTGTATGAGGCTTTAGTCCGCCAGACTGTCCGCTGAAAAAGTCAGCTGAAGCCCACACACGAGCGGATTGTCCACTGAAACACGTTTCAGCGGACTAAGTTGGACAGACAATCCGCCCGTGTGTACGCGGCCTAAGGCAGCCAGCAATTTAGTCATGGCTGGTATGGCATGGCTTCTCTGTGTTGAGGGCTCAGGGTACCTTATGAGTTGGGTATAAAGCTCTGTGATAAGTGGCTTGGATAACTGGAACTTCTGCAGATTATCAGCATCAGTGAATTTATCCAGCAGTGTCCGTTCTTCAAAGCTTCTTTCCAACGGAAAAAAATTAATTATCAGTAAATATCGCAAAAAAAAAAAGAAGTAATCTGTTAAAGTGTAAGTTGACCGTTAGCGAATATTCTGCAAGGTGAACTTTCACAGGACCCCCTCCTCTCCCCCTCCCTCCCAGTCCCACTGAGTTGGAGCTTGGCGATATCTCCACTATGAGCCCCAGTGTAGCCGATTTACCGATCCAGGGCCTAGAAATCCCCTTGGCTTCCTCTCCTCCCCTCCCGCTGACAGGACTGGCTACGCGGGTTCTTATTGGTCGACGCTGCCCATGTGACGGCGCTGACCAATTAGAATGCTCCTAAACCTAGCTCCTGACGGGATATGTTTTGGAGATTAAAACAAGGGGATTTCTAAGCCCTGGACCCGTGACGCGGCTATACCAGGGCTCATATCGGGATATCACCAAGCTCCAAGTCAGCAGGACTGGGGGGGGGGGGATGAGGAGTGGGTCCTGTGCAAGTTCACCTTACACATTTTTCTGTAAAGGTGAACTTACCCTTTAAGTCTAATTCACAAACTAAACAGGAACTAAATAATGGTGAGATATTTAACACCACCCTTTTGGTGGTGGTAACCAATGCAGTACCAGAAAGAGGGGCCTATTCAAACCCTCAGAAAGGGGCATTACGCCCATGAAGAGCCTAATTCAACCTACAGAAGGACCACAGAAAGGAGCCTAATTCTATCCACAGAACACCCACAGGAAGGGGTACTATTCCACCCACAGAAAGTTTTATTTTTATTTTATTAAATCAAAAGGGCATATGTGCAGTGCTAATTAAATGGTAACATCAGCTGACATTAAACATGAATAACCTAAAAAAAAAGAATAAAATAATACTCTTTTTTTTTTAAAATAAAGGTTTACGAAAGTGCAACAATGGAGTATGTCAACCGTGCCATTACAACAAGTTAGAATTAAATAGGAACATGAAAAATCATACCTCCCAACATTTTGAGATGGGAATGAGGGACACCTACTATCAAACGCATAGGACACGCCCCCTGCCACACCCCCTTAAAGGAGAATTAACCAAAAAAAAAAAAAGGTTAATGAAATCCACAAGGCCTTTTTTTACCACTACTATCCCTTTATATTAGCTTTTAAAATTTACAAATGCAGCAATTTAGAATTTGGATGAAAGGTTTAGCACTGAAACACTTTTTGAAAGATAAAAAGTGCATTTTATATACAACTATATAGATCAGACCAAAATGAGTGACAAATGAGGGGGAAAGAGGGTCAGAGGGACATTGCTCCAAATCAGGGACAGTCACTCAAAATCAGGGGCAGTTGAGAGCTATGGAAAAATAAATAAAAGGTTTTAGAAAATTATAAAAAAAATATAGTCCAGTTTTCTTTAGTTTACACAATATAAACATAGACAGCAGCACAGAATTGGGCCAAAGTCACATAAAAGAGTACTTTTAACAACTCTAGTAGGCCATACATTTATAAAAAAAATAAATAATAATCTATGAAAGGATGGATTTAGTAAAGGAGCTTGGATTACCAAACATCAGAAGACATAGATCTGAGAAGGTAGTTCTGTCTTTGAATACAGATTACAGTAAAAAATGTTAGATTAAAAAATATTTTTTTGCAAAAAATAAAATAAAATAAATAACAAACATGTTAAAAAGTAAATATATTATAAGGAAATTACCTTAAACAACCCTTAACCACTGACACATGCAATAAATTACAACATGAGAAAATGCAGTAGTTACTGAACAATCAAAAGAATACCACATTTATTATTTAACGCTAAAGTCTTAGTGATTTAAACTTTCACAATTGATTTATCGCATACGTTATTTTACCGCATTTTATTTGCCATTGTTTAACTCTTAGTGAATTGACCTCCATGTGTCAGACCAAAAAAAAGGGACAGCAGAGGGGAAAAAGGGATTAAGTTCAACAAGCGGTGCATGCCCGTTCAAATAAGGTACAGTAATTTCAAATAAGGGACAGTCCCTTCAAATAAGGGACAGTCCCTTCAAATAAGGGACAGTCCCTTCAAATAAGGGACAGTTGAGAGTTATGAATTTCTTATTTTTTATGTTTCTCTGGTGATTTTTTCACCCACTAATAAATTATGTGTGATTTATACTTAAAGAGGAACTGCAGTCTGCTCACATAATTTCTAATATATATATATATATATATATATATATACATTTTTTTTTTTTTTTTTTACCATTCTGAAGCTTTCTTCCAACCACTTTGCATATTATTTTACATATACTGTGATTCTGTACTTGCTAAACATGCTGAAAAAAATCTCCCTCCACTAAGTCTGGCTGCATCCATTTTAACTGTGGGCAGCGGAAGCTGCTGCCTGTTCACTTCCTGGATTTACACAGACACACAGAAGCACACCTCCAGCTCTGCAGCTCTCAATGGCCCTCTTATGAATCATCCTCCTCCTCTTCTGGGAAACTCTCACGAGAGTGAGAGAGAGCTGTGCATGATGTCATAAGCCTAGGCTTTTTACCCGACAAGAAACAGGAAGTGGGCTGTGTAAGGTATTTACTGACAGAAAAAAATGTTTTTCCATCCAAAGTTAAAACAACAAGGGCAGAAGATTTAATAGATGGAAAGATGAAAAAAATAACTGAAGTTCCTCTTTAAATAACTTATGCAGTACAGATGTTGTGCTGCTGATGCAGTACAGATGTTGTGTGTTTTTTTTTCCCTAGAGTTCCCCTATATGTAAAAATATTAGAGAAATAAAGCAGCATTTACTGTGGATGGCATGCTGGGTCTTACAGTACACCAACACCTGTCAAAACAGTTTACAGCAGCCTGCTTTAAACATATTGGCTAAGCCCCCCCACAGATACCAAAAGCCTTCATTTCTATTGCTGTCATACTTACACAATAGGGGACACAAACATACAGGTTACAAATTAAGCAAAACAGCAGTTAATTATATTGAGTTAATTTAAGATAAATGGCATACTGCTGTTTTCTTTCATTTGCAATCTTTTGCACACTTGAGCACATCTTTGCAGTACAGCAATCAAAGTTAATCTCCAACTTAATGAATATTCTAGTTGTGAACAAAATGCTCTTGATAACAAAGGTTATGTACAATCTGCATTTCATATTGTGCGGCAAAATTCTAATCAGAATCCAGCAACTTATTAAACCCAGCTGAGATCCAGGTCACATTATTTTAAAGAAAGCATGTACTGAGACATTGTGGAGTCTTCTGGGGCTGACTTTTTTCCATTATTGTCTGGCTGTCATGCTAATCCAGGAGGTTCATAACTTTCTGATGACCCAGAAGTATCCAGATCAGGAGTTCTCATTGCACTCTGATTTTTCTGATCTACATGTTTGCAGTATTCAAGCTATTGGAATAAAATGACAACCATAAAGCTGGCCATACACCTATAGATTATCTGTAGATTTTCTATGGTTAGATGGAAAAAGTGTGAGATTCCTTAATCCACACAGTTTAGCGAACATGGAGAAATCTGTTGCAATTTTTCCATCTAACCATAGAAAATCTGTTGATAATTTATAGGTGTATGGCCAGCTTTAGTGTACTTTACATGAAAATGAAAGGTCCTCTTTACCAACCGCCCCCTGACCCCTAAAAGATTAAAAGTTTCTCTTAAAAAATGTGTCAGGCATTTAATTGCTGGTTTGTGAATTTTAGACCCCTTTCACACTGAGGCTCTTTACAGGCGCTATAGCGCTAAAAATAGCGCCTGAAAAGCGCCTGTAAAGCACCTCACCTTTCATTTCAATGTGAAAGCCCAAAGGTTTTCACACTGGAGTGGTGCACTGGCAGGACGTCAAAAAAACTCCTGCAAGCCTACATGCCTAATGCAATGCTGCCAATATGATGGAGGAAGTTAAGGTGTGGATGAGGGAGAAAGGTCAAGATCTGAGATTATCGGGTTTTCTCAGCTGCTTTACCTAAAGACTGGTAACAACTCATTGCTGCCTGTGGTCAGAACGCTGGGAGGTTTATACACAAGAATACTTGACTTTTCCAGTGAGCAAGACAGCTCATAGGCATTTTATACTGACAACTAGATGCATGCCTATTTGAATACTATGAAAAAATAAAGCTTATACAAAAACAAATCAATAAATAAAGAAATAACAGAGAATAAGTACTAAACTTTCTTAACCACTTGCTACCGAACCTTTAGCAGTTTGACTGCTACAGGGTGGCAGCTGTGCGCAGGATCATGTATATATACTCGATGTCCGCCAGCACCCTATGTTAACAAGCAGAGTTCCATTCTGATGGGGGGGGATAGATTCTGTTTTCCTGAAAAGCAAGGACTCAAATCCATTTTTTCGCCTATTAAAAGCAGCATGCATAATGAACACAAACATTAGGCACACATTTAACTCTTTGATCACCCTAGATGTTTAACCACTTCACGACCAGTGTCATTAGCACAGTGACAGTGCACATTTTTAACACTGATCACTGTATTAGACCCCTTTCACACTGAGGTGGTTTTCAGGCATTTTAGCTCTAAAAATAGCACCTGTAAAGCACCTGAAAAGTGCCTCACATGCCTCCCCAGTGTGAAAGCCTGAGCCCGGTGCGCTTGCGGGATGGGAAAAGAAGTTCTGCAAGAAGAATCTCTGGGGTGGTGTGGGAGTGCTGTATATAGTGCTCCTACACCACCCCTTCCCATTGAAATGAATGGGCAGCACTTCCAAAGCGTCTGAAAAGCCTTTTCGGAAGCTCCGGAACATGGGCAGTTTGAACCCTTTCTTTGGCTGCTAGCGGCAGTTAAAAGCACACTGTTAGTGGCCGAAACGTGCAGCTAAAATGTTGGTAAAACTTCAGTAAAACACTTCTAAAACTATTGGCGCTTTACCACTAACGGACCCTCTGCCCCAGTGTGAAAGGGGTCTTAGTGTGACTGGTTCAGTCAAAAGTGTCAGCTAGTGTCCAATTGAAATATCACAGTCCAACTATAAGTCGCTGATTGTCAGCATTACTAGTATAAAAGAAAAATTTAAAAAAATTCCAGTATGTATCCCATAGTTTGTAGACACTATAATGTTTGCGTAAACCAATCTATTTAACCTTATTGGAAATTTTTTACCAAAAACATGTAGCAAAATACATATTTTCTATTTTTTTTGGATATGTTTTATAGCCAAAAGTAAAAAAATTGTGTTTTTTTCAAAAATGTTAGTTTTTTTTGTTTATAGTGCAAAAAATAAAACCACAGTTGTGATTAAATACCAGCAAAAAATGCTCTATTTGTTGGAAAAAAATGTCATTGATTTTATTTGGGTACAGAGAAGAATTGCTTCACAATTGTCAGTTAAGGTAACGTGGTGACATATCGCAAAATGTTGCCTGGTCATGAAGGAGGGGGGGGGGGGGTAAATCTTTCGGAGCTGCAAGTATGGAAAATTACCAGCAATGGATGATCTTAGTTTCCTACTGCTTACAATATGCAGTATTGTTATGAAATTAATGGTATCAGCCCTTTCCCCTGTTTTTTATTTTTATTTTAATTTTTTTGAACAACTGAATCCATCCCTCTCTTTATATCCACATCATAGGGACTAAAGCCTGGTATACACACAATGAGATTATCAGACAAATGATTTTCTTTTTTTGGTTTGCATGCTAGTCTCCATATCGAAAATGAAGAGGTTACTAAAACAAACGAATCTCATATGACAAAATGAAAATTCAGATGTGATGTAATGTATTGTATTTGTATAGTATTTTTGGACAAAAACTGTACTGATTAAACAAAAATCGTATGATCTGGCATCATAGAAGAAAAATTTTAATGCTTGTCCCATCAGATAATTTCTCATGACCTGTTCTGATCTGCTCTCAAAAGCTGCGTGCTAATGATCAGATTATCACATGATTGCTTCAAAAGCAGTATTTTTCGTATGATTTCCGATTGTGTGTACTAGGCTTAAAGCAGAGCTCCACCTTAAAAAAAAATATTTAAAGCCAGCAGCTACAAATACTGCAGCTGCCGACTTTTAATAAATGGACACTTATGCCGCGTACACACGTAGCCAACTATCCGGCAGACTAAGTCTGATGGACTTCCCACCGGACTGTCCGCCGGACTTTCCGAACGAGCTACTTACCCACACACGGCACTTTTTCAGCAGCTAATACGGCGTACTAAGTCCGCTGGACTATCCGCCGTACTTTTCAAATGAACAGACTCGCCCACACACGCGGAGGAAAGTCCGCTCATTTTGAGCACGTCTCCAGGTAGCCGGGGCCAGCAAAGGAGGCGTCGCTGGCCCCGTCACCTGATATGGACTTAAAGGGGAATCCCTACACCGAAAAATCTGCGTGGGGGTCCCCCCTAGGTCCACTTCAGACCCTTGTCCGAGCACGCTACCTGTCCGGCCAGGAAAGGGGGTGGGGACGAGCAAGCGCCCGTACCAGGCCGCGTGCCCTCAACATGGGGGGGTGCCTTGGGGAAGGGGGGCCACATGGCCCCCCCACCCCAAAGCACCTTGTCCCCATGTTGATGAGGACAAGGCCCTCTTCCCGACAACCCTGGCCGTGGGGCTTATCAGAATCCGGGAGCTCCCTTTAATAAGGAGGCCCCCGGATACCGGCCCCCCACACTATGTGAATGAGTATGGGGTACAATGTACCCCTACCCATTCACCTGTGGAAAAAAGTTAAAATAAAACACAACACACAAGGGTTAAAATAGTTTATTGCACAGCTCCGGGGGTCTTCTGTCCGTCTTCGGGGGTCTTCTCGCCGGACTCCAAAGCTATCTTCTGCTAGCTCTTTTACTAGCGGAGGAGCCCGGCTTTCTTCTTTGCCGCCGCCCTCTTCTTCTGACTTCAGGGGTCTTGTCCCCCTCTTCTGGGGTCTTGTCCCCCTCTTCGGTTCTTCTTGCCGGGCCACCGTGCCTTCTTCTAGCTCTTTTACAGGTGGTGGCCCGGTCTTCTGTTGCTTCTGTCGCTTATTGTCGCTTATTGTCCGGCGGACTTTGAGTCCGCCGGACTTTTCCACCGGATTGTTTGATCGTGTGTATGAGGCATTGTCACACTTGTCCAGTGTGCTGGCGATGTCGGCAGCAGATGACAAGCAATCACTCGTCTCTCAGCTGCCCCAGCCGCCATCCTCGGTCAGGGAATCAGGAAGTGAAGCCTTGCGGCTTCACTGCCCGGTTCCCTACTGGGCATGCACGAGTCGCGCTGCGCTTTTTCACTGGTCCCCATTGTGTTCTGGGAGTTCTATTTGTTTCCCAGAACACAATTCTGCAGTTATCTATACCCAGAGGTATGAGCAGAAATTCCACTTTAGGGTGGAGCTCTGCTTTAAGTGTTCTGTCATCCAATATAAGAACTGGGGATAACACAGGAAGAGTTAACATCACCATCTATGTACAACTTATAAAAACAAGGCTCTCATGCCGCGTAAACACGATCAGACTATCCGGCGGACAACCCGCCGGATTTTGCAGCGGAGGTCTGCCGGACTTTCCAAACGAGTGGACCTGCCCACACGTTCCCTGCACACGACCGACTTTTCCGGCAGACAATCCGGAGGATACTGGGACTGTGACGTCATAATGGGCGGGGTCACCATGTGACATCACCCGGCGACCCCCCTCCTTATCCCTATATAAGTCGCTGCACAACGCGTCCCTGCCATTACGGCCAGAGAGCACTGTGTCAACATTGAAAGAAGAGAAGAAGAAGGAAGAAGAAGCAGGAAGAAGAAGCAGAAGAAGCAGAATGGCGGCAGTGACAGCAACAAGATCGGGCCAATGCTAGTAAAAGATCTGGAAGAAGAAAGCGGAGGCCCGGCAAGAAGAACCGAAGAGCGGGACAAAACCCCCGAAGTTGAAAGAAGACCCCTGGACGGAGGCGGCGACGAAGGAGAAAGCCAGGCTCCTCCTCTAGTAAAAGAGCTAGCAAAAGAGCAGAAGAGGAGTCTGGCGAGAAGACCCCTGAAGACGGAAGTACTTTAAAAACCTGTGTTGTGTTTTTTTTATGTACATTTTTTTCCCCAGGTGAACAGGTATGGGTACATTGTACCCCATACTCATTCATATAGGTTAGGGGCAGGAATCTGGGGGCCCCCTTTTTAAAGGGGGCTCCCGGATTCTGATAAGCCCCCGCCCGCAGACCCCAACAATCAACGGCCAGGGTTTTCGGGAAGAGGCCCTTGTCCTCATCAACATGGGGACAAGGTGCTTTGGGGTGGGTGGCCCAAAGTACTCCCCCATGTTGAGGGCACGCTGCCTGGTACAGCTCAGGAGGTGTGGCCCGCTCACAGCCCACCCCCTTTCCTGACTGGCCGGGCTGCGTGCTCGGATAAGGATCTGCTATGGACTTTGGGGGCACTCCCACGCTGTTTTTTCGGTGTAGGGGTTCCCCTTTAAATCCATACCAGGTGACGGGGCTAGCGAGGTGTCAATCTCGCCGATGGAGGCAGCAACATTCACTTCCTTCGCTAGTTCCGTCTACCTGGAGCCACGTTCAAAATGAACAGACTTTACTCCGTGTGTGGACAAGTCCGTTCATTTCAAAAGTCGGACAATTTTGAGTCAAGACTTCTTCCTAAGTCCCCCAGACTTTTGGGAACAAAAAGTCAGCCGGAGCCCACACACAGGCTTAATTGTCTGGTGGAATCTGGTCCGTCGGATAATCCGATCGTGTGTACGAGGCATCAGCCAATCACAAGTTATAAAAATGTATATAATGAAGAAGCATGGTTTTATGACATACAGTATACTGCATGAACACTGACACCTATACAAATGTACTATTAGCTAAACATGTTTTTTTTTTTTTCTTTTGTTCCACCTTTATGGTCTTTAGAACCATAATGGCTCCTCAAGATTTACTAAAATCTGGTGCAACTGTGTATGGTAACCAATCAGCTTCTAATTTCAATTTGTTCAATTAAAGTGTTTCTAAACTCACAAAAGTAAAATCATTCTGTATATGCAATACAGCATGCTTGCTATACTCACTGTGGAACCTAAGGGGTTAATTCTCTGCATTGTTTAAAAAGTTTGTTTTATTCTGTCTCCTCTAATCCTCCTTTTCTTCCACAGTCCCCAATCCATCTACTGATAGTACAGAGCCCTAGGAGGTACTCTGCACATGCTCAGTTTGGTGTGTATTGCTAGAGAGTTTTTTTTTCTTGGGAGAGTGCAACTAATCAGCACAGGGCCAATCAGAACTGTTCAGACAGAGGGTTATGCATCATGCAGTCACATAAGGACAGTCAGAGGAGAATGAAAACTCCTCCTACAAGCTTTAACCAGAAGCTAACAGAAGTCACAAGACTGCTATATGCTGCTAATGAGAAAAGGTATTTAGCAGTTTGTATTTACTAAAATAGTTGCATTTCCATGTTTTGTGTACTGCGGGAGGCCAGATATAGAGAATTCAAGGTCCTGGCTGGGTTTAATAACACTTGATTTCAATGCAGAACTGCACCAGATTTTGCAATCTCCAGTTTTAGTAAATCAACACTATTGGAATTTACTAGAACTGGAGAGTGCAAAATTTGATGCAGCTGGGCATGGTAGCCAATCAGCTTCTAACTTCAGTTTGTTCACTTAAACTTTGAAAAAAAAAAAAACTTAAAGCTGATTGGTTTCTATACAGCACTGCACCAGATTTTACACTCTCCAGTTTTAGTAAATCATCCCATTGCTTCCTTGGGGACAGTACTAAAAAATACATTCAGATTTTCATTTCCCACATTTCATTTCCTCATATTTCTTTCCCAAGTAGATGAAAATGATATTGCTTATTTTCCAGGGATGATATAACACAGAGAAATACTTACCCATTATCCCATGGTTATCTTTAGTCCCACAGTCTTCCTTTGCACCAAAGCTGCTTTTCTTGTTTTGCAACTGCCCCTCCAGTCATGTGTAGTGGTAACCCCATACTGTAAGGTCTGCTGAGTGATTGTGGCCCACCTGTCACCCGCCCATCCCGGCATTCACTTCCAGACACTCCAAGACAATGAATAAGTCCATCAGCTTTGTTTTTGGATTTTTATTGAGGGATTAAAATTTGGATGGGGTTAAGGAATTAATGCGATGCCTATGAAAAAAGATTCTTGCATGGTTTGGGACAATTTAGATACTTTCCTCCTGCACAACACTTTCTGCAGACTATCTCTCCTTCTCCCTCCAGCACAATTCTTCAGGCGCAGCTAGCACATGGTTAGGTCTAACTCTTGTTTCAGTCAGGTCTTGTTCCTTATTACAGGCAGGGACCACGGGCCCCTATAGTGTAGCAAAATAAAGTTCTGGTGCTAGCTGCCCTCTTTGGTGGACTACTGATCCCAGTCAACCCTTTGCAGACCCTGACAGTCCTCCCTACTGCAGTGGCCTGAAATCACTGCCAGTAACTTCAGTCTCTCCCGCTGGCTCTACATCTATTTCGGACTGCACACTCCCAGTCCACTCCAGTATGCCTCTGCCAGCTCTTTCGACTCTGCCTGTCACTCACCGACACCTGATGGATCCCTCCTGGAGACTTGTCCGCCGGTGTTTCCCGCTGTCCTTTTCTGCTCCTGTTCAGGACACCCCCTTGGGTTGTGTGGGATCCTGTTCAGCTCCAAGCCCCCTGGCCCAAGGTACCCCCACTCCCTCAGAATAGGGGGCTTCCTCAAAGGCCCCCACAGCCTAATACTCTATCCCTAGTTCTTGCACCTGAACAACTCCTCCCAGCTGGGCTGACTCCAGGTATTTAAGGAGGCCTGCCCTCTGCCAATCCAGGTTGGGGATTGGTCAAGGCTCCCTAAAACACCTCAGAAAGCTCCACCCTTCTTCCCCACCTTCCTTCTAGAAGCCTCCAGAAGCAGAAGGGAGGTAACCAAAAAGATGATGCTATCTGTGTGTCATCAGCTTACTCTGGGCCACTCCTAGCCCCACAGATCAAAACAAACAGGCCTAGCTTTTAGCTAAGTCTGCCTAAATTTACCTGCTCTCCCAAAAATTCTCACTCTAGCACCTACACTAAGTAGAGGGTGCTACACTTACTTTGTATGTGATTATGCTGGAAGGCCTGCCCACATACCAGCATGGGAGAGAGGAGGACCGTCCCGCCGGCTGTCACAGGAGTGTGGTAAAAGGTACTCTCTGACGTATACTTCTGGGGGCAAGGATTTATTATTATTAAGCTACTGGGTGTTCCTCTTATGAGTGAAAACTCAAATTATTGCCTGCCAATCCCTGATATGTATAAAGCATACATTGGTTGTTGTCAGTCTTTAGATGTAATAATAATAAGGTTTACAATAATAATAGTTTCCATAATATAATTCAATATCTAGTTTTATGGCCAGGGTGATCAGGTGATGATTTATTATGGTTTGCCATCATCTGCTAGAAGGCTTCTTATGGCAGAGAAATAGTTGGTGCAGATGGGTCTTAGCTATTGCTTGAACATTTTGTGGCTGAACAATTACGTTAATAAATGAGAAGGCATTCCACAAATGAACTGTAACATGTTTACACATCTGCTGTATCAGAATTCTAGCTTCGTTCAGATGGATAAGAGCAGAATCTTTTCTTGCACTGCATATTAATAAATACTTTAGGCCCTTGGAGAGTGGGCTTTTTCATGGCTGGCCAACTGCTAACACTAAATATTTTTCTATTGGATAAAAATGAGGCTAAACAACGTCTTCTGCATCAAACTCAGTATTGTATGTACTTTCATTTTACACTAATTGGATGAGGTGAGTCTAATTACAATTGATCTACATTAGACTAAAATGTTATTGTATGCTTTTCAATGTGCATGTAAGGAAGAATTTAACATTGAGACTACTGTTGCCTTCACAACTGCACATTTACACGGGGTTTAGTATTCAGAATGCACAGCAATATAGACTTTATCTATTGTAATAAACATGGTGGAGATACTGTAGGTTCATGTATATTACATCATGGACAGATACACCTTATTCTCTTTGCCTTTGCTAAGTTTAAATTAACTCAGTTACCTTGACCATTCAAGGCAAAATGAAAAGGTCTCTTTTCTTTTCCTACTAATCCTGGCATTACAGCTGTAGAATTTGTTTCAAACATTCACACAAGAAAATATAAAATCCCTCACCCGACCATTCAATGGTGCCTTCATGGGCTCAACTGATTTCTTTGGTTGAGTATCATGTCTTAATTTTCTACTTCTGGATTAACTTTGAAAAGTGCCTGCTCATAAGACTAGTTATGATATTTCTTGTCCAGGAGCAAATGTAATTATAAGAAATTAATTTGTTTTAGTTTTATTCCACAAAAGGTTAAATCCTTGACCTTAGATTTTTTTCACTTGAAACTGGTTGTTGACTAGACCCCTTTAACTCTTAGTAATCAAAGGAGCCCTCTGAAAATGGCAATTTTCCTATGACATTCTACAAGTGAAAAGCCAGCTTTATACTCACTTTCCCAGTACTCCTCCACTAAGTCTCTCTCCAATGAAGTAAATGCATAATACCTGGTACCAATTCCTAGGCCCAACACTGTCAACTAATGGGGGGGTGACATAATATATTCAATAAGTTTCAGTGTGGGTTATTTTGCAGCATTTACGCAGTTATGGAGGAAATAGTGGAGAAGCACTGGGAAGGTAAGTATAAGTGGGTCATGAAGTGTGCTTTATAAATCGATAAATCCACTTTGTAGCAAAGGGTAAATATAGGTGTATTTTCTACCCCCTTAGCATTATGATTCCCCCTGAAAACACTTGCAAAAAAATGTGATTTATTTTTCAACACAAATATTAAAATTCTTTATAAGCCTGAAAATTACCTAAAAACCCAAATTATTATATATTTTCTGAAAACAGAGAAGATGGTGAAAAAAACAGATGGTAGTTGCAAAATTTTATGTTCCAACAATAATTTCTCAACTGTTTTTCAAGTCTCTATTTTCAGTAAAAAAAAAAATAATAATAATTGTAGTGCACAAAATTCGCTTTATAATTCCTACTATTTTTGCAAAATGTAAGATATTGGACTATGTTAAGTAAATTCAAAACATATTTTTCAAGTCCTAGAATTGCATGTGACTATGAAAAAGGCAAAAAATGATCATCTTAATTGATGCTTGGGGATAACATAACATTCTGAAGCCTGAATATTGCTTAAGGTCAATGCATAGGAGGTTAAAGCTATACTGAATAATTCAGTAACAATGTAGTTGAAAGGTATACTATATATGTTAAATGTTTGAAATGCCATAGGATTTCAAGTTGATTCAGTTACTACTAATGTTTATTTCAGTGTAACAGGATTTTAACTACAGCACCATCTATTTACATTCCCCTACTTTTTTTTTTTTTTTGGACACATCTATACATATAAAATCGCTTCATAATTTACCAGTCATTGGGACTTTTTTCCAGTTTCTCCGTGACTTTCCCAAAAAATAAGACCTATCGTGATTGTCTATGATGGCTGCAATATAAGCCCTACCCTGTTTCCCCAAAAATAAGCCCTACCTTGTTTCCCCAAAAATAAGCCCTACCCTGAAAATAAGACCTACGAGGACTTTACCTAGGGCTTATTTGGTGGGTAGGGCTTATATTGCAGCCATCACCGATAATCACTCTAGGTCTTGTTTTCGGGGAAACAGGGTATACTCACTCCTCCAATATATCTATGTTGAAGGCTTTTGGTTGTAATCCAGGCTAGACTATACAAAAGTCTTTTTTTGTTCATCTTCAGGTGTGATGGGGGGATTTAGTAGTTTACAGAAAAAAAGAGAACATTGTTTTTGTTTTCAGTGTAGCTCACAGGAAGTGACAAGGGCACTGCATTCCTGGGTAGATCAACATGCATTTTCTGTGCTTGCTGGAAATATTCTTAGCCTGAAAAAAGAAAACGAATAAAGCCACCAAGGATGAAATTAAAATTTGGTCTGAACACAAATTTGGAGTGAACTTTGACTGTTTCAGATGAATGTCCAAACATTTACCCATTTGGTGTAAGCTGAACCTCATGTACAATAGGGGTATTATATTATATTCCGCTATTATATATGACAGCTTCCTGCTGTCAATGGTTGTTATGATGCCAGTGGGTGCAGGCACCATCAAGCCCTTAACAATTATTGACATCATCCGACCCTATTCACTTACATGGAAAGGAATTTTAAGGGGGACTCCATGCACTCCCTCCAAATGCCATCCCTCTCCCCCCAAATGCCATCCCAGTCCCTTCCAGTATGGAATTTAGTGGGACTCATGCTTTTTTTGTATGTGGGTCCCCCCTAAAATTCATATGAGATCTGAATAGTATGAATTATGGGGAAACCCCCACAGCATTTTTTTTGTGCTCCATTAACATCTGTAGCATACCCTCATCTAGGATAAGGGTCTGGTATAGATGAAAGGAACTTTGTTTACAAACAGAACAAAGCACTTGGGAGCTGTCATTTTGCCAGCAATTTACCCTCCTGCTTATCGGTCATAGTAAAGATATTGCAATCGGGCAGCAGGTGCGGGCTCAGCCGCGTACATGTACGTTGCTGGCTTGCTTCTGATTTTGCCTGTGTGCCCCCCTGCTGACCAGTGCTGTGATTAGACACTGCACAATTTTGGCAGCAGATTTTAGCCAATGATTGCAGGTGAAACCTGCTAATTGGCTGTGTTTACAAACACACAGAACTCTGTGTACACTGAACAGCGATCTGGCTTTTTCTTCCCCCTGAAAAGCAGAGAGGAAAAAAAACATCCAGATTAGTAAGTAAAAGCAGCATACACTTGTTAGGCACACAGTTAACCTCTCAATTGCCCCTAGATGTGAACCCCTTCCCAGCCAGTGTCATTAGAAAGGTGTCAGTGTAGGGGGGCGTGGCCAACGCGTAGCGGAATGGACGCCTGACTTGAGAGCTTCGCTCCAGCATAGAGGGGAAAACACATTCCGAGGCAGCGAATACCACCCTAACTTACGGAATCGCAAAGCTAAATCACCGCTCGGTCTCCGGAGATGACCCGCAAGCAAAACAACGTTTCACAGCCGAGGAAACTCCGGGATTTCTTCACCACCATAGGCCACAATGCCCAAGATGGCGCCGGCGGCGAATCCCCATCTCCCGCGGGCGGATCCCCTTCAGAGACGCCGAGCCCGGGCTCGGATAGAGGCTCGCAGCGGCACTCTCCTGCTGCCTCAACTCCTCTTTCCGGCAGTCCGGCTAAATCGAGACCCCGTTTGGCGGCTGATCCACCGGATGATAAGGTCAGTGCACATCAGAGATCCCTGGATGACACGAGGGAACTGGCTGACACCATTAACTCCTTCCCTACCACGAATCAGCCTATATCAGACACTACCTTAAAAGATATGTTAATCTCTCTCCGGGGATCATTGCACACAGATTTAATGGAGTGTATGAGAAACTTTAAATCAGACGTGAATGAACTAGGAGGTAGGATCGATCACGTGGAAAAAAAGAATATGCGTCCTCTTATAACACTTTGGTAGACTCTCATAATGAACAAGCCGACGAGGTGGCCTGGCTTAAAACTAAACTTGCCGACCTCGAGGACAGATCTCGCAGGAACAATGTTAAGCTAAGGGGAGTACCTGAAAATGTCCTCCCTGCTCACCTTCATCAATACGCTAGAGATCTTATACTAGCGTTTTTACCTTCAACACCGAATACTGAACTGGTTATCGACCGGATCCACCGTCTGCCTAAACCATCCCATCTCCCAGACAATACCCCCAGAGATGTTCTGATGAGGGTGCATTTTTACCACGTGAAGGAACGTCTCATGGCGGCTTACCGTAAAAACTCCAACCCTCCAGCACAATATTCAGCCATTCAGCTGTTTGCGGAACTTTCGCAGTTCACCATGCAAAAGCGCAAGTCCCTCTTGTCAATTACCAAAGCGCTTAGAAACCACAACATCTTGTACAGATGGGGGTACCCAACCAAACTTATTATTACAAGAGAGGGCAAGGCAACCGTAATCTCCACCTTAGCCGAAGGTTTGGAATTACTCCGCACGTGGGGCATCCTTCCAGTCCCAGATAACACTCCAGCTGCCTCGGAGTTGAATACTAGTGATGATTGGCAAGTGGTATCTCGCAAGAGACATAACAAGAAAACTGGCAAATAATTGCCTCGATCATACCAATTGCTCTAATTTAGCAAGTTGATCAACTAGATCCCTTTTGCTTTGGAGCTCTCAGCCTAAGAGTCTCCCTATTACTAATATGTGCAGTTCACCTGCCACCGGATTCCGGACGGAGTCTACTTTTTTACTTCTTTGCCATTTGATTTTTGGCTCTCCTTTGACTTTTGTCTTTCTCACATTTACTCTTTTTGTTTTCTTCCCCTACCCCTTCGGAAATGGATGAGGATGGTTTATTCAAGAACAAGATCTACTTTGTATCTACATTCCCAACCAACACATCTTGGACTGCCTGGAGCAGGTATGGATTCCTTAAGGAACTCTGTTTAACACTTCTTCTTTATGTTGACCCATGTCATTCACACTAACATCCTTTAATGTCCGGGGCCTGAACCACCCAGCCAAGCGTGCCTCGCTGTGGAAGGAAGCTCTGAGGTTGGGCTCTGATGTACTGTGCGTACAAGAGACACACTGGGCATCTTCCTGTGAACCCACTTTTAAACACCACAGATTTCCTCATATTTTCCGGGCCTCTTTTTCCACAAAAAAGAAGGGAGTTTTAATTGCCATAAAAGACTCGGTAACCTTCTCGCTGCAAGAGATGCACGCTGACCCTGAAGGTCAATACCTGATCATAGTGTGCACCTTCAACCATAGACTGTATACTTTAGTCAACGTGTATGCTCCTAACACCCACCAATTGCGCTTCCTGAAAAAAATCCTTCGTAAAGTTGACCTACTTAAAAAAGGCAACTTGATAGTCTGTGGGGATTTCAATGTCACACCCAATTCTAAAATGGACACAACTTCGACTTCGAAACGATCCCTGCCTACTTTACAGCCTCTACTCCATATAGAGGAACTATATGATGTCTGGCGCTGTCAACACTCAACTGAAAGAGACTATTCCTACCAGTCTTCCAGACACAACTCGTACTCCCGTATCGATCTAATCCTGACAGATAAACTACTTCTGCAGAGAATCTCATCTTCGATCATTCATGACATTACATGGTCGGATCACGCTCCAGTGTCCGTCACAGTAGATGGGAAGCGCCCTCCGACGTGTACAAGTATCTGGTGTGCTAACTCCCATCTTCTTCAACAACCACAGCATGTAGCTTATTTAACAAAGCATCTGCAAGAATTTTTTGCTTTTAATAACAATTCAGTGTCTAACCCCTTTACTATGTGGTGTGCCCATAAGGCCTATATAAGGGGCATTCTAATCCAACTGAGTTCACGGGTTAAAAGGCAGAGGACACAAAAGCTAGATTCCCTTCTGTCTGACATCAGACAGCTGGAGGCCCAAAATAAAACTAACAAAGACTTTAAAACGATGAATGCATTGAATAGACTTCGTTCGTATCTCAGGCTCCTACTACTAGAACAGTATGACAAACATGTCCAATACTTGAAATTGTCACACTACTCGTCCGGCAATAGGGCCGGTAAATTGTTAGCCCGAAGATTAAAAGAGCACAAAACTAAATCTAACATTCCCTTTTTAATCCGCAAAAGTGATAACAGCAAACTCTATAACCCCATGGATATTGCAAATTCTTTTGCGGATTACTACTCCTCCTTATATAATCTTAAAAATGATCCAACCACCCCACAGCCCACCGAAAATGACATTCAACAATTTCTTGCTGATCTTTCCCTTCCTACCCTGACACAAGATCAACTAGATGTCCTCAACTCACCTATTACGGAGCCTGAGATCCGACGGGTCACTAAGACCCTCCCGACTGGGAAATCTCCTGGCCCTGATGGCCTTCTAAATTGTTATTACAAAGTCTTTTCTCAGATTCTATCCCCGGCCTTGAAGGAAGTTTACTCTGCAGCAGTGTCTTCTGCCTCGTTCCCCTCGGAGATGCTCAAGGCATTTATAGTTACTATTCCAAAGCCTGGGAAGGAGCCCACTACCCCGGCCAATTTTCGGCCTATCTCCCTACTAAACACTGATGTGAAATTATATGCCAAGATTTTGTCCTATAGGCTTCTCCCTATCCTCCCTGGTTGGACCGGAGCAGACGGGCTTTACGAAGGGACGACAGGCGTCCAATGCCACTAGGAGGGTTGTGAATGTTTTGCAATCTGCCACATCCTGTCGGATGCCTTCTCTGCTGTTATCTTTAGATGCGGAGAAGGCATTCGACAGGATACACTGGGGATACATGTCCCAGACACTCAGTAGATTTGGGTTTTCGGGTCCCATTTTATCTGCAGTTTTAGACTTATACTCCTCCCCTTGTGCCCAGGTTTACACATCTAATATGCTTTCCTCCCCCTTCCATATTTCCAATGGGACTAGACAGGGTTGCCCCCTTTCCCCCTCCATTTTCAACCTCCTCATAGAGCCCCTTGCAGAAAAAATTAGAAACCATCCTGATATACCGGGCTTTCTATTTGCGGACAAACCCCATAACATAAGCCTCTTTGCGGATGACATCATTCTTTTCTTATCCTCCCCGCAATCCTCCCTTCCACAGGCCCACTCTATACTCAATCATTTTAGTTGCATATCTTACTATAAGGTAAATTTCGCAAAGTCCCTTATCTTAGGCCTCAATCTTACCCCTCAACTTAAGCTTAGTTTACAAGATAACTTTCCCTACACATGGACGAAGTCTAGTCTCCCCTACTTAGGGCTGCAAATTACAGACGATCCACTCAAACTGGCGGACGCTAATTACACGCCCTTAATTGCTAAATTAGAAAAAGAAACATATAGACTTGCTAAAACGGAGCTTACCTGGTCGGGAAGATTAGCGTCCTTCAAAATGTTGCTACTCCCTCAAATATTGTATATATTTCGTACATTGCCTATTCCACTCAAACATACCCATTTAAAGGCGCTTAATGCCATCCTTAGACGATATATTTGGGGGACTAAACGACCCAGATGTTCTAGGCATCTATTGATCAAACATAGGTCAGTGGGAGGAATGGGATTGATCGACCTCAAGGATTATCATAGAGCGGCCATACTTACCTCACTCAAACACTGGCTCTCTCCTTCGCCAGATATTCTCTGGTGTAGCATGGAGCAGGCCCTTAGCCCGACAAAAGATTTACGTTTATTCTTATTATTGGACATATGGAGGCCCTTCTCTTTACACCATTTTTCACTCACCCTACAGGCCTCGTTGTTAGCATGGAGGGACTTACACAATCTGTCGGATACATCTTCCGACACCACAGCGGTTCCTGTACCTATAGAAATCTTATCCCACATAATTCCAGACACAAACTATCTGAGATGGAAAGCTAAAGGTATTTCCTACATCTCTGACCTATACCAAGATGACCACCCTAAAGCTTTCGAATTATTACGAGAAGAATTTGCGCTGCTCCCTAGAGATCACTACGGGCATTTGCAAGCAACCCATTTTCTCAAATCATTAGGGCCCTCTCGAGTTCATATTTATACCCTTGAAAAGTTATGGAGATACTATATTGCATCCCCTCCTACTGCTAAAGGGATTTCCCTTTTTTACTCTGCATTTCAGGATAAATCTACATTCACTAAATCTCGTCCCTACATTAAATGGTCATCTGACTTCAACAAAGATTTCACCCCTTCTGAGTGGCAAAAAGCATTCCTAGCTATTTACAGATCCTCGAGATGCGTGAATCACTGGGAACTCTCACAGAAAATAGCCTTGCGATGGTATTTGACGCCGTACCTTATGGCAAAAATCTCGCCATCTAACTCTCCCCTGTGCTGGCGAGGTTGTGGCGAGATTGCCAACATCTCACACATGTTTTGGTTTTGTAAACACCTTTCCAGTTTTTGGAGTGGTATGTTTCGGTGTATTTCGTGCATCTCGGGAATTTTAACACCTATGAGTCCCGAATTAGCGGTTCTGAATTTAGGTATTGAAAACGTTCCCCCCCATTGTCGTACAGTGATCACGCATCTACTACTAGCGGCCAGATTAGTGATCACCAGAAACTGGAAATCTGATCGTTCTCCTAACATTTCAGAAGCTCTTGATATCACCAGACATAATTACAAATTAGAGTCCTTATTAGCTGATAAGAATGGGTCTAGAGTGAGGTTTGACAACCAGTGGCGAATTTGGGTTGATTGGTCTACAATGAACTGATGTTAGAACAGATCCTTTTCCTTTTTTTTTCTTTCCTCTCTTTATGATGCTGATTACGAATATAATCAACCTTACCAGTTTATTAACAAATATAGAGATAACAATATCCATTGGTCTCCTCCTTGCTCATCCAGTCCCTAGTTTACTAACTCTACTCCACTGTTCTCCCCCATCTCATCTCTCCTCTTTCCCAATTCATCTTTTCTTTCTTTCTCTCTCTCTACCCTTGCTGATCATATGGAAATACACATTGTAGGCAAATTTCTTTTATTTTTGCAATGTAAGATTGGAACTTTGTCATTTTCATGTACAATGTGTTGAGTTGCTCACTGTATTACTCCATCTACTATATGATCATTGTATACTCTCTGTATTCTTACACCTGTTGTAATTATATTTCTGTTAAAACTCTTAATAAAAACGAATTGATAAAAAAAAAGAAAGGTGTCAGTGTACAGTATTATCACTGATCACTTTATCAGTCCCACTAGCGATAGCAATTTCAGTTAATGACCCTCCCAGCCAGTGTCTGTTAGTGCCAGATTGTGCATCAAACTATCACAGTCACACTATAAGTCATTGGTCACAGATTATGACAGTGTAGCGCCTATAGCTGTGTAAATTCCAGTATATATAGCATTGTTTGTAGATGCTCTAACTTTCACTCAAACAAATTACTATACACTTATTTGTTTTAACCAAAGATGTGTAGCAGAATACATTTTGGCCTAAATTTATGAAGAAATTATATTTTAGATTTTTTTTTTAATTGGAAATGTTTTATAACACAAAATATTTTTATTTTTATTTTTTTAACAAATATTCACTCTGTTTATATAATAAAAAATAAAAAATACAGTGGTGATCAAATACCACCAAAAAAAAGCTCTGTTTGTGTGAAAAAAAAGGATATACATTTAATGCGAGACAATTGCCAGTTAAAGTAGCACAGTGCTGAATAGCAAAAAATGCCCTGGTCATGAAGGGGGTAAAACCTTGCAGAGGTCAAGTTGTTAAACATACTTTTTTTTACTGTAAAAATCAAGTTTGCTGTAGTAGGTTGTATACATCACACATGTAGTGCATGACATCCCCCAGGCATGTTATATAATGAAGTTTTACATTTTATTTTCTTTTACAATAGTTTTTATTGAAATATTTAAAAGAAAAACAACCAAGTTTCCATCATACAAGCATATGAGAGATTAAAGGAATATGCTAGTATGGTAGAAAGATGGTGGTGGAAGAAGCTCAAGAGGTTTTAAAAGTAATACACATGTATGCATTTCAATGTGTAATTCTCATATATAGCATATCATAAATACAATGTAATCAACATAAAGAGCTAAAACAAAACAAAGAAAATGTATATTTAGCATGACATCACGTATTTTCCCTGTCGCTCTTATAAATGTAGTATGGAGAGAAAGAGAGAAATTTAAATAATATGACCATGAAAAATTCCCATTAATCTCCTTGGAATAAGTATTTTACGGCATTGACAGGGCATTTGGAAGTTATGATAGAAATCTACTAAATGTATTTTCTTACTACACTCATTTTAAATATCTTTCAAAGTTCAACCAACTGGCTCTTCCAAAGAAACTTGTACTAAGAGAGAAGGTGTCCCTAAGAGGGACATCCCAAACAAATAAACAAAAAAACAAACAAAAAGGAGTGGAGAAGAGTCCAGATAAGAAGGAAAATAGGAAAAAAAAGGAGTGAAAATAGAGAGTGTATGACTGAGGATTACACTCTATCTAATCAGTATATACCTGATTAATAGTAGTTTATAAGGTATCTGACAGATAGTCAATCCAGGGCTTCCACATTTTGTCAAAATAATTTAGTTTGTCAAGCAATATTGCCGAAAGATGTTCATTATTCATAATCCATGACAATTTATTTTTTACCAGTTCAAGGGGAATTATAGGAGATTTCCAGGATCTGGCTATTGCAATCCTAGCAGAAGGGAATAAGAAGGCTATAGGTTTCCTTGTATGCCCCGGATCATCTTCAACTGGGTGTCCCAGTAATGCTTGCTGTGGTGATTTAATAAGATCTACCTGAGTCAAGGAGTACATTCAATTATAAATGTGGATCCAAAATCGTCTACCATATGTGGTACATTGTGTCATCCATTCCACATCTCCTGAAACACAGTAGGAAAATCTCCGGGACATACATGGCCACTCTAACCAATACCATGTACCACCTCAGTAATACCTTATAGTTATCTTCAATCAGGGAAGTATTAGTATAGGATTTAGAGGCATATTGTGCCATTTTGAACCATTCGCAGTTTCAAATTTTTCACCCATATCTTGTTTCCATTTATTTATATGAAATAATTTGTCTGATTTTGAAATCAAAATAGAATATATTTTCGATATGTGACCCACATTTTTATCAAAAGATCTACATAGAGATTTTTTTTAAAGTGTAACTAAAGGCAATTTTTTTTTTTTTTGTAGTTTTGGATAGAGTGGAAATGGATTAGAACACCTGTCAGTTTTTATTGCTGTGTGCCCATTAAGGAGAATTTATCCTCTCTTATTTATCATTATAGTTGAAAGTTAAAGTAAAAGAAAATCCAAATTTTTGGGCAGCCCCCAGAAAACGAATAGAGGGGAAATTTACCAATGGGGACACTAGTTCTAGTGACCTGGGGGTCCCCAAGGAATTCCTTTAATTTGCACAAAATTTCTCTCACTTTCTGTTTGGCTATGGGACAGGGAATGAAGGTAAATCTCCCCAATGAGACACAGATGGCAAATAAAAGATCTGACAGGGGTTATAACTAGGGATGAGCCCAATGTTTGAGTCAAACGCAAGTTTAACTCAAACATCAGATGTTCGCCTAACAGTGAAAATTATGGGGTGTTCGCGGCACATTCGAAAGCTGCGGAACACTGTTAAGACATTAACATGAAAACCCAAAAGTGCTCATTCTAAAGGCTTATATGTAATTTATTGCCATAAAAGTGTTTGGGGACCTGGGTCCTGCCCCAGGGGATATTTATCAATGCACTGATTTTAATAATGCTTAAAGTGGTTTTAAACCCTTACAACACACTTTTCACTACAGGTAAGCCTTATTATAGGTTAAACGGTTTAAGAGATATCCCCTGTATTTGCATGTGCCCACTTCATCGTTACATGCGCACTGAAGCAAACTGAAGTTGCTGCTTCAGTGAGTGTTCTGTTACTGGTGGCTCCCGCGTGCATGCATGGGAGTGACGTCATCGAGGCTCCGTCCAATCACAGCGCCGCAGCCTGCAATACCCAAAAGTAACTCCGGGAGCGATGTCGGCCACTGGAGCAGTGTATGAGGATAGCTGAAGGGGCTTTGATCTCAGGTAAGTAATTCATAAAGAGCTAGTATGCTATGCATACAAGCTCATTGTGCCTTTGTCTTGCAGGGTTTTATTTATTTTTTCTTGGGTTTACAACCACTTTAAAGTGAAACGAGAAAAATGAAATATTCCTTTAACCACTACACATCCCGGCAAATTCTGACATTTCTCTTCTACATGTAAAATTCATAATTTTTTTGCTAGAAAATTACATAGAACCCCCAAACATTATATATGTTTTTTTAGCAAAGACCCTAGAGAATACAATGTCGGTTGTTGCATCTCACACGGTGTCTGCGCAGCAATTTTTAGAACATGTTTTTTTCAGAGAAAAAACAGTTTCATGCTTTAAAAAAAACAAAACAGTAAAGTTAGGCCATTTTTTTGCATAATGTGAAAGAGGAACATACGCCGAGTAAATAGATACCCACCATGTCACGCTTCAAAATTGCACACGCTCGTGAAATGGCGCCAAGCGTTGGTTTTTAAAAATCCCCTTAGGCGACGCTTTAAAATTTTTTACTGGTTACATGTTTTGGGTTACAGAGGAGGTCTAAGGCTAGAATTATTGCTCTCACTCTAATGTTTGCGGCGATACCTCACATGTGTGGTTTGAACACCGTTTTCATATGTGGGTGGGACTTACATATACGTTCGCTTCTGCATACGAGCTCACGGGACAGGGGCGCTTTAATTTTTAATTTTTTTTGGTTTGACACTTTAAAAAAAATAATAATAATTTGATTACTTTTATTCCTATTACAAGGAATGTAAACATCCCTTGTAATAGGAATATGGCACGATCGGACCTATCTCACCTCTAGGCTGGGAAGCCTAAAATAACAAAAAAACAAAAAAAAACGATCCTGGCTTCCCAGCCAAAACGGCGCCATTAATTTGAATGCAGAGGCCGGGCGTGACATCATAACATCGCGCCCAGCTTCCGGACGATCATAGAGACTCCGGGGACGATCTGGTCCACCGGAAATCTCTATGTATCATCCGGGGGCCGGCGGATCCTGTGACCGACTCACCGATGGAAGCGGTGAGTCGGTACAAGCACCGGAGGGCGGCAGGAAAGGGAGGGTGTCCCCTCCCGCTGCCCGTAAGAAAGATCAAGCGGTGGAACAGCTGCTATGATCATTCTTATGATGCAGGGAATCGCCGGCTGAAAATGACGATATCTGAATGATGTCTGTGGCCTCAGGCATCATTCAGATATTATACCACAAAGCCCACAATGTCATATGACGTAGTATGGGTGCCAAGTTGTGCCTGGGGGGTGTCTATAGTGCGCCTGTAAAGTGGTGCAGTTTTCCGGTGTTTAGAACAGTACTACAGCAAAATTACATTTCTAAAGAAAAACTGATTGTAGCTGTAATGAATTGTTGGGTCTCGGCAATATAGATACAACTTATTGTAAAAAACGGCATGGGTGCCCCAGTCCATTACCATGCCCTTTGGGTCTGGTATGAATATTAAGGGGAACCCCTAACCCAATACCCAGACCCTTAACCGACCATGCAACCTGGCAGGCTAAAGGAAAAGAGGGGGGGAAAGTGCTCCCCCTCCTGAACCATATCAGGCCACATGCCCTCAACATGGGGAGGCGAGGGTGCTTTAGAGTAGGCCCCAAAAGCACATTGTCCCCATGTTTTGATAAAGGACTTGTGTCTTTTTTAATATTTTTGATGCTTTTTTTATGAAATGGTAGGGGATCAATGTACCAGTTACCAATTCATATGGGGGGCAGGATTTTGTGGTCCCCTTGCTAAAGGGGGCTTCCAGTTTCCGAAAATCCCCCACCCACAGACCCCCAAAACCACCAGGCAAGGGTTGTGGGGATGAGGCCCTCCCCCCTCTTTTACTGCAGCCTGCCAGGTTGCATACTCAGATAAGGGTCTGGTATGGATTTTGGGTGGGACCCCTACATCTTTTTTTAATTTGGTCTGGGGTTTCCCTTAATATTCATACCAGATCCAAAGGGCCTGGTAATGGACTGGGGGAACCCACACTGTTTTTTTCAGTGAGTTTTATCTGCCGAGATTTGACAATTTATTACAGCCATGATCAGTTTTAAATTACTTTTTTCCTTTAGAAATGTCATTATCACAGTCCCTACCGTGCCCTGCAGATGGCCAGGTGTGGTCACACGTCAAGTGGCTCAAAGAGGTATTGAACTATGACTGCATGTTTTGGTGCTCCTGTTACCTTGCCTCTGAGCCACACTTCAGTTCCTTTCAGCCTGCTTTGCAGCTTTGCACAGTTCTGCATAAAATACTAGGACCATACTCTGGATCTTGTACCTTTCACTCCTGGTTCAGCTGAGGCAGTTTATCTAATCAGCTGGGTATAAAGCAGTGCCTCACTCTATGGGCTTTGTCAGTTCATTATGTCGTGTCTCTATCGTTGCCAAAGGTTTCTGTGTTTCTTGTTTTGCCTAAGTGTTCCAAGACTGACCCCAGCTTTCGACCCTGGCTTGTATATCATTTATTCTGACTTCTGGAATCCCTGACTATGGCTTTACCTTTGCAAATTCCTGTCAAGCCCCCGTGCACAGATTCACAGCCCAGGTAGCTTATCTCTTTGTTACCGTGGGCTGTGTCTATTTGAAAGGGTGAGCCTACATCTCTGTGCCATGTACTCCAATCTAGGTAAGCCCTCACATAATGAACTGACCAACATGGAGTCCACAGAGATGTACAGTATGCTCACCTCCCTTGCTCTGCAAGTCTCCAGCCTGGGTCAGACTGTTTCTGAGTTGCAGCAAGAAGTACGCTTGTTTAAAGGCACAGTACTCCCAACCCTGGAACCTGCATGTCCGGAACTGTTTGTTTTGATGCCTGAGAAGTTTGATGGTAATCGTGCATCTTTCTTTTGTTTTAAGATGGATTGTGAGCTGTTGTTTGCCCTTAAGCCTAGTACCTATGCCACCGACTATATTAAGATTCGTACTTATATCAAACTGCTCACTGGACAATGCAAAACATCAGCTTTTACAGGAAAGGAGTCCAGTCTTGGATAGCTGGGAAGCATTCATGTTTGCTCTGGACTCTGACATTCCTGTTTCTAAGAAAACCAGAGTTCCCAAGTCTGCTCTCTGCTCACATGGCCTGCGGGTATCCAGGGACAGCAGTACCCGGTACATATACGACTCCATGCCATCACAGTATGTTCCAAGCCATGAAGCTGAAGCCCTTACCCCACAAAGCCTTGACGCTCCTAAGGTCACACACACACCTTCTGTGGGAGACGTGGAACCCATGGAGATCAGGGCCATCCGGCCTAAGCTATCTCAAGGTAAAAGAGAGTGGAGGAGAGACTGTGGTCTTTGTTTTTACTGTGGGGGGAGAGGGCACCTTATCTCTCTCTGTCCAATTTGTCCACCTCTGCCAAAGGTTCTCCAAGTGGGTACTTTTAGGATCCTTCCTGCTACCCCTGAATCTCTGCCTGCTATCCAGCTTGAAGTTCCTGTGCCTGTGTCCCCATTTGCAGTTCCGGTGCCTGTGTCCCCAGTTGAAGTTCCTGTGTCCCCAGTTGAAGTTCCTGTGTCCCCAGTTCCTGTGCCCGTGCCCCCACTTGTTCCTGTGCCTGTGTCCCCACTACCTCCTGACTGTACGTATGCCTCAAATGGCACCATAGTCTGTAAGCAGGACCTGAAGACTTTTGAAAGAGCCTTGCGAGTGACGAAAGTCTCCCCAGCTGGAACTTCTAAAACAAAGAAAGCCCAAAGGAAATAGGCCGTTCCATGCTCTGGCGGCATTCCTAAGTTCCTTTCAGCCTGATTTCCAGCTTTGCACAGTTCTGCATAAAATACTAGGACCATGCTCTGGATCTTGTTGTGATTAGTACCTTTCACTACTGGTTCAGCTGAGGCAGTCTATCCAATCAGCTGGGTATAAAGCAGTGCTTCACTGTAAGGGCTTTGTCAGTTCATTGTCTCTTGCCTCTATGGTTGCCAAAGGTTCCTGTATTTCTTGTTTTGCCTAAGTGTTCCTGCGTTCAAGTTACAGTGTTCCAAGACTGACCCCGGCTTCTGACCCTGGCTTGCATATAGTTTATTCTGACTTCTGGAATCCCTGACTATGGCTTTACCTGGACATTCCTTTGGCAAATTCCTGTCAAGCCCCCGTGCACAGATTCACAGCCCAGGTAGCTTATCTCTTTGTTACCGTGGACTTTGTCTATTTGCAAGGGTGAGCCTACATCTCTGTGCCATGGAAAAATGGCATCACTTTACAGGCATCAGCCCCAAGCATGATATTTAAAGGAATATTTAATTTTTATTGTTTCACTAAGCATTATTAAAATCACAGCCGTTTTTAAAACTTTTTTTGCATTGACACATGTCCCCTGGGGCAGGACCCAGGTCCCCAAACACTTTTATGACAATAACTTGCATGAGCACTTTTGATTTTTCATGTTCGTGTCCAATAGACTTTAACGGTATTCGCTTGTTCATACAAATTGTTTGTCTGTTCGCATGTTCTGCTGCGAACCAAACCGGGGGATGTTTGTCTCATCCTTAGTTATAACCCTCCCTTGCTCTATCCAAAATGAAAAAAAATTATATATATTTGCCTATAGTTCTACTTTAAATGTATTTGTTTATTTATTTTATTTTTTAGGCTTTGGCAAGGTAGTTTCCAGCCCTCTATGCCATTTTTTTTGACAAACCCTTGTCCCTGATTTTTTAGATTTGTCTCCCACTGACTTTAATGAGGTTTAGATTTGGCATCCGGCCTTTACTCATGTTTGTTGAACCCTGCTCTAACCAAACCCAGCTGTGTTCAGCCTATCACTAACAGTCACAAAATCTAATGACTGGTAAGCTGTAATATATTACATTTTTGTTCTTGGTTTTATTTTTCCTAAGAATACCTGCATTTTTGTCTGGCTTTCCCTTTTAAAAAATTTATTTTGCCAAGTGTGTTACTGATTCAGAACAAGTATGCAGATTAAGGCTTGGTTCACACTGATGCTAGATGTGGCTCGCAGTGGGGTTTTGGTGTGTCCCTGTTCTCCATTTTAGGGACTACTCAAGCCTGAATTCTTGCCTGAAATCAGCCCTGAAATGGAGCCAAAGATGCACAGGACTCCTGTGCAAGCCGCTCTGGAGCCGCCACAGAGATGTGTGAACCGGGCTCCATAGAGAGTTGGTCACAATCTCCTGTCATGCGAATTGGATGTGGGTAATTTGCACTAGTGTGAACCCAGCCTCAGACTTACAATTGAATTCTTCCTTTTTAATCTGCATGCATGCTCTAGTCAGGATTCAGAAAAAAAACTGACATCCAGACAGCTAGCATTGTTGAAAGAAAAATTGACAGCCCTCACATTTCTTTCAGGGCAGTTTTTTTCTCAGTAAAGCTGGGTAAGAAGCATTAGTAGAGTGGATAGTACACATTTAGATTAATGTTTACTCCACCCTCAGTTGCTATTTAAAAGGTTAATTAGGTAGGTAAAGGAAGGAATGGGGGAGCTAGGCCATCACAGGTAAAATGTAGACATGTCGAGAAGAGGAAAGCACAATTACATCAAAGGAGGAAGGGGACTTGCTTGAGAACTGACTAGCCAAGGTTTTAGTAAAGTCAATTTAAAATTGTTGATTTTTTTTTTTTGGTTTTACCTCAAATGTTTTAAAGTTGATGACAGGACCTCTTTCAAAGCCTGTCAGCTAAATCTGAAAAACTTGAAAAGGTCAAAAGGAGACCTAAAGTAAAAAGGAAAACATTGGTAATTAAAGATAAACTATCATAAAGCATAATACCTGTCTAGGAAGGCTCACAATGAAACTGACGCCATACTGGGACCCCTGATCTTCATATTACGTTTGGGACAGTAACGTCACTCTTCTTGCAGATGAATAAGTGGAACTAGCATGTGGCCTAGGAATCAGAATCTAAGAGATAAAAAGGTGCTTGAATACACATGGCTTTTTCACTATTGTCACCGGTACAACCATAACATATTTGCTTGAAGTTCCATAGAATGCCAAAATGACTGTATGCAGCGTCTTTTAATGTTGTATAATACACAGCAGGATTGAGATTATCCGCAGCTAAAATGATGATTGTGAATGTGTAGACACCTTCAATTTCTAGAATCCATTTGTACCAGAAATGAACAATGGAATGGTGGTACAAGTACAATCTAATAATACAAAAAAAAAAAAAAAAAAATATATATATATATATATATATATATATATATATATATATATATATATATATATATGTTGCTGCTATTGATTCTTTCTTCCTGACACTTGTCTCATACACGAAGACTTTGTTATATAAAGTAACTGTAAACCCAATCACTAAAATCTCCTAAAAGCTTTAACATGTTAATGCAACTTCTCCTAGTTCTAAATATAGGGGAGGCTTGACCGGGGTGGGCCAATGGTATATCCAGGTGAGAAAAATTTAGTTTTACACTACAGTAACCTGCTGGGTGAAAAAAACTGACAGCTCCGGTCAGGAGCTGCTGTACTAACCATGTGAGGTTAGTCCAGCGATCTCCCCCACTGGGAGCTGTTGTGTTCTTACAGGGGGATGCCACCATAACGCTTCGATCAACGCTCTCTGTGATTGGCTAAGAGAGCTAATTGGGAGTCAGACGGATGCTGGTTTTCCAGAATGCACGTCCAACAGAAGCTAGCCGAATGGCCTCCTTCTGACGGACAGACCAACACACACACGGGCAGAATGTCAGCTGGTATTTTTTATACTGCCAAATGTCTCCCGACATTCTGCCCATGTATGAGGGTTACGTGTGTGTGTGTGGGGGGGGGGGGGAGGCAGCAACAATCAGGAAGCTTAGAAGGAGAGGTAACTTCTAACCGGGGGGGGGGGGGGCGAGCTCAGGGAAGTATGGGTTGCAGGGGCTGTTAGGCAGCAATTATTTCGTCTGGAAAAGCATCAAAAGTGGTCCCACCCACCCTTCCGCTAAGTTCAAGGCTATATTTGAGCCTCCTCTTATTTTATAGTTGCATACTTTTTGGGAATCAGCACACAAGTTTTTTTTAGCTAGTTGGCACAGGGATAGCATGGTTGGTTCTCTGGTGGAACAGGTTTCCTAATTTGGATTCTGTATACAGATGGGCTCCTGACAATGACAAATACTTTCAGTGCAATGAAGAAGTGGAAATAATGGAGTAGCTATTGGTGGAGTATGGTTTGATATTTCATGAGGGACTCCGCAACCATTTGTTTAAGGGCCCTACCCACCATGCCAGGTTTAGTAAGGTCTCTATTGGTTTACTCCAAAATTTTGAGTAAGGTTGTGACATTTTCAAGAGCTTGGGGGTGAAATTAATACTTTAGTAACTTGTTTTCTCCTCTTTCTCAAGTTTATATTTTTTATTTAAATAAGATTGATTAAGGCTGGGTTCATACTGATGTGCTGTGATCTGGCTGCAGCGAGGGTATATGCATGTTTTTTGTGCATTTTACCAACATTTTTAGCCAAAGTCCTATAGATTTCTAATAGGTTGCGCTTTTTTACCATATTCACATGCAGAACTTTTGGTGCACTTAAACCATTAATTATGAAGTGCAAGGGCTGGTCTGATTTGATACACATTGAATTGATTCTTTAGACGTATCCTCATATTACATTGTTTTGATAAATCTAAAGTAGATTATACATATTTTGTATCAGATTTTATATGGTATGACCAGCTTTAGAGTGCACAACCTTTGTGGAATAAGGGAGCACAGACAGGTACAGGCCTCTAAACTTGGGAACTATAGTATATAAAGTCTTAAAATATATATGTAGTGATTGCCCTTGGTGGTTAAGAAAATGCCCAGGTGGGCTGACATAACACCAGTGTGGGTCCATGGACATAAAGGACATAAATATTCAGAAATACTGCAGCCATGTCTTTTGTCAAATGTGTTAGCAGCCAGCAACAGCAGCAACACTGAAAGTAAGGGAAAGCCAAGTGAGATGTTAAAAATTAGCTTGAGAAGATTACCACACTGCAGAATTAAATCTACTAGTCATTTCTCCTTATAGCAGGGTGGCTACATACAATACGTACTAGATTTATATCAAAGCAGAATATTACACATAAAAGTAAAATACAGTAAAACCTTGGACTCCGAGCATAATTTGTTCCAGAAACATGCTTGTACTCCAAAGCACTTGTATATCAAAGCAAATTTCCCCATAAGAAATAATAAACTCAGGTTTTTTGTTCCACAACCATTTATTCAAAGGTCTTTCACTTTATAGTCCATATAAAAAGATTATGACAATGTGACCAGGTTGTGTAACCATAAAATGTCCATCCACAAATGGCAGCCTCCACAAGGGGATTAGAAGCAAAATCCAGCAGCAGCTACAGAGTATAAAACAGAAGAGAGGATCCTCTAAGTGTAGTAATATGGTTATATTTATTGAAGGTACAACATTTAGCAACTCACATAGTTGATGATTAAAAGAGGCACATCTAAGTAAGCAGGCATCCAAGGTAAAGCTGTCCACATAGACCACCCAACAAACCGCCGGCTCTCACTGCTGTCAGTCTGCAATTGTGACTGGGAAGATTACCTTACAGTAGAGCGATCTGAAAGTGAAGCTTGAAGTGCTCATGGAGCGCAGAGTGGAAGGGATGAGTTGCTAAATGTTGTACCTTCATTAAATGTAACCATATTGCTATGCTTAGAGGCACCTCTCTTCTCTTTTGAATCCAGTTGGGACGTGACACTACTTGTATATCAAGACATTGCTTGTATATCAAGTCAAAATTAATTAAAACATTTTGCTTGTCTTGCAAAAAAATCAAACTAATGCCGCGTACACACGATCAAACAATCCGGTGGAAAAGTCCGGCAGACTCAAGTTTTTTTACCTAAAAGTCAGGTGGACCGAGAAAGTAGTTTTGCACCAAAATATGAGAAGAACAGGAGAACAGAAGAACAGAAGGTGGCGATAGAAGACCGGGCCACCGCTTGTAAAAGAGCTAGAAGAAGGCGCGGAGGCCCGGCAAGAAGAAATGAAGAGGGGGACAAGACCCCCGAAGAGGGGGACAAGCTCAAAATGAACGGACTTTCCTCCGTGTGTGTGGGCAAGTCCGTTCATTTCAAAAGTATGGCGGATAGTCCGGCGGACTATGTCCGCTGGAAAAGTCATGTGTGTGGGCAGGTCCGCTCATTCGGACAGTCCGGCAGACTTTATGGGCAGTTTGTCCGTCAGACTAAGCCCTTGTACACACAGTCGGACATTCTAACAACCAAATCCGTTGGATTTTGTCCGACGGATTTTGTCCGACGGATTTTGTCCTACGGATTTAGTCCGAAACTGTTGCATACACACGGTCGGACCAAGTTGTCGGATTTTGCGGTTGCCAAGAACGCGGTGACGTAAGCCGTGTATGGCGGGACTAGAAAAGGGAAGTTCAGCACCACGTCCGGCACCCTTTGGGCTCCTTCTGCTGATCTCGTGTTAGTAGAAGTTTGGTGAGAGACGATTCACGCTTTTCAGATTAGTGATTCAGATTGCTACTGCTCTTCGGTTTGTGCTTGTCTTTGCGTATCTGATAATCAGTGCGTGCAGTCAGTAAGTATTTGTTGATCATTGTGGACTATATCTTGGTATAGTACGCTTTGAAAGGCATTTTTTATTGTCTGCTTGCTTCTGCTATTCGGGTCGTTCTTTCAGGCCTTGCTGTTTATCGAGGCTTTCTGTTGTCAGTTCTGACGAGCCGACCGCTTTGAAACCATGTTTCGTCTACGTACTCGTAGTAGAGTTTGTGCTGTGCAGGGGCTTCGTATTGGGGTTGTTACTTTGACACAAGCCCGGTCCATGAACAGGGAGGGGAGGCGTTTGTGGACCAAGAATTGGTTGCGCCAGCGTGACCAGTTCTTGCACATGCCTTTGCTCCGTGAGATCCGGGAGAATAATCCTGATGATTTCAGGAATTATCTCCGGACGACGGACCCCGTTTTTCACCGTCTGCTGGCTTTGCTGACCCCTTATATCACCAGGCAGCATACCTGCATGCGGCAAGCCATCACTCCGGAGCAGAGGCTCATCACCATGTTGCGCTACTTGGCGACTGGGAGAAGCCTTCAGGACCTCAAGTTCTCTACAGGCATCTCCCCCCAGGCTCTGGGGATCATTATTCCAGAGACCTGTTCTGCCATCATTCAGGTCCTGCAGAATGACTATATGAAGGTAAGTTTTATCCTTTAACATCACATTCTATGTATTTCATGATTGCTAATGTCTTGCATTTCTTTCCTCATTCCCTAATTACCATCATTGCAATATGCTCTAATTCATATGCTCTGCCCCTTTGTCCTCAGGCATATTTGCCTCACTAACTTCCCCACCATGCTCTTCTTGGCCCATAAAACTATAGTCTAGTCACTTACCAATGTCTTTTGTCAGCTCCATAGTATTGCTTTCCCCTAAACACCCCCTATAATGTCTACAAATGTGATGTGTGCTTCAATTCATGCATAGTGAATTTTTAGTTTTTGGGGTTGTGCCAAACTCATTAAGAACCCCCCTCCCCCCAACTGCTAGCTCAGCTGATAGCAATCCTCTATCTGATGACTTTACCAAACCCAATACACACTATACCTACCTTTTTGATGCTCACATTTATGGATGAATTCACCTAAACATGTAGTGCAAGGGCCTGCCTCAATACTTTCAAATGCTATTTTTTTTTTTTTTTTTATAACCTATTAATTATCTTGATATGTAATAGCATAATGTCAAAATGTGCTTCCATTTTGGTTTCTTTTTGGTATTATGACAATATTGGCTGCCAATAGTGTAACTAAGGAGGGGCTTCCCAAAGTAGCACACATTATTTAGCCATTCAGCTCTCAATCAAGTGGAGAGGGTTACCTGGCCAAAACATCCCCCCTCATTTTTTAGCAAGGGCCCATCAGATGGGGGGATGGGGGGTGGGGGAGGGATGGGGGGGTGATGACTCTCATAAGGGGACCGTAGACTTTAGGCTTTAAATACTCAGTTCCCAAATTGTTATACTAATTTTGTCCAAAAATGTTGGTGTCTAATCTGCTTGCAATGTTGATTTGTCAAATTACTACTTTTGTTCTTGTTTCACTCCATAGTGTCCTTCAACGCCACAGGAATGGCAGACTGTGGCCTCCCACTTTGCCAGTCGTTGGGACTTTCCCAATTGTGGAGGAGCAATAGATGGGAAGCACGTCCTCATCATCCCACCACCCAACTCGGGGTTGTACTATTATAATTATAAGGGGTTTCATAGTATCGTGATGTTGGCGGTGGAGTCTGCGACATATGAGTTTTTGTATGTGGATGTGGGGCAAAATGGACGGATGTCGGATGGTGGAGTCTTCGCACGGATGGAGTTCTACTGGTGTTTCCAGAGTGGCAGTCTGGGCTTGCCACCCCAGAGGAGAATCAGGAAGGACTCCTGTTCGTCTTTGTCGCGGATGAGGCGTTTGCCCTGGCGAACCATCTGATGCGGCCTTTCCCGAAGAGGACCCTCACCCCAGACCAGAGGATTTTTATTTTCCGCCTGTCCAGAGCCCAAAGAGTGGTGGAGAACACTTTTGGTATACTGGCCAGCCGGTTCCACCCTTTTCTTACGCCTATCCACATGGCGGAATACAAACTGAATCACATAGTGCTGGCGTGCCGTGTTATGCACAATTTTATGAAAAAAGTTTCTGTGAACTATGCGGTCTCAGTTGGCCAACAAGAAGCAGACTTGATGGAAAATTAAGATAACCTCACGGGCCTTGAACCTGCTCATCCTGGCTTGCCCCCCCCCAAAGCGCCCGTGATGTTAGAACCCAATACATGGACCACTTTGTGGGTAGGGGGGCCATTGATATGCCAGACAATGTCTGAGCGGCATTTTAAGAATACATTTTTATCTGAAACTCCTTCATTTACTGCTTGGCTTGTTTTTAGGTATCTCCTAGGTATATTTATGTCTTTTCAAGTTGTGTCTTTTTCAACAACAGTGCAAACCCAAGTTCAGAGCGAGATGAGGGGACAGTCTCTTCTTCAGATAATCTTATTATGTTGTGGGTCTGCTACACACACCTTGTTTTTTGAAATAATGTATGTAGTGCATTACTGACCAAAATCGTGCTCATTTTCAGCAACATGGCAGGAAAATGGCATGATTGTCCAAATTTACACCTCACTGTGGGTGTTTTTTACTAAAGGCACATCCACTATGCACTACAAGTGCACTGCAAAAGTACACATGAAACTGCACTTGGAGTGCAAAGTGGAGTTGCCTTTAGTAAATCACACTCCTTCTCAGCACAAACTAAAATGTTACTACAAATACATTTTTGGCGCAATGAAAAAGGAAGCCACACATTGTTGAAAAGTAAACTTTTTAATACAAGCACATTCACATGTGCGTTTAGAAAAGGTTTATACAACAAACCAAGAAATTGTGTGTATCAAAAACAGAGTTTAATCAAAATTTGGTTTACTTGGTGTTTTTGTGTAAACAGGCATGTATCAAACCATAAAATAAAGAAAACAGGAACTTACAAAGTTCAACTTTGAAAAGTGAAGACAATATCAGACATGAGTATGTATAAACTGTGCTGATATTGCCTTCATCACATGTGGTGTGACCCCTGAAAAATCCAAATTTGGAAGATGCACACAGTGTGTCAACATGTGCTATCTCCCATCATGGGGGATCAATGTACATGCTTTGAGGCTGCAACCCCTTCATCTCAGACACTTTACACAAAACACGTACATTGATCCCCCATGATGGGAGATAGCGCATGTTTACACACTCTGTGCATCTTCCAAATTTGTAATTTCGATAAATACAAAAGTGGTGTTTTAAAATATCAAAACTAAAACCCTATCTAGTTTTTTTCTGTTTCACACTCTCCCCAAAACATCAATGATGTTCTTCATTTTATTTTTAACATCATTGATGTTTTGCTGTATATTTCCCAAATCCTGATTGCACCCCATTATCTCCCCAATCAGGATCTGGGCACTTTCACTGGTAAAACGGGAATCTTCTTCCACATCACCTACAAAACAAAGCAAAAAAACACACCATGTAATAAAAATATGGTGACATACATTGATGAGCTTACCGGAAGCTGTGTTCACCGACACTCACCTGTTGTGGTGACAATTTGCCCAACCTCCACGATCTCTCCTTCCTCCTCCTGCTCCTCTGTTTCTGCTTTTGGAAGTTGCCCTTCTTTGGGAGGGGTGTGGTCCCTGGTGTCCTCATACTTGCCGAGTATTCTCTTCCCTATGAGAATGGAAAAAAAGAAAGAATTAGCACACAGAGGGCAGAATTAGGAATATGAAACATTGTTTGGAAGTGTTGTACAATTGTTTATTTTGGCCAAGCTTCAAGGTCATAACATTATTGGGGACACTGTGTTCAGCTGGAATACTTTTCTGCAGAACAATGTTTCCTACGAGTGAATGAAACCATGAACTTGAAAGTGGCCATTTTAAACTGCACAACATGAAATCAAAGCACATGGAGCAGGATGCAAGCAATAATAATCATATGAACACATGACAACTACTTACTTTGGTCAAGAACACGCTTGATCCTTATGTACTGCTCGTGCTCCCTCAGTTTCAGGTCTGACCAGCGTTTTCTCAGTTGATCCTTGGATCGGTGTACCCCAAAATTCTTATGAAGACTCTTCACAACTTTATTCATGATCTTGGCCTTTCTGATATATGAGTTTGGGTAAGGTCCATACTTCCCATCATAGTCGGTCCTGTTCAATATGTCCACCATCTCCAACATCTCTCCAAAAGACATATTTGAGGCCTTAAATTTCTTCCTGGATCGGGACGTTTCAGGCTCCGGGCTTTCCTCACCCTCCTCCTCGTTAGTGGAACTATTATTAGCGCGCACCTGAGTTCTCTCCGCCATGTGCTCTCCCCACTGCGCCAGAAGCGAAGGGGCGGGGAATAGTCTAGAAAGAACGTCAGGGGCGGGAGTAGTTTCACGCATGCGCACTGTATATAAAACGCAACACGCGTGTGTCGTCCGTACGATCGGTGAACAGAGGGAGAAGCTGACGTGACGAACGTGCAAACGAAGGTAACATTTTGAACTTGGTACATCACTAGGCTACACTGCTTCTAGATTGAGGCCTGCATTAGTGGAGTTTAGACTGACATTAGGGTTTGTCTTGTGTTGTGTCTTGCAGACATTATGGACAGCTTCAACGACCATAGCTTCCTCCCTCTGTTCATCAATAAATACAGAGACATGCTCTTCCTGTGGCAACCAAAACACCCTCAATATAGTAACAGACAAAAGAGGCAGGCAGCAATGTTGCAACTGGTTGAGTTTGTGAAGCCGGTGGTCCCCAGGGCAGACGTCACCTATTTAAAAAAGAAAATTGGTAGCCTCAGGAGTGCATATCTGAGGGAGAGGACCAAGGTGCTGAAGTCCATGCAATCTGGAGCTGCAGCAGATGACGTTTATGTCCCCACCCTGTGGTATTATGACAGGATGCATTTTCTGTCAGACCAGGCTGAGGTCAGAATCCCTCTATACTCTTCCTTCCACGCGTCCTATGCTCCATTCCACACCCGATGAGTCTTCCGATGCCCAACCTGGGCCTTCCACTCAGGAAGAACTGGGGGAGCCAAGCTTGAGCCAGGTATAGTATTGTTGTACATATTTATGGAGTAAAAATTAATGATGTTAACTTGATTTTTGCTCACTAATTGCTGAGTTTGGAAAGTGTTTCACATATCAATAGACAGTAGTGGCCAAAACCTTGCGGACAAGAAAGAAAAATGTTGGGCACAGAATGATAGTCTTTTCTATTGGTTAACATTTTGCAACAGTGTTGATGTGAAAATTGTTTGTGTTTGATGAACCAAAAAATAAAACGATGTCCCTTTTTCATACACAGGAAGAACTCAGCCAGGAACAGGGAGGTGTGGAATGCAGCAGCCAGGAGGTGGCTGTGGAAAGTGGCAGCCAGGAGGAGGCGGGGGTAAGCGGCAGCCAGGCGGTGGGCAGCCAAAGGAGCCTCACTGAATGCCAGGTCCCTCCCCTCCGCCTTACACGCAAAAGGGCGAGAAAGGGGGGGGGGGTGTTGAGGAGTCAGCCCTGAGGGTGATTGGTGAGGCTTCTGCGGCCCTCCAAGCAAAACCCACCTACCAAGAGGCCTTTGCCGCCTTCATTGCGTGCAAGCTTGATAACATGGAGCAGGGGCAACAGCTCTTGTGTGAGGAGGTTATAATACACACCCTAAACAAGGGTCTGTTGGGCCAAATGACACAAGAAACCCACTTGTGTGGTTTGGCCCATGCCCCTGCTCCTCCTCCTCCTCCTTCTGCCACACCTCCAGCACCACAGCCACAGCCTGGAAGGAAGCGTGGAAGGAAGACCAGAAAGTGATGACCTGGGTTCAGTCTGGTCTGACAGAAGATGCAGCCTCTTGTAGTACCACAGCCTGGGAACATAGATGTCATCTGCTGCTGTTCCGGGTTTCATGGACTTCAGGGCCAGACTTCTCTACCTCAGATATGTATTCCTCAGGCCACCAAGTTTTGCGTTTAAATAGTTGATGTGTGGCCTGGGGGCCAAAGGCTTCGCTAATCTCCCCAGTTTCAACATCGCTGCCTCCCTCTTTATCTGCTACTGACACCTAAATAAAGGTATTTTTTGTTTGAAGAAAGACTTGCGTATGTGTTTTACTTCCAAAAGGCCAGTTTATTTGTGAGCAGGCAGGTACATTTCAAAAAAACAAAGTGAAATGAATAACAAGGGGTACCAACACTAAACAACCTCCTGTAGATTAAAAAAGATAAACAAAATATCAAAAATACAATAATGTTGTTGTGGTAAGTTTACATACAAAAAACACCCCCAAAAAAGGAGAAATGAGCAAACTGTCTTTAAAGGAGATTTTTAGGAATTAAAAAAAAAAAAACATCCAAAAAAGAATAAACAAAATCTAAAATTCATGAAAGAATTTTTAACATTGCAGCGTGACGAATGTGCTATATCACTTACGAGCAGTAGTTTTACCTGAATGAGCGCTTCCGTGTTGGAATTTGAATGTGAGCATGCGTGGCACCTTGTCCGTCGGAGTAGGCTACACATGATCGGAGTATGTCCAATCGGACCAGTTTGTCGGAAAATATTTCCAGCAAGTTGGAAAATTTGGTCCGATGGATATTACGACGGAAACAGTCCGATGCATACCACACACAGTCGGATTATCCGACAAACGGTCCGATAGAACACATTCCGACGGATTCTCCGACCATGTGTACAAGGGCTAAGTCCGCCGGATAGTCTGATCGTGTGTACGTGGCATAAGTTACACTCAAACCAAGGTTTTACTGTATAGTACAACCTTTACATTTACCTACGTTACACTTGACTCTTGCAGTATCTTTTGCAGCTAAAATAGGACCTTTAGTACATTTTGCAATATGTTGAAAAACTTGAATCTATTTTATAACTGTGTTTGAAATGTATGTGCAGAGAGTATTTAAAAAAAATGCATTTAATATGTTCTGTTTTATCTAGCATCTCTAACTCTATACATAAACTGCAAGTAGTTAGCATTTCCAATACCTTTTTGTGGTAGAAGTTCTATTAATATGCACTCAGGACACAGGTCATGCATCACGCTTATTATTCATATAAGTCTAGACAACTCTTTGCATGAGTCTTCTGTTAAAATGGTAAAGCCACTGCGAGTGACAAACTCTTCTTCACTTGAAGCCAGACTTGCGGAACTAAGCATAACCTTGTGCTTTCAGAGATACAGTGATTGATTGACACTGGTTTACTATATTAGACAGATAGTGAAATATATTCCCCTGAGTTCTCTCTAGTTTGGGGATGGCATACACCTGTCACACCTCTCCTTCTTTCTTCTTAGCATAACATTTTACATAGCAATGAAGTTTACATAGCAAAAAAGTTTAAAACTAGTCTAAAAAGAGGAATTCCCAAAGGAATCCATTGTGAATATAACTGGGATTTGCATAACACGATATTCCAAAAACTTCTGACTAAAAGACAGAATACCAAATGAAAAGCATGTACATATTTTAGAAAGCGGTATACATTTATGAGCAAGTGTGTGTGTGTGTGTGTGTGTGTGTGTGTGTGTGTGTCCATAGATGGTTGTAAAAAAAAATGATATCCAGCCAGCTCTGGCTAAAAGCTATTTGAAAAAAGTTAAAGTGCTATAAAATCCAAAATTGTAATGGATTGCAGCTTACCAATCATAGATGTGTTTTTTTTTTCTTTTTTTTTTTTTCCCTCTGTTTTCACCCGGTGATCTGGCCAGTAACACACCTCCTGTATTAAAAAGACACCTCTTTGGATAAATGAGCACGGGGGGACTTTTGAATAGCAGCATTGCCAGTCTGAAAATAATATGTTAGATGTGCTAAAAGATTTAAATTCTCTAACAAATTGAAGCCAAACAGCTTTATAAGAATAAAACTAAAAGCTGGTCATTGAGGATCCCTGTCAGTGGTAAATGGTTTGTCTCAACATTCAGCCTAAAAAAGAAAACAAATGCAAGCATCACATCTAAGAATTGGTAAGTTCAGGCCACTGGCTTAATGAAAGAAAAATATTTACCTATGGCCAAGTTTAGAATTTATGCAGATGTCATAACACCATTACACTAGACCAGTGACTAGAAAAGTACTGTTGTTTCTTTATCCTGGTTCAACCTCTTGCTGATTGTGCTATAGCCAAATGATGGCTACAGTGCGGTCACACATTTCCGGGAGGGTTTTTTTCTACGTCCTCCCAGAACCCTGTCCCCCCATGCGCCCCCGAAGTGTGCATCAGACATACTCTCTGATCGCTGTGTCCTTTGGACATAGCTGATCACAGATCGAGTTGAAGGGCAATCACAGCAGTCCTTTACCTTGTGATCAGCTTTGTCCAATCACAGCAGATCACATGTAAATAAATGCAGGTTATTGGCATTTCCTTTCCTCAGGGCTGTCACTGTCTGAGGAAAGGAAAACCGATAACTGGCTATGCTGTGACAAGGCACATTTACACTGATAATCAAGTCATTGATCATCAGTACCAATCGGTGTCCATCAGTGCAGCATATCAGTGCAGCCTCAGTTCCCATCTCAGTGCCAATCATTGCAGCCTCATCAGTCCAACATCATCAGTGCCCATCAGTGAAGCCTCTTCACCGCACATCAGTGAAGAAGAAGAATTACTTATTTGCAAAATGTTATAACAGAAACTAAGAAAAGGGTTTTTTTTTTCTTCAACATTTTATTTTTTCCTTTGTTTTTAGCAATACTATAGAAGTTTTCCCCTTAAAAAAGGCGGGACTTTTTAGGCATAGACTGTGACACCAATTGATTTGGTAAAAATATATAAAAAGATAATTTTATTTCAACATAGAAAGAAAAAACAAAGAATAATATAATAACATTAACATATATTTCTGAACAGGAGAAAGGGACACATTACTTCCTCCATGTGCATATATTTATAGAACCAGAAAACATTTGCTTCCTACATCTTATTCCAAAAGAACAGACTTCTATGACATTGTATATAAGCGTATTTAAAGCTTTCTACAAACAAGGTCAGATTGCGTTAATACTGTGCATCCAATGTAACCTACGCGTTACAGAGTTATCTTACTCCTTCTTCAGGGATAATCCATTTTAGCACACTTAAATTTATAAAATAGTAGAATCTACAAAAAAACATAAGAAATAATTATATATACGTACAATTAAAAAAAAAAAAAAAAAAACGCACAACTAAAACGCACCACCTATATGTACGATCTTCGCTCCAAGATGCAGGTCTAGGCTCATAGTAGGGGGAAGATGTTTAACCACCTTCTTGGATGGGAACCGGGACCGCAGTGATAGGCGGACTGTAAGGGAGGAGGTGTGCAAGTAAAGTAAATGCATGTCAAATTATCACATGCCTAGATTTAAAAATGATTTCTTATGTTTTTTTGTAGATTCTACTATTTTATAAATTTAAGTGTGCTAAAATGGATTATCCCTGAAGAAGGAGTAAGATAACTCCGTAACGCGTAGGTTACATTGGATGCACAGTATTAACGCAATCTGACTTTGTTTGTAGAAAGCTTTGAATACGCTTATATACAATGTCATAGAAGTCTGTTCTTTTGGAATAAGATGTAGGAAGCAAATGTTTTCTGGTTCTATAAATATATGCACATGGAGGAAGTAATGTGTCCCTTTCTCCTGTTCGGAAATATATGTTAATGTTATTATATTATTCTTTGCTTTTTCTTTCTATGTTGAAATAAAATTATCTTTTTATATATTTTTACCAAATCAATTGGTGTCACAGTCTATGCCTAAAAAGTCCCGCCTTTTTTAAGGGGAAAACTTCTATAGTATTTCATGTTGGGATGTTGGCTACTATTAAGCGGATCTTAATTTATACCTCGCACAATTTTGATTTTTGTTTTTAGCAAGAAATAAAACAAAAAACCCATTAGTGATTAAATACCACCAAAAGAAATCTCTATATGTCTCACAAAAATTATAAAAATTGCATATATGTACAGTGTTGCATGATTGTACAATTGTCATTCAAAGTGCAACAGCACTGAAAGCTGAAAACTGGCCTGGTCAGAAAGGGGGTGAAAGTGCCCAGTAGGCAAGTGGTTAAAAAGGAGCTGCACCTAAAAAAAAAAAATATTAAAAGCCAGCAGCTACTAATATTGCAGCTTTTAATAAAATCACACTTACCTGTCCCAGGTTCCAGCGATGTCGGCGGCAGATGACGAGCGATCGCTCGTCTCGCTGCTGCCACCGCCGCCATCCTCTGTCAGGGAATCGGGAAGTGAAGCATGACGGCTTCACTGCCCGGTTCCCTACTGCGCATGCGCGAGGCGCTGCGCGTCTCTTATGGTCCCCCGCTGTGTCTCTGGGAACTGTGTGTTTCCCAGAACACAACGGGGGGGGGGGGGGCGGAGCGTCTGCGGGGGTCTGCGGCGGTCTGGCCGGAAGTGGGTGCAGTTACCTGGATTATCCAGGTAACTGCTCCCCCCTGAAAGGTGCCGATTGTGGCACCGGAGGGGGGAGGGATAAGATTAGCGGAACATCCCCTTTAGGGTGAAGAACCGCTTTAAGGTACACATGCAATCATCCTGTTGTTTTTTTTTTATTGGTATTATTATTATTAATAAAGCTGAGGTTTAGTTTAAAAATCCCTACAGTTTTAACTGCATCACTTACCTGTAATGAAGTATGTCCCACATTGGGCAGGGATTTGAATCCTGGAGAAATCTTTACTGCAGGGAATCCTGTCCTCTTCCTGTTTCGAAACTTCTGGTGCTGCAAAAGTTAGCAACAGGTCTTGAGGGAGAACAGTAGTGCGGTTGGTCCGACAGAGGCCTACCCCCTGCTTCCTCCTCCACTGAAAACCATTCTTTCATTAAATACACTGCTTGCAACGATCTGTGATTGGGAGTGGGAATTCTGCAACTGATCAGACTCTCCCCCATTCACAGTTTGTGTTACAAGCAGTGTAACTTTTCTCCGTGGAAGTGAAGACCCAAAATTGTTAACCATTGCAGCCCCAGAAGTTTAGAAACAGAAATAGGACATGTATCCCAGAACAGAAGATTTTTTCCAGGATCTAAGTGCCTGCACAATATGGGACCTCCTTCATTACAGGTAAGTGATGTGACGAAAGCCATATGGATTTTATTTTAGATAAACTTTATCTTTCCAGACTTTTCAGTTTTTTTTTTTTTTTTAATATAGTAATTGTTATGAAACCAACTTTTTGTAATTAACTTTAAAACGTTAAGATTGTAACATGTATTCTCTGCTTGCAACTATGCCAACCATGCTCAGTTTTCCCATTACCTGCTGTTGTTAAGTTTGTTGCTTTTCCCACTAATCTGCAATCTCCTAGTTTGTGTTCAAATCATAGGTATTACAGATAATTTCTATAGAAGTGCCGCATTTGTAAAGGGATGCAATTGTTCTTATTATGTCATTGAGACCCTTTACCTGAATATAGCAAGCACATTCAATTAAATTCAATTAAAACTAATACAGGTTCCTGTGATGTGTGGAAATGAGCTGCATTGCTCCTGAATTAAAACAGAGTTGCCCCTCATGTAAGCTGTGCTTGCTTGCACTATAGAGGGATTAGGGGATGTTGCACATGTAGGCAGGTGTTGGTCTGTAGCATATCCAGTGATCTGAAGGTGACACTGTGCCTGTGTGGGAGTGCCTAATAGAGCTCCTCTGGTTAGGGACAGAGTTGGCACAGTGATCGTGAGAGATGCCTAATGAGAAGGGAAAGAGTAGGTTTTCCCTTGCAGGGTGTCCCTTCTGCCATCTTCCTGGAACAAACTCCTACTAGCAGCTGAATATCTGCATGGATTTTGGGGATTGTGGAGTGATCTGGTAATATTATAGTCCTGACAAGGGAAGTGGGAAAGGCGCCTCAGATATTCTGTGGTCTGTTACTCTCCTCTGCTTGAAAATGTTTGACCTGTTACAAATGTAGCACCATTCCTGTACACTGCTTTTTTCTGTGATCATTCAGTTTCAACCAAATCATGTAAACAAAAATGTAGGTATTTATGTTTAGACTCCAAATTCTAGCTGGCTATCACAATTGTCACTGCTGATATACAAACCTGTGGCTTGCCAATCAACACCTATCCACACCTAGTCCTATCCAACTTATTTCTGGATTGACAGTACTGCATCTGTGAAAAATTCTCATAGCGGGCTGCACTGTCTGGAAGGGGAATGAAATAGCTGAGTCAGGGAAGATAAAGGAAGTTTTGGCCTAATTTATGAAACTTGTGCATCACATAGTGACTGGATTTGGTACCTGTCATCATAGGCAGAGTCTCAGCAGGTCACGTCTGTGGTGGGCGGCATTGGAGGTGGAGGAGAGACGAGCGGGCAAACGAGCAGAGATGACATTATCTCTCTGCGCCTGCCCTTCACCACTCTTCCGCCCTTACAGCCGGGCCACTTAAATGTGGGAGTGAAGTGCGGCGGGGTGCAGAGAAATGACATCATCTCTCACTGTCCACAATACATCAGCGCCCATACAATTCCCCATTCATCGGGCATAGGACAACAACTGTAACTGCACTTTTTGTTCTGAATTTTTTCCTTTGCTGCTGTGATTTGTGTGATGTGAGGTTTTTTAGTTGAAACACTAAAGGCACAGTTCACTTTATTCGATCCGGAGTGTGGCTATCCAGAGTTCTTCTGTTTTTTATCCAACTGTAACTGACGGCAGGAAGCATCCACGAACCCTTCCGCAATCAATGTAGTGTGTCTCGTTTACACCGCATCAACATCTGTTTACCACCAGACATGGAGTAGCTCTGTTTCTTTATCTGTCCAGGGACCGCCTGAGACATGCAAAGAGTAATTCAGATTTGGCGGCTGTAGAAAAGATACTGACTTATCACACCTGCCCTGGGACCTTGTAAAGTGATGGAGAAGATTGAGAGATGTTGGCAGGGTTGGTGCAATGAAGAAGTATGGCAATACTTTTGGTGTCCCAAATCCCTGCAGAAATATGACCATCTGCAAATGGTGGCAAGTGACAATCTGCAAATGGTGGCATGTGACAATCTGCAAATGGTGGCAGGTAACGTGGCAAGTGACAATCTGCAAATGGTGGCAAGTGACAAGCTGCACATGGTGGCAAGTGACAATCTGCAAATGGTGGCAAGTGATGTGGCAAGTGACAATTTGAAAATGGTGGCAAGTGACAATCTGCAAAGGGTGGCAAGGGATGTGGCAAGTGACAATCTCCAAATGGTGGCAAGTGATGTGGCAAGTGACAATTTGCAAATGGTGGCAAGTGACAATCTGCAAAGGGTGCCAAGGGATGTGGCAAGTGACAATCTGCAAATGGTGGTAAGTGATGTGGCAAGTGACAATCTGCAAATGGTGGCATGTGACAATCTGCAAATGGTGGCAGGTAACGTGGCAAGTGACAATCTGCAAATGGTGGCAAGTGACAAGCTGCACATGGTGGCAAGTGACAATCTGCAAATGGTGGCAAGTGATGTGGCAAGTGACAATTTGAAAATGGTGGCAAGTGACAATCTGCAAAGGGTGGCAAGGGATGTGGCAAGTGACAATCTCCAAATGGTGGCAAGTGATGTGGCAAGTGACAATTTGCAAATGGTGGCAAGTGACAATCTGCAAAGGGTGCCAAGGGATGTGGCAAGTGACAATCTGCAAATGGTGGTAAGTGATGTGGCAAGTGACAAACTGCAAATGGTGGCAAGTGATGTGGCAAGTGACAATCCACATCCAGTGGCAGGTGATGGTGACAAGTGACACTCCCAGGGCTCCCACTGATTCTGCATTATGGTGAGTTGAACCACTTCATTATATATTACAATTTAAAAATAGAAACAATGCGCTTCGATCACCCTGACACCATATCAACCATGGTACCATGATGATTGAAACATCATCACCAGCCTCCGCCGGCAAAAAATTGCTTACCACCGGTGTGTCCCCCCCTCCCAGATTGGTGACCGCTGCTATGGGGAACAGGAACATTTATCTGTATTTTAAAGCAGCCCTCAAAATTTCCACTCGCATGCTGCGAATAAAAAATCATATACTAAAAGGTGCCGCGATGTGATCTCCAGAAACATGGTGGCCTCCATCGTCCGGTCCCCCATCTAATAGCGGGCTCTGTAGAGTGGAAGTGAGAGCAGACAGACGTATCGATGGAAGGATTGTAGAAGAGATCGGTGACAAATGATTCCACCCGAACTGCTGGCCGTCCTGTCCAGGCCCGGCTGTGCTCAGTCTGCCAAAGCCGCTGCCGGTGCAGAAAAGTCCCGGGAGAGCGGGCACCTTCACCCCCCGTACAGTGCACTTCCCCCGGGACCATCCATTATTCGAGGATGGGGATGTTTATCGCCATTTATACCTGGAAGATATATTGATGGGAATCGGAGAGGTAGAGAAAAAGGCCAAGGTGTCAGAGTTTCAGTGTCAGACGGCAGGTTGCTCTCAGGTCTTTGACACTCTAGAATCATATGAGCATCATTACAACTCCCTGCATCGAAATGTCTGCTCCACTTGTAAACGCTCCTTCCCATCATCTCGACTTTTGGACATTCACATCTTGGAGTGGCACGATTCCTTGTTTTAGATTATGGCAGAGAAAAGCAATATGTTCCAGTGTTTGGTTGAAGGATGTGTGGAGAAATTCAAAACCTCTAGGGAGCGTAAAGACCATTTAGTCAGGACACACCTGTATCCTTCTGACTTCCGATTTGACAAGCCTAAGAAATCTATGAACAAAAAAAAGCAAGAGGACCGCACAGGCCAAGAACTTTCCATGGACATTACACCTGATGAAAAAGTAGTGTCGGAATCCATGGAAATCAGTGAAATGCCTGTTGAGGACTGCACTACTTCACATACCTATTATAGGTCCAGGGTTCCTTCCACAATCTGCTTTGGACATGGATCTGTGAGAGGATTCAGACATACAAAGAAAAAGAAGTGAAAGGCTCAAGTTAAAGACAAAAAATGTAATGTAAACTAAATTGTATAACGGAAAATATAACATTCTGTTCTCTGTCCAGATGTGCCTTCAAAGAATATGTCTTTTGGACTACATAGTTTCTAATGGTGTTTTTTTTTTTTATATCTACACTCGGTAAGGAACAATGAGCAAAGAAAAGAGCTGGAAACAGCATGAAAAATATATACATTTTAAAAGATGTTCAGTTTTTGCAATTTGAAAAATAAAATCTTTTTGTATTTAAAAAAAAAAAAAAAAAATCATATACTGGCAATCTGAGGGGGGCACCGCCGGGAGGTGGGGTTGAATGGGAGCCGTTCTCCTAGAGGAAGGGAGAGTAGACTGGCCAGCCACTGATAAGCAGACCACTGGTCCAATGCTGAGACATGTGATGTCATTAAAGTAGCCGGGCAAGGAGGCAGGACTGTATGTGACAGCGAGCACAATTCCCACTCTGTGATCCGGCCAGCCGCTCTCCTCTTCTCTTTCTCCACTCTCTTCCTCTGCACAGGTCATGCTTCATTGGTGGCCACAAGTGAGCTGCATTTGTGGGCACAGGTCATACTGCATTTGTGGGCACAGGTGAGTTGCATTTGTGGGCACATGTGAGTTGCATTGATGGGCACAAGTCATGCTGCATTGGTGGTAACCGGTGAATTGCATTGCTGGGCACAGGTGAGTTGCATTTGTGGGCAAAGGTCATACTGCATTTTGGGCACATGTCATGCGGCATTTTGGGCACAGGTCACTCTGCATTGATGGGCACTTGTCACGCTGCATTATTGGGCACTGATCAGGCTTCATTGATGGACAGGGATGAGTCAAACACCCACGAACAGGCAAAAAATTTGTGCGAAGACGTGAACACCGTTAAAGTCTATGGGACAAGAATGTGAAAAATCTAAAATTCTCATTTTAAAGGCTTATATGCAAGTTATTGCCATAAAAAGTGTTTGGGGACCCGGGTCCGGCCCCACGGTATCAATGAAAAAAAGTTTTGAAAAGTGCAGTTTTTTCAGGAGCAGTGATTTTAATAATGCTTAACCACTTCCCGACCGGCGCACGCCAATGTACATTGGCAGAATGGCACGGGCAGGTACGTCCAATCTTAAATGCCGCCCTGCCAGCGCTCGCACTCAATCGCGGGCATACCTGCGATCGTCTCACGGGGTGGCTGAACTGGGAGATGCCGTTGTAAACAGCATCTCCCCATTCTGCCTAGTAACAAGTTACGCTGATCTCTGCTCCATTTGATTGGAGCAGAGATCAATGTTCACTAAAAGAAAGCCCAGCCCCCAACAGTTAGTAACACGCCCCTAGGAACACTTAACCCCTACACTGCCACCCACTGGTTAACCCCTTCACTGCCAGTGTCATTTACACAGGAATCACTGCATTTGTATAGCAGTGATTGCTGTATAAATAACAATGGTCCCAAAAATGTCCGATGTGTCCGCCATAATGTCGCAGTCACAATAAAAATCGCTGATCACAGCCATTACTAGTAAAAAAAAAAAATATTAATACAAATGCCATAAAACTATCCCCTATTTTGTAAACGCTATAACTTTTGCGCAAACCAATCAATAATCGCTTATTGCAATTTTTTTTACCAAAACTATGTAGAAGAATATGTATCGGCCTAAACTGAGGGAAAAAAATGTTTTTTTATATATTTTTATATTTATTATAACAAAAAGTAAAAAATAATGTTTTTTTTTTCAAAATTGTCGCTCTATTTTTGTTTATAGTGCAAAAAATAAAAACCACAGGGGTAATAAAAGAAAACTCTATTTGTGGGAAAAAAGGACGTCAATTTTGTTTGGGAGCCACGTCGCATGATTGTGCAATTGTCAGTTAAAGGGATGCAGTGCCGAATCGCAAAAAGTGGTCTGGTCTTAAGCCAGCAAAATGGTCCAGTCTGTAAGTGGTTAAAGTGAAACAATAAAAATCAAATATTCCTTTAAATATCATGCTTGGGGGGGTGTCCTTGATATGCCTGTAAAGTAGCACATCTTTCCCATGTTTATAACAGTGCCACAGTAAATTTACATTTCTAAAGGATAGAATGTCATTTAATACTGCTCGCGGCTGTATTGTATTGTCGGATCCCAGCAATATAGATAAAAATATCAAAAATACAAAAAAAAAGGCGTGGATGTCCCCCTCAAATCCATACCAGGCCCTTCAGGTCTGGTAAGGATATTAAGGGGAACCCCGCATGAAAATGTAAAACAAATGGTGTGATAGTCCCACATGCACTATATACCCTGAACAGTAGTATATATACTATACGGCCTGCCCTATATAGTCTGCAGAAAAAATGGGTCTTAGGTGTTGGTGGCACCAGAACACTGAAAGCCCTCACAGATACTCTTGTTGGGGGCATGAACGGGCCCTGCTGGGAAATATTATATCAAAAATTGTAATTACATGGCCCTGTTAAACAGGGGCAGAAAAATTGGGCCTTGGGTGGTGGTGCCGCAACACTGTAACCCCTCACAGTTACATTTGTTGGGTGCAGGAACGGGTCCTGCTGTGAAATGTTATATCAAAAATGGTCATTATGAGGCCCTGTTAAACAGGGACAGAAAAATTGGACCTTTGGTTTTGGTGGCGCCATAACACTGTAAGCCCTCAGTTACTTTTGCTGGGAGCAGGAACAGACCCTGCGTTGAAATAATATATCAAAATTTTTAATTACATGTCCTGTTAAACTGGGACAGAAAAATTGGGCTTTGGGAGGTGGTGGTGCCAGAACACTGTAATCCCTCACAGATATTCTTGTTGGGTGCAGGAATGGGCTCTGCTGTGAAATAATAGATCACAAATTGTAATTACATGCTCCTGTTAAACAGGGGCAGAAACATTAGCCCTTGGGTGGTGGTGTCCTAAACCAAAAACATTGTTGGAAACTTGCAAGATTGAGGAGGAATAGGATAGTCAGCATAGATAGTCGGCAAGGGATCCCAGATCCATAGCAAATTCAATCAGTTACATCAGCATCAGGTGCTTGATAGCTGCTGATCCAAGGCTGATTCATTTTTATGAATGTGAGCCTATCAACGGAGTCTGTGGACAGGCGCACTCTTTGAACCATTATAAACCCTCCAGCAGCACTGAATGTGCATTCAGATGCAGGGCAGGCCAGTAGCTCAATTGTATATTGAGCAAGTTCTGGCCAATGCTCATCCTCAAGACCTGTTGGAAAGGTCCCCAAGTCTGCTATTGCCCCTAGATATTCCTTCACAATCTAATACAGACACTGGTGATGGTTGCTTGAAATGATGGGACCTTGGCGCTGAAAAATAAAAAAATGTTTAAAAGCATCGGTCAGCCGGCCACCTTCTCCACCACTCTTTCTCTGACTGAATGAAGCCTCAGCAACATGTTGTCCAGCACCAGGAAATGGTAACCTCCCAGGGTCTTGAAATGCGTTGCAAAAATCTCTCTTCAAGGCCTCCTGAAGATGTTGCATCCTTTGCTCCCCCTGCAAAAGCAGGATGAGTTCTGCAACTTTACCCTTATAACGTGGATCAAGAAGGGTTGCCAGCCAGTAATGATCCCTCTCCTTAATACCACGAATCCTGGGTTCTTTGGGAGGCTTTGCAAAATCAGGGAGGCTATGCAGCATAAGTTTGCAGAGGCATCCGATTCTGAGTCCTCTGGGTCACTAAGGATCACATTATCTGTAACTACCTCCTCCCAGCCACGTACAACTCCTTGGGTTTCTGGGGACTGAAAACCATCCCTTGAAGACTGCTGCTGATTGTTATCCTCTACATCCATGCTTACACAATCCTCCTCCTCCTCTTCTTCTGTGTGTTTAGCGGGCCCACAGAAATGCTATCTGGATAAAGGGGGCCTTGAGAGGAAGGAAGTCCTCCTCTTCTTCCTGCTATTCTGCCTCAAGTGCCCTGTCCCTGATTCCATGAAGTGTGTGCTCCAGCAGGAAGACTAGAGGGACAGTGTCACTAATGCATGCATTGTCGCTGCTCACCATCCTTATGGCCTCCTCAAATGGTGACAGGACAGTGCATGCATCCTTTATCAGTAGCCACTGATGTGGTGAAAAGAAGCCAAGCTCCACTGACCCTGTCCTAGTGCCATACTCTCACAGGTACTCATTTATGGCACTCTGCTGTGTGTGCAGCATTGCCAACATTGAGCTCCACCTGGTGGGCATGTCACAAATGAGGCAGTTGGTGGGCAGGTTGCATTCCCTTTGAATGTCAGCCAGCTGAGCACTGGCATTGGATGACCGGTGGAAATTACCACAGACTCTTCTGGCCTGCCGTGGGAGATTTTGTAAGCCTGGGTACCTGCTCAAGAACTGCTATACCACCAAATTCAGGAGATGTGCCAAACATGTAACATGAGTTAAGTGTCCCTGTCGGAGGCAGAGAGTAGGTTTGTGCCATTATCGCATACGATCATTCCTGGCTGAAGCTGGCGTGGCGTCAACCACCTCTGAGCCTGCCCCTGCAGAGCTGATAGAATCTCTGCCCCAGCATGGCTCCTGTCCCCTAGGCAGACCAACTCAAGCACCTTTTAGCCTGACGGAGTACCGCTGGTTCAGAGAACAAATCTACAGAAGCGGCCATAGAGGAAGAAGAAGAGGAGGGGATGGAGGAGAGAGCTGTGGCAAAATTACCACTAGCATTTTGAAGGCATGGTGGCGGTACAAGCTCCAACAACACTGAACCCTGTCCTGCATCCTTCCCAGCTGCTAGCAGAGTTACCTAGTGCACCATGAAGGAAAGGTAACATCCCTACCCATGCTTGCTGGACCATGAGTCAGCAGTAATATGAACCTTACTGCTGACCGCCCTGCCCAGCGAGGCCAAAACATTGCCTTCCACATGCTGGTAAAGAGCCAGAATGGACTTCTGTGAAAAGAAATGGCATTTTGGAACCTGCCACTGAGGTACAGCACATTCCACAAATTCACAAAAGGGGGCAGAGTCTACCAGCTAAAAAGGCAGCAGTTGTTAATGCTAGCAATTTGGCTAAGCTAGCATTTAGACGCCGAGCATGTAGATGGCTGGGACCGAATTTCTTTTTATGGTTCAGCAACTGGGGTAGGGAAATGTTCCCGCTAAAATCAATTGGTGGTGTACTGCTAGTAGATTGGCTGCAAGTACTTGGGACACCTATTGCTACACCTTAATTTCTCTCAGTGCAGGTTTTTGAGAGGACTGAAGGTATAGTAGGGTTGTAGATCTCAGATGAGGAGCAGGGAGCCTTTTTCTTTGATGTGACTCTTTCAAATGCTGTTGCCAATGGACTGCATGGCAGGTCGTCATATATCTTGTCAAGCATGTGTTGCCCAAGTGGTGGCTGTTCTGGCCATGCTTGATCCACTTCAGACATAGGTTGCAAACAGCAACAGTGCGATCTGCTGCACACGTGTCTAAAAAGGCCCACACCAAGGAACTTTTAAAAGTCAGCTGGGAGTCAGCAGCATCATGCACCTGCGGAGTTCTGCAGTGTAATGCAATAGGGTGGCTGCCCATTAAGCTGCACCCTAGAGGACATCCTGCCTCATTGCAGTTGTGCCTCCTCCTCCTCACTTTCCTCCTCTCTTCTCTCAGTCACCCAAGTACAGTCAGTGACCTCATCATCCCCTCCCTCCTCGTCACTGGAGCAAACTTGGCAGTATGCTGCAGCTGCGTGAACATGACTGCAAGTTTCTTGTCCTTCTGTGGCATCTCCTCTCTCTAGGCTCTCATTACTCCCTGCCTCAACCTTTGAACCAACATCAGAGCATTCAAATCGCTGTGTATCTTCCAGCAGCATATAACCAACACTGTGGTCGAATAATTCTGGGGACTCCTCTGTGCATGAAGGTGGGGCTACGGAAGAAGTGACTGTGGACAATGGGTGACAGAGGATAAGGAGGATGACGACTGCTTCGTTATCCACTCCACCAACTCTTCTGCATGTTGTGGCTCAATAACATGGCCATCAGCAGCAAAAAATGACAAGCAAGCTCCATGGCCACATGCAGAGGATGCACCGTGTCCACGGCAACCACTGTTAACTGTGGACACAGAGGCTGCTTGCTCTCTTTTAGTGACCTGTGAGCGTCTGCCTCTCCTTGGTGGCCTTCCAGACATGATGGATTTTTTTTTTATTATTACAACACCACACTACACTGTGTTAGAAATGGGCGACCGGTTTGGCCCGAGCATAAGTTCAAGCCGAACTTTGGTTGTTTGGACATTTGGAGAACAACGAACATTATGCGGTGTTCATGACAAATTTGAAAGCCGTGGAACCCTGTTATGCCTTGTACACGTGGTCGGAATTTCCGACGGAAAATGTGCGATCGGATCATGTTGTTGGAAAATCCGACCGTGTGCGGGCTCCATCTGACTTTTTCCTTAGGAACTTACGACACACAAAGTTTGAGAGCTGGATCTCAAATTTTTCCGACAACATTATACGATCGCGTCAATTCCGATCCTGTGTAGCCTAGTCTGACAGACAAAGTGCCATGCATGCTCAGAATAAATTATGAGACGGAAGCGCTCGGTCACGTAAAACTAGCGTTCGTAATGGATATAGCACATTCGTAACACTGCAATGTTAAAAATTCTTTAATGCAGTGCATTCTCTTTTTCTTTATAATGCTGGAAGAATTAAGGCCCGTACACACGGTCAGACTTTTTGACAACAAACATGCAAATTAGCTGTTTTGGAGCAACATCCGACTGTGTGTACGCTCCATCGGACAAACTTTTTCTGTTTTCATCGGACTTTTGTTGGCTTTGCGAATGGACAAACTTTCTGGCAACAAAAGTCCGATGGAGCAAAGTCCGACCGTGTGTATGCAAAAGCATCGGACTTTTGTACAAGGTACAAACACGCATGCTCAGAACCAATGCAAAAGATCAGACTACAATACAGAAGTTCACCAAAGGTGGCGCTGGAGTCATTGAACGTCCTCTTTTGAAGCGGCGTCAGTACGTTATGACGTCATTACGTTCGTGTTTGTTGTCAAAAAGTCAGACCGTGTGTATGCAATACAAACTTGTGGACCACGCCCTTTGTACAAAAGTCCACGGAAAAGTTTGTACAAAGTCCGACCGTGTGTATGAGGCTTTAGGTTGTTTTGCTGCTCATATTCACACAGACTTCTCCAACACGTATTTCTGTATTCTTTTCCCTTATTTCATGAATAGAATATTTTTATTCGTCAGATCTCCCGAATCATTTTTTATTTATTTTTACATTTTGTGGTTGCTTTTTTAATCAAGATCTCCTTTTTTTTACATTTTGGTCATCTTCGTAATTTTTTTGGTGTGTTTTGTGTGTCAACTTACCACAACACCATTATTATCTTTTTATTACTAGGTGTCCCAAGTTAATTTGACTTTGTATTTTTGAAATGTACCTGACTACTCACAAATAAACTGTCCTTTTTGAAGTAAAACACATAGGCAAGTATTTCTTTAATCAAAAAAAAATCTTTATTAAGTGTCAGAATCAAATAAAGAGGGAGGCAACGCTGGAGAAATTGGTAAATTTGGAAAAGCCTTTGGCCCCCAGGGCAGACATCAATTATTTAAATGCAAAATTGGTGGCCTGAGGAGTCCATATCTAAGGGAGTACATTCTGGTCCAGAAGTCCAGTAGATCAGGAAGAGCAAATGACATCTATGTCCCCAGGCTGTGGTCACACAAGAGCCTGCATCTTCTGTCAGACCAGACTGAACCCAGGCCATCACTCTCTGGTCTTCCTTAGACACTTCCCTCCAGGCTTCCTTCCAGGCTGTGGCTCTGCTGTTGTAGTTGTGGCAGGAGGTGAATTAGGATCAGGGCGATGGTCGACCTCCCGGCTGCCACTTACCCCCGCCACCTCCTGGCTGCCACTTGCCACAGCCTCCTCCCGTCTGAGGTCTTCCTGTGTATGAAAATGGGACATAGTTTAGTTTTTCATCAATCACACAATTTTCAGCTCATGACTGTTTCAAATTGAATGTTAATAAATAGAACAGACTATCATTCTGACCCCAGCATTTTTTCATTCTTTTCCCAATCATTTTTGGTCACTACTCTCTATTGATATGTAAAACACTGTGTTAAATCAGAACTTACTGATCAATAATAACATCTAGTTAACATCATTAAATGTACAACAATAAATATATTGAACAATGCTCTACCTGTCTCAAGCTGGGCCCCTCCACATGTTGCTGCCTGGAAGGCCCAGGTTGGACATCAGAAGCCTCAGCTGGGGGGGGAGGAAGCCTTGAAGGAAGATGGTAGAGTGTTGGCCTGGGTTACATCGGGTCTGCCAGAAAATGTAGCCTGTCATAGTACAACATCCTGGGGACATAAATGTCATCTGCATCTCCTAATCTCATGGACTCCCAGACCTTCTTGCTCACCCTCAGATATGTAATCCCCAGGCCACCAATTTAGGCCTTCACATAGGTGATGTCTGCCGTGGGGACAATCATCTTCACCAAAGCAAGCAGTTTCTCCAGCACTGCCTTCCTCTTTCTTAGGTCCTTATAAAAGGGGTTGTTCATCTGCCACAGGCAGGGCAACTCCCTGAGCATATCAATGAATAGCCCCAGAAAATGTGGTTCCTTGAAGGGATCCATATTCTCTGCAAGACACAACACAAGACAAACCCTAATGTCAGGCTAAACTCTCCTAATCTTGTCCCAATATAAGCCTCCATCTAGAAACAATATAGGCTAGTGATGTACCAAGTTAAAATTGTACCTTCGTTCGAACGATCGGCACTTCAGTTCCTCCTTCCTCCGCTCACAGATTGTACGTACAACACACGCTTGTTATGTTTTATATACAGTGCACATGCGTGAAATTCCGCCCCTTGTTCATTCTAATCTATTCCCCGCCCCTTTTCTTTCAGCACAGTGGGGAAAGCACATGGCGGAGACACAGCAGGTACGCACTAATTATTCTACTAACGAGGAGAGGATGACGAAAGCCTGGAGACAGAAAAGTCCCAATCCCGGAGAAGATTTAAGGCCTCAAATATGTCTTTTGTAGAGATGTTGGAGATTGTGGACATATTGAAGAGGAACGACTATGATGGGACATATGGACCTTACCCAAACCCAAATATCAGAAAGGCCAAGATCATGACTAAAAAGTTGTGAAGAGTCTGCAGAAGAATTTTGGGGTATGACGATCCAAGGATCAACTGTGGAAACACTGGTCAGACCTGAAACTGGGGGAGCACGATCAGTACAGAAGGATCAAGCTTCAAAAAAGTAAGTAGTTGTCATGTGTTCATATTATTATTATTGCTTGCATACTGCTTCATGTGCTTTTATTTAATGTTGTACAGTTTAAAATGGCACTTTCATGTTCATGGGTTCAATCGTTCGTAGTAAACATTGTTCGTTCGCCCACTTCAAATACAATGTTTTGGCAAGTTGCAGTTAACTACATTTGTTCAGGCCTATTTCTAGTCAAAGGAAGTTTGTTGTCTAGAGGGCTTTGTAATAGAATGAAATGCAAACTTGATTCAGTATAAAGGAGAGGACACTCAGTAGCTGTTTACGCATCTGGACTCAGGCGCACTAGTGTGGGACACCAGAACACCCTTTTTATTAGGGTGTCCCACACACATGCTCCAGTGAATACTATAGGGGTGTCTCCATCTGTCAAACTTGCACAAAACATGTTTTCAGCTTTGAACTCTGCCAAAAAAGACAATTGTACAACACTTCCAAGCAAAGTTTCATATTCCTATTTCTTCCCTCAAATATCAGTGTGCTAAGTATTCCTTTTTTGCATTCCCATAGGGCAGAGAAGACTCGGGACGTCTGAGGACACCAGGGACCCCATACCTCCCAAAGAAGGGGAGATCCCAAAAGCACAAGCAGAGGAGGAGGCGGAAGGAGAGGTTGTTGAAATTGGCGAAATTAGCACCACAACAGGTTAGTGTCTGAGACCACAGCTTCAGGTAAGGTAATCGATGTATGCCTGCATATTTATAATACACTGTGTTTTTTTTTTTTTTTGGTTTATTTTTAGGTGATGAGAATGTTGTGGAAGAAGAAGCGCATTTTACCAGTGAAAGTGCCCAGATCATCATCGGGGAGATAATGGTGTGCAATCGCGATTTAGATAATCTCAAGAAAAACGTCAATGAGGTTCAACAAAAAATTAAGAAAAACATTGATGTTTTAGGGAGAATCTGAAACACCCAAAACTAGCTAGCATCCATTTTCATTTTTAAAAACAAATTTTATATTTTTGGAAAAGCCAATTTTGGAAGATGCACACAGTGTGTCAGCATGTGCTATCTCCCATTATAGGGCATTTTGTGGGTGCAACCCCTTCCTTGCTACTAAAGTGGCTGAGATGAAGGGGTTGCAACCCCAAAACACGTACATTGATCCCCCATGATGGGAGATAGCATATGTTGACATTAGGCATGGAATCAGAAGGAAAATGCCCAGTTTGATTCACAATTTGTGTGCATCTTCCAAATTTTGTCTTTTACAGGGGTGACACACCATGTGATGAAGGCAATATTAAAACAGTTTGGACATACTCATGTCTGATATTGTCTTCACTTTTCAAAGTTGAACTATGTAAGTTCCTCAGTTTTGTATGTTATGCTTTAATACATGCCTGTTTCCACAAAAACGGCAAGTTATATTAATGTTACCAAAAATAATGTTATATACACCAAATATGTTGTTTGTTGTAAAAACATTTTATAAACGCACATGTGAATGTGCTTTGAGTAAAAAGTTTAATTATGAACAATGTGCTTCCTTTTTCAATGCGCAAAAGCAGTATTTGTAGGAAAGTTGTTGTTTTCTGTGACAATGGGTGTTATTTACTAAAGGCAAATCCACTTTGCACTCCAAATGCAGTTTCAGGTGCACTTTTGCAGTGAACTTGTAGTGCATAGTGGATTTGCCTTTAGTAAATAACACTCACAGTGCTTTATAATTTTCTCCAATCACACCATTTTCATGACTCCACACATTTCTGCATTGGTGCTGAAAATTAGGAATATTTTTGTCAGTAATGCACTACATACATTAACAACAAAAACAAGGTGTGTGTGTAGCAGACCCGCAACATAAAAATAATATTATCTGAAGAAGAGACTGTCACCTCATCTCACCCAGAAATTTGGTTTACACTGTTGAAGAAATAGGGCCAAAAAAAAAAAAAGAAAGAAAGCTAGAAGACACCTAAAACAAACCCATGCAGTAAATGAAAACAAATATTATTGCAGTTTCAAAGTGACATTTATAAAAAAAAATGCCTCTCAGACATTCTCTAGCATATTAATGGCCCCCTTACCCACAAAGGAATCCATGTATCGGTTTCTGACCTCGCGGGAGCTTTCGCGGGGGCAAGCCAGGACGGCCAGCTTCAAGGGCCATCAGGTTGGCATGTTCTGGTAATAAGTCTGCGTCAGGCCCAACTGAGGCCACATAGTTCCGAGAGTCCTTTTTTTTTAAATTGTGCAGAATGCAGCAAGAAAGCACTATATGGTTCAGTTTATATTCCGCCATGTGGATGGGTGTCAAAAATAGGTGGAACCGGCTGGCCATTATCCCGAAAGTGTTCTCCACTTGTCTTCTGGCTCTGGCCAGCCGGAAATTAAAAACCCTCTGGTCCGGGGTGAGGGTCCTCATCGGGAACGGCCGCATAAGATGGTTTCCCAGTGCAAACGCTTCATCCACAACGAAGACGAAGGGGAGTCCTTCCACATTCTCCTCTGGAGGTGGCAATGCCAAACTGCCACTCTGGAGACGCCAGTAGAACTCCGTCTGCGCGATCACTCCACCATCTGACATCCCGGCCATTTTTCCCCACGTCCACATACAGGAAGTCATACAGTAGGTGACCGCGATACTGTGTCAATCTCGCCGCTTTTGGCTGGCTCGCATCGGGAAAGGAAAAATATTTATTTTCCTTTCCCGATAAGCGACAAGCATCGCTGGCCGGGTTCACACTGGTGCAGGGATCCGAATTGGATTCCTGCCAAAACCAGGCACTGTATTTGGTATGAATCCTAAGGGAGAACTCCACGCCAAATTTAAAAAAAAAACAGCATGGGTTCCCCCTCCGGAGGCATACCAGGCCCTTGGGTCCGGTAGGGATTTTAAGGGGAATCCCCTACGCCTCCAGGACTGTGACATCATAAGGTGGTGGGGTCACCATGTGACATCAACCGGTGACCCCGCCCCTTGTCCCTATATAAGTCGCCGCACACCGCGCCCCTGGCATTGCGGCTGGAGAGAGCATAATTTCAACATCAACAGAAGAAGAAGAAGAACGGAAGGCGGCGGCGACAGAAGACCGGGCTACCGCTAGTAAAAGAGCTGGAAGAAGAAGCAGTGGCCCGGCAAGAAGAACCGAAGAGGGGGACAAGACCCCCAAAGTCGGAAAAAGGGGCGGCTGCGACGGAAGACCGGGCCTCCGCTAGTAAAAGAGCTAAAGGAAGAAAGAGGAGGCAAGAAGAACCAAAGAGGGGGACAAGACCCCGAAGAGGGGGACAAGACCCCCAAAGTTGGAAGAAGACCCCCGGGAGGCAGTGAAGAAGAAAGCTGGGCTCCTCCGCTAGTAAAAGAGCTAGTAAAAGAGCAGAAGACAGCGGAGGAGTCCGGTGAGAAGACCCCCCAAGATGGAAGACCCCCGGAGCAGTGATATAAATTATTTTCAAACCTTGTGTGTTTTTTAAGGTACATTGTACCCCATACTCATTCACATAGGGTGGGGGGCGGTATCTGGGGGCCCCCTTATTAAAAGGGGCTCCCAGATTCCGGTAAGCCCCCCGCCCGCAGACCCAGACAACCAACAGCCAGGGTTGTCGGGAAGAGGCCCTTGTCCTCATCAACATGGGGACAAGGTGCTTTGAGGTGGGGGGGCCACAGGGCGCCCCCCTTCCCCAAAGCATCCACCCCCCAATGTTGAGGGCACGTGGCCTGGTACGGCTCAGGAGGGGGACGCTCGCTTGTCCCCACCCCCTTTCCCGACCGGCCGGGCTGCGTGCTCGGATAGGGGTCTGGTGTGGATTTTGGGGGGACCACACACCGTTTTTTTTTTGGTGTAGGGGATTCCCCTTAAAATTACTAACGGACCTAAGGGCCTGGTATGCCCCCGAAGGCATGCAGGCTTCATTAGTGAGGTGACATTATTTCCACTCTCTCGCTCGCTCATTACTATAGGAAAATTACATTTTCCTATTGCAGCCAGCGGGAGAACCAGCACAACGGGATCGTGCTGGTTAGAGAAGCCTGTCGCCGGGAACCAGCATGATAGGATCTCGCTGGAAACACAATATCGGCGGCACCTACTGTATGTCGCTGACACCACCGCCAACATCACAATACTATTATACCCCTTGTATTTATAATAGTAGGACCCCGAGTTGAGGGGTGGGACAATGCGGACATGTTTCCCATCAATTGCACCTCCACAATTGGGAAAGTCCCAACGGGTGGCAAAGTGGGAGGCCACAGTCTGCTATTCCTGTGGCGTTGAAGGAAACTGTGGAGTCGAACAAGAAAACAAAATTAGTCATTTTGCACATCAGCATTGCAAGCAGATTAAACACAAACATTTTTGGCCAAGATCAGTATAACATTTTTGGAAATTAGTATTTAAAGCCAAAAGTATAAGTATTATCAGATTACTCACCCCATCTGATGGCCCATTGCAAAAAAATTAGGGGGGGGGGATGTTTTGGACAGATAACCCTCTCCACTTCATTGAGAGCTGAATGCATAAATAACGTGTGATACTTTGGCCAGTCCCTCCTTACTTACAATATTGGCAGCCCACTGGACAGGTAAGAAGTGTCATAATCCCCCCAAAAAAAACAATGAACAAATGGAAGCACATTTTTACATTCTGTTCTTACCTATCAAGATAATAATAGGAGAAAAAAACTTTAAACTATAGCATTTGAAAGTATTGAGGCAGGCCCTTACACTACATGCTTTGGTGAATTCATCCATAAATCTGACCACAAAAGAGGTAGGTCAGCAGATAAAGGATTGGTATCAGCTGCCTTAGCAGGTGGGGGAGGGGGGTTCCTAATGAGTTTGACTCACCAAAAAACAAGCCTCTAGCACTCTGCATGAATTTAAGAACACAAATAACATTTGTACACATTTTAGGGGGTGTTTAGGGGAAAGCACTACTATGGAGCTGACAAAATACATTGTTAAGTGACTAGACTAGACTAGAGGTGTTTATGGGCCCAGAGGAGCATGCTGGGGAGGTTAGTGAAGGCAAATATGCATGAAGGACAGAAATGGAACTTGAAAAGCTTCCAGCATGCATGAGGACAAAGGGGCACAGTATATTATAGCATCCAATCATGGTAATTATGGAACGATGAAAGAAATACAATACATTAGCAAATATTAAATACATAGAATGTGATGTTAAAGGAGAAATCTTACCTTAATATAGTCCTTCTGCAGGACCTGAATGATGGCAGAACAGGTCTTTGGAATAATGATCCCCAGAGCCTGGGGAGAGATGCCTGTGGAGATCTTGAGGTCCTGAAGGCTTCTCCCTGTTGCCAAGTACCGCAACGTGGCAGACGTGTGCTCCAGAGTGATGGCTTGCCTCATGCAGGTATCCTGCCTGCTGATATAAGGGGTCAGCAAAGCCAACAGATGGTGAAAAACGGGGTCCGTCATCCAGGGATAATTCCTGAAATCCCCAAGATTATTCTCCCGGATCTCACAAAGCAAAGGCATGGGCAAGAATTGGTGACGCTGGAGCAACCAATTCTTGCTCCATGAACTCCTCCTCGCCCTGTTCATGGACTGGGCTTGAGTCAAAGCTAAAAGCCCAACACCAAACCCTGCACAGCACAAACTCTACGACGAGTACATACATGGCTTCAAAACGGTCAGCTGGTCAGAACAGACTAACAGAAAGCACTGATAAACAGCAAGGCCTGAAAGAACAAACTGAAAACCAGAAACGAACGGACAATAAGCACTGAAAATCAAAGCGTACTATATAAATATAGGCCACAATGACAAACAAATGCGAACTGACTACACGCACTGATAAGCAGATACGCACCAACAAGCACAAACTGTAGAGCAGTAACGATCTGAAGCACAAGTCTGAAAATCGCAAATGGTCTCTAACCAAACTTCTACTAACACGCGATAAACACGAGATCAGCAGAAGGAGACCAAAGGGTGGGGCACATGGTGCTGAATTTCCCTTTTATAGTCCCATCCTACACGGTTTACGTCACTGCGTTCTTGACGATTGGAAATTTTGTCCGACCGTGTGTATGCAACACAAGTTTTGGACAAAATCCGTCAGAAAAAATCTGATGGATTTTGTGGTTGGAATGTCCGACCGTGTGTACAAGGCATTAAAGTCTATGGGACACTAACATGAAAAACCAAGAGCGCTAATTTTAAAGGCTTATATGCAAGTTATTGTCATAAAAAGTGTTTGGGGACTCGGGTCATGCACCAGGGGACATATATCAATGCAAAAAAAAGTTTTAAAAACGGCTGTTTTTTCAGGAGCAGTGATTTTAATAATGCTTAAAGTGAAACAATAAAAATGAAAAATTCTTTTAAATATCATGCCTGAGGGGTGTCTATAGTATGCCTGTAAAGTAGTGCAGTTTTCCCGTGTTTAGAACAGTACCACAGCAAAATTTAATTTCTAAAGGAAAAAAGTAATTTGAAACTGATTGCGGCTTTAATGAATTGTCAGGTGGCATGGGTTCCCCCCCAGTCCATTACCAGGCCCTTTGGGTCTGGTATGAATATTAAGGGGAACCCCGAACCAAAAAAAAAGGTTTGCGTGGGGGTCCCCCAAAATCCATACCAGGCCTTTCAGGTGTGGTATGGATATTAAGGGGAACCCTGTGCCAAATTTTTAAAAAAATGACGTAGGAGTCCCCACCAAAATCCATACCAGGTCTGGTATGAATTTTAAGAGGAACCCTGTGCCAACATTATATTTTAAAAACGGCGTAGGGGCCCCCCCAAAATCCATACCAGACCCTTATCCGAGCATGTATCCTGGCAGGCCACAGGAAAAGAGGGGGGCGAGAGAGTGCCCCCCTCCTGAACCGTATCAGGCCACATGCCATCAACATGGGGAAGGTGCTTTGGAGTAGCCCCCCAAAGCACCTTGTCCCCATGTTGATGGGGACAAGGGCTTCATCTCCACAACCTTTGCCTGATGGTTGTAGGGGTCTGTGGGAGGGAGGCTTATTGGAATCTGGAAGCCCCCTTTAACAAGGGGACCACCAGATCTTGCCCCCCCCCCGTGTGAATTAGTAACGGGTACATTGTACCTCTACCATTTCACAAAAAAAATGTATACTGTGTACACCACCAGAAGTGTAGTATAAACTGTACACACTGTATTAGATACTGTGTACACCGCTTGCACTGTATTAGAAACTGTACAATGGCTGCACTATATTGTATACTGTGTACACCACCAGAAATGTAGTAAAAACTTTACACACTGTATTAGATACTCTGTACACCGCCTGCACTGTATTAGCAACTGTACAATGGCTGCACTGTAATGCATACTGTGTACACCACCAGAAGTGTAGTAGAAACTGTACACTGTATTAAATACTGTGTACACCACCTGCACTGTATTAGCAACTGTACAATAGCTGCACTGTATTATATACTGTGTACACCACCTGAAGTGTAGTAGAAACTGTACACACTGTTTTAGTACACCATGGAATGCACTGTAGATATAGGCTACACTGAATGCAGAGTGTATATATATATATATATATATATATATATATATATATCTTTTCATGCGACAACACTGAAGAAATTACACTTTGAAAAGTATCTTGCAGTGCATTCTGGGGCGTTCCGCGGCGCTCAAATTTCCTGCTAGCGCGCCATAACGGGCGAACTTATGTCCGACCCGAATATTGAGCTAATCCCTACTCATTAGTTATACTTTATTTTCATGCTAACATTAAAGAATTTGTGCTTTTACATGAAGCACATTTAAGCTTTCTGCCTACCCCCCTCAATCTAAAGTAATACACTCTCCCCCCACCTCAGAACTACAGCTAAAACCTTCTTACTTGTGACTACACCTGTGCAGTTTATTCTCATAGACTCATATAGGATCATCTCCCAACTGTCTCCAGCTTCTCCATCTGGGGCAGGGGAGGGTGAGTTACTTCAGGTTGAAGGGCTAGGTCAGAAGGACTTTATGTAAAAAAATGCACTTATCCTTAAGGGCCCATTCTGATCAGTGCAGTCAGGGAATTCTTCTGTGCTGCCTGACTCGGAGACATGCACATGCAGCTGGTAGCAAGTAATCCTTAAGGCTTGGCTAGTAGCTCAGGACTTGAAATTTTGAGCCCTGTTTTAAAGACATAGTAAAACTGACCTTCAGACAGCCTAAAATATCAGTAAATTGTATTCTCCCCCATCCCTCTACCTGCTCCAGATAGCAAGGCATAAAAGCTTGTTTGGTCTGCGGGGGGTATAGAGCAGAGGAATACTTCCCTTTCTCCCCATCATATGGCTGATCCCACAAGGCCACTCCTCTTTACCTATTGCAAGGCTGCCTCCCCCCAATGCAATCTTGTACAGTACAGGACACACAGTGCCTGCCTGAATTCTGAAAGTGGAGTAAAGAGCCAACTGTTAGGCCGCGTTCACACACATGTGCGGCCACGGGTTTTTGCCTGGGGCCCCATGCTTTCCTGCACACCGGTTCAGGTGCAATTCAGATCCAAATTTTAGCCTGAATTTGCACATGAACCAGACCCTAAGATACATTGGACCCTTTTTCAATCTGGACCGTGGCCACGCTGGATATGAACCGGCTCCATTGAGAGCTGGTCACACTTGCCTATCATGCGAATTGGATGTGGGGAAATCCGCATCCAATACACATATGTGTGAACCATATGATATTTTATGGCTGACTGGAGTTTAACTTTAGGAGCTGCATTAATATGTGTATTTTAGATTTGCTTGTAGTTCATCTTTAACTCAATAGCTTACACATTCATACAGCCGATTTTTAATCCCCTAGTCATTCGGTACCCAACCTTCTAGATTGCACAGGGAAAGAAAGAAACAGTTTTACAATGACTGTATACATTTGAAGATGTGTGCTGTCACTGTGAAAAAGGCTGTATGTAAGTGTCTAGACAGCTTATCTTTTAATTGGTTCCTTGCAGCAGTCAATCAGTAAGGCTGATGATTACACTGTCTGATAGTAGTGGGAGAACATAATAGTCTATATACGGCATATGGTCTTGAAAATATAGCACATCAAGCAAGTACAATTGTGAGAATCATAACAAAATTACAATAATAAATGAATATGATTATTCACTGAAAACATGTGATACTTTAGCATAACATATTTGCTTACAAGTAAGCTGTGAACAGCATATTCCCTGATAAAGAAGAATAAAAAAATGAGCATTTATGAATGTGATTTTCCAGGGCTCTATTACCCCCTGTTGATATTTCATGTAACAATGTGCCTTGTTTGCTTTGACAGCTATCTAATCTATGCTTTTCTGCTATGGTTAATTAGAGGCTTGCTGTCAGATAGACTTCACTGCTCTGCTTCCTACCTGGCTCTAAGGACTCCTTATAAGTTGGCTGTGTCCTACAACACGTGTTCCATTACCGGCTAAAATTCATCACATGTTTACAACTGCATTGATTGTTTCAAATGCTCAACTAGAAAAGGCTAAAGGTTGGAGTTCATCAAATTGCTTATACCTAGTTAAAAATAAGCACCCTCCCTCACGCTTGTATATCCACGTGTCTGTGTTAGAGAAAAGTAATTTCTTTAGAGGTGGCTCTGCATGACTGGTAAGGCACATGTCATAGACATCTTATAATAAATAGAGTTATTATTTTTTTATTGTACCTGCAGAGTTTCATTGATGATGGTTTATGATTGTGAAGATTTTTACATTGCATATTCAGAAGTGGTGCTACAGGAGCTGACCAACCACACCTTGTTAAGAGGTCAAACAAAAGCTGCATTTTGGAGGTTGTGATGTGGTCAAGAATATAGAAACATTTGCAAAAAGGCATACGTGCATCCACACCAGGTATAGACGATCCAGGGTTAGTGTAGCTGCCTGTGGGTGGGTGCAGTGTGGTGCAAAGGCAGAAAACACATAAAAGTTCCAGTGCAGAGTAACAGAAATATATTCAAAAGTTCAGAAATAGAGAACAAGCCTGGTAGGAAAGGCAGACCAACTGGGATCACTCACAGCAGATAAAAGCAATGTGTCAATAGAAGTAGGGCTAAAAAATGAAATTTTTTTTTTCAATTTGCCACTGCACTGCTTTAACTGGTAATTAGGCGGTTATGCAATGCTGTACACAAACACAATTTTCATCCTTTTTCCCACAAATAGAGCTTTCTTTTGGTGGTATTTGATCACCTCTGGGATTTTTATTTTTTGTGATCTAAGGCCGCGTACACACGCGCGGACTGTTGGCCCAACTTTGTCCGTCCAACAGTTTGAGCGAACAGTCCGCTCAAACTTAGCATGGACGGACATGGCCACACACGACGGACGAACAGTTTGCTGAAACCGTGCGCGATGACGTGAACGGCACGTACGACGGGACGAAAAATACGACGTCCTATACACTGCAATGCAACCTTCCGACGTGGAAATCCTTTCTGAGCATGCGCGAGACTTAGTTGGCCGAACAAGCCTACACACGAGCGAACAGTCCGCTGAAACCTTGTTTCAGCGGACAGTTTTTCGGAATTTCCGTAAGACCTTGTTCGGCCAACTGTCCGCTGAAACTGTCCGCTGAAGCCCCACACACGAGCGGACTGTCCGCCCAAACACTGTTCAGCGGACAAGGTTGGGCGAACAGTCCGCGCGTGTGTACGCGGCCTTAATGAAAATTTTGAAAAAATATTATATTTTCTAATTTTGTTATAAAGAAAATCCAATAAACTAAATTTTAGTCAAACATTTAGACCAAAATGTACTCAGCCACATGACTTGGGTAAAAAAAAATGAATAAGCATATATTTATTGGTTTGCACAAAAGTTATAGTGTCTACAAACTAGGGTACATTTTGTGGAATTTACACAGCTTTTAGTTTATGACTGCCTATCTAGATTCTTGAGTTGCTAAAATGGCAGGGCAGTAGAACCCCCCCAAATTACCCCTTTTTTTGGAAAGTAGATACCTAAGGGATTTTCTGAGAGGCATATTGAGGCCAGTGGATATTTTAATTTTTGTCACAAGTGAATGTAGTAATGAAGTAAATTGAAAAAAATATATATATATTTTTTTACACAAAGTTGTCATTGAAATTCTATATTGCTCACACATGCCATGGGTATATGTGGAATTACACCACAAAATACATTCTGAAGCTTCTCCTGCATACGGGGATACCACATCACCACCTTCAGGATTTCTAAGGACATACATTTTTTATTTCACTCCTCACTACCTATCATCATAGTTTTGTGGCCATGAAATGCCAAGATAGCACAGCCCCCCCAAATGACCCTATTTTGGAAATGTGATACCCCAAGCTATTTGCTGAGAGGCATGTTGAGTCCATGCCATATTTAATATTTTGCCACAAGCATGGTTTTCTTTTGTCACTGCCCCAAGCAGACAACAGGGGGGTTGTTGCAAGGACCTTTTTGCTCCTTTGGAGCCTGATACAATTTTTGTAACCCCTGCACATATATTGTCACACCGAAGCAAAAATGGAAGTGTTCACCCAAGATAAAATAGTAAATACATATTTAATAGACTGGATTTATTAATGATTTCCAACCTGTATAAAGAAAATATTCAGCTGAAAAGAATGAAAACTAGATCAGCCTTATAATGGTTTGAACTTTACCTATAAACTGCACATAATTTCCCACATGCACGGATTCACATGCAATATATATCTCCATTATGAACATCACTTCAACTGAACAACCTCTTACAAAATCTTTTGAACCTTCCCAATACCTAAAGGTTTTAATTCCCTGATTCTCGCATGTAATGTGAGCCAGAAAGCACTGTGTGCAGTAGTTATTGATCTATCCTGCACAAAGAGCAAAGTGTTACCAAGAAACAAATTGCTGGTGTTGCCTGAGTGTTTTTATTCCCTTAGCTATCAGACATGCTGTTATAGCTAAGTTTTGAATTCTGTGTTTTCCCTAAGCACAACACTGAAAGAAATGATTTAGGGTTAAGCTTGGCCTTTTAGAAGTAGAACGTATAATAGAAGTGCAATAATATTTTAAACATTGCTATCTATAATCAAAGATGTCCTGGCCCAGGCCTGTCACCCCTTGAGCATTAATAAGTTGCCATTTACAGATCTGAGATGGACGCTCGCTTCAAGCTGGAGGGCCTGGCACTAATGCTCTGTTTACATTCTGTACCCCAGGAATTCTTCCCTGCGCTCCACACCTGTGCTATTAATTCACATAGAAAAAAGATAGCCCCTTTATATCCCCAATCCCAGAAAAAGGCTCGCCCAAAATGAATGCTTCATGTGCGCATCTGTAGAGGGTCTGCAAATGATTGGTTATTTTTGTTGAGGGAGGTTTACTTCCTACTATGTCTCTGGGACAGGTAATGAAAGGCAATCTCCATGATATGGCACACATTTGGTCTTGGTAGAGGGGTCCATTTTTTAAAGGCATATTTTAGAGTGCACTTAAGGTAGGTGTAAGACTAGAACCACAATTATGACCCTAAAATCACTAATGACTTAATAACACAATAAAAAGCAACCAACTACTGCACATTTCATAGTTTCATAGTTAATACGGTTGAATAAAGGCACCAGTCCATCCTGAGTATCTACAATTGTCCCTATCCCTGTACATTGCACACTCATATCAGTCCCTGCCCTCAAGGAGCCCACAATCCTAGGGCCAATTTTGGACAGAAGCTAATTAACCTACCTGCATGTCTTTGGATTGTAGGAGGAAACCAGAGTACCTGGAGGAAACCCATGCAGGCACAGGGAGAACATGCAAACTCCAGGCAGGTAGTGTCGTAGTTGGGGTTTGAACCAACGACCCTTCTTACTGCTAGGTGAGAGTGCTAACCATTACACCACTGTGCCGTCCTCTACACCACTGTGCCGCCCATTAATGTTAAGCAGACCAACATGGTTTAAGTTCACTGGAAGATCTATGGAGCCAGCCTAAAATACATAAACCCCAAACAGAATGCCCAAAACCCATTGGGAGCTACATCATTTTTTAGCCCTTTTTAAGGCCAATTTGCAAATTCCTGGAAAGACACCTGGTCCCCACATCGATGGGAACAAGAGCCTTATCCTGACATCCCTTGCCCAGTTGATGTAGGGATCTACAGGGGCAAATTTATCAAAATATCTGCCCTCCTCACATGAATAAGTACAGTACCCCAATAACAGACATTGCCATATATTAATTGAATATTGGTGCAGGTCAGATTGTCATATTTAACAGAGCATATTTATACAAGACTCATTACATTCCTCATGTGTAGTTCTGTGAAAAAGAGGGGGAATAAACCCATCTTTAGGGGTAATAAAGGCCAACACACTACACAAGGCCGCCGCGCTGGCGGCCTTATATAGTGTGGGGCGTGCACTACACAGCCTGAGCTATGATTGGCCACAGGCATCCTGCCTGTGGCCAATCATGGCTCTCCTCGCTGCTGGCGCTGCGATTGGCCAAGCATGCGGGGTCACAGTGCATGCTTGGCCAATCATGAGCCAGCAATGCACTGCGCCATCGCAGTGAATTGTGGGCCGTGAGCGCCACACGAATTTGGCGCGAACGGACCAAAATGTTCAGACTTCGCCGAACGGACGAACAGCCGATGTTCGAGTCGAACGTATGTTCGACTCGAACACGAAGCTCATCCCTAGTCCTTTGTCTTGAATTACTGTACCGGGATGATACCTCTATATCACATGTATTAGTTTAATTGCACTCCTTTCCACAAATACAAGCCTGTCTGTTATCTAACTAATTGCAGCAATAGTTGTTCATTTTATTCCAAGGATAAATCATAACACTCACAAGATAAAAAGATATCAACGCATGTAGTGGTATTACTATGTTCATGAACTCCGGAGAATTGACTGCGGTTGGGGATGAGTTTGCTGCTGGTTCCGCTGCTTCCTGGGACTCGGGTACACTCAGATGGAGCTGCTAACATCCCTTCTGGGTGCAAGATGGAGTGGAGCTGTGCATGCATTCAAAGAATGCATGCTCCTTCATCAGGCAGTCTGATTACCCAGGCTCATTCCATCCGGCTAAAAGGGCACACATGAGTGTTTTGTTTGTTTCTGGCTATACATCACTACATTGTGCAAGAAGCCTAAAAATAATTTAGCATTTTTGTTGTCTTTAGGCATTATTACAATTTCTGCCCTCGCCAAACAAAATGTAAAACATTTCTTGCCATTTGTTTGACAAACTCTTGCCTATTAGCCTATAAAGAATCCATTACTCTTTTGTAACATTCAACTTTCATTGACATCAAATCTGGATCTGAACCCAAGTATTTGGTTCATCCCCAGACACTAGCCTTTTAACCACTGCCTCTACTTTTCTTTTGCACTAAACAGTAGTCCAAAAGTCCAAGCTAAAAAAATAAATAAATAAAAATATATATTCTGTCTATCATCAGATTAGTTTACTTATCTTATCTATTCCATTTATTTTAGACCCTGGACTATAACAGCACACCAGCTCACTTCTCATAATCTATACATCTATGATAAGGTAAGTGAGGTTGATATAGACTATGCTGACCTAAGCCTATACCTTCAATTACACATTTTCTTTACAGCTATTTCTGCCTTTGTTTATTTAGCTTGGACTTTTGGACTATTGTTTGGTGCCCAAGGGATATCCTCCCATGGCCCGGCAGGTATGGACAGCTATTGACTCCTCTTCATATACCTTATCCTTTTTACAAGAAAATTTACAACATTAATTGATATGAGCTGTGGGTCCCCCCCCCCTTTTTTTTATTATATCATACATGAGGAATGTATGAAATATATATATTTTTTTCTTTTCAGCTCAGGCCTTCTCATCCAACATTAGTGCATGACCTCACAAATGCTCTTCTGGAAGAATGGTCAAACATTCCCATAGACACACTCCTAAACCTTGTGGACAGCCTTCCCAGAAGAGTTGAAGTTGTTATAGTAGATATTGAAATAAAAGGAGAACAAAGTTGGGACTTTATATGAGACCTTGGACATCCCGCACAAAGGTCTCCATCCCTAATCTATAAATGCACAAGGGGGAAAAAAGCTGGGGGACATGGGGGACAAGGGGACTTTATATGAAATACAACACTCAGGGTTGGCTGAGACATTAATTGTAATATAAATAGTGTTCTCAGGTGACAATAATGGGCATAAAGCAGTGGTGGCAAACCTTGGCACCCCAGATGTTTTGGAACTACATTTCCCATGATGCTCATGCACTCTGCAGTGTAGATGAGCATCATGGGAAATGTAGTTCCAAAACATCTGGGGTGCCAAGGTTCGCCATCACTGGCATAAAGCAATAATTCATCAAGTATTTAATTGAAATCAATCGGTAAACAATAAGAAATAATTGATACAGATACAATATATTACCATGTAATTAAATCAATTGTATATTGAATAAAATATAATTAGTATAATATGTCACAACATAATTCTATATCATACAATATATCATAATAATAATAATAATAATAATAATATTAATAATAATAGGTATAATAACATAATAAATAATATATCACATAGTAAAAATAAATAGCAGCAGTACACCCAGAATTGACACGACCATGATGAACTTATTATAGTAAAAAATAAATAAATAATGAATAAATCAATGTCTCCACCCTTTAATTGTCTCCACCCTTTAATAGAACCCATGGTATAAACTATGGATACTGTGATATAGCAGCAGGGGTAAAAGCTTGACGCGTTTCGTGGACTTATATCCACTCATCAGGAGCGGCTGGTTGGGAATATCTACAATGAATTATATGCAAAAAAATTAATAATGGTTTAAAAACAATTGATATAGGAAAGAGAGGGAGCAACACCTATGATCCTAGCCCTCTTACCTGCAGTAATATAATGTAATGGTAGAGAACAGGTAAAGAATAATAATAAATAGTAATTGGGATTAAATGTATCGGGGGATGATAAACCATCGTCCACCCGGGAGCTGAGGTAGTGACGAATGCGGCGGCGTTATAGTAGATATGACATAATATATAATATTATAATATATATATATATATATATATATATATATATATATATATATATATATATATATATATATATTGTAAACTTTGGGGATAACAGCTTTGTGGGACCAAGTATATAAACCGTTCAGGGTGAAACCAAAAGACTTTTATTTATAACTAAATCAAAAATAAGGCTTTCTTCAGCATACAAATCAACATGTAAATTAAAGTCCTCTTATCTTCAGCACAAAAAACAGGAATTAAAGAAAAAACACCTACAGTTCTGTAGCCGGGTCTTTGCCCCAAAGTTTTCAGAGTCCTTATAGAAATCTTTTTGTAGCCGCCAAAATAGCAAGACAGCAACACAGCTCCTCATACAGGTGTTAATCTCCTACTGCTCCTCACCACCACCTCTCTACTACTTCCTGTCTTATGAGCTGTCTTCTTGGAGGCCTTTAACCCCCTGTGTGCAGAATCCCTGTGGTCAGGGAGGGAGGCTCTTTTCCACCCAAATGTCACTTCAGAGCCCCCCAAATTCCAGGTCCCAACTATCTCTCTCTTAAAATAGAGAGGACCACGAGTCAGTCCTCTCCTAATGACTATACCCGGAACTTCTGTCCCAGTTAAACAGACCTTAATTTGCATTTGCATAATTTGCTATTCACCGACTACCATTCACCGTCTCCACTTTACTCCTCCACAGCCACCTACAACTTCCTGTCCTGTTTTAAACCCACTTCCTCTGACAGGAGAGTTAACCCTTTTGTTTCCTTAAAGGGACCACAGTCCAGAGGGGAAATATAGTGTCCTTCCAGGACCCAGCCATGGCATGCTGTACAATATATATATGATATATATATATATTTATATATATATATATATATATATATTTATATATATTTACTACTTCTTTATATACCTTTTACTACTTTGTTCTACCTAAATTGAAGCAAAAAAGTGATGATTTAAAGCAGTAAGGTTCTCTGCTAGAGACCCCAGAGGTTTATAGATAAGCTGTCATTTTAACTTGATTATTTCTATCTAATAGCCATTTTTAAGGTGAACATATTAAACAAATTAGGGTTTTGCTGATTTTATGTTCTGTAAAATTATTACATTTTCTGAATAGGACATGCAATATATTCTCTTTACAATATGCTAAAAACTTAAGCACATCCTTTGATGAAAAGTAAACAAAAGGCAGGATTCTTCTTTACCTCTTTGTTGTTATTTGACTATGCAAGTGATACAATAAGAAAATTGCAATTTCCATTTGCTGTTGGGTCAATGGACTCATAAAATCAAGTCTTAGGATGTTCTCCAGCAGGTATTTTTCAGTCTTTATGTTGAAATGGTTTATTGGATTGCATCGTCCTGGCACCCTGCAAGATATCAGTTTACAAGAAGCACAAATCATCCTGTCATTCAGATCCCCCACAAGGTGATGTATTACCTAAGTGAGACTGGTAAGCTCACAGATGGCTCTCAACCAACATGAGCTGCATGCAATCGGAAACTTGTAAAATTGTTGATTATAGATGATGGCCACGGAGCACCTCCCAAGACGCTTGAAATTATGCTGGTTTTATCCCCTCTCCTTTGCTCATTGAAATCAGCAGGCAGCAAAAGTCAATTGTCTAGTCTCATCAGATTCCACCCAGCACATACACATGCTACACAAAGATTCGAAGGATCTTATAATCCTTGTGAAAGAGGTACAATTCCTGCTGCTTTCCTTCTTTGTAAACAGAAGGTAGGAGAAGTTTTGCACAGGAATGAATATTAGTGGAGTTAAAGGGAACAAAGTTCTTTGTCTACCTCTGACTTTATGAAAGTTGTTTTGCATTTTGTCTTTCAATTACGAGCCCCCACTGCTATACTTTAGGGATAATTTCACCAGATGGTGCTGGAAAACGTATTCTGTCTTAGGTTTTCAGTCAAAATGAAGGAGACTGGAGTGTCACTACTGATGTAGTGGTGCACAGACTTAAAGTGAACCTGTGGGGAATGGAAAACTATGAGGCTAACAGCAGCAGCGGGTAGTTAATAGCCTATGCTGCCAGCACATATTTGTTGATGCAGAATATCTCTAACAGACCTGCACATGAAAAAGCTATGCAAAATAGTAACTTTATCCCAAGCCATTTAAGCCATTATTTGTATAATCATAGAACTTGCCGCCTATGCTACAATTCCAAGCCCTTCTGATGGGCCACCCTAATACTGGGCATTTCAAAAAGAAGTATGAGAATCAAGGTTATTGCAGATTTATATTTACCTAGGTGTACCTTAGATCGATGCTGCATCTGTCCCCCTGGCGCCTCTACACTGAGAACCCAGCAAACGTACAGCGCCGATCGCTCGGTTCTCACATCTCCCAGAGCAGGGAGTTGGTGACTATCAGTCACAGCTGTCTGTTCTGCCCCCTCCTCACTCACTGGAGCGCTGCACTGTGAAGGGGGTGGAAATGGGCCAGCTCAGGCTCTCAGCGGCTCGCTGAGAGGCTGAGCTGGGTGTCAGTCCAGGGATCTAGGCAGATCCCAACTTTGTGGTCGTGATGATGCAGAGCCTGGACCATCTCAGCAGAAAGCAGACTTCAGCCCACTCTCTGATGAAAATGGGTCACAGGAGTGCAGAAGGAACTGCACTTCTGTGATCCATAGGAGAAGTACAGCCAAACCAGTTTGCCAGGAAGGGCATGCCAATAACTAAGATTGTCCCTCTGGGCAGATTCCTTTGCGCAGGCCAGTTCCTTTTCCTTCACACTCACTTAGAAAATGTGCACGTTGCACACGCTTCACACACATCTGTAACCAAACGGCTAGTTAAACAGAGCAAGTGCTCTGCTCCAGTGCTATCTTATTATCCTGCATCTAATTCTAGTTAATGACCTGGTTTGTCTTGACTACTCTTTGAACTCTGCCTGTGCTGACCCTGGCTTGTCTCCTAACATCTGCTTCTGTCTGTTCTCTTTGCCTTTGCACCACGAATCTGTTACCAACTCAGGCCTGTACCCTGACTACACTTCTGTCTGCACCCATTCCATCCAGCCTGCTGCTAATCCTCTGCTGCAAGCATCTGTCTGCTACCAGGCTGTGCCTCACCAGTCTGCTGCCACCAGAGCCAGCCTGTCCTACCTACTGCTGACCTACCACAGCCCAGCTCACCTGCTCTGTTTGGTTCTCCGCCAGCTTACCTCTACCTGGCCTGGACATCCTATCGGCTTCACTGCTAGCAAGACCAGCAGTCATTCGTGCCACTCTGTGCTCCTATGGCAAAATTATTGGGGTGCCTGCCATTACACACACATGAACTTTAATGGCATTCCAGTCTTAGTCCATAGGGTTCAATATTGAGTTGGCCCACCCTTTGCAGCTATAACAGCATCAAATCTTCTGAGAAGGCTGTCCACAAGGTTTAGGAGTGTGTCTATGGGAATGTTTGATCATTCTTTTATTATTGTGTGAAGGGGCCACCGACACCCAAAGAACAATTTTTTCACACCCATTACAGAAGTAGAAATCTAAAGTCTGTGGTACCAGAATTTATCAAAAAAAATCTTGAATCTTGTTCCCAGTGCACTACTTTGCCGTTGCTTACAAAAAAAAGAATTCTTGCAGGGGAAATGTCCTTTTTTGGCCTTTATTAATGCAATTATTGCTGAAGCAGCTTCTATTCACAGTACATATGTGCCACTTTACAGGTGGACTACGGGCCCCCCAGGCACTATATTGAAAGGATTTTTTAAGTTTTATACTTTCATTTTAAGCATCAATAAATCACTACTCAGTTAAAAATTATGTTTTTTACAAACTTTTTTTTTTTATTGACATGTCCCCCAGGGCAGTACCCAGACCCCCATAACCATTGTATGCTCACTTACTTGCATATAAGCCTTCAAAAATGAGAACTTTTCATTTTTCACATTCGGGTCCCATAGAGTTCAATTGGGTTCGTTATTCGGTTCTGAACTTTCCCATTGTTTCGAAAGTTCTAGTGTGAACTGAACAGGGGGCAGTTTGGCTGATGCCTACTCACAAGAATAAAATGACAGAAGGCATTGAGCACAATAGTGTAATGGTGTTCATAAAGCTGGTGTATCAGGATGCCTTCTGTGGTGTGGCACTCGAAAGGACCTCACTGGTGGTCTCCGATGCTTCCTAGAATCCTGGAACGCACATGGAGCTGATGATGATGTCAATTCTGGAACGCGTGGGATATTAGGTGATAGTTCCGAACTTTCCCAATGTTCAAAAGTTCTGATGCGAACCGAGCAGGGGGTCGCTTGGCCCATCCCTAATTCCCAGTCCCCCAGGTACATGTTGGCATATGATGAGGCACAGCATGTCCTCATCGCAATCCCCTGCACATGGAGGTAATGGGAACTGTCAAAGGAAAAAACATTGTGATTAAGGACAAAATCCATTGCCTGCACTAAAAACTTGTTATGGGCCCAGTCATTTCATCCTCTTTGAGAAAGGACATGCCAGACATCACCAGAAAAGAGTGTGTGGGTACATAGAGATTCTCAAGGATTTGTAAAAAGTGGGGAGACTGACCACATGAGGTCTCAGATGTTCCTGGCTGGAAAGACTCAATAAAAATTTGTTTAACCTAACATTTACTATGTCTCACCATCCCTATGAGGTTACATTCCTTGACGTCACGGTCACACGTGAGGAAAATGATATTCTTAAAAGCTGTCTCTTTCGGAAACTAACGGCAGGCAATTCCATCTTACATGCCTCCAGTTTCCACTCCAAGTAACTAATAAAATCCATCCCATATAGCCAATACTTAAGGATTAGGAGAAATTGTTTGGATGAATCTTTCTTCCGGGAAAAAGTCCTGAAATTATGGGAGAGAATGCTGGAGAGAGGATGCACAAAAAACTTGCCTAAACAAGGCTTATAAAAAAGCAATACAAATTACTAGAAGTGAATTACTACATGGTAAAAAAAAAAAATTAGAATTAGGACAATCATACTAGAATCATATGATATTCAAAAATTAACATTCTAAGATTAAGCACATTATACAAAAGTAATGGCATTTACTATCTTTGGACTCTAATACAGATACTCCTCGTTTAACGACTTACCCGCTTAACATTTACTCGGACTTACGACCAGCTCTCCCCACTCTAACATTGCATATATACATCATTGTATTGTACAGTACAGTATTTTCATTTTTGTTCTGTAATTATGCACTTATGAAATTAAAACAATGTTATTGAGCTGGAGTTTTGTTTTTAGACCTTTTTATCACAATACAGTACAGTACAGTAGTTAAAAATGCTTAAAATATTGATTACTTGTGATTCCTTGTTTAACAACCAATTCGTTTAATGACCTGGTCGTTAATTGAGGAGTACCTGTATAGGTAGATTTGTGTCCCAGACCCCCCTGATAATACACAGATGAGCAATTTCCCTCAAGAACTGCATCATTCATAGTGAGTACAACGGGCGAAAAGACAGGATTCATGCAAATATAAAGGCACTTACACTTGTGAAGGACGTATGGTAATTACTGTAGATACATTCATACAGGTCCCTCTACTATACTACCAAATGGACACACTTTTATAGTACAACATTATGGCAATTGTAAAACTTGTGGTGTGGTCTATCTTTTGATCTGCGATTGTGGCTCTTATTATGTTGGCAAGCAAGACCAAGGTTGAGTTCTGGAGGAGTATTTACAGACACATACATAGTATGCAAACCTGCAATCCCGAGCTCTTGGATAATGCTATATGCACACACATAGTGATATATGCTATAATATATGTTTTGTTTTATAGACTACATGTACAACAATTTCCAAACTTGCCTGGAGGAAGGAGTTGTAAGGACTTGGTTGGCTTGGTTTATGCAAATAATATATGTATATGACAGTCCTAATTACTTTTGTTAAGATTGTGGTACATTGCTATGTATGTACATTTTAAATTGCACAAATTATTTTTTAATGTGTTTGTTTGATACTAAATAAATATTGAACTTTTAATATCTCATATGTTTGTACACTATTTGAGCATACAAAGTCCCGTTTCAAGTAGGGGGTATTTTGGTCTTCCACAACTACATGGGATGTGGCCACAGCAAGCAGTTTACCAAACCTAATTTTTTCATCCTTGTTTACTTAAATGCATATTGGTAAAATGAGACAAGTTTGCCAATATCTCACCATTTGTGTTACATTTGGAAATAAAAACTTCCAATTTCAGTCGATCCTAGTGAAGTGCCAGGTTATGGGCTGGTTCACACCTGCATTGCACAGGATTGTGGACCACATTGTGTGCGGCTCATTTGAATGGTCTGGGATTGCACATAAAATAGTGCATGCACTACTTTTTAAAAACGCACTACACAGTACCAAGCAATCTGGTGCAGGCAAATGCTCTGCATATGTTGATCTGCGTTTGGAGTGCCGCAGCAGATGGCACAACTAGTGCGTTTTTGAACGTTCAGGTGTGAACCAGTCCTAGATTTTATTCACACTGCCATGTTGATCTGAATAAAAATGTTTTGTTTTAGACTCTACTACCTAATATTGATGGTTGTTTATGTTTATGTTTATGTTTATGTTTATAAATTTGTTTTTATTTATTATTTATGATATGCAAAGGTTTGGAAATAACTGCAATTCAAATACTAAATAAATACATTTAAATCAAGCAATTACAGCAGATGGGTATATGAGTGCAGGTCACCACACAGACTCCTAAAATGCTGGACAGCTCCTTCAAACACAATCCATTCTTATAATGTGAAACCATTTCCCTTTTACTCCAACCCTGCCTGCTGTACAAAGAAACAAGCAAAGAAACATGTTCAGTTTTACTTTAGCCCTCCCTCCCCTATCACTCTTTTGGTCCCCCAGAAGCAAAGAGAGGAAGCCCTGTCTAAGCCCAAAATATGGGGACTAGGCGAGGCTTACCATTTTTTTAATTAAATAAACTCTTTTATTGATATTGAAGGTCAGGACAAGAAAAGAGAAACCTTGTATATCACAGATTATACAAGATATGCATTTGTACATAGATGAAAATAACCAGAGATGGTCATAACTGACATATCAGTGATTTTTGATCCTGTTGCAACAGCTCTTAAAGAGTTTTCTGAACTAGAGGGTCATGCCCCATACAAACGATCGGAAATTCCACCAGCAAAAGTCTGATGTGAGCTTTTGGTCGGAAATTCTGACCATGTGTATGCTCCATTGAACTTTTGCTGGTGGAATTTCCGCCAGCAAAAGATTGAGAGCAGGTTCTCTATTTTTCAGATTGAAAAAGTTCAGATCGGAAATTCTGATCATCTGTAGCAATTCCGACGTTAAAAAAAATTCCTATGCATGCTCGGAAACAATTCGACGCATGCTAGGAAGCCCTGAACGTCATTTTATCGGCTTGTTGTAGTGTTGTATGTCACTGCGTTCTTGACAGTCGAAAGTTCAGAGAACTTTTGTGTGACCGTATGTATGCAAGCCAAGCTTGAGCAGAATTTCATCAGAAAAAATATCCAAGATTTTTCCGATGGAAATTCTGCTTGTGTGTACACAGCATAAGACTAACAATAACCAGTGTTGGGACAACGTCATCTAGAGCCCTGGGCGAGCATGCCAAACTGCCACCCACTCCCCCCCCCCCAAGATGTATGAGCATTATGTGTCAGCAAAAATCTCCCTAAATACACTGAGCACTAATCTGCATGCTTACCCTCTAAGCTTAAATCCCCCCCTCCTTCCAGCTCAAATATGCCCACCCTCACTCCCCCAAAAAAGTATCCCCTCCTAGCACTAATAATCTACTACTAAAACTTCCCCTCACTACAATTTTTATCCTCCCAACTTAAATACCCCCATATCCCCCCTCCCAGCACAAACCATCTATCCTCCCAACACAAATCCCCTTAAGTCACCACTCCTAGCCCCCCTAATTTCCTCTCCTAAAATAATACTTAACCCCTGCTGCCCCCCAAAATCCCCCCCTTCCAAGACAAATCCCCTCACCTACAATTTCCTTGTGTCGCCCCCCACCTCACAGTGCCATGGGCAAGTGCCCCTCCTGCCCACCCCTTGTACTGGCCCTGACAGTAACATACATGATTTGCACAGACTTAAAAAGTGCCAGACATAAAATAATAAAACAGCAGATAACAAAAGTGGGATTGTCCAAAACCATAAAATTCTATGGAAGGTTATCAACAGTGACTACATCTGCGGCAGATGCTTACCATTAACCACTTGTCTACTGCCCTATAGCAGTATTACTGCTACAGCGTTGGCAACTGTGTGCAGGATCACGCATATATATATATGATCCCGCACTTCCAGGTAGCATGCGCTAATGAGCGCTGCCGGTGACTTGCTCCCACTGTGATCATGCACAGTGGAATCCTGACTACATCTGCAGCAGAGGCTTACCAGTAACCACTTGCCTACTGCCCTTTAGCAGTTTTACTGCTACAGGGTGGCAGCTGTGTGCAGAATCACGTATATATATGTAATCCCGCACTTCTGCGTAATGGGCGCAAATGCGCATTCCCGGCAGCTCTCTTCCACTGTGATTATGCACAGCAGAAGCCAATCAGCGGGTACAATGGGCTCAATGTCTGCCGGCACCAAGCAATCATTTGTTACACAGGCAGAACTGCAGTTTGCCCATGTAAACAAGACAGATTGCCATTCTGTCAGTACAGAAGGCATGGACCCTGTGTACCTGCAAAGCAGAGACATGGATCCACAGCTTCCCTTAGTAAAAGGACCTCCAATAAAGTGCACAAACAACGGCTTTGATCGCCCCCAATGTTCACCCCTTCCCAGCCAATTTCATTACTACAGTGACAGTGCATATTTTTAGCACTGATCATTGCATTAGTGTCACTAGTTCCCAAATAAAGGGTCAGATAGAGTCCAATTTGTCCGCTGCAATGCCACAGTCCCACCACAAAAGCAGTTGATTGCCGCCATTACTAGTGAAAAAAAAGTTACTCAAATTTCCATAAATATATCCTACAGTTTGTAGATGCTATAACTTTTGCGCAAACTAATCAATATATGCTTATTGGGATTTTTTTACCAAAAATATGTAGCAGAATACATATTGACCTAAATTGATTAAGAACTTAGATTTTTTTTCATTTTTTTATTGAATGTGTTATATAGCAGAAAGTAAAAAAAAATACTTTTTTTTTTTCAAAATTGTCAGTCTTTTTGTTTATAGCACAAAAAATAAAAACACAGAGGTGATCGAATACCCACACACCAAAACTCATGGACTGGGCAAGGAGGGCATTAATCAAAGAGGCAGCACCAAGACCTAAGGTAACCCTGGAGGAGCTGCAGAGTTCCACAGCAGAGACTGAATTATCTGTACATAGAATGACGATAAGCACTACACTCCAGAGAGTTGGGCTTTATGGCAAAGTGACCAGAAGAAAGCCTTTACTTTCAGCAAAAACAAAATGGCACATTTTGAGTTTGCAAAAAGGCATGTGGGAGACTCCCAAAAGTATGGAGGAATGTGCTCTGGTCTGATGAGACTAAAATTTAACTTTTTTGCCATCAAGAAAACGCTATGTCTGGCACAAACCCAACACATCACATCACCCAAAGAATACCATTTTCAGCAGTCGGTACTGGAAAACTGGTCAGAGTAGAGGAAAAGATGGATGGTGCTAAATACAGGTATATTAACCAGTTCCCCTCCAGTGCACACCGATGTAGGTCGGCAGAATGGCACGGGCAGGCATATTGGCGTACAGGTACGTCCAATCTTTAATGCTGCCCTGCCATCGTGAGCGCTCCGCTGGCGGCACGCTTGCGTGCTGGTCGGGACCCCCGTGAGTCCGGTCGCGGGTCCTGCGGACTCGATCGCCGCTGGCATACCCGCGATCGTCTCACGGGGTGGCTGAATGGAGAGATGCCGTTGTAAACAGCATCTCCCCATTCTGCCTAGCAACAAGTGACGCTGATCTCTGCTCCATGTGATTGGAGCAGAGATCAATGTTCACTAAATGAAATCCCAGCCCCCAACAGTTAGTAACACACCCCTAGGAACACTTAACCCCTACACTGCCACACACTGGTTAACCCCTTCACTGCCAGTGTCATTTACACAAGAATCACTGCATTTGTATAGCAGTGATTGAGGTATAAATGACAATGGTCCCAAAAATGTGTCAAAAATGTCCGATGTGTCCGCCATAATGTCGCAGTCACAATAAAAATTGTGGATCGCTGCCATTATTAGTAAAAAAAAAAAAATATTAATAAAAATGCCATAAAACTATCCCCTATTTTGTAAACGCTATAACTTTTGCGCAAACCAATCAATAATCACTTATTGCGATTTTTTTTTACCAGAAATATATAGAAGAATACGTATCAGCCTAAACTGAGGAAAAAAATGTTTTTTTATATATTTTTGGGGGATATTTATTATAACAAAAAGTAAAAAAAGAATAAGTTTTTTTCAAAATTGTCGCTCTATTTTTGTTTATAGCGCAAAAAATAAAAACCGCAGAGGAGATCAAATACCACCAAAAGAAAGCTCTATTTGTGGGGAAAAAAAATACGTCAATTTTGTTTGGGAGCCACGTCGCACAACCGCGCAATTGTCAGTTAAAGCGACGCAGTGCCGAATCGCAAAAAGTGGTCTGGTCTTTGGCCAGCAAAATGGTCCGGGGCTTAAGTGGTTAATGAGCAAAACCTGTACCACTCTGTGTGTAAGTTGAGGCTAGGACGGAGGTTCACCTTCCAGCAGGACAATGACCCCAAACACGTGCTAAAGCAACACTTGAGTGGGTTAATGGGAAATATGTAAATGTGTTGGAATGGCCTAGTCAAAGCCCAGACCACAATCCAAAATGTGTGGTCAGACTTAAAGATTGCTGTTCACAAGAGCAAACCATTCAACTTGAAGGAGCTGGATCAGTTTTGCAAGGAGGAATGGCAAAAAACCCAGTGGTAAAATGTGGCAAGCTTATAGAAACTTGTCCAAAGCTGTGATAGCTACAAAAAGGTGGCTCTACAAAGTATTGACTTTAGTGGGGTGAATAGTTACTTTTTCTGTTATTTTGACCTATTTGTTGTTTGCTTCACAATAAAAAAAAAAAAAAAAAAAAAAAACATCAAAGTTGTGGGCATATTCTGTAAATTAAATGATGCAAATCCTCAAGCAATCCATGTTAATTCCAAGTTGTGAGGCAACAAAACACAAAAAATGCCAAGGGGGGGTGAATACTTTTGCAAGGCACTGTACGTGCGTGACACCTAGGAAATGAAATGAGGGTTGATTGGAGGAAATAAAAAAGACAGCAATAAACAGTACAATTTGGATGGGTCTGAAGCTGTGGCAGGTTATGTTCTGTATGTAAAGCACAGTACTGAAGGGCTGAACCAATTCTCCAGACACATATTTACTAGGTAAGATGATAGAAACTTTGTCAAAAAGTCAATGCATTTTGGAGCTCCCATATTCCCTCTCCATCAGGGCTAAAGAACAAATAACATAAGATATACTGAAAATCGGAAAAATACAGTTATTTAATATATTTTAAGGTAAGCTAATCTAAGAAGTAATTAAAATAAAGTGTCTACTATAGAAGCAACTAATATGCTAGAAAAGATCAATTGAATATATCCCATTATCACACAATTAACATATCCCATAAATTGAAAGTATGTATCAAAATACCGAGTTGATAAAATATCACACAATATTAGCATCCATCATAATAGACAGAAATGAATATAATGATATGTAATCAATTTAAGAAATTACTATTAATAATGCTAACTGATAAAATGATGTCATAGGATGAAATCATTCCATTAAATACTATATTCAAAAAAAATGTAATACAATGAATTGTATATGGTGATGTAAAATGTTGTTATATCCCTTAAATTTCAGATTTCCTCAGACTACAAACCAAGGAGATCGTGGAAGTCCTTTAATGTGGAGAAGATGCCAGCCCTAAGAATCCAGACATACATGTCAAATACCCTTATACCTCCTATAACATTAGGATAATCACACATTCCCAATGCTATCCTCCCAAATTCCTTTCCTTTGAAGCAAAACATGGCAGTCACTTAGATCAATTTATAACTAACATAGGAAAGGTATGCATAGGGAAGGCAATACACTAAATTATATAAAAATTCCTCACACATGATCCAACCAATCAGTACAAAAATACCTAATTAGGGGGTTTCAAGATTTAAATTTCAATATGTTTATTTGTTTTTTTTAACTAATACAAGTTACATAAGCATAATATAACTCTAGACCTCCCCAAAAATGAGGGGCTAATATACAAAAGTTTCAGGTTAATTTTCGAACAGCATATCGATAAAGTAAGTGACCAGATATATCACAGAAAAAGAAAACATCCAAATAAAAAATGAGTGACAAGATGTAGTTTAATACAGTACATAATGTAATGGGCAACAACCTTGTAAGTAAACCTTTAAATGGTAGAAAAACAAGGAGCAATAAGCTCCAAACTTGAAAAGTAAAATAAAAGGAAAAAGACAGAAAGAAAGAAGAACAAGTAGGAAGGGAGAAGAGTAAGAGAGGTTGAGGTATCTCTACCCCCCCCCCCCCCCCGACTAGGTTACCCACCAAAAGATTTTGTATCCATGGCTGCCAAGTTTTGTCAAACTTATAGTATTTTGATAATCATGAAGGGTGCACGTTAGCTTGTGATTGATGGTGATCCAATTTAATTTTTGTGTGAGGAAGTCAGGCTTGAATATTGGTTGGTTCAAACACCACTATTATGACTGCCAGTATCATTTAGAAATCCTTTCCTTGTTTTAGGGATATCATCATCTAATTTTTGAAAGAGGGCATCACTTCCTAGATATATTTTGGCCTGTGATCAAATGAATTATGTTGAATGTCCTTATTCAAAATCGTGTCATTTTGGGGCAGTGGCACCATGTACTGTAACAATTATAGAACCTACTTGGCCACATTTCTGAAAAGACTGGGATAAGGCCTGCAGATCCATCTTAGCTATTCTGGTTGGGACCACATACCAGCATAGTAGTGTTTTGTAATTTGAATCAACTAAAGCAATATTTATTGATCTTGTTAACAAATCATTCACAATATACTTCCAATCAATCAGGTCCCACTGGATGTTAAAATCTCTTTAGCAATGTTCCAAATAGGAAAGCTTTATGTCTGACATTGATAGGAGATCACACAATATGGAAATGCAGCCTTTCACATGGTCCCTAGTTTTGCAGGAACTCTCCAACCAGGTTAAGGAGGAGGGACAAGTAGTCTTTTTAAGTTTACCTTTAACAAAGGATGTAAGCTGACTGTATTGAAAACATTCTGAAGAGGGTAAATTAAATTAAGATTTGAAATAGGCCTAAGTCTATATAGTGTTTCCTGATAAAAAAAAGTCTCCAATCCGTAGCAATTATTTATTTGTCCACTAATTAAATAGGTGCCTAGATAGGCTGAGGGTAAACTCTGGGTTATTAAAAAGAGGATACATATGAGGCAAGCAAAAGCGTTTATGCACTTTGCAGAGAAAAAAAGGTGGGATCCACTGGAAATCCACATAAGGGGCGCTATAGAACCCACTGAACAGGAGAATGTTTCCATATCAACCCAGTGTGGAATTGCACCCCTAACAGTTGTAAGTGCTAGTTGGATAATTTGTGCAGCCTGATGGTACCAAATAAGATTAGGGAGGCCTGGGCCCCCTCCAAGATTGGGAGTATAAATGGCGAGTTTACTAATTTGAAAATGTTTAGTTCACCAGATGAAAGCTGAAATGCCCTGTTGAAGTTGAAGCCTGAAGAAGCCCCCCAGGCGGCGGCGGCAACGACGAAGAAGAAAGCCAGACTCCTCCGCTAGTGAAAGAGCTAGCAGAAGATAGCGGAGGAGTCCGGCGAGAAGACCCCCCAAGACGGAAGAAGACCACCAGAGCTGTCTAATAAATTATTTTAAAAACTTGTGTTCTCTTTTTTCACCAGTTGAATACTCATTCACATAGGGTGGGGGGCCGGTATCTGGGGGCACCTTATCAAAAGGGGCTCCTGGATTCCGATAAGCCTCCTGCCCGCAGCCCCCGACAACCAACAGCCAGGGTTGTCGGGAAGAGGCCCTTGTCCTCATCAACATGGGGACAAGGTGCTTTGGGGTGGGGGGCTACAGGGCCCCCCTTCCCCAAAGCACCCATCCATGTTGAGGGCATGCAGCCTGGTATGGCTCAGGAGGGGAGGCGCTCGCTCGTCCCCACCCCCTTTTCTGACAGGCCAGGCTGCGTGCTCGGATAAGGGTCTGCTATGGACTTTGGGGGGACCCCCACGCTGTTTTTTCGGCATAGGGCTTCCCCTTTAAAGCCATACCAGGTGACGTGGCTAGCGTGGTGTCAATCTCGCCGATGGAGGCGATGACATTCCCTTCCTTCGCTAGTCCCATCTACCTGGAGCCACGTTCAAAATTAATGGACTTTACTCCATGTGTGGGCAAGTCCGTTCATTTCAAAAGTCCGGCGGACTAGCACACAGATGGGTGGATTGTCCGTCGGACTGCCGAGTCCGGCGAACAATTTGGAGTCAAAACTTCTTTCTAAGTCCGCCGGACTTTTAGAAAGAAAAAGTCCGCCGGAGCCCACACACAGGCAGATTGTCTGCCGGATAGTCCTATCGTGTGTACGCGGCATAAGAAGGAAGGGCCAAACCCATTAAATCTAGCACAAAAAATAGATAGTTCCAAGATAGGCTATCAAACGCCTTATGGAGATCATATGGAGAATGGCCTGTCTGGATGTAGGAGAGTTCCATTGTTCCATTGTGAGATTTAGGCTCAGTTCACACAGGGGCAACACGGCTTTCAACGCGATTTTTGGAGGCAACTTGGACGTGACTTGGACGTGACTTGGGCGTGACTTGGACGCGACTTGGACGTGACTTGGACGCGACTTGGACGTGACTTGGACGCGACTTGGACGTGACTTGGACAGACTTGGACATGACTTATAACACTACTTTAAGGGCCGGTTCACACAGCGAGGCGCGGCGAGGCGTCTCCGACTTGCCTCGCCGCGACCTGCGGGGACCTCAGCGGCGACTTGCAGAGGACTTCTGTATAGAAGTCAATGCAAGTCGCCCCCGAAGTCGCCCAGAAGTAGTACAGGAACCTTTTTTCTGAGTCGGAGCGACTCGAGTCGCTCCTCTCAGAACGGTTCCATTGTACAGAACGGGGGCGACTTGCGGGAGCGAGGCGAGGCGAGTCGTGTCACCTCGCATCGCCTCGCTGTGTGAACCGGCCCTAAGTCGCCCCAGGCCAGGCGACTTGCCGTGGCCAATCAGAGAATGAGTTCTCAGGGGGGAACTCCTTTTGAGAGCTGATAATTCTCTGAGAGTCGCCTCTTTATAAACGGAGATCCGACTTGGAGGCGACCTCCATTGAAATCAATGGGTACCAGTCACCTACAAGTCGGATTGAAGTAGTACAGGAACCTTTTCTGAAGTCGGAGCGACTTCAGTAGTGTGCATTAAGACAGCTCTCATTCACTTACATTGATTTCTACATGTTGTGTGACCTGAGGTGACTTGGGGTGACTTGAAGTCGGATCTGAGTCGCCCCTGTGTGAACCGGCTCTTAGGTTATAAAGTAATTTGTTGTTGTATACAATTATTACATTGCAGTGCCTTTTATAACTATAAAGGGATGGGGTAGAAATGGAAGGATATTCAGTTACACAAATAAGGGCTTGTTTAGATGTGCATTTAGGAAGGCAGTAAAAAAAATGGTTGAGCTTCATTTTTAGTGCCCTCCAAGTGTCCCCCCATAAGCTGCAAAAGCAGCAGATGTGGCTGTTGGAACAGTCATGTTGTTTTACCCCGAGGCAAAAACTATCGCTCCTGTTGCCTTCGGGGAAGGCAGTAAGCCCACCAAACCCTTTCAAAATAATGAGTAAGCGCCACAAACACCCTGCAATTGCAAGGTCAAAACAGGCAATGAGGAGGTGTTACATCACACCTCTGAAAAGTGACCCAAACGCAGATCACTTTTCAGAGGCAGTTTAAATGCAAGTCCAAACTTAGACTTATGCAAATACAGCAGAGTGGGATGTAGCAGATTCAGAACCAATAAGGCTGGAGGAGACTAAGGTGCTGTTCACCAATTATTATTAGGTATTTGAATAAGACCACTAATTTAGCATTTTCTTTGGTGTTTCTTGCTTCTCAATGATAATCACAATCCCCACATAGCTTGAATGCAAAAAATGTAATCATTCCCAATAAAATTAATATTTAGCATAATTTCCTATCAATTAGATACTTTTATTTTCTTCTAGACCAGGACCACATAAAATGTACCCTGCTGATTGGGATCCTTAATTAATGCCAGTCTGGATGAAGGAGCTGTAAAAAGATTAATACATTAGCAAGACTATAATTGACAGCGATTTCATTAGCTGACCTTCTCTTATGCAGTATTTATTAAGTCTCAGATATCACATCAAAATAACCTTTTATGTTTTCCGTAGCAATTAACACACAACACTGGTCTGATCAGCATAAAGATTAACCATTCTCATTTTGCTCCTAGTTCAATCTTTTGTCTCCATATTCAGGTATTGATCTCTTTGATTAATTGCATAAAGACATTACACTATGTAAGAGAGTGATATGCTGCATAAGCCATGCTTGTGCTATGTAAACTACAACCTTGTCATTCTTCATCTGTAACATTCAAACTTTACACTTTACATTAAAGTATACCTTAAACCAAAAATAAAAATATAAAAAATTACAGCTTATCAGTCCTTAAATGAGGTAGTGAAGTTTTCTTTTTCTGATTCAGACTAGTAATGAGGTTTGGATTTGCAGCTACCATGGGTTCCTGATAGGAAAAAGGTACTTGTGCGCTACTCAAAGTGTGAATGAATGAATAAAGTGCAATGATAGGCTATATAGCTGCAATGAGTGTCACCAGCTCCTATTAAAAATATTACTACAATCAATTGGAGCAGCGTTATATGTAAACACTTAAGTCACTCAAAAAATATGATATAATCTTCACAATATGACAAAGATAATTCCTTGAGGTACAAAATATTCAATAAAGTGCAAAATGTAATAATAAATATTCAAAATTCATAATAAAAAATCATAATAAAGGTTCACAATTCATGAATAACGATATTCCAATCAATTCAGCACAAAAAACTGTGAAAACTAAAAAATAAACGAAGAAAATATAATAAAATCAAAAATCTGTCTTTCCAAAATGTGCAAAAAAAAAGAAAGGAAAAGGGGAAAGAGAAAAAAGTGTCCAAGTGCAAGGAAATTTCAATGTAAATGTGATCAGAAACTTGCAGACCCCTTTTGTAATCCACACACAGTGTGCTCTAGCCTCTCACCTCCAATATAACCCCCAGTGGGTCTAGTCACAAAAGGGAATTTCCAGTCTTTGCCGTGACATCACCCGGGTTCTCCCGGCGAGTTGTGTCGCTAAAACATGACTTTTTCAAGGGTTTCAAAAAAGTTGCGTGTCAGTGACCAAGTGGGCTTGGTCTTTTCATTAAAATTGTCCTGTTGCTAGCCAGTTTTCTACAGCTCTTATCATCCTATGGTCTCTTAAAGTGGTTGTAAACAGCTGCAGTAAAAGAAAAAATATAACTTTGCCTTGTACGACAGTTGCATAATGTGCTAGTATGCATCGAATACTGGTTTGAATTTATGAATTCCAATTGCTTTATGTATGTCACCCTTGAAGCCACTTAAAAATGACCTCCTCCCCAATGTATGGTATTTCAAAAAAATTTTTTTTTGCTATTTGTACATGTCCCTAATGGTAGAGTTTAGCTTCCCTATTAGCTTTAAAAATGGTGTTTGCTCCACCTAGGCTTTAATGAGATTTGCCTTTAAGTTCAGGTCCACCAAATATTCAACAGGATTAACCTGAATCATCACTATATATAACAAGGTAGATTCACTCATCCCAAGTTTGGAGTCTGGATCTGTATGATGATCACATGAAGAAGTACAGGCGGAAAAGTAAAAAAATTATTTATATTCTTTTAAAAAGTACATTATTTTTTAACACTATAAAATTATGTTATTTTGCCATTTTATGCAGGTAGTTATTTGTAGAGTGTATCTATATATCACTGTTTGATATATTATTTGCCAGTGCAACGACAGATTTAACCTTTTTTTTAACAGGGAATAAATTACAATGTAATTTTAGAGACATTGCTAAGGGCTACATAGTGCAGGGACCAGTCTAAAAATAGGTCTCCAAATTCAGATGTCAGCACCTTAAGACACATTGCTTCCCTTGAGATCCGAGCCTTGAAATCCGCACTGCTGTATCTATCTAGTAGTAAATTCACATTGCCTTATCTTTTAGTAGAGTTTATTGATTTTTTTTTTTTTTTCTCTTAGAGTGCATGACCCTTCTTGGTTTACACCATACCTATTTAATAGTATTGTAAAAACTAAAACTTAGTCAATTTTAAAAGAAAACATGTAGCAACAAAAAATAGAGGGACATTTGCCAACCTCTCCTGAAAATACTATTTGTCTATTTTATGCTGATCATGTCAATACTTTCTCAGTCACCAAGATCATAAAAGGCAGCTGGAATATGGTGGAGTGGGGCTTGTCCTAAAGTTCATTTGATGCTAATTGAGTCCCATTGCTTGTATACAATTTTTGCCCATGCAGCTTTAGACCTAATAGTAACATTGCTAACATTGCAGCTCACTGAAATGATCCATAACCTCCTGATGTTGGATATACTATGATCTCGACAGTGAACCTGCCTAATTGCAATACCATTTTCATCTGTTTTACCAAGAGGTTCCAGATACCTACAGTGTACATGGAACTCTGATAGAGAAAGAGCATAGCCTAGCTGGACGACAATTGGTCAGCAGTGGACTTTAAAAATTCTACAAGGTTGATGAGGCAGGAATGATCATTTTGTTTTCGTCCGAAAAATACATTTATTTAGTTACTCCCGAAATTCGTTATTATTAATTTTTTTTCCGTTAAAAAAATGCATTTGTCCGAAAATCTGAAATAATTAAGGTTGAATCTGTCATTGAAGGCTTATGGTGTCTGTCGAATGTTCTAAGAAGATTATATAGAGCAGCTAAACTGTACAACGCCACAATCGTACATTTCTGGTCAAATGTTCTGCCTACAAGCTATAGTAGAATTATAATGTTGTCTGACACTAGTAATAATTATATTAATTATTATTACTAGTCAACCAACATTAGAATTCTTCTATAGCCTATGGGCGGAACATTTGACCATAAATGTCCACTCGCGGCGACTGTTTCGTCAAATCTTCAGGTCGAATCTTTTCTCTCTATGTTGAGTAATCTTGGACTAATAGAGTTAGGTTAGGCACATTCAACCTTTTTTGTTATTGTCTCTATAATGTCAAATCTTTTCTCTTTATGTCAAATCTTTTCTCTCTATGTAGAATAATCTTGGACTAATAGAGCTAAGGTTAGGCACATTGGACCACAGGTTCAATGGACACAGATTGCTATTGTCAGCGTCATGTCGAAATCTCCTATCTATATCGAACTGTTGTCACAACGAAAACGAAAATAAAGCATTTGTTTATGTCAGATCTTTTGGTTTTCAGATTCTGCGCGTTCGTTATCGTTTGTTAAAACAATAACGAAAATACCCGAAATTCGGACGAAAATACATTTGGATGAAAACGAATGCACATGTCTAAGGATCATACTATATGTTCCTAGCACAGAGTTGTTTACCTTTTATTACTTACAGTTATTTAGGTTTTCTCTATCGGACCGATTCATTAATACTGGAGATAGGAAAATTAGCACAAAACCATAGCTGTTTCCCCAGAGAGCCCAATAAGAATTCTCACCTCATTTTTTGCTTTGGAAATAACTTTAATTTTCTATCTTCACTTCCCTTTACTGCATTAGCCTCTGTATATTGCTGAAAATATACAGTACATTTTCTGGCTGCAACTTCTATATAAATTGTGTTGGATTCAATGTTGCTTGGGATGCAAGAATAAACAAAAAAAAAATGGTCTTGACATTAATAATTGTCGCGATTTGTTATTCTGATGATTCAGCTTAGGTCTTATAAATAATATTAACAATGAGCATACATAGGGCCCTTTGGTTACAAGTAATTTTCATCTAGTACCTTTAATTATATAAAAATATTTTTTTTAATTGAAGTGCATGGGCTCAGCATATTTCTATAATTAAAATATAATTATATGTTTACAAATATGAATAGCTTATTATTCATTATCACTGTTTTGTAGCAGTGGATTGGACTGTTGTATAAAATGGTACGTGCGTGTGAGAGTGTGTGTGTGTGTGTGTGTGTGTGTGTGTGTGTGTGTGTGTGCTATATGATGCTAGCTATACTCTTCTAGCTGTGCTCACTTCTTTACAAGCAAGTTTTACAGCACTGTGGAATATTACAGAGCTTTAACATATTTCCACTTTTGCAGTCATATTTGAGAAACCCTATTATGCGCGCAGAACTCACCCCCACAGGGGCCGCTAGATTTGTCCCAGATTTGTTTCCCTGTTCCATGTGCAATAGCAGCCAGGAACATAGCAGCATCCACTTTAATAATATTAATAATAATAATAATAATAATAATGCATTTTATTTATAGGTGCCTTTCAGAACACCCAAAGCCACCTTACAAGGATAGTAAATGTAGAATTTTGCGCAAAAGTGAGATCCCTCAAAATTCAAGTTTCGCTTTTAACAAAGTGAAATTCATTTTTGCGCAAAATTCTACATTTACTATTTTATTTTTTGGTGTTATTGTGAACCCTTTCATTTTGCAGCACTTGTGAATACATCCACACCTATTCTTACATATACAGCTCTTTCCTATTCACTCCCAGTAGCGCAAAGGCCTCCATTACTTTTACCTTACAAGGATAGCAACAGAGCAACAAAAAGTAAATAAATATGAAGAGAGAAGAGAGATGGGACTTTGAGTGAAGCACACAGCAGTAAATGGATTGGTCAAGTGACTAAGAAAATTTTATTTATTTATATTTCACAAATCATACATTGTTTGCAAGTATTTTGGGCAACAGGCCTCTAAAAAATACTTGGGGCAACATGCCTCGTACAGTATAAATCACAGTTCAATAAATAAATAAACATGTATTGAGTAGTTTTGAGACCTTAGCTAGTAAATAAATCAACCAAAAATTCAGATTATATAAAAAAAACTTGATATTCCATGATTGCAATAAAAAGAAGGTAATAATTCAAGGCTCTACGCGTTTCACGGCACTATAGCCGCTCATCAGGAGCAGGGACCATGGAATAGATCTAAAAAAGAAAAATAGCAAAAAATAATAAAAGGAGAGATAATAAAAAGGGGAGCTAAAAATGGGTGTTGGCCCATATGGAAAAAAAAAACTGTGCATCCAACTTACAATTGCATCCGCACACCATCTGGGTGGCATCGAGGATCGCCAAAAAAAGACCGCAATGTGAAGCCTTTTCTCCTTTTTTTGGCGATCCTCGATGCCACCCAGATGGTGTGCGGATGCAAATGTAAGTTGGATGCACAGTTTTTTTTTCCATATGGGCCAACATGTCCAGCCGCCTGTTTCTTCCAGTGTGGGGAGAGGGGGGGGTGATCGACGATTGGCCGCCCCAGCTCCTCTTTCCCCACATGTTTGCTCCGTCCACCCACCCGCCGGTTCTTCCAGTGTGGGGAGAGGGGGGTGATCGGCGATCGGCCGCCCCCGCTCCTCTCTCCCCACATGTTCGCTCCGTCCACCCGCCCGCCATTTCTTCCAGTGTGGGGGGGGGTGATCGGTCGCCCCAGCTCCTCTCTCTCCCCACGTGTGTGTGGTGCTCCATCCGCCTGACGGTTCCGGGGGGGGGGCTCCACGTGGCGGCCGTCGGCTGCTTCTCCCTGGGGGGAGGGTGTGATTGGCGGGGCTGCTGGGAGCCCGCCTGGTGATCGGCCGCCCGCCGGATTCTCTCTCCCCTTGCTCGCATGGCGGCAGGGGGGGAGGGGATGGTCGGTCACCGCTGGCTCCGCTCCCCGTGCATGTCTTGGCTAGAGCTGCCGTGAGCCCGCCTGGTGATCGGTCAGCTGTTGGATCCTCTCTCCCCTTGCTCATGTGAGGGGGGGGGTGGTATCGGTCGGCTGCCTAAGTTGTGCATCTCTCTGTGTCCTGGTGCTCGGAAGGGGGATGGGATGTCACCCACCTGTTGCTCCTTTCCTCCCCGCAGTACAGACTGGCACCTCTGCTGAAGTGATGGAGGATCTCAGTCCACCCAGGTTCCTGCTTTATTTGTTGGTTTTTCTTTGATCGGTGTTATTTCGGTCAGCCCGGGTGTCTCTGTGGTAGCTTCCATCAGCAATTTTCTGTAGTAGCGTTCTGTTATAGCATTTTTCCAGTGTTTTTCCGTCATAGCGTTCTGTCAGCGTTTTTTTCGTCATAGCGTTCTGCCCAGTATTTTCTGTCACAGCGTTCTGCCCAGTATTTTTCCGTCACAGCGTTCGGCCCAGCATTTTCTGTCACAGCGTTCGGCCCAGCATTTTCTGTCACAGCGTTCGGCCCAGCATTTTCTGTCACTGCACTCGGCCCAGCATTTTCTGTCACTGCTCTCGGCCCAGCTTTTTCTGTCACTGCGCTCGGCCCAGCATTTTCTGTCACTGCGCTCGGCCCAGCATTTTTCTGTCACTGCGCTCGGCCCAGCATTTTCTGTCACTGCGCTCGGCCCAGCATTTTCTGTCACTGCGTACGGCCCAGCTTTCTCTGTCACTGCGTACGGCCCAGCTTTTTCTGTCACTGCGTTCGGCCCAGCATTTTCTGTCACTGCTTTCGGCCCAGCATTTTCTGTCACTGCGCTCGGCCCAGCATTTTCTGTCACTGCGTACGGCCCAGCTTTCTCTGTCACAGCGTTCGGCCCAGCATTTTCTGTCACTGCGTTCGGCCCAGCATTTTCTGTCACTGCGTTCGGCCCAGCATTTTCTGTCTCAGCGTTCTGCCCAGCATTTTCTGTCTCAGCGTTCTGCCCAGCATTTTCTGTCTCAGCGTTCTGCCCAGCATTTTCTGTCTCAGCGTTCTGCCCAGCATTTTCTGTCTCAGCGTTCTGCCCAGCATTTTCTGTCACAGCGTTCTGCCCAGCATTTTCTGTCACAACATTCGGCCCAGATTTTTCTGTCACAGCGTTCTGCCCAGCATTTTCTGTCTCAGCGTTCTGCCCAGCATTTTCTGTCTCAGCGTTCTGCCCAGCATTTTCTGTCTCAGTGTTCTGCCCATCATTTTCTGTCTCAGCGTTCTGCCCAGCATTTTCTGTCACAGCGTTCTGCCCAGCATTTTCTGTCACAGCGTTCTGCCCAGCATTTTCTGTCACAACATTCGGCCCAGATTTTTCTGTCACAAACGTTCGGCCCAGCATTTCTGTCATAGCGTTCTATCTAGCTTTCCTGTCATAGCGTTCTGTCCAGCATTTCTGTCACAGCGTTCTGTCCAGGTTTCGGTCATAGCATTCAGTCCAGTTTTCTGTCACAGCGTTCGGTCCAGCATTTCTGTCACAACGTTCGGTCCAGCATTTCTGTCACAACGTTCGGTCCAGCATTTCTGTCATAACGTTCGGCCCAGTATTTTCTGTCATGACGTTCGGCCCAGCATTTTCTGTCATGACGTTCGGCCCAGCATTTTCTGTCATAACGTTCGGCCCAGCATTTTCTGTCATAACGTTCGGCCCAGCATTTTCTGTCATAACGTTCGGCCCAGCAATTCTGTCATAGCGATTGGTCCAGCATTCTAGGTTATAGCATTCTTTCTAGCTTTCCTGTCATAGCGTTCTGTCCAGGTTCGGTCACAGCATTTAGTCTAGCTTTTTCCGTCATAGCGTTCGGTCCAGTATTTCCGTCATAGCGTTCGGTCCAGTATTTCCGTCATAGCGTTCGGTCCAGTATTTCCGTCACAGCGCTCTGTCCAGCATGGCGGTCATAGTGGTTTGCTCCTGGGTTCCTGTCATAGCATCCTGCCCGGCATGTCTGTCATAGCTTTCCGGCCCAGGTTATCTGTCGGTGTTCTGCCCCTGGAGTTCTGTCATAGCGTTTTGCCAGCATGTCTGTCATAGCGTTCTGCCCCGGGATTTCAGTCATCGTTCTACCCAGGTTAACTTTTAGCATTTCTGTCATGGCATTGTCGTGACATTTTTTTCTGTCAGTATTTCTGTCATAGCGTTTCTGCTCAGCGTTTCTGTCATGGTGTTTCAACCTCTGTGTTGGCTTCAGAGTTCTCAGAAGGGCGTTGTTCACTCATGACATATTCTGGTTAGGTTTGTCTGCATTGATTGTCATGTCTCATCGTATCTGTGTTCATGTTTGTACCGGGGTCAGTTAGCTAGGGCTCGCACATCGGGATCTGTCACGTCTACAGGTCCATATGGGCTGAGGTTTCGTTATTAATGATTGTTGACCACAATCTTCTCGCCTGTATACCATACGTCATACGATGCATGTTCATTCACCACACCTGTACGTCTACCCACCACGGTCTGTGGGTACTCTAGGCCTGAGTTTCTGTTAATTACCTGTCTCTGCGCTGCAGGTTACTTGGTTTAACTCACTATTTCTCAACTCACACACGGGGGGGGGGGTTCATCATTAGGTTCATTCATGCGCTGTGGTCTTGACTTTTCTGCCATGTTCTCATTCTTAGGTAGGCAGAGGGGCGTTGTTGTTCTCATGTCTGGTTGTCTGTCTTTCCTTCTAGTTGCGTTTTCAGGTTGGGCCGTCTTGGCATCCATACCAATATCAACCATGCCTGCACTCACGTACAGATGTCTTTTCGCCACTGGGCGCACCCTCAGGTTGGAAGCAGACGTCAATTTTCTTTAGTGGACATCCTGTTGCATAGAGGCCCTGGTTACCGCCCTGGGATTCATACTCTCAGGGTGTGTCCAAGCCACGGTCCTTAGGTGGTAGGTTGGGCGACGTCGTCACCATTCTGGATTCCACTCTCAGCTCCGATCTCTTGTCTAGGAGGTTGCCTGGAGTACTGCTCAGGGACGTCGGTCCAGTCATCCTTGCTTCTCCCCGGTTTGTTCCAGGTGGGGAGGGGGGTGCTTTAGTCACTTTGGGCATGGCTGGTTCCTGCTATGGGACTTATTCCCCTGGGTTGGAGTCTGTTTCTCCTTCTTCGGTTCAGGATTCGGTCTCGGTTGGTAGGTCTCGGGCAGTAGCATGACCTGTTCGCATCCGGTGGGACCAGTCTGTCTTGGTGTCGCCATGTTGATGATGCTCATTGCCATGGCACCTACTCCATCACATCCATCGGGCAGCCAGGTTTCCTCTCCTATCACTGGTATTTTTGCCACTCACCCTCTCACTTCCTCTTACCAGGTATGGGAAGGGGTGTTTCACGGTGCTTCTTCTGGTGTAGGGGTTCTTCGGGTCAGCCCTTGCTCTCTTTTCCCCACGTATCCTCTCATTCATAGCAGTTCATTCTCATGTCCGGGTCACCTTGGGCATCAGGCTCATCCTATCCTTCACGGGACGTTCAATTGGGTTTGCGTAGCTTGCAGGCTCTAAGGAGGTTCCTTCTCATCTCCAGGTCTGGAGTCGGTGGGTTCTACTCTCACAGCGGATACTTACCGGTTACTTACGGTTGGCGTTTGGGCATACGTCATTTTATGGATGGGATCTCTACCTTCCCTCTCCCACCTAAACTTGTGTCTTTTTGCCCTCTTTTCAGGCATACTGACCATCCAGTCCATGGCACACCTCAGGCCTTGTTGCTTAAGTAATATTGCATTTCCCACTTGAAGACTCCGATTACAAGTGGGAAGGCTGGCCGTAGGCCAGCCTGTATTTGTGGGAGGAGTCTGAGACTATATAACCCTCCTCCTCTGTCAGGGCCAGGGTTGGGGTTTTCTAGGTGCCCACCCACCCGTTTCCCCCAGGTTATTCACTCATACTCATAGTATTTTTTCTTATTCTTACATTCAGGGTATGCCCTCTTTTCAGGCATACTGACCATCCAGGCCATGGCACACCTCAGGCCTTGTTGCTTAAGTAATATTGCATTTCCCACTTGAAGACTCCGATTACAAATGATAAGATAAGATCTAAAGCCTGGTACACACAGTACATTTTTTTTTTAGTTCAATCCAATGGGCTGAATGAAAAAAAAAAAAGGGAAATTCAGGAGAAGCTATCTGTACTAATGATGTAATGTTATTACAGTGATTTCCACACTGAGCTACTGTGTTCTGACAGGGAGACCCCCTGCCAGAACATGTCTGTCAGTTCTTGCAGCCATTGGCAGAGAGTACTGATCGGATTCTGGTTAGCTGATGGTTTTCAGCTGGCGGTAAGATTGGTTTATGTCAAACAAGTACCTATACACATGGGCCGAATGCCAGTCAGTTTCTACTGCACCTGATTTTGGGGGCTTAAGACTGGATAATAGGCAATCTTACTGTGCAACCTGAGCAGGTCTTTGTAAAGTTGGCACGGTTTCTTTTATTTAAATAAAATATTTACCAGGTACATGCTGCATATTGTTACACAATGAATATGCAATAAGTACCAATTATAACTATTTAAAAAAAATACTATATAGTGTTAAACGAACAAAAGTACCATATTTATTGGCGTATAACACACACTTTTTTCCCCTTAAAATCAGGGGGAAATTGTGGCTGCGTGTTATACGCCGATACCCCGCCGATCTCGCAGCCCCGCCCCTGACTATGAGCAGAGCCGAGTCTAGCCGAAGTACACTCGGCTTTCTGTATGTCAGCGGTGCTCGCTCCTCTCGCAATCAGTGGAGGTGGGCGGGACTGCGAGAGGAGCCAAGTAAAGCCAAGTGTACTTCGGCTTTGTGTATCTCGGCTCCGCTCGCTCCTCTCCGCTCAGTCAGCGGAGATCGGCACCAAATTTAAATCGGGGCAACCCTGAAAAGAGACTGACAATGCTGCAAAGAGACTGGGCAAGGCTGCAAAGGCACCGGGCAAGGCAGCAGATGGACACTGGGCAAGGGTGCAATAATGGACAAGGCTGCAGATGGACACTGATAAGGCTGCATTGATGGGCATTTAAATGTAAGTTTTTTCCCTAAACTTCCCTCCTAAAAGTTTTTTCCCTTAAAATTCCCTCCTAAACTCGGGGCACGTGTTATAGCCGGCGCGTGTTATACGCCGATAAATACGATAGTATGGATGCAAGTTAAAATTTTAGCTCAGGAAGGACATAGTTGCTGTATATTTAAAAACATTAGGTTTACAGTTACATAGTAGTTACTGTACATAGTTACATAGTGGATGAGGTTGAAAAAAGACACAAATCCATCAAGTCCAACCTATGTTTGTGATTATATGTCAGCATTACCTTGTATTACATTGCATATTCCTGAATGTTGTGATGGTTCAGGTGCTTATCTAATAGTTTTTTTAAATGATCAATGCTCCCCACTGAAACCACCACTTGTGGAAGGGGATTCCACATCCTTGCCACTCTTATGCCACATACACACGATCGGACATTCCGACAACAAAACCATGGATTTTTTTCCGACAGATGTGGGCTCAAACTTGTCTTGCATACACGTGGGGACACAGATATTGTCGGAAATTCCAATCGCCAAGAACACTGTAGAGTACAACACATACGACGGGACTATAAAAAGGAAGTTCAAAGGCCAGTGCGCCACCCTTCGGGCTCCTTCTGCTAATCTCATGTTAGTATAAGTTTGGTGAGAGGTGATTCGCAGTTTTCAGCCTCAGGCTTTTCAGTTCGTTACTGCTCTTCAGTTTGTGCTTGTGGGTTTGTATCTGTTCTTCAGTGCGTGTTGTCAGTTCGTTACTGTCTTTTAGTGAATTCTATTTATTAATTTGTATCTGTTTTTCAGTGTGTTCTTGTCCACTCATTTCTGATTTTCAGCTCGTTCTTCTCAGGTTCTTTCTGATTTTTAGTGTGTTCTGTTAGCTCGTTCTGATCAGCCGATTGCTTTGAAGCCATGTTGCGGGTACATACTCGTCATAGAGTTCATGCTATGCAAGGTGTTGGAGTTCTTGCTTTGACCCAAGTCCAGTCCAGGAACAGAGCGAGTTGGAGTTCATGAACGAAGAATTGGTTGCTCTAGCATGGACATTTCTCTCATATGCCTTTTGCTGCGGGAGGTCCGGGATAATAATCCTGATTATTTCAGGAATTATCTCTGCATGATGGACCCCATTTTCACCATCTGTTGGCGCTGCTGTCCCCTTATATTACGAAGCAGGGCACTTGTATGCGGCAAGCCATCACTCCCGAGCACAGGCTTGTCGCCACCTTGCGGTACTTGCAGGACATAAAGTTCTCCACTGGCATTTGCCCTCAGGCTCTGGGAATCATTATTCCAGAGACCTGTTGTGCCATCATACAGGTCCTGCAGAAGGACTATATTAAGGTAAGTTTTCTCCTTTAACATCACATTCTATGTATTTAATGTTTGCTAATGTATTGTATTTCATTCCATAATTACAATGATTGTAATATGCTGTGAATGTCCACTTTGTCCTCATACATGCTGGAAGCTTTTAAAGTTCCTTTTTGTCCTTCATGCATATTTGCCTTCACTAACCTCCCCAGCATGTTATCCTGGGCCCATACACACCTAGCCTAGTCACTTAATAATGTATTTTGTCAGCTCCATTGCAATGCTTTACCCTCAAAACCCCACAAAAATGTGTACAAATGTTATTTTTGTCCTTAAATTCAGAGTGCAAGAGGCTTTTTTTGGGGTGCCAAACTCATTCGGAACCCTCCCTCCCTCCAATCGCTAAGTCAAACAATACAAATACTCTATCTGTTGACTTTGCCAAACCCATACATACTATACTTACCTCTTTTGTGGTCAGATTTATGGATGAATTCACCAAAGTATGTAGTGCAAGGGTCTGCTTGAATACTTTCAAATGGTACTGTTTAAAGTTTTGTTCTCCTATTATCTTGATATGTAATTGCAGAATGTAAAAATGCGCTTCAATTATAGAGAGTGTATTCATATTTTAGGATTATGACACTTCTTACCTGTCCAGTGGGCTGCCAACAGTGTATGTAAGGAGGGGCTGGCCAAAGTTATGCCTTGTACACACGCTCGGAATTTCCAACGAAAAACCATGGACCATGTTGTCGGAAAACCCGACCGTGTGTGGGCTCCATCGGGATTTTTCTGTCGGAATTTCAAAACCAACAAAGTTTGAGAGCTGGATCTCAAATTTTCCGACAACATGATCCGATTGCGTCAATTCCGATCGTCTGTAGCCTAGTCCGACGGACAAAGTGGCACGCATGCTCAGAATAAATTCTGAGACGAGATCGCTTGGTCAGGTAAAACTAGCGTTCATAATCAATATAGCACATTCGTCACGCTGCAATGTTAAAAATTGTTTAATGCAGCACATTCTCTTTTTCTTTATAATGCTAGAATAGAAGAAGAATATAGTGTTTTGCTGCTCATATTCACACAGACTTCTTCAAAACATATTTCTTTATTCTTTTTCCTAATTTCATGAATAGAATGCCATAATCAAATAAACAGGAAGGCAACGCTGGAGAAACTTTGGCGAAGTCTTTGGTCCCCAGGGCACACATCAATTATTTCAATGCAAAATTGGTGGCCTGAGGAGTCCATATCTAAGGAAGAACAGTCTGGTCCAGAAGTCCAAGAGATCAGTAAGAGCAGATGACAGCTATGTCTCCAGGTTGTGGTCATACAAGAGCCTACATCTTCTGTCAGACCAGACTGAACCCAGGTCATCACTCTCTGGTCTTCCTTAGGCACTTCCCTCCTGGAGTCCTTCCAGGCTGTGGCTCTGCTCTTGTAGCTGTGGAAGGAGGTGGGAGGAGGAGGAGGGTGATGGTCGACCTCCCGGATGCCACTTTCCACAGCCTCCTCCTGGCTGCCACTTGCCACAGCCTCCTCCCAGCTGCCACTTGCCACAACCCCCTCCCCGCTGAGGTCTCCCTGTGTATGAAAATGGGAACTAGTTCTAGTTTTTTGGTCATCAATCACACAATTTTCAGCTCATGACTGTTGAAATTGAATGTTAATAAATAGAACAGACTATCATTCTGAGCCCAGCATTTTTCATTCTTGTCCCAATCATTTTTGGTCAATACTGTCTATTGATATGTAAACAATTTGTTAAATCAGAACTTACTTATCAATAATAACATCTAGTTAACATCATTAATTGTGCGTCAATAAATATGTTGAACAATGCTATACCTGTCTCAAGCTGGGCCCCTCCAGTGTTTTTTTTTGGTTTATTTTTAGGTGATGTGGATATTGTGGTCGAAGAATCGCATTTTACCAGTGAAAGTGCCCAGATCATCATCAGAGATATAATGGCGTGCAATCGCGATTTAGATAATTTTAAGAAACATGAAACAACAAAACATGAAGAACATCATTGATGTTTTAGGGAGAATCTGAAACACCCAAAACTAGCTAGCATCCATTTTCATTTTTAAAAACAAATTTTATATTTTTGGAAAAGCCAAATTTGAAAGATGCACACAGTGTGTCAACATGTGCTATTTCCCATCATGGGGGATAAATGTACGCATTTTGTGGGTGCAACCCCTTCCTTGCTACTAAAGTGGCTGAGATGAAGGGGTTGCACCGCCAAAACATGTATATTTATCCCCCATGATGGGAATTAACACATGTTGACATTAGGCATGGGATCAGGAGGAAAATGCCCAGTTTGATTCACAATTTGTGTGCATCTTCAAAATTTGGCTTTTACAGGGGTGACACCCCATGTGATCAAGGCAATATCAACACAGTTTGGACATACTAATGTCTGATATTGTCTTCACTTTTCAAAGTTGAACTTTGTAAGTTCCTGTGTTCTGTATGTTATGCTTTGATACATGCCTGTTTCCACAAAAATGGCAAGTTATATTAATGTTACCAAAAATAATGTTATATATACCAAATATGTTGGTTTGTTGTAAAACCCTTTTATAAATGCACATGTGAATGTGCTTTGAGTAAAAAGTTGAATTATGAACAATGTGTGGCTTCCTTTTTTAATGCGCAAAAGCAGTATTTGTAGTAAAGATGTTTTCTGTGGCAATGGGTGTTATATACTAAAGGCAAATCCACTTTGCACTCCAAGTGCAGTTTCAGGTGCAAGGTGTGTGTGTGTAGCAGACCCATAACATAATAATATTATATGAAGAAGAGATTGTCACCTCATCTTGCACAGAAATTGGGGTTGCATCGTTGAAGAAAAAGGCCCAAAAAAAAACAAACTAGGAGACAACGAAAACAAACCCAAGCAGTAAATGAAAACAAATATTATTGCATTTTTAAAGTGAAATTTATTTTAAAAAAATGCCTCTCAGACATTATCTGGCATATCAATGGCCATCCTACCCGCAAAGTACTCCATATATCAGTTTCTGACCTCACGGGCGATTTGGGGGGGGGGGGGGGGGGGGCAAGCCAGGACGGCCAGCTTCAAGGGCCATCAGGTTGGCATGTTCAGGTAAGTCTGTGTCAGGCCCAACTGAGGCCACATAGTTCGGTAAGTACTTTTTCAAAAAATTGTGCAGAATGCAGCAGCAAAGCACAATATGATTGAGTTTATATTCCGCCATGTAGATTGGAGTCAAAAATAGGCGAAACCAGCTGGCCATTATCCCAAAAGTGTTCTCCATTACTCTTCTGGCTCTGGCCAGCTGGAAATTAAAAACCCTCTGGTCCGGGGTGAAGGTCCTCATCGGGAATGGCCGCATCAGATGGTTTCCCAGCACAAAAGCTTCATCCATGACAAAGACGAAGGAGAGTCCTTCCACATTCTCCTCTGGAGGTGGCAAGCCCAGACTGCCACTCTGGAGATGCCAGTAGAACTCCGTTTGCGCGATCACTCCACCATCCGACATCCGGCCATTTTTCCCCATGTCCACATACAGGAAGTCATATGTCGCTGACACCACCTCCAGCATCACGATACTATTATACCCCTTGTAATTATAATAGTAGAACCCCGAATTGGGAGGTGGGACTATGCGGACGTGTTTCCCTTCAATTGCACCTCCACAATTGGGAAAGTACCAACGGGTGGCAAAGTGGGAGGCCACAGTCTGCCATTCCTGTGGCGTTGAAGGAAACTGTGGAGTCAAACAAGAAAAAAAATTGTCATTTTGCACATCAACATTGCAAGCAGATTAGACACAAACATTTTTGCCCAAGATCAGTATAACATTTATGGAAATTAGTATTTAACCACTTCCCGACCAGCGCACGACGATGTACGTCGACAGAATGGCACGGGCAGGCATATTGGCGTACATGTACGTCCAATATTCGTTGCCGCCGTGCCATCGGGAGCACGCCGCCGGCGGCGTGCTCCTGCGCTGGTCGGGACCCCCGTGAGTCCGGTCGCGGGACCCGCGGACTCGATCACCGCGGGCATCCCCGCGATCGTCTCACGGAGCGGCCGAATGGAGGAAATGCTGTATAAACAACATTTTCCCATTCTGCCTAGCAACTAGTGACGCTGATCTCTGCTCCATGTGATTGGAGCAGAGATCAGTGTACACTAAATGACAGCCCAACCCCCCCACAGTTAGTAACACACCCCTAGGAACACTTAACCCCTACACTGCCACCCACTGGTTAACCCTTTCACTGCCAGTGTCATTTACACAGGAATCACTGCATTTATATAGCAGTGATTACTGTATAAATGACAATGGTCCCAAAAATGTGTCAAAAATGTCCGATGGGTCCCCCACAATGTTGCAGTCACAATAAAAATCGCAGATCGCCGCCATTACTAGTAAAAAAAAAAATAATAAAAAATTATTAATAAAAATGCTATAAAACTATCCCTATTTTGTAAACGCTATAACTTTTGCGCAAACCAATCAATAATTGCTTATTGCGATTTTTTTTACCAAAAATATGTAGAAGAATATGTATCGGCCTAAACTGAGGGAAAAAATGTTTTTTTATATATTTTTGGGGGATATTTATTATTACAAAAAGTAAAAAATAATGCGTTTTTTTCAAAATTATCGCTCTATTTTTGTTTATAGCGCAAAAAATAAAAACCGCAGGGGTGATCAAATACCACCAAAAGAAAGCTCTATTTGTGGGAAAAAAAGGACAAAAGTGTAAGGTCCACTTATCAGATTCCTCACCTCATCTGATGGCCCATTGCAAAAAAATTAGGGGATGTTTTGGACAGGTAACCCTCTCCACTTCATTGAGAGCTGAATGCTTAAATAATGTGTGATACTTTGGCCAGACCCTCCTTACTTACACTATTGGCAGCCCACTGGACAGATAAGAAGTGTCATAATACAAAAAAATAAACAATGAACAAATGGAAGCACATTTTTACATTCTGCTATTATCTTTTAAGATAATAATAGGAGAAAAAAAAACTTTAAACAGTAACATTTGAAAGTATTGAGGCAGGCCCTTGCACTACATGCTTTGGTGAATTCATCCATAAATCTGACCACAAAAGAGGTAGGTATAGTGTGTATTGGGTTTGGCAAAGTCAGCAGATAGAAGATCAGCTCACCTACCTGTTAAATAATTGATATCTGCCCTGGGGTAGAAAGGCTTCACCAATTTCAATAGTTTATCCAGCGTTGTCTTCCTCTTTATTTTTTTATACTTGACTGTGTATTTTACTTCAAAAAGGACAGTTTTTTTTATGAGTAGGCAGGTACATTTCAAAAATACAATGTCAAATTAACAAGGGACACCAACACCAACCAATCTCTTTTGAGGTTAACAAATAAAAGATAATAATGGTGTTGTGGTAACTTGACACAAAAAAAAGACAAAAAATATTATGGAGATCACTATAAAAAAAACAATTTGGGAGATCTTGATAAAAAAAAAGTAGATCACTATAAAAATAAAAAAATGATTCTGGAGATCTGGTGAAAAAAAAAAAGAAGAGTATTCAGATCACGAGAAATAATAAAAAACCAGTTTGTCAGAACGTTGTGTGAATATCATCAGCAAAGCAACTTCATTATTCTAGCATTATAAAGAAGAAGAGAATGCGCTGCATTGAAAGATTTAAAAATTTGCAGCGTGACGGATGTGCTTTCTCCATTACGAACGATAGGTTTACAAGACCGAGTGCTTCTGTCTCGTACTCTATTCAGAGCATGCATGGAATTTTATGTGTCGGACTTGTGTACACACGCTCTGAATTTCCGATGTTTTTTGTCAGAAAATTTGAGAACCTTCTCTCAAACATTTGTTGGCAGAAATTCCGACAGCAAATGTCCGATGGAGCATACACACGGTCGGACTTTCCGACAACAAGCTAATGTTGAACATTTCCCGTCGGAAATTCCGATCGTGTGTACGTGGCATTACAGTAAAGAACCTTCTACGTAGTTTATGGTTAAACCTCTTTTCTTCTCATTTTATTTATTGGCCAGGTGTCTTATTAAAAGTTTTATCCCTATTGTGGGGTCACCACAGTATGATATTTTTAAATTGAAATCATATCCCCTCTGAAGCGTCTCTTCTGCATAGAGAAGTTCAGTGCTCATAACCTTTCTTCATAACAAATTCCCTCCAGACCCTTTATTAGCTTTGTTGCCCTTCTTTGTACTCTCTCCATTTCCAGTACATCCTTCCTGAGGACTGGAGCCCAGAACTGGACAGCATACTCAGATGAGGCTGGACCAGAGTCTTGTAGAATGGGAGAATTATTGCTTTATCCCTGAAGTTAATCCCCTTTTTAATGCATGCCAATATTCTGTTTGCTTTGTTAGCAGCAGCTTGGCTGTCAGCTGCATAAACACTTAAGGCTAGTTTCTACTAGTTGTGCACTCTGAAGAGGATCCGTGTTCAGATTGTTCTTCAAAGAGCATTTGGCAGGCAGCGAGGAGGTGCAATATTGCTTCCTCGTCACATATTTTAATTCCTTAAACCCTGTAGTACTGTACCACAACCACATTCAGTTGAATGGAGATAATTTTTGCTGTGCTGCATTACAAATCCCCATGACCTAAATGATGCCTTTTAGTTTGAAAGACCTGAACCCCCTCCAGTAAAAAAAATTATCTACGGCCCTGATACTACTTAACCTCCTCCTTAATCTCAAAGCGGTACATTGTTTTGCATAAAAATTTGGCGTTTTATATTGTAGGCCTGTAAAACCACTTTTGGGACACTTCTTGGTTGCCATGGACAATCTCAAGTTTCCAGGCAGAAAGAACAGTATATATAAAATATGTATGCAGGGCACTGGACAAAGTGCTTGGGACAAAAGGGAGGTGAAATGATTTGTTACAGTAATGTAATCTGTACGATTACAGTGTATTGTATGTGTTATGTTTTTTGTACTTTTTAAATTAGCCACCAGGCTCCACCCCCATGCATCGCACCGCTAGCAGGGAACGAAGTCCGGAACACAGAGCATCAGGCGGAATGATCCGGCGGAGGACACAGCGCGGGGACATCGCAGTATCCTGGTGACAAGGTAAGTAGGCTGTACCAGGATTCTGCAATGCAATCCCGAGTGTAGCTCAGGGTTACCGCTAATGGTACTGAAATTTAACCCCAAGCCACACTCAGGAATAGTGCCTGGAGGGTTTAAGTGTATGTCAAGCCAAAAACATTTTTTCTAGTTTTGGGTAAAGCGGAAAGGGTTAGAATACCTGTCACATCTTTACTGCTATCCGGGACTCTTTACCCTCACTTCATGTCTTGCTGACAACGGTTTCACCTCAATGGAAAATCTGCAAACAGGGACACAGATAGAGATACAAAATTTGACATGAGTTCTAGGCTTTCCCTACTGTACTGAAATAAAGCATTTTATTTCTGTCTTTGATATCAGCTAGACAGGAAGTGAGCATGCATTTTAACCCCTTACCTTTCATCCTCCCTTTAAATAATTTGGAATCCCCAGGGGGCCCGAAGGTTCGGTGATCATGTGACCACTGTCATAGTGGTCACATGATTGGAAGCCTGTCCCGCCAGCTGCCTATCTTTACCCTTGACCAAAAGGTGTATTTAACAGCTCAATTCTTTGTGCTGAGAGCATACAGTGAGCATAAACATTGGATACCCACTGTATTACCCAGTGTTGCATATGTGCGGCACGTGGGTGTTAAAGCCCACCATTTTGTCACTGCAAAAATGTGTTGGGTGGTTGTAAAGGGGTTAATGTCACAGTTTTTATTTTTGCTGCTTGTCTTTACATCTGATATATTGCCTGTCCATTTTATAAATATACCCGCTCCCCCTTCCAGTAAGGAGAACAAAAGTTATCAAGCGCTACTCAATCTCTAAATGCTCCAGAGCTTCCGCCCACATGAATAATGCCCACATATTGTAATTCAAACACAATTGCTGTAAGTCCATGGTGTCATGCATGCACCCGCTAGGGATGAGTCTTTGAGCTGGCCTAGCCCCACAGATGAATGCTGCAGAATCCAGCTTTCAGGACCCTCCATTGCAGGGAGAAAATACTCTGACATGTCATGTAACTAGACAGAAGACACCTGGGAGAAGTAGATCTATGTATACCTTTTAAAAAAAGGATCAAAATATATGAGGAGCCCAGGAGGGAGTAATGTTTCAGTGAGGGTAGAGACTAGCCAAAAATGAAATACAGTATGCTGTTAGAAGTCATTTTAAAAATGAAGTATGTTTTTAAATATGTAGGAATACATTGTAAGATGCCATTATTTTCTACAAGGTCCCAAAAGTGTCCCTCCTTTTTCGATCTAACTTTTTATTGTATAAATTTAGAAGACTGCATGCATCATTCTTTGGAACAACTGAATTTGTTACAGTTTACAACACCCAGAAGTTAAAAAAAAACTGCAAAAACTGCATTTGTGTAGCTGTATAAGCAAGACCTTTGTGACCTTAACAGCTAATTTGACAGGATGCAAATTTAAATCCACAATAATATATACAGAATATATGTTGCCTTGTTTGCAGTGGCACTTGTATGTATTATTAATGTTTGTATTTCATTATGCATTGGGGACAGAACCGTCTGTGCACTTGTAGTATCAACTGTTTAACCACTTGTGCCATGAAAATGTAAGTTCATATCTGTACCTTAAAAAATGAAATAATAACTTTTGGATTTGTTGTTGACCATCTCATTTAAACATGACATATACGCAGTTTCACATACTATTATTACAAATAATGGTGTCATCGTTCTCTGCTGGACCCTCCATAATGAATACACATTTGCTGTATTCAGGTACAGTACAAGCTAGTGGTGCCTTTCAGAAGGATTAGAAGACATAATGAATTGAAGGGAAATTGTGTTGTTAGAGTCTCTGACTGTCAGTGGGTGGTTTACTCATTTGGTATCCACTGTAGCAGTGGCTGGAGCAGCTTTGTAATCTCCTGCGCTAACCCACCATGCCCCCCACCCCACTGCTGCAGCCACCGGCTGTGTATCCCCCCCCCCCCCATAACTGTGCTGCCAACTATGTGAGGAAGAGTGGGTTGTGGGTGTTTGTGCTGACTTTCCAGAAAATGCCTACATTCTCTCAGATTCAGTCACTTTTTGGATATTCTGATAGCAGTGGGTGCCAGCTGTGAGAATAAATAGCATCACTGCAGATTTGTCCATCCATGCTGTTTAGTGTGGATGTGGGAATCAAGTAATTTTAATAGAACTGTGTTATGGCCAGAAGACGGGGTCTTAGTCTTATAGTATATACATTAGCAGAGGCCCTAGGGAATAAAATAGAGGGTTTCACATTTTTTATGTCACATGGTATTAGTGGAGCGGTTTTACCAACACAATTATTTTGGAAAAAAATAAACTTAAAATTATGTTAAATTATTTTATTATTTATTTATTGTTTTTATTTTTTTATTTATAAAGTTTCTTTCCTTTTTTTGTATTACTTTTATTGCTATCACAAGGAATGTAAACATCTCTTGTGTGACAGCAAAAGACTCTTGACTATTGTATAACAGATGTACTGTCCCTCCATGCTAACGGACAAACCTTGCTACAGGCCCCATTACCATTCCCAATTAATAGAGACCACACCAAGTTGGGGTAAAATTGGCCGTAGCAGCCCCTTTATTAATAAATTTAAATGAACATAACCATAAACATCTGATATTGGTCTTGGCGGGCACTACACATACCCTCTATTTAATAATAATAATAAAACTAATAATAATACTAATGCACTGCGGAACCTTTTATATCTGCTAATAGGCCTCTAGCCGACATACTGGCTCGGAGACAACCAACTGACCGCAGTGCACCCGTTAACCAAATTCCAGCTAAAACCACCGTTAGCTGGAATACCACCATCGGGACCCATACCACCAATGGGTCCCTACTCTCCTTATCCGAGGTTTCTTCATTCACCAGCCAAGACCAACACCCGCCAGCTGCAACGACATCCTGAGTACACACCGATCTGTAGGAAGAAACGAAGTCAAGTACAAAAAACAAACAGGGAGGGTGGGTGGGAAGCTTGTTCCTGTTCTCTGCACTGATGTTGGGGGGGGAGGGGCCAGCTCCTTTTTACTCTCCTGTCCCCTCCTCCCCACCGCTCCTCCAATCAAGAAAGACCTAACCCTCTCTGTACCCTGTTAACTCTGTCATGCCCGCCCTGCGCTATCTCTTCATTTTATTTCTTTTTCGCTCCGGGCTCTTCTTTATGGAGGGATCTGGGGTCTATTAGAATGTAAAATACAGAGACAGAAAGAAGTCTGCCAGCAGAAGTCTGGCTACTGGATTACAGGCAGGCTGTGCTCCCAAATAGTATGCAAAGAAGAAACCGACCACACTGGGATGGATGTGCTTCCATGTTCTAGCCTGGTCAATTTGAAAAAGGAAAGCAGAGGGACTGGCAGGATTTCATACATAGGAAGCAATGCAAAGAGAACAGGATACATTTTAATGCAATTACATAGAGCACAGACAAATATCAGAAATATTAAGTGTTATGTCAAGGCTGACACCAAGTCAGATTCAGCTATTTACACCAGGTGATTTTTTAAATATTTATATACATACTGTAACTGTATTAATTTGTGTTTTTTGGGGTTTTTTTTGGGGGGGGGGGTTATCTACATTTGCCTATGTTTCTACTGTAATGAATAACAGGTGAAATTGAGACGTAAAATGAATTTATCTGGTGCAGTGTGACATCCATTTCTTGGCTTGTACTCAGCACTGTTATCACACAGGACACATCCAGTTGTCACAATGGAGACCTGGGTGCCAGAATACCAGGACCAAAGCTACACTTACAACCATGGTGATAATTGCACACTATGCTCTGCTCTCCTTCGGTGAAATTACATTTCATCTCTAGTTTAGTGCAAGAACAAGGTTTCATTTTATCCAACACACATTTTTCATGCTGTGAATCAGAGTGACTTTGGGGGGTATCAACAAAGCACTGAGTATTACCAGTTCATTCAAATAGACTCTACTCCTACTGTGCCAGTCAACAGTAGCAACAAGCTTTCCCGGAGAATGGCATAATTTGTCTGACAGTATGGAGCTCTGTTTTCCATGTCCTGTAATTTTCTCAGTGGTGTGTTCAAATGTATTGATGGACAGATTTTATTTTCAAGAAATATATATGTATTCTACCTTTTTATTACTTGTAACAAAGACTCTTTTTTAATCTAATCATTTATACAAGGCTTACAGGTATATTTAATATTTAAAGCAGAATGTAGTAACCTAGGCAGTAAAAATCAGAATTCCACTAGTCACAGTAAATAGATGGGTTGCAAAAGGTTACTGCTTTTGTCACTTTGCTGTACTAGTAATATTACTAAATATCTAGCTATACAGGACAGCTGCTATGTTGCTAATAGAACTGAGTGGAATTGACATATCAAACTTAAAGTGTTATTAAACTTTTAGTAATATGAAAATAGTTCATCTGCCCACCCACAGTGCCCACACCACTTGACGACCAGCCGCCGCAGTTGTACTGTGGCAGAATGGCACAGCTGGGTGAAACGACGTTATGCAACATCGCTTCGCCCTGTGGCCACTAGGGTCGCACTCGCCCCCCCCCCCCCCGAGCTGATACAAGTGCCCAATTTCCAGTTCTCTGAGTGGAGAACAGACAGATCGTCTGTTCATACAGAGTATGAACAGCGGTTTGTCATCTCTCCTGCACAGTCCCCTTCCCACTTCAGTTAGAATACACACTAGGCAACACATTAAAGAGGAAGTAGACTCTCCCACTCTGATGCTTCTTTTCATTTAGTCCATTATAATAAGTAATTATCAAACTATAGCCACTGTAATCCAGACCAAATTGCATATTACTTACTGTTTAAAGGAATGTTAAAAAAAACTTGTTTACCAGGGGTAAGGCAGCGCCATCTTAAGTATTGTTTTCTGAGTCCACAGTGGAGTGTATTTCCGCCCTTACATTGCGCACTTCCTGTACTGTTAACCAAGCCTCCTTCTCAATGCAATGTTTCTATGGCAACTCTGCTTCCCTGTTCATAGCTGACTTGTTTTATTTAATAGTATTTACTTGTGCCGATTGTCTAATGTTTGCCTATGTCAGTCTTATCAGCTTCAGCTGCAGTAATGGCCAGGTTTACACTGCATGTGATGTCACATGGGGTGTAGGAGGAAGCTCTGAGTGATTCTGCAGCCTCCTGGGATTTCAGTGTTGTGCTGTAGGAAGTCCTGACAACAGATAGATAAGCTGCTACGTGCACCAGGTCTGTCCCCCACTCCCTCGATCTTGCTGGTTGCAGGGCTGGGGGCCTGTACTCGCTGCGCGTGGAAGCCACGCCCCATACACGCCCACACAGATGACCTCATTATGGTGCCGCGTGTTGGCATGTATTTGAGCATCTGCGTGCAGTTTGCCGGAGGTTTAGGTGCCTACATATAGGCGTGCAGTCGCCTGTGTGTGGTCGCCTCCTCTCGCAGTGCACGGCATAGCGTGGCGTTGGTGGGTCACCGCTGGCGGCAGGCTGGTTTTCTTTCCAGCATCCAGGGGCTTTATAATTATGCCCCTAGTGGCACCTCCACTTCACTTTCTTTCACATACTTTCATCTAGCCAAGGTATTCACTGTTTATTGTGTTGCTATTGGTGTTTCTGGTGCTTTTGGCACATTTTTTAATTTAATTGTATTGCACTTCTGCACTTTCTTGTTCCCTGGTTGGCTCTGCCCTGCTGCCACTGTGTCACCACCTCAGTTTCCCGGGTGGATGATTCTATCATTCCTTGGTGCCTCTCATCATCAACAGTTTTTCTATTTATGTTCTTCAACAAATGTATTTTATATCCATAGGTAAGAGTGCTAGGACTGTAGTTGCTGTTCCCTCTCTTCCAGTGTTAATTAATGAACATTAATTATTTACCTATTATCCATTTTAGGCATCCCCAGTTAGCTGCTCCTGATGAGTGGATACAAATCAACGAAACGCGTAGAGATTTTATATTTGATGTCATGTCACAGAAACCATGTCTATACCATGGGTTTTATCTGGATGAGCCATCAATTTATTTAATGCAAGATGTTTATGTTGTTCTGTGACTATTCTGGATGTACTGTTGATATTGATTTTATCATATGATACATTGACTACTAGGTTATTCTATTATGATATGATGTATCAATCATGCTTTACTAATTTGTATCATATTTATTGAATTAATTAAATGCATATCAATCACTATATTAAGTCCATTATCGCCACCAATGAATATCCTAGATATTATATTGTATGTCCCATCCTACCCGAGGGGTGTGTTATCATATAAAGTCCCACTTTTTTCCCCTTGCCCCAATTTCCCTTTATATTTCACATAGAGAGTGTGCCGTAAATCAGGGGAGATCTGGGCATGCTCAGTGATGTCATTCTAAAGAACAAAAAGGATTACAACAATAAGGAGATATCTACAAGCAGTGTTTATTAGGGTTTTTTATGCTGATTTACATGGGACAAAGTTGGGGGGGAGAGTTTACAACCACTTTAACCCCTTGATCGCCCCCTAGTGTTAATCAATGCATTTTTATAGTATTGATCGCTGTATTAATGCCAATGGTCCCAAACGTGTCAAAATTGTCTGAGGCATCCACCATAATGTCGCAGTCCCAATAAAAATCGCAGATTGCCGCCATTACAAGTAAAAAAAAAAAATGTAATAAAAATGCCATAAAACTATCCCCTAATTTGTAGACACTATAACTTTTGCGCAAACCAATCAATATACGCTTATTGCAATTTTTTTACCAAAAATATGTCGAAGAATACATATCGACCTAAACTGAGGGAAAAAAAGTTTTTTATAAATTTTGGGGGATATTTATTATAGCAAAAAGTAAAAAATAATGCTTTTTTTTTCAAAATTGTCACTCTTTTTTTGTTTATAGCGCAAAAAATAAAAACCGCAGAGGTGACCAAATACCACCAAAAGAAAGCTCTATTTGTGGGAAAAATTTTGTCTGGGTGACACGTCGCACGACCACGCAATTTTCAATTAAAATGACGCAGTGCCGAATCGCAAAAAGTGCTCTGGTCAGGAAGGGGGTAAAATCTTCCGGGGGTTGAAGCGGATAAAATACTGCCACTATATACCTTTTTGGCTGATCTGTATACCACGATTGCATGATAAGCGGCAGAGTTTGTGCAGAGCTGTGTGTTCAGCTAGGAGGAGATTTCCACTGCAATATGTATACAAGCCCACATGTGTGATGTCAATATCATGTGACCTGGCTAGCCCTGAGAACAAGGAAATGTTCTCTCCAGCAATAGAGACTAAACTGAGCATGTACAGGAGGCCTACCCTCACTGTACTAGACATGTGCACCATCAATAAATTAGTTTATTTTCATTCTGTTCCATTTCGTATTAGCCGTTAAATCATATTTCCTAATTTGTGTCCGAAATTCAATTTGGATTCATAACAAGTATGAATTTTTCGTTAGGTTCGTTAACTTTTCGGAACAATTACAAACGTTCGTTTTGATGAATTTAAGAAGCACCGTTACCGTTAAAGTCTATGGGACATGAACATGAAAAATCAAAAGTGCTAATTTTAAAGGCTTATATGCATAGTATTGTCATAAAAAGTGTTTGGGGACCTGGGTCCTGCCCCAGGGGACATGTATCATTGCAAAAGAAAGTTTTAAAATCTGCAGTTTTTTCGGGACCAGTGATTTTAATAATGCTTAAAGTGAAACAATAAAAGTGAAATATTCCTTTTAAATTTCATACCGGGGGGGATGTCTATAGTATGCCTGTAAATTGGCGCATGTTTCCTGTGTCTACAACAGTCTGAGAGCAAAATTACATTTCTAAAGGAAAAAAAAGTAATTTAAAAGTGCTAGCGGTAGCGTCAGCTATAATGAAATGTCGGGTCTCTGCAATACACATAAAAGTCATTGAAGAAAAACAGCCTGGGATTCCCCCACAGTACATTACCAGGCCCTTTGGATCTGGTATGAATATATAGGGGAACCCGGACCCAAAAGAAATGCGTGGCAGCCCCCCAAATTCCATACCAGGCCCTTCAGATCTGGTATGGGTATTAAGGGAAACCCCGTGCCAAAATGAAACAAAAAAATGGCGTGGGGGTCCCCTAAAAATCCATACCAGACCCTTATCTGAGCATGCAACCTGGCAGGCTGCAGGAAAAGAGGGGGGGTGAGAAAGCAGCCCCCCTCCTGAACCGTACCAGGCCACATGCCCTCAACATGGGGAGGACCTCATCCCCACAACCCTTGCCCAGTTGTTGTGGGGGTATACGGGCAGGGGGCTTATCGGAATCGGAATTTAACAAGGGGACCCCAAGATCCCGGCCCCCCCTGTGTGAAATGGTAATGGTGTACAAATGTACCCCTACCATTTCACAAAAAAAGTGTCAAAATTTTTTAAAAAGACAATAGCCGTTTTTTTTAACAATTCCTTTATTAATGTCTTATTCTTTCCCTGCTTCTTCTTCCATCTTCTTCTGGTCTTCATTCAGTTTTCTTCCTTCATCTTGTTCTTCCCCCGCTTCTTCCTCTGCTTCTTCCACAGATTCTCTGCTTCTTCCTTCAGTCTTCTTGTCTGCATATTCCCCTGGCTTCTTCTTCTCCGATTCGTTCTTCGGACGATCCGCACCCATGGGAGGTTCCCGCTGTGTGACGCTTCTGTTCTTCTGACAGTACTTATATAACTGAGGGCAGGGCAGGGCCACCCGGTGACCCTACCCACTCTGACGCATGGGGACATAACCAGGTGACCCCGCCCCCCTCGGACATTTCAGGTTAAGCCATAGAGAAGTCCCCGTGAAGTCCCCGTGCATCAGAGGGGGGCGGGATCACCTAGGATAGCATGGCTTTCTCCTCCCCCCACCTTTTCTAAGCAAACATACTGTCTACTGTTAACCCTTTCCTGTGACGACTGGAAGTTCAGGGAGGCAAAACTGGGATTGCAAGAACACCTAAATGGCCCAAGTGCTCCTCTAAATGTGAGGTCATGTGATGTACTAGTAACTTTGTGTTTTATCGTCTATTAGAGTGGGAGGGTTTCGGGTGTCACCAGGATAGGAAGACAAAAGTTCTAATTCTTCTTCACTGAACTTTTTGTCTGTGCCCAGTGTGGAGAGATGTCCCATTATGTTTTGTTCTGATTTGAGCGTCCTTTAGCAGGCTTACAGAGAGTAATAAACAACCTGGTGATGACTTTACCCTATAATATCACAAGACTACCACATCACTTTCCCCAAAATTTAGGTGAATACAAACTCAGCAATTTTGTTACTAAATCAAGTCCTCTAAAATTTTCAATTTTAATGGTGTTACTAAGTATCATTGATAGAGAAAGGGATTTTTTTCTTAGAAAAACATGTGCAAAAACTCACCTCCTCCCCTAGGCCATGCCCGTCTCTGCCCCCTACCCACCCCTAGAACCAACCCTAGGACTGCCCTTTGTCTCCACCCCTACACACCTCCTAGAACCGCTCCCTTAAGAGAACAGGTAACCAAGTATAATTTAGGGGGCTATACAAGTAATTTATATGGAATTTGTTAAAAGAAAGCAATGTTGTAAAATGTATAAAATATTAGAAATACCCAGCACTTACCAAAGTAAGCTCAGAGGTACTTCCAGAGAATTTCAACAGGCCCATATCCAGCAAAGAAACAGCCTCATATCCCGCAAAGAGACAGCCCTATATCCTGCAAAGAGACAGCTCCATATCCCACAAAGAGACAGCCCTATATCCTGCAAAGAGAAAGCCCCATATCCAGTAAAGTGATGGCTCCATATCCAGAAAAGAAATACGCCCATATCCAGCAAAGTGAATGGCCCATATCCAGCAAAGTGACAGTCCCATATCCTGCAGAGAGACAGCCCCATATCCAGCAAAGAGACAGCCCCATATCTAGCAATAGACAGTCATAATATCCAGAAAGAGACATTTCCATATCCAGCAAAGAGACAGTCCCATATCAAGCAAAGAGACATCCCCCATATCCAGCAAGAGAAATCCCCCATATCAAGCAAAGAAACAGCCAAAATCCAGCAAAGGTCCAGCCCAGCAAAGAGACAGTCCAAATCCAGCAAAGAGAAAGCCCAGTCCAGCAAAGAGACAGCTCAAATCCAGCAAAGAGACAGTCCAAATGCTGCAATGAGACAGTCTAAATCCAGCAAAGAGGCAACCCAAATCCAGCAGAGACAGTCCAAATCCAGCAAAGAGACATCCCAAATCAGCAAAGAGACATCCTAGCAAAAGACAGCCCAAATCCAGCAAAGAGACAGCCCAAATCCAACAAAGATATAGCCCGAATTCAGCAATTTTTGCCCAATCCAGCAAAAATATGGCCCAATCCAGCAGTGAGATGGCCCACATTCAGCAAAGAGACAGCCCAAATTCAACAAAGACACAGCCCAGTCCATTAAAGAGACAGCCCAGTCCAACAAAGAGGCAGTCCAATCCAGCAAAGAGACCACTCAAATCCAGCAACGAGATGACCCATTCCAGTAACAAGATAGCCCAGTCCAGCAAAGAGACAGTCTAATCCAGAAAAGAGACAGCCCAATCCAGCAAAGAGACAGCCCAAATCCCGCAGATAGATAGCCCAGTCCAGCAAAGAGACAGCCCAATCCAGCAAAACGACAGTCCAATCTAGCAAAAATACAGCCCAATCCAGCAAAGAGATGACCCAATCCAGCAAAAAGACCAAGTCCAATTCAGCAGAGAGACAGCCACAGATACAGCACAGTTTCAATCAGCAGCATTGTCAATTTGTTTACCAAAAAAGGCTAAAAACTTGTGTCCACAGAGACACACGGTCAATTCACTCCACTCTGTGACTTTGACCTCCGGTCTGCAGGGAGAGGCAGAGCAGAATGTAGATCACTCTGCCTTCTGCTCTTTCAGGCTGCAGCCCGGAGTTGAGCTATATTTCCTGCTTGACCACTCTGCCATTTGATCACTCTTGCATGGCAGTGGGCTTTGCTCCCAGTGCCCCCCACACTGTAGAAGATGCCGGAACACCATTCTGGCAAGTTCTGCTAGAATAAAACCCCTGGATAGAGATATCCTTTAAATAATATCCACGTTGTGTTTTCTTGTTTAAAGTCATCATTATAGATATACTGTATATGTAGTATCTCACAAAAAAAGAGTACACCCTTCACATTTTTGTAATGTGACAACCCTGAAGAATTGATACTTTGCTACAATGTTTCCCTGCAGTCAAGCATGGTGGTGGGAGTGTCATGGTCTGCATGAGTGCTGCCCACACTGGGGAGCTACAGTTCATTGAGGGAATCATGAAGGACAGCATGATCTCCCACCCCCCCTTTGGAGACTGGCCCGCAGGACAGTATTCCAACATGATAACGACCCCAAACACACCTCTAAGACGACCACGGCCTTGCTAAAGAAGCTGAGGACAAAGGTGATAGACTGGCCAAGCATGTCTCCAGATCTAAACCCTATTGAGCATCTGTGGGGCATCCTCAAACAGAAGGTGGAGGTGCACAAGGTCTCTGACATTCACCAGCTCCATGATGTCATCATGGAGGAGTGGAAGAGGACTCCCGTGGCAACCTGTGAAGCTCCGATGAACTCCATGCCCAAGAGGGTTAAGGAAGTGCTGGAAAATAATGGTGGCTACATAAAATATTGACACTTTGGGCCCCATTTGAACATTTTCCCTTAGGGGTGTACTCACTTTTGTTGCCAGCGGTTTAGACATTAATGGCTGTGGGTTACATAGTTACATAGTTACATAGTTATTTAGAGGGGACATCAAATTTACACTGTTATACAAGCTGTACACCTACTACTTTACATTGCAGAAAAGTATAATTTCTTCAGTGTTGTCATATGAAAAGATATAATAAAATATTTACAAAAATATGAGGGGTTTACTCACTTTTTTGAGATACTGTATTTAGAGGTATAGTGGCTTCTTCTACTCAGGGGGCCAAAGTGCAACCTTAAAGCATAACTGAACCCAAAAGCAAGAATATAACATACAGCAACCTACAAGTCCCTAGATGTACAGTAGTGGTTGTATTAATTTTCTTTTTTGCTAGACTTTTTTTTCTTTGATTTATATTTACTTTATATTTTATTTTATTTACTTCATATTTCTACCCTGTGTTTCTGCGAATAACACAATTACACTATTCCTGGATGACTGTACTTATTCCTCCACTCTATCTATAGAAGGAGCCAAGGTTGTCTCTCAGGATGAATTTCAAACTAAGGGTAGATTGATGGGACTAGTAGTTTATCAAGATAAGGTAATTGAGTTTTTTTTAGGTTCAGAAGGCACACATCTTTTTTGAACAACAAGTATTTTCTGTCTTGCTGAAAATGTTTTTGGCCCAAAAAAAAATGCATGCACCCACCACATCTAAGCACTTGTAAGCTGTGATATATTACATATTTGTTCTTAAAGTGGTGTTGCCACCAAAAAATGAAAAAGTGCTTAAAATTCTTAAAAACAAAAAACAATTGGAAAAATTTTTTTTTTTTTACTCACCTCTAAATACCTGTTGCCAGGGGGTCCCTTGTAGTCTGCCTTCTTCCTTGCCCGGGCTGGTGACATCACTTCCCCTCGCGCCGCACAGTCATCTGGGACCTGTCACGTGTCCCAGATGACTGTGCGGCGTATCACGGCACCCTGCGCTGCTCGCGCATGCGCAGTGGGTGCCCGGCTGTGAAGCCACAGCCGGGTGCCCACAGTACAAATGACGGCGCCGCAAGCGGAGCGGGGAACGAGGGGGGGCTTCGTTCTCCCGCATTGCTGGACCCTGGGACAGGTAAGTGTCCGATTACTAAAAGTCAGCAGCTACAGTATTTGTAGCTGCTGACTTTTAATTTTTTTTTTTTAGGGGCACCCCACTTTAAGTTTAATTATCCTCAAGGAGCAAAAAAAAACTAAGCAAAAGATTTTTTGGCCAGTAAAGACCAAATGCTGGCACCTTATGGCATGTGTGCTTATGCAGGACGTTTCATTTTAAAAATGTAATATGCGTGTTAGATTTAAATGCAGTGCATATTCTATTTACATTTAAAAAAAAAATGCATAGTCAGAGAAAGGAAGAAATGCCACCTTTACCATGACAAAATGTAACGGAAGTGATGGTAAAAAAAAAAAGGTTATGTAAGCAGTGCAAGCATTAATGAAAATCTCTAAACTCAGAAATAGTAAGAAGTAGAAGCGTTAGACTACGTTCAGTAAATAGTGCTAGAACGACAATGTACTGCTGAGTACTCAATACCGATAAGTCAGTCTGTGCAGCAATTCCTGATTATGCCCTTTCCACAGCATCTCACTAGAGGTCACCAGGAATGGACTTCATACACTCAGAGAAATCACAGTATAAGCTCACTGAATCATCTCTCTGGCTCCGGCAACAGATTGAAATGTCAGGACTGTTCACTCAGGTGGCGCTTGAAGACATTTATAAAGTGATTCGGCTAGTTTACCTTTGTGAAGCTCAGAGAGGCTTGCCACCTTTAGAGAAATGGGAGCTTTCATTGCAGTATTTTCTTTCTCCCTGGGTTTTTGTATTTAAATAGAATTTTTTTTAAAGATGAACTGCAGGCAAACAGCTAACTACCCCTTCAAAATACATATATCAGAGCAGTTTTACCTGCCAAAGGATTTGTATTTCTATTCATCTAGTCCTCATTTTTATGCTGCCATGGCAAATTGCACATTCAGACTGGTGACCTGACTTTTTTCTGCAGCAGTTAAAGTGTAATTCCACTTTTATTGAGAAAAAAAAAAAAGTGAACTGTGCCAATTGCAATGATTTTAACAAACCATGTTGCAGATTCCTACCTGTTTCTGAATAGCTTTTTGTTTCACCATGTCTTTCGTCTACAGACTTTGAATGAGAAGATCTGTATTCATTAAAATCTGCTGGTGTACTGTTGAGAAAAGGTGCAGAGTCTGCATCCCTCTAGAAGTATTTAACCCTTGGGAAACATCTAACCAAAACCTAAATTTCTATTGCAGAGGGCACATAAGAATTGATTCATGCTTTTTCATGGAAATATACATTTTGGGGTCCGTTCTAAATACCAGCGATGTGCAAAGCACCTTCAGGCTGCCATATTGTATTAAATTGTACAGAAAATAATGACAGTGGCTGCAGATTGAGAAAGTAAGTTTTATAACATACAATTACAATATGTCTTGTCTTGTAATATAAATATATGTATAGTATCTCACAAAAGTGAGTACAGCCCTCAAATTTTTGTAAATATTTTATTATATCTTTTCATGTGACAGTACTGAAGAAATTACACTTTACTACAATGTAAAGTAGTGAGTGTACAGCTTGTATAACAGTGTATATTTGCAGTCCCCTCAAAATAACTCAACACAGCCATTAATGTCTAAACCGCTGGCAACAAAAGTGAGTACACCCTTAAGTGAAAATATCCCCAACTAGCCATTTTCCCTCCCCGGTGTCATGTGACCCATTAGTGTTACAAGGTCTCAGGTGTGAATGGGGAGCAGGTGTGTTAAATTTGGTGTTATCGCTCTCACTCTCTCATACTGGTCACTGGAAGTTCAACATGGCATCTCATGGCAAAGAACTCTCTGAGGATCAGAATTTTTTTTTCAGTTTTTTTTTTTTCTGCTCTACATAAAGATGTCCTTGGCTATAAGAAGATTGCTAAGACCCTGAAAATGAGCTGCAACACGGTGGCCAATACCATACAGCAGTTTAACAGGACAGGTTCCACTGAGAACAGGCCTCACCATGGTCGACCAAAGAAGTTGAGTGCACGTGCTCAGCGTCATATCCAGAGGTTATCTTTGGAAAATAGATGTATGAGTGCTGCCAGCATTGCTGCAGAGGTTCAAGGGGTGGGGGGGTCAGCCTGTCAGTGGTCAGACCCTACGCCGCATACTGCATCATTATTGTTTTGAGGGGACAGCAAATTTACATTGTTATACAAGCTGTACACTCACTACTTTACATTGTAGCAAAGTGTCATATCTTCAGTGTTGTCACATGAAAGATATAATGATATGTGAGATTTTATATATATATATATATATATATATATATATATATATATATATATATATATATATATATATATATACTGTATATATTATTTACCATTTAAAGTATTTTTAGATCCAAAACATTATTTTTTTTTATTTAGACAGAGTGGAGAGGAATTTGACCATTTGTTAAATTTTTTGTTAAGAAGATTTACCACCCCCCCCCCCTTCTTTTTCCTTGTGACCTTTGTCCCCAAGAATTAAAAGTGGGAGAATATCTCAACTTTTGAGTTGCCACCAGAAAAAGACACTATAGTAATGGTTACATAACTATAAGGGGAGCAGGGGTGGACTGACAACTCATGGGGCCCCCGGGCAATAGGAGATTATGGGGCCACACAGTATACACAAACACACACACACACACTGTATACAATAACACAGTATACACAAACATGTTTCTATTGGCTGAGAAGGTACTGGAGAGGTGGGGCAGCTATAATCTCTGGATTTTTAGACCAAAAGGATGTCGGTAAGGGACATTTCAGAGACAGATGTAAAAAAAAAACACAAATTTTTACATCCTGTCCCTGGTTTTACTGAGGCTGGCAACCCTGATGGGGCCCTCTAGTGGCATGGGGCCCTCGGGAAGTGCCCGTGTGGCCCAATGGTCAGTCCGCCCCTGAAGGGGAGATTTCACTCAGTACTGCTAGGACCTTGAAGAAGGGGACATATCACCCTTGTCCTGAAAAAGTGTATGTTAGGGCAAATAAAAAAAGGATCATGGACGGTATTCAATTGTTTTGCAGGTGCACTAATATGGCTACAATCACTCACATTTAAAGATTTATTCACATTTCTTATTGTGGCTATGGGACAAGAAGCAAAAGGAAATCACTCTAATGTGAAACAGATGGCAAAAAAAAACTGATGGGGTTATAACCCTCCTTACTTACTTAGTTATATTTTAAGCAATACAACAGGGTCACTTCTTTGATCCCCTGCCTGTGAGTGGACCATTAAGAGTCACAAGAAGTTCACTTTTATTGCTGCCTGCATGATTCTTGCCAACACATGTGCATGCAAAACACCTTATTGTCTCGTAGTAATGCCCATCCCTCTCCTAGTATGAGTGCTGCTGTAAAAGGCTGATTTCAAGTCAAATTCTGGTATTTTTTGTTAAAAATGTTTTACCAAATTTACAGGATTTTTTTTTTCCAGACTACATGTCTGATTTTTTTCATCTTAGTCCCGCGCTCTCCAGCTTCAATTAGTAAAAAAAAATTCAAATAAAGTTATAAAAAAAAAAAATGACATTTTCTTTTTCAAGGGAATGGCAGGAGGGAACGTGCAGGTTACTTTTGACATCTAAAATAATAGTTACTTGACTTTTCTCTAACTTCACTTGCTGCATGATGAAGAATTGAAACCCAAGACAGGCAGGTAGCATTTTTGGGAGGTTAGGAAGTCAGCAATAGCTGACTTTATTTTCTGCAGTACAAATTTCCTGTCAATCATTAAAGCATAAGAAACTAAAAAGGAAAGAGTGTACATTTCTATTTGATTAATGACATTAGATCAATGGCATTATTAAGTCATTAAATCGGAACAAAAATAGAGTTTGCAAGAATGCAGTATATCCTACCACAATATAGACTTTATTGGCACCCACATAAGACAGATACTTTGATCTAAAAATATATATATATATATATTTTTTACAATTTAAAACCATACAGTTCTAAATATCGATTGAGGGGGCATATAAACAGGGCCTTCTCCACATGGCCACAATGGGATGGTGGTACTGTCTGCATCAGGATCCATAAGGTAGGAGTATGGACTGCTGGGCAATCATTTGATCTTACCATCTTTATTTTCCTGGTCCTTATTAAGTCTCTTGGATAACTGTAAATCCCTCTATCTCTTTGGAGAGCTTTTAACGTCTCTTCCATACTGGCTTTAGAATCACAAGCAATGGATATCGAGTATTGGCCTCATAAAGTGTCTAAATTGAAGGTATAAATGTGATAGTGATTAGGGATGAGCCAAACACCCCCTCTGGGTGGTGGTGGTGCCAGAACATTGTACCCCTCACAGATACTCTTGTTGGGCACCGGAATGGGCCCTGCTGTGAAATATTGGATCAAAATTTGTAATTACATGCTCTTGTTAAACAGGCTCAGAAAAATTGGGCCTTGGGTGATGGTGCCCTAAACCAAAAAGATTGTTGGAAGCTAGCATCATCAAGATTGAGGAGGAATTGGATAGTCAGCATAGGCAGTCTTCAAGGGATCCCATATCCATAGCAAATTCAATTAGTTACATCAGCATCAAGTGTTTGATGGCTGCTGATTAGGGATGAGATTTGTGTTCGAGTCGAACATACGTTTGACTCGAACATCGGCTGTTCGCCCGTTCGGCGAATTCCGAACGTTATGGGCCGTTCGCGCCAAATTCGTGTGGCGCTCACGGCCCACAATGCACTGCGTCATCGCAGTGCATTGCTGGCTCATGATTGGCCAAGCATGCACTGTGACCCCGCATGCTTGGCCAATCACAGCGCCAGCAGCGAGGAGAGCCATGATTGGCCACAGGCAGGATGCCTGTGGCCAATCATAGCTCAGGCTGTGTAGTACACACCCCACACTATATAAGGCCGCCAGCGCGGCGGCCTAGTGTAGTGTGTTGGCGTCTGAAGCAGTTAGTGGGTGTTCTGTGTACCTTCAACACAGTACACACCGATAGTTTTCGGCCGATTTTCGTTCTTGCTGTTGTGTAGTGGTTGTTGTCTGTGTGCCCTGACCTCAGAATACACCGCTATATTCACCTCACCTATATAGCTAGTGATCTATCTTTTATAATAGAGCTTGCAGTCAGTAGTGTTAGGAACTTGTGCGTGCTGTCTGCGTGCTCTGTACCCAGTACACACCGCTATATCCACCTACATAGCTCTTATCTATTTGAGCCCACTTGCCATCTGCAGGAGTTAGTGGGTTTTTTGTGCCTCCAGCACAATATACACCTGTATCTACCCTTTATTGCTGTTCTCTAATAGAGCCATCTGCAGGGCTTAGTGGGTGTTGTGTGACTCAATTACAGTATACCCCTTTATCTCTGGTGTTCTATAATAAAGGTATCTGCAGGAGTTAGTGGGTGTTGGGTGACTCCAGCACAATATACACCTGTATCTACCGTTTATTGCTGTTCTCTAATAGAGCCATCTGCAGGGCTTAGTGGGTGCTGTGTGACTCCATTACACTGCTGTTTTACCCAACTCCCTTCAGGCCATTACCATGTCTGGAAGGCCAGCAAGGAGAGGCAGACAGGCGCGAGCCGATAAAAGAGGGCAAGCAGGCTCTGTGTCTAGAGACAACAGTCCTGGTCATGGACGCGGTGCATTGTCATCAGCACGTGGCCATGGGACACGCTTGTCCTTCTTTTCGGCAGCTGGACATGTTGAACCGCAACATGCCAACGACTTGGTAGAGTGGATGACCAAGCCCTCTTCATCCTCCTCATCCTCTCTCACCCAGTCTCAGGATACTAGCAAAGCAGCTGCCAACGCATCGTCTTCCCTCCTCTCAATGTCATCATCAGTGACTCCTTCCCTAGACCCACCACGTCCTCCTGAGGAGTCTCCTGAACTCTTTGAGCACAGTGTTGGGTACATGCTCCAGGAGGATGCCCAGGGTTTTGTGGGCTCTGATGATGACACTCAGCTAGAGGAAGGCAGTAGCGTGAGCGCAGAGAGAGGGGATGCTCAAGAAGGACAGCAATCTGGCAGTCATGTTCCACAAGCTGCAGCATACTGCCAGGTTTGCTACAGCGATGAAGAGGGAGGGGATGATGAGGGCACTGACTCCACGTGGGTGCCTGGAAGGAGAGAGGAGGAGGAGGAGGAGGAGGAGAAGGAGGCACATGTCCAACGAGGCAGGATGCCCTCCGGGGGCCAGCTTAGGGGCAGCACACCGACTGAATCACACCGCAGAGCTCCGCCTGTGCAGGGCTCTGCCTCTGCGCGTTATTCTAAAAGTTCTTTGGTGTGGGCCTTTTTTGAGACGAGTGCATCAGATCGCACCGCTGCTATTTGCAACATATGTCTCAAGCGTATCTCGCGTGGCCAAAACATCAGCCGCTTGGGCACCACATGCTTTACCAGACATATGTTGACCTGCCATGCAGCTCGTTGGCAAGCGTACCTCAAAGACCCACACCAAAGAACAAAGCGGACCTCTCCTTGCTCCTCATCAGCTGGCATCTCCAACCCCACTAGACCTTCAGTCCTCTCTGAAACCTGCTCTGAGAGGAATGAAGGTGTAGAATTAGGTGTGTCACAGCCAAGTGCTTCCGGGAACTCTGCTAGCGGTACACCCACGTCCGATTATAGCAGGCAAATGTCCCTGCCCCAGCTGCTGGACCGGCGAAAGAAGTTCACTCCCAGCCATCCACATGCCCAGCGGTTGAATGCTAGCTTGGCTAAATTGCTAGCACTTCAACTGCTGCCTTTTCAGTTGGTAGACTCGGCACCCTTCCGTGAGTTTGTACAATGTGCGGTTCCTCAGTGGCAGGTCCCCAAACGCCACTTTTTCTCACGGAAGGCGATTCCGGCTCTCTACCGGCATGTGGAAGGCAATGTCATTGCCTCGCTGGACAGGGCGGTCAGCGGTAAGGTGCATATTACCGCTGACTCATGGTCCAGCAGGCATGGACAGGGACGTTACCTGTCTTTCACGGCCCATTGGGTCACTCTTCTGGCAGCTGGGAAGGATGCAGGACAAGGTGCAGTAGTGTTGGAGGTTGTTCCGCCACCACGCCTCCAAAATGCTACTATTGGTTGTGACACACCTCTCTCCTCCACCCCCTCCTCTTCTTCTTCCTCCATGGCCTCTTCCAGTGCTCTGTCCTCAGAACCAGCGGTGCTTCGTAGGCGTTCCAGGGGCTACGCAAGTACGCAGGCAAAACGATGCCATGCCGTGCTTGCGCTGGTTTGTTTGGGGGACAGGAGCCACACTGGGGCGGATGTTTTGTCAGCTCTGCAGGGGCAGGCTGAGAGGTGGTTGACGCCATGCCAGCTTAAGCCAGGAATGGTGGTTTGTGACAATGGCACCAACCTCCTCTCCGCCCTCCGACAGGGACAACTGACCCATGTGCCCTGTGTAGCTCACGTCCTTAACCTGGTGGTGCAGCGGTTCTTGGGCAGGTACCCCGGCTTACAGTATGTCCTGAAGCAGGCCAGGAAAGTCTGTGTGCATTTCTGCCGATCATTTAATGCCTGTGCTCGGCTGGCTGAGCTCCAAAAGGAGTTGAACCTGCCCAAGAACCGCCTTATATGTGACATGCCCACCAGGTGGAACTCAACGTTGGCCATGCTGCAGCGGCTGCACACGCAGCAGAGGGCCATCAATGAGTACCTGGACAGGATCAGGGGAGCTCGGTTTTTTCTCACCACGCCAGTGGGGCATGATCAGGGATGCATGCACTGTCCTGTCACCGTTTGAGGAGGCCACAAGGATGGTGTGCAGTGACAGTGCATGCATCAGTGACACTGTACCTCTTGTCCACCTCTTGGAGCATACGCTGCGTGGAATAATTGACAGGGCACTTGAGGCAGAACAGAGGCAGGAAGAGGAGGACTTCCTTGCCTCTCAAGGCCCCCTTTATCCAGATAGTGTTCCTGCTGTGCCACCCATCACACAGGAAGAGGATGAGGAGGAGGAAGAGGAGGAGGAGGATGATTGTGTCAGCATGGAGGTGGAGGCTGGCACTCAGCATCAGCAGCAGCAGCAGCAGCAGCAGCAGCAGCAGCAGCAGCAGTCTTGTAGGGATGATTTACAGTCCCAAGAAACATGTGGACTTGTACGTGGCTGGGAGGAGGTAGCTGCGGATCATGTTGTCCTTAGTGACCCAGAGGACTCCGGACCGAATGCCTCAGCTAACCTACGCTGCATGGCCTCCCTGATCCTGCAAAGCCTGCGGAAGGATCCTCGTATTCTTCGGATCAAGGAGAGGGACCATTACTGGCTGGCCACTCTCCTTGATCCACGGTACAAGGGTAAGGTTGCCGACCTTATCTTGCCATCGCAGAGGGAGCAGAGGATGAGACATCTCCGGGAGGCCTTGCAGAAAGGTCTGTGCAACGCGTTCCCAGAGACTGGGAGGTTACAAACTCCTGGTCCTGGACAACGTGTTGCTGAGGCATCGGTCAGAAGGAGCGGTGGAGAAGGTGGCCGTCTGACTGATGCTTTCAGACAATTTTTTAGTCCGCAGCCCCAAGGTATGATCGGTTCCAGCAACCATCGCCAGCGTCTGATTTACATGGTGCAGGAATACCTAGGGGCAAGGTCAGACTTGGACACCTTTCCCACCGAAAATCCTCTGGCTTACTGGGTCTTGAGGGTGGATCACTGGCCAGAGCTTGCACAGTATGCAATTGAGCTACTGGCCTGTCCTGCATCCAGCGTTCTTTCGGAACGCACCTTCAGTGCTGCTGGTGGCTTTGTTACCGATCACAGGGTGCGCCTGTCCACCGAATCAGTTGATCGACTGACCTTCATCAAGATGAATCAGTCTTGGATCACCCACAGCTACCAAGCACCTGAAGCTGATGTAACAGAATAATTTTTTTTGAAATATCACATCCCTTCAAGACTGCCTATGCTGATGCTGAGTGACTGTCCTGTTATGTTGATTGTCTATCCTCTTCCTCCTTCGCTGATATGTTGGAAGAACATTTCTGGTTCTGGGTGATGCCTAAGGCCCAATTTTTCTGCCCCTGTTTAACAGGGGCGTTTAAGTACAATTTTTGATGCAATGCTTTGCAGCAGGGCTAATTCCTGCAATCAAACAAGAGTATATGGAAGAGGTTGCAGTGTGGTGGCACCATCACCAGTGCCTAAGGCCCAATTTTTATGCCCCTGTTTAACAGGGGCGTTTAATTATAATTTTTGATGCAATGCTTTGCAGCAGGGCTAATTCCTGCAATAAAACAAGAGTATATGGCAGAGGTTGCAGTGTGGTGGCACCAGCACCAGTGCCTAAGGCCCAATTTTTCTGCCCCTGTTTAACAGGGGCGTTTAATTAAAATGTTTGATGCAATGCTTTGCAGCAGGGCTAATTCCTGCAATAAAACTAGAGTATATGGAAGAGGTTGCAGTGTGGTGGCACCAGCACCAGTGCCTAAGGCCCAATTTTTATGCCCCTGTTTAACAGGGGCGTTTAATTAAAATTTTTGATGCAATGCTTTGCAGCAGGGCTAATTACTGCAATAAAACTAGAGTATATGGCAGAGGTTGCAGTGTGGTAGCACCAGCACCAGTGCCTAAGGCCCAATTTTTCTGGCCCTGTTTAACAGGGCGTTTAATTACAATTTTTGATGCAATGCTTTGCAGCAGGGCTAATTCCTGCAATAAAACTAGAGTATATGGCAGAGGTTGCAGTGTGGTGGCAACCATATTGCAGGAACCAGATATAACATTAAAACCGCAAGCAGTTTTAAATGGTGTTATTTCCATTTAATGTCATTTTGTGCAGGGACTGTTCTAAACACGGGAAACACGTGGCACTTCACAGGCATACTACAGACACCCCCCAGGCACCATATTTAAAGGAATATTTCACTTTTTTTTTTTTCACTTTAATCGTCATTAAAATCAGTGCTCCCGCCAAAACGGCCGTTTTTAAAAGTTTTTTTTGCAGTGACCCATGTCCCCTGGGGCAGGAGCCAGGTCCCCAAACCCTTTTTAGGACAGTATCTTGCATATTAGCCGTTAAAATTAGCACTTTTAATTTCAAACGTTCGAGTCCCATAGACTTCAATGGGGTTCTAAAGTTCGTTCGAATTTGGGGTCCGTTCGAAAGTTCTGGTGCGAACCGAACCGGGGGGTGTTCGCCTCATCCCTACTGCTGATCCAAGACTGATTCATTTTATGAATGTGAGCCTATCAACGGAGTCTGTGGACAGGTGCACTCTTTGATCCATTACAAACCCTCCGGAAGCACTGAATGTGCATTCAAAAAGCATGCTGGATGCAGAACAGGCCAGTAGCTCAATTTCATATTGAGCAAGTTCTGGCCAGTGTTTTATCCTCAAGACCCAGTAACCCAGTGGATGCTCTGTTGGAAAGGTCTCCAAGTCTGCTCTTGCCCCTAGATTCCTGCACCATATTATGCAGACACATGCGATGGTTGCTTGAACTGATCAGACCTTGGCGCTGAGGACTGAAAAATAGTTTAAAGGCATCGGTCATCCGGTCACCTTCTCCATCGCTCTTCCTTTGATTGAATGAAGCCTCGGCAAAATGTTGTTCAGCAGAAGGAAACGGTAACCTCCCAGGGTCTGGAAATGCATTACACAAATGTTTCTTTAAGGCCTCCTGAAGATGTTTCATCCTCTGTTCCCCCTGCGAAGGTAGGATGAGTTCTGCAATCTTGATACCACAAATCCTAGAGCCTTTTTTGCAGGCTTTGCAGAATCAAGGAGGCCATGCAGCGTAAGTTTGCAGAGGCATTCGATTCTGAGTCCTCTGGGTCACTAAGGATCACACTAGCCACATACAACTCCTTGGGTTTCTGGGGACTGAAAACCATCCCTTGAAGACTGCTGCTGAGTGTTATCCTCTACATCAATGCTGACACAATCCTCCTCCTCCTCTTCTTCCTGTGTGTTTGGCAGGCCCGCAGAAATGCTATCTGAATAAAGGGGGCCTTGAGAGGAAAGGAAGTCCTCCTATTTCTCCCGCTGTTCTGTCTCAAGTGCCCTGTCCATGATTCCACAAAGCATGTGCTCCAGTAGGAAGACTAGAGGGACAGTGTCACTGATGCATGCATTGTCGCTGCTCACATCCTTGTGGCCTCCACAAATGGTGACAGTGCATGCATCCTTGATCAGTAGCCTGTCCTGGTGCCATACTCTCACAGGTATTCATTGATGGCCCTCTGCTGTGTGTGCACCGCTGAAGCACTGCCAACATTAAGTTCAACCTGATGGGCATGTCACAAATGAGGTGGTCGGTGGACAGGTTGCATTCCTTTTGAATGTTAGCCAGCTGAGCTCTGACATTGTATGACCGGTGGAAATGACCACAGACTTTTCTGGCCTGCCTCAGGGGATCTTGTAAGCTCTTTTTACCTGCTCAAGAACCGCTGCACCACCTAATTCAGGATGCGTGCCAAACATGGAACATGGGTCAAGTGTCCTTTTTGGAGGGAGGAGAGAAGGTTAGGGCTATTATCGCATACAACCATTCCTGGATGAAGCTGGCATGGCATCAACCACCTCTGAGCCTGCTTCTGGAGAGCTGACAGAATCTCTCCCGCAGTGTGGCTCCTGTCCCCTAGGCAGACAAACTCATGCACCACATAGCATCTTTTAGCCTGACTGCGTTCGTAGCCCATTGAACGCTTACAGAGCACCGCTGGTTCAGAGGATAAATCTGCAGAAGAGGGCACAGAGAAAGAAGAAGAGAAGGCGGTGAGAGAGCTGTGGCAGAATCACTAGCATTTTGGAGGCGTGGTAGTGGAACAGGCTCCAACAACACTGAACCCTTTCCTGCATCCTTCCCAGCTGCCAGCAGAGTTACCCAGTGAAGGAAAGATAACTTCCTTGCCAGTGCCTGCTGGTCAGCGATTATATGAACCTTGCTGCTGAACGCCCTGTCCAACAAGGCCAAAATATTGCCTTCCATGTGCTGGTAGAGAGCGGGAATGGCCCTCCATGAAAATAAATGGCATTTGAAAACCTGCCACTGAGGTACAGCACATTCCACAAATTCACAAAAGGGGCCAGTGTCTACCAGCTGAAAAGTTAGCAGTTGCAGTGCTAGCAATTTGGCCAAGCTAGTATTTAGACACTGAGCATGTGGATGGCTGGGACAGAATTTCTTTTTACAGTTCAGCTATTGGGGTAGGGACATTTTCCTGCTAAAATCAATTGGTGGTGTACTGCTAGCAGATTGGCTGCAAGTACTTGGGACACCTATTGCTATACCATTCCTCTCAGTGCAGGTTTTTGAGAGGACTGGAGGTAAAGAAGGGTTGGAGATCCCAGATGAGAAGCAAGGAGAAGTCCGCCTTTTTTCTTTGATGTGGGTCTTTCAAGCGCTGTTGCCAACAAACTGCATGGCAGGTCGGCATATGTCTGATCAAGTATGTGGTGCCCAAGCAGCTGCTGTTCTGGTCACACTTGATCTGCTTCAGACATAGGTTGCAAACAGAATTGGTGCGATCTGCTGCACACGTGTCAAAAAAGGCCCACACCAAGGAACTTTTAAAAGTCAGCTGGAAGTCAGCAGTGCCCTGCATCTGCGTAGCTCTGCAGTGTGATGCAATAGGGTGGCTGCCCTTAAGCTGCCCCCTGGAGGACATCCTGCCTTGTTGGAGTTGTGCCTCCTCCTTCTCCTACTCCTAACTTTCCTCCTCTCTTCTTTCAGGCACCCAAGTACAGTTAGTGACCTCATCATCCCTTCCCTCCTCATCACTAGAGCAAACTTGGCATTATGCTGCAGCTGGGGGAAAATAACTAACAGTTTTTTGTCCTTCTGTGGCACCCCCCTCTCTCTAGGCTCACGTTACTCCCCTCCTCAACTTGGGAACCAACATCAGAGCCTTCAAATTGCTGTGCATCCTTCAGCAGCATGTACCCGACACTGTGGTTGAATAATTCTGGGGACTCCTCCGTGCATGATGGTGGGGCTATGGAAGGAGTGACTGTGGTCAAGGAGCCAGTGAAATAGGCTGCTTTGGCAGCTGCATTGGAAGGCAAACTACTATGAGCCTGGGTGACAGAGGATGAGGACGGCTTCATTATCCACTCCACCAACTCTTCTGCTTGCTGTGGCTCTATAACATGGCCAACAGCAGAAAAAAATGACAAGTGTGCACCACGGCCTCCTGCAGAGGATGCACCATGTCCATGACCACCACTGTTGACTGTAGACATATTGGCCTGTGAGCATCTTCCTCTCCTTTGTGGCCTTCTGTACATGATGTATTTTTTGTTTTGCAACACTGCACTACACTATATTTTATACTGTGTACACCGCCTGACGTGTATTAGAAACTATACACCACTGAATGCACTGTATATATGGGCTACACTGAATGCAGAGTATGTATATGTATGTATGTATGTATGATAGACTCCCATTTCATGTGAACGGCAGTAGAGACCTTTGGTAGGAAGTTAGGAATCGATCTGAGAATAATCTTGTTGGGAAAAATCACACAAAAAGGCTCTTTGGATGAAAAGGGCATTATTCGGAAACTCTCCTGGTGGGGGCTAGAACACTGTCCTCAATGTTAGATGAAATAATGAACAGGATGATGTTGGATCAAAAGGAGGAGCCAACAAGGCAGGTCACATTTGGCAAAGTAAGACTTCAGGGGAGGTCTGATTTTAATGGCTGCCTTCAGGAAACGGACCACGACAGGATCTATTGCCCACCTTAAATTCGTCATTGCCGAAAGGGCAGAAATCTGGATCTTCAGGGGATTATAAACCAGGCTATCATCCAGTCCCCGCTGGAGAAACTCCAAGATGTTTGAGACTGAAGGAGATTCGGACTCCCAGCCCCTCTCCACAGCGGTGCGTCGGAAAGCCTTCCATACCCGGTGATAGGTCGAGGTTGTAGATTTTTTAAGAGCCTGTAATAAGGTGCTCAACACTCACTCTGAGAGGCCTAAATCCTTCAGAGATCTCCTCTCAATTTCCACGCCGTTAGCCTCAGCCTCCTGGGGTTTGGATGACATGTTCCGTTCTGGAGCAGGAGATCCCGACAAGATGGCAGTGGGATTGGTTGACGCATCTTTATTCTCCACACCAGTGGAAACCATGGCCTTCTGGGACAAAACGGTAGAACTGCTATGGCTGTGACCCTCTCCCTGTAAATCTTCAATAGGGTCTTGAGTATTAAAGGAAGCGGAGGGAACACATACACCAGGGGGAAGTGCCATGGTTTGGACAGAGCATCTTGGCCATAAGCTTGTGAATGGTATGTTCAGGAGAAGAAGCAAAGAATCTGGGCATTCCTCCCCGATGCCATGAGGTCTATTACAGACAACCCCCAGACTCTGAAGATCCTTTGCAGGAATTTGGGATTCAAGACCCGGTCGCCGGGATCCAAAAAGCTCAGACACAAGTGGTCTGCTAAGGTATTCTTGGACTCTGGGAGATAGGCTGCCATCAGGGAAACAAGATTTCTCTCTGCCCAATGGAATATCTGGCATGCGACTTGAAGTAGGACCCGAATCCTGGTGCCCCCCCTGAGGGGACACGTACGCGACAATGGTCTTGTTGTCCAGCAATATTTTGACAGCTTGATTTTTCAAGAGTGGTCGGAAGGCTAGAAGAGGGCGCCAGACGGCCTCCAATTGTAGGACGTTTGAAGTGGGGGGGGGGGGGGCACCGACCCTGAGCCTGCTGGCCCAAGCGGTGAGCTCCCCAACCCAGGAGATTGGCATCAGTCGTCAGTACCACTGGATCTGGAGACTGAAGGGATAGGCCCCGGGCAAGGTTGCGTGAGACTGTCCACCAAAGCAGGGATTGACTTATCAACATTGGAATGTGTATCCTCTGCATCAGGGAGTGACGATCCCATTGGAGAAGGAAATTGCACTGAAAAGTTCTTCTTCTCCACCTGGCCCATGGGTGATAATGCCCCAAGGAATGAACCGGTCATTACTCTCCAGGTTTGGATCTGAATGTCCCAAATTTTCCTCTGAGAGAGAGAGACTCGCCCCTAGATTGTGTTAAACTTCATCCCCAAGTATTCTAAAACCTGGGTTGGCTGCATTTGGCTTTTCCGATAGTTGACTAGCCAGCCGAACAGAGCCAGTGTTTTGCAGGTGAGGGCCGCATGTTGAAGGAGAAGATGTTCTGAAGAGGCTAGCAGTAACAGATCGTCCAAATAATGAAAAATGTGAATGTCTCTGACCCCGAGGGTCACGATGACGGCTGATAGCACTTTCGAAAAAGTTCTGGGGCTGTGCAAAGGCCAAACGAGATGCACCGAAACTGGTAGTGAGAGCCTTCCACAGCAAACATGAGAAAACGATGATGAGCAGGATGGATGGGAACATATAAAAAGGTGTCTGCTAGGTCGATGTAGGCCAACCAGTCTCCTTCTTTCACCACGGATATGATTGTCTCCAATGACTCCATCCTCAAAGGCTGGACCCTCATATAAGAATTTAGAGCCTTCAGATCTAACACTGGTCTGAAGCCTCCTGATGCTTTCGTTACTAGGAACAATGGGGAATAGACTCCTAGACCCCGTTCTTGCCTTGGCACCAAGATGATGGCTCTCGCTGTCAGCAATCCGTCTATATAATTTTGCAATCACTGCCTCTTCTCTGAAGAAGCCAGATCTTGCGTTTCGATAAACAGGGACTGTGGAGGTCTTGACCCAAACTCAAAATGATAGCCATCTCGAATTATGGCCAATTCCCATGCGTCCTGAATTTCGTCTGCCCAAACCCTCTCAAACTGAGCGAGCCTCACTCCCACATGAGGGTCTTGGGTGGATAAATCGTCAAAAGGTCTTATTGGAGGCCTTCGGGGCTTGGCCAGGTTAGGATTTTGAAGCCTTCGGAAAGGATGAACCAGCTGGTCTCCATTGCCTGGAGAATGGCCTGCCAGGCCTGTAGGAACCTGCTTCCTTGAAATTTCCCCCGGACCTGCTTGCCGGGCAAAAGGACTGCCACTGTCTCCTCCTTTCTTGCGGAATTAAGCCCGATTTACCCACAGATACATGTTGGATCGTTGACTCCAAGGGTTTGAAAAAAAAATTGCCGTCATTCCGACCTGGTCAAAGACCGCTTCTGCCAGGAATTCGACAGCTGTTTTAATGAATTGCAGGGGCAACAGCTCCAAGCTCCTCCGAGGAACAACCACTTTAAATCTGTGTCCACTCTCCGATTCATGGGATCTCTAAAAGAGACCAAATGTTCTAATGGTAGAGTGATATGGCGGGCCAATCGCTGCAGTGAGGCATCCACCATAGGGGCAGTGTCCTATAACTCTGCATCCTTTAAACTGACGGGAAACAACTTTGAAAATCTATTATTGATGTTAAGATTCCTTTCCAGCCTAGTCCACTCATCCTCCAATATTTCTTGGATCTCAAAAATGAGGGGAAAGGAAGGCAAGGATTTCTTCAGCTCTGGGTAGTATTTCCATTGCTTTTTTGAAGGAGGGGTCTCTTCCTGCCACTACAATGCGTCTTTAACCGCTTCCACCAAGAGGGGCATTAATGCAAAATTGAAGGTGCGTGAATCAGGGGTCACCTCGGCCTCCGAGGAACAGGAGTTAGTCTCTCCACCTGCCTCCAGATCCGAATCTGCCGAAGAAGATGCTGGTCAGGCGTTTTTCTTGGACGCACCTCTTAGCCCTTCCCCGACTGTGGATTTAATATAGGACTTCAGCTGACGAGCTTCAGATTCGTTATCTTGCGCAGCTTCTTTAAGACAAGAAGCGCACACCAACTTTCGTGGAAGCGTTTCAGCCGCACAGGCCCAACAGCCTGCGTCCTCCAATTGGCTTGGAGAGGAGGACCTAGATGAAGAAGAAGACTGCCCCCTGTGCTTGTGACCAGATCTGGTCTTTTTAGAGGCTTTTTGATGGCTTGACCCCTCTTGACTCAGGTATGAGCAACTGCAATGAGGATGTGGAGAAGGGTATCTGGAATACCGAGATCATGGGGGAACCCATAACTGCATGCGAATCTGCGACTTAACATGTCTCGATTTTTTTTCTTGCTTTTCTGAGACAGCGCAGCAGATTTAGAACCTCTTTGCGGGTGTTTAGGCCGCACTGGGCTTTTCTCTCTGCAAAAGTCAGAGGTGCTATATATATATATATATATATATATATATATATATATATATATATATATATATATGAAAAGCATAGGTAAAAACCTTTCCATGTTTTTTCAGTGCAAACAGGCAGAGAAAACAGGCAGGCAGATAGACCTGGAAGGTAAGGGAGGGTCAGAGAAGGGAACTTGCACAGCGGTATTAGGCAACAGCAGCTAGCATGAAACACCAGCAGAGTGAACAGCCTACGTTTAGGCAAAGCAGCAGCTTGACGAGCTGGAGCTCTGAGGGGAAATTCAGGCAAGCCCAGACTGTGGGAGAAACGCCCCTTAAGACTAGGCAGCGGTGTGAGTCAGCGAGGAGCATCCTGGCGGTTGCTAAGCAACCACACGAGGAGGGAAGCTGCCGTGATGTCACCTGCCCGGCTCAGCGCCGCTCAGAGACACACGAAGGGTGCAGTGCAGAGCCCAGCAGACCGCTAGACACCAGGGAAAAACAAGGTAACAGGCTGCATATTTGTATTGATAAAAACCACACCACAAAACCTGCCTGCTTCTTAGCTGCCAAAACAACCCAGTTCTTTAAACTGTTTAGAATATGTTCCTGCACCATGGGAACCCATGTCCTTGGGAGATTTACAGCCCATCTGGAGGGGTCTTCTGTACTGGGATAGGCTGAACCCAAACAGGAGCCACGTTAATTCAATCCATATTCTTCATTCACAGTGTAGTATATTCTTTATTTATTTATTTTTTAAAAGGCGTCTGTAGCGAGGATGAAAAAAGAACATTGAGCTAGTCTGACAGCCACCCTTTATGGGCTAGAAAAAAGGTGGTCCTGGAGGGGGCAGGGCTGACCCATAGTAGCCATATATATATATATATATATATATATATATATATATATATATATATATATAGATAGAGAGAGACAGATTGATTAATACACCACCTGAAGTGTATCGGAAACTGTACACACTGTATTAGATACTGTGTACACCGCCTGCACTGTATTAGAAACTGTACAATGGCTGCAATGTATTGTATACTGTGTACACCACCAGAAGTGTAATAGAAACTGTACACACTGTATTAGATACTGTGTACATTGCCTGCACTGTATTAGAAACTGTACTACGGCTGCACTGTATTGTGTACACCACCAGAAGTGTAGTAGAAACTGTACACACTGTATTAGATACTATGTACACCACCTGCACTGTATTAGAAACTGTACTATGGCTGCACTGTATTGTATACTGTGTAGAACACCAGAAGTGTAGTAGAAACTGTACACACTGTATTAGATACTGTGTACTGTACTGTGTACACTGCCAGTACAGCACAGAATGCACTGTAGATATAGGCTGCAAAGAATGCAAATATATATATATATATATATATATGCAAACGGGCGAACACCTGATGTTCGAGTTAAACTTATGTTCGACCCCGAACCTACAGTATAGACCTTGACCTATATTATATAGGCTACATTGTATATAAGTGATACTGTTGTTGTCCAATTGGGATATATTTATTTTTTATACCCAGATGCACGGTAATGTCTTGAGAAATGTATGGTTTTAACATTTATATACATATTGGAGTTTTTTTTACTAGCAATTGTAAATAAAGAATGTGCTGTATTATTTTATATATACATGAGTGTCTCTAATGTGGATGCCTATAAAGTTCATATTGTAGTAGGATATATTCCTGTAATCTCTCTTTTCCTATATAGTTTTGGATGTGGCATGGTGGAGGTCTTTATTATCTTTATATGTCTACTAAATGTAGCACCCTCTACCTAAAGGTACGTGCTAAAGTAGTATTTTTCTAGCTGCAGGGCTCAGGTGCAGGTACATTTAGCCAGGCCTGTGTGTTATTTCAGGCCTGGTTGTTTTGATCTGGGAATGGGAGTGTCAGTATAGTGGGGGGTGTGGCCACCTATACTCTGACTCAGAGATCCACTCCAGCTTGCAGAAGGATTTTTCTGGAAGGGAGGCTGGACTTGAGACATGAGTGGCAGGCATCTCATGTGAGGAGCCCTGACCAATTATCTCTTAGTATTGACAGGGGGCAGGCCTCCCATATAAGCTGGGGTCACATGCTTCCAGGGAGGAGTTGTGGAGCCCAGGAAAGATAGCATGGTGTGCTGAGGTGCTGTACTGGGCGCCCCCATGAGGGGATGCGCCATGCGTGGAGGAGGAATGGAGGAGCCGATAGGAAGGAGTCCTAGGGAACGATCTTCATCTCCATGAGAAAGTATCAAGTTTCTGTGACCGGGGAATACAAGACTTGAATGCTGGAGAAGATCAAGTAGAAGAAGTATCAGTGAAATGGGAACACAGGACTTTGATACAAACGAAAAGGTCAGTGTAACATAAAGAAGCAGAAGCAGGAGAGAGTAGTGTAGAATGCTGCGTGGCAGGGGAGCACAGCATGAACAGAAGTGGACAGGAACTGAGAGACTGTTAAATTCATGGAAGCTGGAGGGAGTAGCTGTGTGTAGCTCTGACTCTTAAATTCATGGAGATGGCATCATTCTAGTCTAGAGGGGAATTATTCAGAGTGATTCTTCTCGTCTTAACTGGAAGTAGTGAGTAGTAAATCTTCAGATATACCAAGTAACAGAAGAAGCAATAGTCTGCAGTGAGGATTCTACAGGGAATTCCATTTACTAGGCCAAGGCCATGGATGATACCCTTTCAAAGTGAAGTTTTTTTATGGTCATCTCATACCCCCTTTGTTTCATGCAAGTTATTTCCCATCAATAAAGAGAAAGAAATTCAAATCATTGACTATTTAATGTCTTTACATGGTGCATGGGAGGTCAGCAGCAGGGTGATTGGCAGGTTGCTATAACCGACTCAGTAGCCCTTAGGAGGGTACCGCTACATAAAATTAAAAACATGCAACACTGTTGCACATTACGTGGGATAGACTTTATAAGAATACATTTGTTTGAATAATTTTTATTAAAAGTTTTCTTCACAACAATAGAGGAAAAAATGCAATATAACAAATAAAAATAAAAAAATCAACATTTCCATTCATGTAGACCATGGAAGCAACTAAAGTCAGATCTGTTTATACACTGGAACGTGATATTCACATTTAACCTGATTTAACCCAGGTAATCCGCTCCGAAAGTCATATACCCGTGGTATTTATAATACCTCTAAAATATGGACATACCTGGCTAAAGCTCACGGCTCTCAGAAGAATACATTATTTTTGCACATGTAAAGCATATAACAGATTACATCTGCAGTGCTATAGCCACATACAGTCAGTTACAGTGGTGACTGTGTGGCTCCTCATAGGCGTGGACAGGTTTTAATAACTAACAGCACCTTGCACATTACCTTTCCTCTCTATTCAGTTTTATTGAAGAAAGCTATTGGTCTTAATGTGCCTTCAATAATCTAATATTCTGTTTATTTTCAAAAATGTATCTCTGCTAGTGATGGACGAACTTCCGACGGGACGTTTCGCGAAAGCGAAATGCGAACGGACCCAAACGTTCGCGAAACCGAACGTTCGCCGCGGGCCCCATTGACTTCAATGGGAGGCGAACTTTGCAAACCTTCATGTCGAATTTGCGGCCACGTGGTAATTATTAGGGGGTAAAACGTAGTCCCACCATCTGGACAATGACATAATACATGTATGAGGTGAATTTGGGATCGATAACTACAAGCATTTTTATTTTATTTGGGAAATTGTTCTAACAATTCAGGACTATGGAGCTAATGAAGGCAATGGAGGAGAGGGAAGGTCAGGGACCAGGGTAGGCAAAGAAGAGGGTGCAGGAGATGATCACCAGCAGCGTGACATACCGGAATGACACATGCACCGTGATAGAGGCATCTGACAGCAGCACCGTAATACAGAGCACTGACAGCAGCACCGTGACATACAGCGCTGACAGCAGCACCGTGACATACAGCGCTGACAGCAGCACCGTGACATACAGCGCTGACAGCAGCACCGTGACATACAGCGCTGACAGCAGCACCGTGACATACAGCGCTGACAGCAGCACCGTGACATACAGCGCTGACAGCAGCACCGTGACATACAGCGCTGACAGCAGCACCGTGACATACAGCGCTGACAGCAGCACCGTGACATACAGCGCTGACAGCAGCACCGTGACATACAGCGCTGACAGCAGCACCGTGACATACAGCGCTGACAGCAGCACCGTGACATACAGCGCTGACAGCAGCACCGTGACATACAGCACTGACAGCAGCACCGTAAGCAGCCCCAGGAGGAAGTCAGCACAGCACAGGGATGGTGTGATCCCCTCATAATAAGAACCCCCAGGAGGAAGTCAGCACAGCACAGGGATAGTGTGATCCCTTCATAATAAGAACCCCCAGGAGGAAGTCAGCACAGCACAGGGATATCATAAGCAGCCCCAGTAGAAATATGACACCGCTCAACCTCTTCAAAGAGGAGGGTAGGGGCATATAGTACGGTGTGCTTTTTTGGGTCAAGGAAGTGAGCCAAATGAATTAAGAAGGTCTGTGTGCTTGATTAAAAAAATAGTTTATAGACATATACATGGTCTACTGGTCACATGTGTTGAATTCCTCCGAGATCCATGCCTCATTCATTTTTAGAAATGTGAGGTAGTTAACACTGTGGTGAGCTAGGCGAGTACGCTTATCGGTCACAATCCCCCCTGCTGCGCTGAACGTCCTTTCGGACAGGACACTGGATGAGGGGCAAGCCAACAGTTCGATTGCAAATTGGGCAAGCTCTGGCCAGAGGTCAAGCCTGCCCACCCAGTAGTCTAGGGGTTCATCACTCCTCAGAGCGTCCACATCGGCCGTTAACCCAATGTAGTCGGACACCTGACGGTCTAGGCGTTCCCTGATGCTGGATCCGGATGACACCTGTCGATGGGTCGGCTGAAAGAATGACCTCATATCCGAAGTCACCAACACATCTTCAAACCGGCCTCTTCTTGCAGGCGCTGTTGGATTGGTACCCGCAAATCCTTCTCTGGGAGTGGGAATTGCTCCTCTGCCAGCGCACGCAAAAGCAGAATGCAGCATTTCTCGAAGCAAGGCCTGGAAGTGCTGCATTCTGACAGCCCTCTGCGACGGCGGTAACATTTCCGCCATTTTGTGTTTGTACCGGGGGTCTAAGTACGTTGCCACCCAGTACTGGTCCTTGACCCTCATGCTTTTTATACGGGGGTCCCTATTAAAACACTGGAGCATGAAGGCCCCCATTTGCACTAAAGTGGAAGCGGTGTGGTGGCCTGGCTCCTGCTCATCATCCAGGATAATGTCGTCCTCTTCATTCTCCTCTCCCCATCCTCGCACAACAGGGATCCCAGAAAGGTTTAAAGCATGCTCTTCTTGCTCCTGCTCATCCGCCCCGGCACCATCCTCCTCTGACTCCTCATCAGACTCCTGTTGTTGACTTGTCTCAGATAGAGTAGCCCCCCCTGGGAATTCATCCAGCATTGCGACTTCCTCATCTTCCCGCTCCTGCTCCTCCACAGCCTGATCAATGACACGACGCAATGCACGCTCCAGAAAGAAGGCATAAGGTACCATGTCACTGATGGCGCCATGGCTGCGACTGACCAGTTTGGTGATCTCCTCAAATGGCCGCAGAAGTCTGCATGTGTCGCGCATGAGCAGCCACTGGCGCGGTGAAAAAAAACCCAGCTCCCCAGAACCGTTTCTTTCGCAGAGTTCATACAGGTAGACGTTAACTGCACGTTTCTGCTGGAGCAGCCTATCAAGCATATAGAAGGTTGAGTTCCATCGCGTCGGGCAATCGCAAATAAGACGTCTGACCGGCAGATGGTGTCGCCGCTGAATGTCAGCAAGGCGAGCCATGGCCGTGTAAGATCTTCTGAAATGGGCCGAGATTTTCCTTGCCTGCCGCAAGATGTCCTGGACCCCAGGGTATTTGACAAGGAATCGCTGCACGACCAAGTTTAAGACGTGTGCCATGCACGGCACGTGCGTGATTTTGCCCTGTTTCAATGCGCTAAGCAGATTGGCACCGTTGTCACACACCACTTTACCAACTGTCAAATTGAGCGGTGTTAGCCACTCATCTGCCTGTGAACGCAAAGCTGAAAGGAGTGCCGGGCCAGTGTGGCTCTTTGCTTCCAGGCACAACAGACGCAGCACGGCATGGCAACGTCTCACCTGGCATGTGGAATAGGTTCTGGGGAGCTTGGGCGGTGCAGTGGAAGAGACGCTAGCAGCGGAAAAGGAGGAGGCAGCTGAGGAGGAGAGGGAGGAGGATGGAGTAGGAGGAGGAGAAGAAGAGTCAGGCCTGCATGCAATCCGTGGCGGTAAAACCAAATCTACACGGGTGCCACGGGTTACATGCTTGACGGCCGTCAGAAGGTTCACCCAGTGGGCAGTAAAACTGATATACCTTCCCTGCCCGTGTTTGCTAGACCACGTGTCTGTGGTCAGATGTATCTTGGCACCGACACTGTGTGCCAGAGATACATTCACTTGCCGCTGAACATGGCCATATAGCTCTGGGATGCCCTTCTCTGAGAAATACTTCCTTCCTGGGACCTTCCATTGTGGTGTTCCAATGGCCACAAATTTGCGAAAGGCCTCCGAGTCCACCAGTTTATATGGCAGTAGTTGGCGGGCTATGAGTTCTGACAAGCCAGCCGCCAACCGTTGGGCAAGAGGGTTATCCGGCGTCATCATTTTTTTACGCTCAAACATTAGGCCCACGGAAGCCTGCCTTTTTGCAGAAAAATGTGAGCTTGGCGTGATGGAAGGTGGAGTGGAGGACAATTGTGAGGAGAGAGGAGAAGGAGAAGTAGAAGACGAGGCTGGACGGTGAGAGCCTGCAGTGTGGCTTTGTGTGTTCCGTTGCTCCCACTGGGCTCGGTGATGGCTGCTCATGTGCCTTCTTAAGGCGGTCGTCCCTAGGTGAGTATTGGGCTTACCGCGACTAACGCGTTGACTGCAAAGATTGCAGATGGCAACGCTATTGTCAGCAGCGGACACGTTAAAAAAAGCCCACACTGCGGAGCCATGTGCCGGTGTCCTGGGAGCGCCAGATGTGACCGTACATGGTCGATGACTCGCTCCTGATACATTTGCAGTCTGCTTTGTCCCTGCTGTGCAATGTAAGTCATTGCTGCTTCTCCTCCCTATCTGCTGGTCCATATCTCCCTCTGAACTCCCCTCCTCTTCCTCTCTTGTGGGCACCCACGTGACATCACTAGACACGTCATCATCAACGTCACCTTCCCCACCGCTATAAGTAGAGATCTCGGAGTAGGCAGCAACACCGGGGACCAACCTCCTCCTTGGGCTGATCTGGGTACTGGCGTCAGACTGCTGAGTAGCGCTTGTTGCTACCTCCTCTTCCTGATCCAATACCAAGAGTGGCTGCGCATCAGAAATGTCCTCTTGATATGGATCGGAAAATAATTCCAGTGACTCAAGCGGAAGGTATGTGGTGGTGGTGGTGGTGGTCGTGTTGTTGGTGGTAGTGTCTTTGGGGGTGCACATAGCAGAGAGTGAAGAAGAGGGTGCAGATCGAGAGGATGAGGAGGGTGCAGAAGAGTAAGGCTGAGCGAGCCACTCAACCAAGTCTGGTGCATCCTTTAAAGTAATTGAACGCACCTTCTGCAACTTCCCACTTTGGCTCAAGCCTGTTGCTCCTGCCCTACCCCTACCACCCCTGCGGAAGGGCCTGCCTCTTCCTCTGCCTGTCATTTTTTAAATGACCCTGTGACAAAACTCTTAGTCCCTATACCGATGAAGGACTGCTGCAGTATAGGGCAGCGGTCAGCAGTGGTGCACGTCAACCCTATCTATTGTGGACCGATAGCGGTCCTTACAGAACAGCAGACTGTACCGCACTCAAGCCTATGTACCGTAGCACCCTATACCAAGTTACCAGTCCTTATAAGAACTTTTGTGGACCAAGCAGGTTGTGTATTAGTGTTTAGCAGACTGTACGTCAGTCCCTATACCGCTGAAGGACTGCTGCAGTATAGGGCAGCGGTCAGCAGTGGTGCACGTCAACCCTATCTATTGTGGACCGATAGCGGTCCTTACAGAACAGCAGACTGTACCGCACTCAAGCCTATGTACCGTAGCACCCTATACCAAGTTACCAGTCCTTATAAGAACTTTTGTGGACCAAGCAGGTTGTGTATTAGTGTTTAGCAGACTGTACGTCAGTCCCTATACCGCTGAAGGACTGCTGCAGTATAGGGCAGCGGTCAGCAGTGGTGCACGTCAACCCTATCTATTGTGGACCGATAGCGGTCCTTACAGAACAGCAGACTGTACCGCACTCAAGCCTATGTACCGTAGCACCCTATACCAAGTTACCAGTCCTTATAAGAACTTTTGTGGACCAAGCAGGTTGTGTATTAGTGTTTAGCAGACTGTACGTCAGTCCCTATACCGCTGAAGGACTGCTGCAGTATAGGGCAGCGGTCAGCAGTGGTGCACGTCAACCCTATCTATTGTGGACCGATAGCGGTCCTTACAGAACAGCAGACTGTACCGCACTCAAGCCTATGTACCGTAGCACCCTATACCAAGTTACCAGTCCTTATAAGAACTTTTGTGGAACAAGCAGGTTGTGTGTTAGTGATTAGCAGACTGTACGTCAGTCCCTATACCGCTGAAGGACTGCTGCAGTATAGGTGAGCGGTCAGCAGTGGTGCACGTCAACCCTATCTATTGTGGACCGATAGCGGTCCTTACAGAACAGCAGACTGTACCGCACTCAAGCCTATGTACCGTAGCACCCTATACCAAGTTACCAGTCCTTATAAGAACTTTTGTGGACCAAGCAGGTTGTGTATTAGTGTTTAGCAGACTGTACGTCAGTCCCTATACCGCTGAAGGACTGCTGCAGTATAGGGCAGCGGTCAGCAGTGGTGCACGTCAACCCTATCTATTGTGGACCGATAGCGGTCCTTACAGAACAGCAGACTGTACCGCACTCAAGCCTATGTACCGTAGCACCCTATACCAAGTTACCAGTCCTTATAAGAACTTTTGTGGAACAAGCAGGTTGTGTGTTAGTGATTAGCAGACTGTACGTCAGTCCCTATACCGCTGAAGGACTGCTGCAGTATAGGTGAGCGGTCAGCAGTGGTGCACGTCAACCCTATCTATTGTGGACCTATAGCGGTCCTTACAGAACAGCAGACTGTACCGCACTCAAGCCTATGTACCGTAGCACCCTATACCAAGTTACCAGTCCTTATAAGAACTTTTGTGGACCAAGCAGGTTGTGTATTAGTGTTTAGCAGACTGTACGTCAGTCCCTATACCGCTGAAGGACTGCTGCAGTATAGGGCAGCGGTCAGCAGTGGTGCACGTCAACCCTATCTATTGTGGACCGATAGCGGTCCTTACAGAACAGCAGACTGTACCGCACTCAAGCCTATGTACCGTAGCACCCTATACCAAGTTACCAGTCCTTATAAGAACTTTTGTGGACCAAGCAGGTTGTGTATTAGTGTTTAGCAGACTGTACGTCAGTCCCTATACCGCTGAAGGACTGCTGCAGTATAGGGCAGCGGTCAGCAGTGGTGCACGTCAACCCTATCTATTGTGGACCGATAGCGGTCCTTACAGAACAGCAGACTGTACCGCACTCAAGCCTATGTACCGTAGCACCCTATACCAAGTTACCAGTCCTTATAAGAACTTTTGTGGAACAAGCAGGTTGTGTGTTAGTGATTAGCAGACTGTACGTCAGTCCCTATACCGCTGAAGGACTGCTGCAGTATAGGTGAGCGGTCAGCAGTGGTGCACGTCAACCCTATCTATTGTGGACCGATAGCGGTCCTTACAGAACAGCAGACTGTACCGCACTCAAGCCTATGTACCGTAGCACCCTATACCAAGTTACCAGTCCTTATAAGAACTTTTGTGGACCAAGCAGGTTGTGTATTAGTGTTTAGCAGACTGTACGTCAGTCCCTATACCGCTGAAGGACTGCTGCAGTATAGGGCAGCGGTCAGCAGTGGTGCACGTCAACCCTATCTATTGTGGACCGATAGCGGTCCTTACAGAACAGCAGACTGTACCGCACTCAAGCCTATGTACCGTAGCACCCTATACCAAGTTACCAGTCCTTATAAGAACTTTTGTGGAACAAGCAGGTTGTGTGTTAGTGATTAGCAGACTGTACGTCAGTCCCTATACCGCTGAAGGACTGCTGCAGTATAGGGCAGCGGTCAGCAGTGGTGCACGTCAAC